>NC_056055.1:1310500-1957000 GCF_016772045.2 Ovis aries
CCCCTTCTCCTCCTGCCTTCAATCCTTCCCAACATGAGGGCCTTTTCAAATAAGTCAGTTCTTTGCATCAGGTGGCCAAAGGCTTGGAGTTTCAGCTTCAGCATCAGTCCTTCCAATGAATATTCAGGACTGATTTCTTTTAGGATGGACTGGATGGATCTCCTTGCAGTCCAAGGGACTCTCAAGAGTCTTCTCCAGCACCACAGTCTAATATAGACTATATAACGGTCTACGTCGAAAGCCCAAGAGAATCTGTAACTATTAGAACCGTAAGAGAGTGAAGCCTGGATTCTGAGGGCGAGATCTTCACCGCGGGAGTCTCCGCGTGGCCCCTTGCTGTCCTGGCCGCCTGCCCCTGAGCTCTGGGCCCCTGGACGCCCACACTCCGGGCCTCGCCTGCACAGTGAGGCCCTGTGAAGCAGGTGCTGCTCTGAGGATTCGACTCCACTCATGCAAAGTGTAGAAAGCATTTGGACAGGAGCTACTGGCTCGTAGCGCGTGTTTCATTGATGCCGCAGAATATTATCGCTATCGTTGTTGATACAAATAAAGACAGTGATTTCCTTTGGGAAGGAATTGGGGGGAATGAGAAAGAAAGGGAATGGGACTCTGGGGGGAAGCAAAGAGACCTTCACTTGTAGCCAATATTCTATGTATTTTAAAACTTGAAACCAAAGGGTGACAAGACTACATCAGGCAATCTCGGTTGACGTACACTTGCTGTCAGAGTATTCCTTCGCTTTTCCACGCGTCTGAAATTGATCATAATTTAAAATATGGATAACTCTCTCCACCATTGCCTAATACCAATTTCTTTCCATCGTTATCCCCTCCAAACGTAACAATATTAATACACAAGGGTTTTTCCCTGTTGTTATTTTGTCTTTTAACCTTTCAAAAATCTAAGCTTCAGATACAGTAAAATGACACAAAAGAGCTGGAACCTCCTGAATTATTACAAGGAAAACACTGTTGACCCCCACCCAAGTCACAGCCCAGGACTTGGCTGGTGCCCCAAAGCCGCGGAAGCCTCTCGGTGCTCTGTTCTGATGCCAGTCGCCTCTGTCCTCCCCATGTTCAAGCCTGTGCTGTGGAGCCCCCACAGCTTGCCTGACCTCATCCGTGGTGGAGTCCAGCGTATCCCTCTGTCCCCTGCTGCAAGAGATGCAGGCTGGATCCCTGGGTCGAGAAGATCCCCTGGAGGAAGGCATGACACCCACTCCAGGATTCTTGCCTGGGGCATCCCACGGACAGAGAAGCATGGCGGGCTGCAGCCATGGGGCCACAGGGAGCTGGGCGTGCCTGAGCACTGTCCCCTGCATCCTGCCAACCGCCTCTGCCCGGCAGGCCTTGAGCAGATCGGGGCCCGTGCCCGTGGTGGCCCTGATGGGAAGCCCCTCAAGTCTGGCTGTGTTTTCGTGATGTTAGGTGATGATGCTCCGCGACTAGATCCAGGGATTCAGTGAAGTCTGCAGAATGCCAGCGTTCTAATTCTACAATGCGTTTTTGCTTTCCTAGAATATTTTCATAAGGAGAAGCTCACACTCGCCTACTGTCCGGTCTCGCAATAGGCTTCGTGGAGGAGAGGCGCAGTAGGGTTTGATGTTATCCTTTTATCTACTGTTGTCAAAATAATTAATTTGTTCCCTATCATCATCCCCCAAAGGGGACCAATTAGATTTCCTAAACTTTCTTGCTAATAAGCAGATTTAAACATAGCTTCACAGGCTTCTACGACTGTAGTCACCATCTTTACTGAAGGTCAGCCAGTTCACCTTCAGCCAGTGGGAGCCCCTTCAAGCTGAATCTCAAGTCTTCTGGATACGGCTCACGTTGCCTTTGAGAGCTCTCTGTTGTATGTCAAGATGCTCCAGATTCATTCCGTACCTTTGCTGCTTCATTTTTCTTAGAAACTTTGGTTTCTTCTGTGGGGAGATATTTCTAGAACAGCACGTAGGTGCTAAGGATGATCTTTGCCATCAGACTGGTAATGTTTTTAGGCTTTTTCAGTGCCTGGATACTAGAACAGTTCTGAAAAAGAAAAGGAGAAGGGAGAAAAAGTACTTTTCAGAGTAAGAACGGCCCCTGACACTGACAACTGTGACTTGTCATACAGGTGGCCGACCCACACCACATGACATCCTGATGCAGTTCACACTCAGAAAGAGAGGGATTGAAGTACCTGTTTTTAAATGAATAGATTTTAGAATCCTGATTTTGATTCTAATTCATCTTAATTGATTCAGTTGTTTTTTTTTTTCTTCACCCCTGGGTTCTCAATTTTCAAAGAAAATGAAGAGGAAAGTGAACTTCCTGTAAACAAAGAATTTAAGCATTCTCAAGGCCCTCGACAAGTTTCACAAAGGTCTGCCGACCCTCTCCCTCCTGTCAACTTTTAGGTCATTTCTCTGGTTTAACCCTTTCCATGGGCCACTCTGGGGCCTCCCTGGTGGCTCAGCTGGTGAAGAATCTGCCTGCAATGTAGGAGACCCTGGTTCAATTCCTGGGTCGGGAAGTTCCCCTGGAGAAGGGATAGGCTACCCACCCAGTATTCCTGGGGCTCCCTGGTGGCTCAGCTGGTAAAGAAGCCTCCTGCAGTGTAGGAGAGGGGGCTCAGTCCCTGGGTCAGGAAGATCCCCTGAAGGAGGATGGCACCCCACTCCAGTATTCTTGCCTGGGGAATCCCCATGGACAGAGGAGCCTGGTGGGCTACAGTCCACGGGCTCGCAGAGTCAGACACGACTGAGCAACTAAGCCCAGCACACAGGCCACCCTGGACTAGGACAGTTTCACAGCCACCTGATTTTCTCCACAGGGTACGGGTGCTTCATCTCTGATCCTTAACAAACTCGGGAGTCATCTATTACACAATGTAAGCGTTCAAAGATACACTGAATTGGAGACAATTCTCACCCTACACAGTGTCACACTACCATTGGAAAACCAAGTATGTTTGAGGAAGTGTAGTAAGCTGACTAGAAGATCTGATAGTGTGGCTTCAGATGCACACACACAGAAAATGGTGCTTAAAACACCGAGGACACACAGACACTCAACAGACACTGGACAGCCCTGAAGCAAGAAGGGGTGTTTTCTCAGGGTCATGAGATTTGAGTGGAGATCAAGGAAAAATGCATTACTCTTCTGAACACAACAGTAACACTGCGGCTCCTCTACTGTCCACGGGGTCCCATTTAAATAATTATCTCCAGTGGGCCCACTTTGAAAATTCAGTTCCGTCACTCAGTCGTGTCCAACTCTTTGTGACCCCATGGACTGCAGCATGCCAGGCCTCCCTGTCCATCACCAACTCCAGGAAAATACTCAAACTCATGTCCATCAAGTCGGTGATGCCATCCAACCATCTCATCCTCTGTCGCCCCGTCTCCTCCTTTGAAAATGAGATACAAACATCTTATAAAAACAAAACCAAATTAGAACACCAAAGAAATGATTTAAAGAAAACAAAGATTAAAAAACCCTTATCTTAACAAGCCTACTGTTAGTCTTGAAAATATGGCTATTTTGCTGGTTTTGATCTGTGGTAAATGATTATTTGAGGGCATATTTGACCAACTATGGGGAAGGTAAATAAATACTTATAACATGTCAAAAGTAGATTGGCAAAAAGACTGAGAAATAAAGCATTGAGCTTCGATGCCCAAGTTTAACTATTGAACACTTTCTGTCCCACTCCAAAATGATAAACATATGATTAAACACAAAGATCCTCTTGTAGTTTCATGATTTCTTGTATTATTTGCGTCACCATACACACACCAAATCTTGTTTTCATTATTCTTTTTGGTCGTTTTGATCAATTTCACAGAAAGAAAGTGCGTCCAGGCATGGAATTCACCTACAACCACAGGATAGCCTATATTTTAGTAGATTTGTTCTCTTTGTCTAAAAAATTCTGTTGAGATTTAGGCCTTATATTTTTGTAGCTGAAGTATACTTTGATTCTGTTCCAGATATACTAAGTACTTATTTTTCCCTAACTCTTAACCTTTAGGACATACAGCAATGAAGAGAAATTTGTTTCTCCATTTTTTTTTTTCACTTTCTCAGTAACTTCCACCACATTCTTAATCTTGCGTAACTTCTAAACTAAATTTTGGAGTTACGAAGCATGAATATTAAAACTTTTTCTTGCGTGTTACGTTCACAGTAGCTGCACCAAAGTCTTGAAAATCACGGCGACACGTCCACGCTGACGGAGCCTCCTGCCTGGCGAGGGGCCTCCTCCGCAATTGCTCTCCTGCCCTGTGGGTGCTCCCTGTTTCTCAGACTTGGAGCTCACACCATCCGGGACCAGCAGCCTTTCTTGACTGCTAACTGCAGCGCCTCTGGGGTCCAGACGTCTTCTCGCTCTTCATCTGTTTTCTGACCAGAGCGAAAAGACTGTCATAATGTTCTGTTAGTAAGCCGTGTCTGGGGCCTGGTGAGCGGTCACTCCCCTCTGCCTCGAGGCCTCCCCACACTGCCTGCCACAGAGCCTGGTCACCTCCGCCACCCTCGCCCAAGCTCTTCTTTTGGGATCATCGTCGGCCTTGCTTGGCGATGGTGATACTTCTTTAGGTCCCTTCCTTGGTTTTCACTGGGCCCCCCATCTGATTTTTTAACTACACGGTGTCCTTTCTACTAGCCAGTTCCTTCAAAGAAAACCTGCCTTCTAGGCTTCCACAGCTTTCCGTACAGAGTGAGGAAAGAGAACGCAGCAGGCAAGCCGCCTTGCCTTCTTGCCTACGGTTTGACTCCTGGTCCTCAATGGACACCCACTCCCCGCCTGTGTCCTTGTCTGTGCTGTGGAAGGTGGCCTGGGGGTGACCCAACAGAGACCCTCTCCCCAAGGTCTCGGGGCAGTCGGGGACCCAAGCAGAGCAAGTAGGGCAGAGTGCTTGCCTCACAGCTGGGCACTTGTGGATGGGCGTTGTCGGGGGCAAAGCTTGCCTCGCAGCTGGGCACTTGTGGACGGGCGTTGTCGGGGGCAAAGCTGTCAGGAACCACTCCTTTCAATACAGGTTGCAGTCATGAGCATTGGGGTCGACATCCTAGACAGAAGTGTCCCCTCTCTCTGCATCTCTCTGCATCTCAGCAACTTAGAAGGACACTTCTGAAACCATCTCTCTACACTGGATGAGTATATACTCAGTGAAATACTCAAACATATTGTGACTGTGTAAACATTATTCAGTCAATCTTGTCCTACAGAAATGTTTGTGAAAGCAACAGAATCCGTGTGGAGCTTGTTTTAGAGGAAGTGATCAGCCAGTGAGCGACTTCTACCCCATTTCGTTTTCCAGGCTGTTGCTCATCAATAGCTTGTATTTGTCTATTTCAATAATAGTAATAATCCTAAAGATGATTGCCTATCAAGACAGTTTCCCTACCGCTTGTATTTCCCTGACATTCCCAGGTCTGCAAGGGTTATTGCTTGATTTCAACCAGAGTCCTGAAAAGGGCACAGCTCAATACTGCGATAGTAATGTCGCCCTGTGACTGCTGTCATGACAGGGGCCGTAAGATGGAATCTAGGCCCTGCCGGAGAGAAGAAAGCGCTTCCTGACCCGCAGACATCTGTAGGGGGGATAAGAGCGATCTGGTAGTGTGCTCACCCAGTCAGTGCCTCTACCAAACTTCGTATCAACTTGTGAGCCCCTCTGACGGACCAGATACTTAGACAAGACCTGGAAAAACAATAACAGCAACTGCTTACAGAACAGCCTTGCGTGCTGCTCGGTAGGATGGGAACTTTACGCATATCCATTGTCTCACTGCAAATGCCTCGTGTTGTGTGAGGTCGGTCGCGTGACCACCCACAGACACAGCAGGAAGCTGTGAATGCAGCTTGCTCACTGGCTGATCACTTCCTCTAAAACAAGCTCCACATGGATTTTGTTGCTTTCATAAACATTTCTCTAGGACAAGATTGACTGAATGATGTTTACACGGTCACAATATTTTTGCGATTTTCACTGAGTATACACTCATCCAGTGAAAAATCAGACCTAGGCTTATTTATAAAGCAGTTCTCCAACAAATGAAATCTATTTTTTGTGGGTGGCCACATTGTCTTTTTGTATACACCATCATCATTGTCACGACCATTCTGTAGTTCACTTACTCCACGTGCGCGTGTGTGAACATGGAAACACTTCCTCTCTCTCCTGTGGGGCATCACAGCGTGCTTGGACAGAATTAACAATCACATGTGCGTCTAATGTGGGCAATTCCAAGTGCACTTCTGTCCCACAGGCTTTCTTAATATAGGACAAGCACTGTGTCCACGATGCCAGGCTCCATCGAAATGCGTCTTCTTAATGCCACTGCAAAGATAAACAGTTCTACCGTGAGTGTCAGACTTCTTCACCAAGCTGACCAGGGCCTCCACGATCATGCCCGATTCTGTGATTTAATCGAGTTCCTTCTTCGAAGCGTCTGATGGCAGTGAAACAAAGCTGGCCTCCTCCACCTGTGTGTGGTTTGCCTTCAGCCGTCAGAGCCTGCGCCAGAGCAGTGATTGCTGTATGCTTCCGACAGGCACATGGAAACTTGGATTCAGGAGAGAAGAGCTGATTTTAAGAATATGTTCATGATCTCAGAGAAATGTTCCGTTTCACTGAGCAATCAGTAATCTCACATCTTTGGGTACAACCTTCATTTTCATCAAGATCATGCAGGATGAGGAAAGAAGGAGAATTGTCACCAATCAGAGGGGACCTGGGAGACACGGGAAGCTGGACAGTGGTTGGACGTTAGGACATTAAGCACTGAGAAAAATGGACAAGACCTGAATAAGGTCTGCAGCTGAGTCAACAGCACTGACCGGTGTTTTGATGGCTTGCTGTGTGGTCATCTCGACAATATTGACGCTTCCAACCCAAGAACACGGCGTGTCTTCCCGCTTGCTTGTGTAGACTCCTGTTTCTTCCGTCAGTGTCTTCACAGTTTTGGGAGCACAGGCCCTTCGCCTCCTTGGGCAGGTTTACTCCCAGGCATTTCACTCTCTTCGGTGCAGTGGGGAATGGCATCGCCTCCCTAGCTTCTTCCTCTGGCCGTTCACGGTTAGTGTTTAGAAACGCGGCAGATTCTGCATAATCGTTTTGTGCCCTGCAATTTCACCAAATTCACCGATACGCAATCCCTATCAAAATACCAATGGCGTTTTCACAGAGCTAGAACAGATAGTTTTAGAGTTTCTCCGGAAACATAAAAGACCTGAAGAGCCAGAACAGTCATCCGGTCTCTTAGACATCCCTGCTTGTAATGACCTTGTCAGTTTTGAGAAGTGATCAGACATTCTGCAGAATGCCGCTCAGCTTGACTTAGCCTGATGCTTCCTTAAGGTCAGCCTACAGTAGCATGTTTCTGGGAGGAGAGCCCCGAGATGAGGCTCCATCCTCATTACCCGAAACAAGGGTCTTCGCTGTCAACATGATTCGTGCCCGGTGGGGGTGAACTTGACCATCTGGCTGACGCTGTGCTTGTCCAGTTCTCTACTATAAGGTCCACCCGTGCTCCCCCACATCCTCTTTGGAAGGAAAGGACCGTGCTCAGCCCACTTACGCAGCGGAGGCCGTGCCCCACCTCCTGCGGCTGGATCGTCTGTGTTATTTATTTGGAGTCCTCTTGCACGCGAGATTTGCTTGTTCCTCATTCGCTTATTTCTTGAATCCTTTATTGATAGAAGTGTAACTCTTCACTATTCTACAGTCGGGGTTTTAACCCAATACTGTGTCATCTATTTTGTTGCTGAATTTTTTCACCCTCGGCCACTGGGAGCCTTTCAGGTTAATCCAGCTGTTCCTCTGTCGGGTCCCCATCACTGCGTTCTTTGAGTACGTTTCTTTTTTTCTGGAACCATGAGATTTTCCAAGCTCATCTTGTATATTCCCTGCCCTACTCCTGGAATCCATCATTTTCCTAGGGAAGCTTTCAGGAGAATAGTGTCAGAAGCCAAGGCCTGCCTCCTGGGTGAGTTCATTGCTACTGGGCAACACTTCTTCTAGACTCTCTCAGCTGACAATATAGGAAACGAGCACTACGTTTACTAACTGAAAAGCACTGGGTCAGCCAACAAAGCTCATCTGGGTTTTTCTGTAAGATCTCACGGAATACACCGACAGTTACCTCTCTATGCATCTGTCTGTTTCTGTGCTAAACCAAACATGAGCCCATGCTGACGTCTGCAAGTCCAACTCAGTATGGCCTGGTCCACTCTGGTCTCCTTCTGTTTCATTTTAGGACACATCTTCCGTCTTTTTAGCCGCTTAGTTTTCTCTTATTAAAATAGTTGCCTGTAGCAACTCACTTTCTCTCTTCCCATTTATACAGTTTTAGAATAAGATAGACATTTTTGTTTGAATTGTGTGCAAATAAAGGAGACTTGACTCCAAGTGAGCGTTTGAAAGACCCTCTTATGATTAAAAGCTTCAGATAAACATGTTTACCATTTCAGGAGGCTATTTGGAGAGCTTTGATGTCTGCCCAGCTGTCCTCAGCCAAGCTCTAAATACGTGAAGCAGGTAGACAGCCCAGCTGCGACTCTCCTCTTCCACCATGACGTGAGCTTCAGGGTGAATAATAAGCTGTTCTTTACTCTCAGAAACGCTATTAGAAAAAAAAAAAAAAAAGAAAGAAACGCTATTAGATTTTCTATTTAAATGAGTTTATCACTCCTCAGGACTCCTTTAGATCATTTCTTCAGAACTTACATGAATGGATGTTTGATCAGTCTGCTGAGATTGGTCTATCATCCGTGTCACAGCAAACATTACGGCGAGCGTCACAGGCTGTCTTTTGTGTGAGTCTCCAGGTGGCCTTCGTTACTCAGGCAGAATCCGCTAAACCACCTGAAAAGTATCTAAAGAGCTTTCAGATCACGGGTAGGTTCCCTCCTGGAGACGTAGTCAGAGCTGACACGTGAAGCCAGGAACAATCTAGAACCACGGACCTGGAAGGCAAAGAGTAGCGGGTCCCGGGGTTGAAGGTGGGCCGAAGCCCACAGACCTAGACTGCCCAGGAGATGCTCGCTCTTGAGGATGAGCGGCAGTAGTCAGGGTCTAGGCAATGACATTTTCAGGTCAGTTCAGTTCAGTCGCTCAGTCGTGTCTGACTCTTTGCGACCCCCTGGACTACAACACGCCAGGCTCCCGTGTCCTTCACCAGCTCCCGGAGCTTGCTCAAACTCATGTCCCTTAGGTCGGCGATGCGATCCAACCATCTCATCCTCTGTTGTCATACGTTTTTGTTCAGGCCGGTCGTATGTTAAATGTTCAGTGCCGTTTCTCAATATACTTGGCCAGCGATGCTTCCTGATCTGGGGACCGTCGTCTGAGTGCTGGTCTCCGGCCTCCTGGGCTTGCTGGTTGTCTGCTGGAGCTGGGAGAAATGGCTCTTATGCCAGTAAATGCTGGGCGGGCTTCTTCCCTGTGCCCAGGGTGAGGGGGAAGCAGGGACGAGGACTGTGTATTCCAACGTTATCACAGCCCCGGACCCTGTTAGACCAGGCTGACTGAGGGCTCCTCTGAAAGCCCGCAACAGTGATAGTGAAGGGGTCACGTGAAGGCCTAACCCCAAGGAGACAAGGCCAGTGAAGCGGAGCAGAAGGCGATGAGGTTTCAGAAGCAGGAAGGCACGTGGATGACGGGCAGCTGTTCCCATACCCAGGGTCCCCGGCCCTCCGCAGGCAGCACGGGGGCGGGCAGAGCTGGGACCCAGAGACTGGAGGGAGCGGGCCGAGCACCTTGCAAGCCGGGGCAGAGGTGGGCCGAGGTCCGAGGCGCCTCCCGCGAGTCTGCCTGAGTCGAGAAGCCGTCGTGTTCATGCAGCTCTGTCTCCTCCCCGATGGCCACTCTCCAGCAAGTCGGAGACCTGGAGGCTTGTTTGGGGAGAGACTGAGCCCCAGGTCTCAGGGGCCGGCAGAAACCTGAGGCAGCCTGGAGGCCCGGAGGAGAACACCCATGGGAAGTGAGTCCCCCAACTGCCTTCTCAGAAGCGAGGCAGATGGACCAGAACGCCACAGGTAGAATTCCATAGGCTCTTTCCTAAGGACACTGAGAGTCTCCAGAGAAAGACATGCTGAAGGCACCTCTGAACCTTCCCTAGAAGCCCCTCAGCCAGACCAGCCCATGGGAGGCCGGGTGACCACAAGCCTCTGCAGCCACACAAACCTTCAGATCAGCTTTCAAGGGCAAGGATTTCCAGACGTCTGCGAATAGCCTCCGATATGAAAAGCAGGTACAAAACCAAACACAAGGAAAGAGAAACTCAGAAGCTTGTAGGACAAAAGTTACAGAAGAAAACTTCAAGAAATAATATTTTCAGGACAATAAGAGAAGATGATGCTTACCTAAGATAAGAATGAGAATTGGTATGAAAAGGAAGGGGATTCAAAGAGCCAGAAAGATCCCTTGCATATTAAAATTTGACAGCATGTGCAAAAATTCCAATAGGAGAGTTGGAAGAAAATCTTCTAAAACTTCCTAGAAAGTAGAACTAAAAAAAAAAAAAGATGTAAAATGAAAGAAAAAAGGATAAGATGATTACAAGATTCATACATGGAGTTCAATGCCTGGCTAATAGGGGATTCAGAAAAAGGAATAATAAAAGAGAAGTCTCTTATTCAAGAACTAAAATCACATATGCCCACGCTTGGAGGGGCTTCCCTGGTGGCTTAGATGATGAAGAATCTGCCTGCGATGGGGCAGACCTGGGTTCAACCCCCGAGTCAGGGAAGCTCCCCTGGAGAAGGGAATGGCTACCCAAGCCAGTACTCTTGCCTGGAGAATCCCATGGACAGGGGAGCCTGGCGGGCTACAGTCCAGGGGTCACAAAGAACTGGGCATGACTGAACAACTAACACATTCACGCACACTTAAAGGGCACAGAATCACAGAGTAAGAAGCTGCCGTGAGGCCCTAAACCGGCGGCCAAAAGGAACGACACGAAGACTCCCGACCCTGAACTCCAAACACACGGGAAAGGCGAGGGGGCGATCACAGACACCCTGGGAGCCCGACGCCCAGCAAGTTTTCTGCGGCAGCATAAGAGAAAAGGCTTCCAAAATTCTGAAGAAAGGCACCTTCCAGCCTGGAATTCTACCCAGTTATCCTAACACGCATAAGAATAGGAAACAATCGTAAACACGCCAAGTGCGGTCAGCCTCATTGATCATACGCCTCCGCCCACCCCCTGTCTTCCTTATTAACAAGGAAGTGCCCCCAAGTCGAACCCAGCACCTAGGAAGGTTTATGTCACGTGAACGTGCCGGTGACACGTGTGCCGAAGTCTGCTGCAGAGAGGTTTCTCCTTCCTCTTTCAGATGAGAGGACACAGCTGGGGAGGAGAAGACTGGGTCCCTTCATCCCAGCGCACGGCCTTGAGGCTGGGAGCAGAGCAGAGGAGGTGTGATGGAGACACAGACCGGACTGGACTCCTCGACGACTCGGCAGATGGCGCGCCAGGCCTGAAATGCAAACCTGTGTGCGTCTTGCTGTGTGACACCCGGAAATAACACCTCAGCTCCTTGAGGGTATTTTCTGCTACAAGCAGTCAAATTCAGCCCTGATCAAGGGCCAATGATTCTCCTCTTTCTACCCACTCTCTCTTATGAAGCTACTGCAGGATGGGCTCCATCCGAATTGAAGTGGTGGCCAGAGAAGGAGAAGGGCAAGGGATCTGACTCAGGAAGAGGACGAAGGGTTCCACAACAGAAAAGCAAATGGAGCTCCATGGATACCCCAGGGCCTCAAGCCTGGAGGGAAGGTGGCCACGGTGGATCAGGAAGGCCTGGACCCTGTACGGGGCATTCCAGGAGGAGGAGGAGGGGAGGCAGGGCTTGCCTGACGGGGAGTGCGTCCTCTGTTGAGTGCTGGGACCAGAATCAGAAACTGGAACAAGCTGTGTAAACAAGCCAAGAAAAGAATGACTACGCTGATGCTCCAATAAACACAAGTGTGCAAGAAGGGCATGGAATCATTGTGCCTGCAAACCTCAGTCGTGAATATTTTTTGTAACAATTATAAGGCAAACACTGGGTAATTTTTCTTCAACATTATGGTATAATGGTTTTGCAGTTTGGGTGGGGAGTGTTGGTGTGTTTAGACTGGATGAGAGAGCTAAGCCTCGTCTTCAGCAATGGAAAGGCAGTGCGTGCTATCTCAGCCAGGAACAAGCAACCAAAACCAAAGCACCACAAGGACACAATTCAGGAACAGAAGGGCAAGCAGAACTACAGCCAAACAGAAGCAGAAATGGACTTGTAAGTGGTGACTTCTAAGGATGGAATAGCTGATGAACATCATTTTCCTCACCTTGAAGAACTGCTTGATTTTTTAAATCTAAGAGAGTGTATAATTTCAATAAAATTAAAAAGACTAATGTGCTGAAGAAGCCGAAATTGGGTTTTTGCTACTAGCTTCATTTTCTGCCAAAATATGGGCTTTTTTCTCACCCACCTGGGTCAGTCTCTAATTTTCCATCTCTTTCCATCTAGCATAGTTCTAGTCCAGAAAAATATCTACTTCTGCTTCATTGACTAAGCTAAAGCCTTTGACTACATGGATCATGACAAACTGTGGAAAATTCTTCCAGAGATGAAATACCAGACCACCTTACTTCCCTCCTGAGAAATCTGTATGCAGATCAAGAAGCAACAGTTAGAACAGGACATGGAACAACATTCTGGCTCCAAATCGAGAAAGGAGTGCGTCAAGGCTGTATATTGTCACCCTGCTTATTTAACTTATATGCAGAATGCATCATGAGAAACGCTGGGCTGGATGAAGCACAAGCTGGAATCAAGACTGCTGGGAGAAATATCAATAACCTCAGATATGCAGATGACACCACCCTTATGGCAGAAAGTGAAGAGGAACTAAAGAACCTCTTGATAAAAGTGAAAGAGAAGAGTGAAAAAGCTGGCTTAAACCTCAACATTCAGAAAACGAAGGTCATGGCATCCGGTCCTATCACTTCATGGCAAATAGATGGGGAAACAGTGGAAACAGTGTCAGACTTTATTTTGGGGGGCTCCAAAATCACTGCAGATGGTGGCTGCAGCCATGAAATTAAAAGACGTTTACTCCTTGGAAGAAAAGCTATGGCCCACCAAGACAGCATATTAAGAAGCAGAGACATTACTTCACCGACAAAGGTCCATATAGTCAAAGCTATGGTTTTTCCAGTGGTCGTGTATGAATGTGAGAGTTGGACAACAAAAAAAGCTGAGTGTCAAAGAATTGATGCTTCTGAACTGTGGTGTTGGAGAAGATTTTTGAGAGTCCCTTGGACAGCAGGGAGATCCAACCAGTCCAT
Source organism: Ovis aries (assembly GCF_016772045.2). Lineage (NCBI taxonomy): Eukaryota > Metazoa > Chordata > Mammalia > Artiodactyla > Bovidae > Ovis > Ovis aries. Next base: position 1,323,821 of record NC_056055.1, read on the forward strand.
TCTAAAGGAGATCAGCCCTGAATATTCATTAGAAGGACTGATGCTAAAGGGGAAACTCCAATCCCTTGGCCGCCTGAAGCCCAGAACTGACCCTTGGAAAAGACCCTGATGCTGGGAAAGATTGAAGGCTGGAGGAGGAGGGGATGACAGAGGATGAGATGGTTGGAGGGTATCACTGACTCAATGGACATGAGTTAGAGCAAGCTCTAGGAGTTGGTGATGGACAGGGAGGCCTGGTGTGCTGCAGTCCATGGGGTCACAAAGAGTTGGACACGACTGAGAGACTGAACTGAACTGAGTCTAGTGATAAGCAGTAAAAATGAAATAAAGGCACAGAAAGATAATATCAGATTTCAAAGTGTAAGTACTCTGAGCTAAAATGACTACAACCTTTGAAATATTACAAATATGCACAATTAACACCTTTATGGACTTTCCTGGTGGCTCAGATGGTAAAGCGTCTGTCTACAATGCGGGAGACCCAGATTCGATCCCTGGGTTGGGAAGATCCCCTGGAGAAGGAAATGGCAAGCCACTCCAGGACTATTGCCTGGAAAATCCCACGGACGGAGGAGCCCGGTAGGCTACAGTCCATGGGGTTGCAAAGAGTGGACACGACTGAGCGACTTCACTTTCACTTTGAACACCTTTATGGAAAATGGCCTCAGGACGCTCTGCCCATTTGTAGGAAAGAGCCCCACTGAGCGGCTTTTGTTTTTGCTGTCGTTCAGCCCTTTCAGCTCTGTCCCTCCTGCTCTCCGAGGCCCCATGAACTTGTAGCCCACCAGACTCCTCTGTCCGTGGGATTTCCCAGGCAGGAATACAGGAGTGGGTTGCCATTTCCTTCTCCAGGGGATCTTCCCAACCCAGGGAGCAAACTCACCTCTGGCTCTGGCAGGCAGATTGTTTACCACTGAGCCAGCAGGGCAGCCCTGTTGAGATTCATGTGACCAGCACAAACCCTAAGTCCTGTTTCTGATACAGAATCCTGCCAGGGACCTCTATATTCCTCCAAACATCTCCTTTCTAAACATATTTTATTAACTCTGTGTGTCTCGTGAGTACACGGGCAGGGATGTGCAGGGCTGCGTCCATTTCTGGAGGCTTAGGGGCTGAGATCTTTTCCAGGCTCGCCCGGCCGGCAGCTGTGTTGATCCCCTTGCCCTCCAAGGACCGGTGCCCCTGTTTCCACACAGCCTGTCAGCGGGGGTCAGTCTTTCCTCTCAGAAGCCGCCCACGTTTCTCCTCCCGCTTCCATGTGACTCCCCTCCTAAGGCTTCATTTGAGCTTTGCACGCAAAACACAGATCTCTGATTTGGTTGCTCACGTTATTGAAATCATTTTCTGTTGCTCTCGTTTCTATTAAACCATAAATATCTTATGACTGCCTGCAAGCTAAACACAGGTCTGCTGTGAACCTGTTACATAGAGAAAAATGACTTAGAAGTTTCGGACTCTTTCATAGCTTCTTCAGGTCGTCACGGAAGCAGAGTGGTATTAAGCATGGTCCTTCTTCCCCAATGACTGGATATGCCACTTGTAAACAACTATACAAAAACTCCTTTAAACACTCCGACTAGTTTAAGAACATCATTTATAAATGTATTAATCCAAAGCTCTGCATGGCACGCATGCCCTCTTGCCCTTTTGCTGTCTAAAGCCACCGTCACGCCCTGAATTTGCAATTGCGTCAGTGAACCCTTGGATGGCAGCTCTGACTCTACAGATGGCAAGCTTCTAGCACGTGAAAGACAAGTGGGAATGAACACGAGAAGTGACGGAAATCACACATTCACCTGGGCTGCCCTGATGCACCTCCTCTTCCTCTAAGGATGCAACTTGGGAGAAGCGCACACACAGTGTGAGGGATGGATTTTCAGAAGATTTTAACTTGGGGAAGAGTTCCTATCTGATCTGGATTCCATGGCCAAGTTTCCTGCTGGAAACTACCCTTCACCTTCCCTGCTCATTGAATCTTTTTAAACAGTCCGTTAAAGCAAAGCTAAAGGGACTTCCGTACATATTTACGCTTTCCAGGCGGCAACAGTGGTAAAGAACTTCCCTGCCAGTGCAGGAGACGTGAGCGACCTGGCTTGGGAAGGTCTGCTGGAGAAGGGCATGGCAACCCACTCCAGTGTTCTTCCCTGGATAATCGCATGGACAGAGGAGCCTAGAGGGCTACGGTCCACAGGGTCGCAAAGAGTCGGACACAACTGAAGTGACTCAGCATGCATGCAAATGTATAGAGACGTATATCAGTTTAGTTCAGTCTCTCAGGCATGTCTGACTCTTTGAGACCCCAGCGACTACAGCACACCAGGCCTCCCTGTCCATCACCAACTCCCGGAATTTATTCAAACTCATGTCCATTGAGTCGGGGATGCCACCCAACCACCTCAACCTCTGTCGTCCCCTTCTCCTCCTACCTTCAGTCTTTCCCAGCATCAGGGTCTTTTCCAATGAGTCAGTTCTGGGCTTTAGGTGGCCAAAGGATTGGATCTAGCATCAGTCCTTCCAATGAATATCCAGGACTGATCTCCCTTAGGATGGACTGGTTGGATCTCCTTGCAGTCCAAGGGACTCTCAGGAGTCTTCTCCAACACCACCATGCAAAAGCATCAATTTTTTGGTGCTCAGCCTCACATCCATACGTGACTACTGGAAAAACCATAGCTTTGACTAGTCAGACCTTTGTCGGCAAAGTAATGTCTCTGCTTCTTAATATGCTGTCTTGGTTGGCCATAGCTTTTCTTCCAAGGAGCAAGCGTCTTTTAATTTCATGGCTGCAGTCACCATCTGCAGTGATTTTGGAGTCCAAGAAAATAAAGTCTCTCACCGTTTCCATTGTTTCACCTTCTATTTGCCATGAAGTGATGGGACCAGATGCCATGATCTTAGTTTCTAAAGGTTGAGCTTTAAGCCAGCTTTTTCACTCTCCTCTTTCACCTTCATCAAAAGGCTGTTTAGTTCCTCTTTGCTTTCTATCCAAAGAGTGGTGTCATCTGCATATCTGAGGTTATTAATATTTCTCCCAACAGCTTTGATCCTAGCTTGTGCTCCATCCAGCCCGGCATTGTGCATGATGTCCTCTCCATAGAAGTTCAGTAAGCAGGTGATGATATACAGCCCTGACACACTTCTCTCCCGATTTGGAACCAATTCTGTTGTTCCATGTCCAGTTCTAACTGTTGCTTCTTGACCTGCATACAGATTTCTCAGGAGGCAGGTAAGGTGGTCTGGTATTCCCATCTTCTGGAGAATTTTCCACAGTTTGTTGTGATCCACATAATCAAAGGCATAGTCAATAAAGCAGAAGTTGATGTTTTTCTGGAACTCTCTTGCTTTTTCTATGATCCAATGGATGTTGGTCATTTGATCTCTGGTTCTCCTGCCGTTTGTAAATCCAGCTTGAACATCTGGAATTTCTTGGTTCACATACTGTGGAAGCCTAGCTTGGAGAATTTTGAGCATTACTTTGCTAGTGTGTGAGATGAGTGCAATTGTGCGGTAGTTTGAGCATTCTTTGGCATTGCCTTTCTTTGGGATTAGAATGAAGACCGACCTTTTCTAGTCCTGTTGCCACTGCCGAGTTTTCCAAATGTGCTGGCATATTGAGCACAGCACTTTCACAGCATCATCTTTTAGGATTTGAGATAGCTCAACTGGAATTCCTTTACCTCCACTAGCTTTGTTCATAGTAGTGATGTTTCCTAAGGCCTACTTGACTTCACATTCCAGGATGTCTGGCTCTAGGTGAGTGATCACACCATCGTGGTTATCTGGGTCATGAAGACCTTTTTTGTACAGTTCTTCTGTGTATTCTTGCCACCTCTTCTTAATATCTTCTGCTTCCGTTAGGTCCATACTATTTCTGTCCTTTATCGAGCCCATCTTTGCATGATATGTTCCTTTGGTATCTCTAATTTTCTTGAAGAGATCTCTAGCCTTTCCCATTCTGTTGTTTTCCTCTATTTCTTTGCATTGATCGCTGAGGAAGGCTTTCTTGTCTCTCCTTGCTATTCTTTGGAACTCTGCATTCAGTTGGGTGTATCTTTCCTTTTCTGCTTTGCCTTTCGAGTCTTTTCTTTTCTCAGCTATTTGTAAGGCCTCCTTGGACAGCCATTTTGCCTTTTTGAATTTCCTTTTTTTGGAGATGGTCTTGATCACTGCCTCCTGCACAGTGTCATGAACCTCCATCCATAGTTCTTAACTGTATCAGATCTAATCCCTTGAATCTATTTGTCACTTCCACTGTATAATCGTAAGGGATTTGATTTAGGTCATAGCTGAATGGTCTAGTGGTTTTCCCTACTTTCCTCAATTTAAGCCTGAATTTGGCAATAAGGAGTTCATGATCTGAGCCACAGTCAGCTCCTGGTCTTGTTTTTGCTGACTGTATAGAGCTTCTCCATCTTTGGCTGAAGAGAATATAATCAGTCTGATTTTGGTGTTGACCATCTGGTGACGCCCAGGTGTAGAGTCGTCTCTTGTGTTGTTGGAAGAGGGCGTCTGCTACGACCAGTGCGTTCTTTCCACAAAGCTCTGTCAACCTTGCCCTGCTTCATTCTCTACTCCAAGGCCAAACTTGCCTGTTACTCCAGGTATCTCTTGACTTCCTACTATTCATTCCAGTCCCCTATGACGACAAGGACGTCTTTTTTTTGGTGCACACACACACACACACACACACACACACACACACACACACACATTTAAGGCATGTAGAGAGGGAAACACCAGAGCAACACAAGTCAAATCTGTTTGCAGCACGCAGCACAGGCGTGACGCAGCAGAGCATGGTGTGCGCCAGGTGGCGTCTCCGGGAAGCTTTAGAGTCCTCCCCAGGAGTCCTCCCCAGGACGCCCACCTGCTCCCGCCACGCCTCCATCACGTGTTCATTCCCTGGGGACTTTGTGTTTGACTCTCCAAGCATCTCCTTTCACCCTGTTGTTGTTCAGCCGCTAAGTCATGTCTGAGTCTGTAAATGTCCCCTAGATGGAGTCTTCTCTAAGGTGACGCCGTCACTGGAAGGTAACCCTCAGCAGGGACTAGTCACCAGCTAAGAAACACTGCTTTGCTCCAGCAGGAAGGCAGGGCTCTGGGGTCTGCTGAGAGCAGCTCTGGGGGGATTGAAGTCAGAGGTTCCCCCAGAGCTTCATGCGGGGCTAGTCCCGCCTCTGGATCTGAAACAACCAAGGTACGCATTGTTTGCTTGGGTGTTTTCTTCCCCTTTCTTTTCCCTCTGTGAATGTGCTGTTGTCTCTGGAACGGTGGCTTCGCCTGGGGACTCAGGTGAAATGCAGGTCACTCTGGTGCCTGCCATCAACTGACTTGAAAGGAGGTAAGATTGTCAGTTAAAGACAAAGCCCTAATTCCAGGGGGAAATACTGCTTAGTAAACACTTTCTTATTTTAGAATTTCTGAATTCCTAAAACTATTTAACCCTTTCTGGAATGGTGAAAAAGTAAATCAGCATCTTATCACAGCTCAAGAAATGGCTTTGACCTTGACCGAATTTTTGCAATTCGTCTTCTATACTAAAATGGACCCAATACGATCACCGTCTCGAGAACCTCTAATTCAATTTTGTTTTGAAATACAAGCCTGTAAACCCTTACCCCATACCCTTGGAACTCCATGTGTGTCAAATTCAGACCTCCTTCCGAGGTCCCAGTTCTGAAAGCTCCCCACACAGAAATGCAGACAGCTCCCTGAGCGTCCTGGGCGGAGCGGGAGGAGGCTCCCACCTGCCCGGTGCAGGTGCGGCTGTCTGTCACCTTTGGAGCACGGCAGGTTTGCCTCCAAATGGCAGGTAAACAAACACACAGAAAATAGTTTTCCAGTGTGTTTTGGACTCCTGAATTGCAGGTGACAGATTGTAGACCTGTATTTTTATTGCCACTATGCATGTGAAAGACGCTTAAAAAAAACTAAACTAATATGTGACGTATTCATCTTACTTTCCAAAGAGCTTATGAAGGAGAGGGAGAGATGAAGTCAGTGAAATCACAAAGATGTGTTGAGTGCTGGTCCAGCAAACACTATGACTCAATAGACAATAATTAAAGAAATCCTGAAAAAGGCAAGTGAGGTCATTGATTCGCAGACTGATAAAACGTAAATTCAACTAATTAATTTGACTTACCAATTTATTTAAGAAGTAAATCTAGGGTAGCTTAGTGACCTCTGCTTCAGAGGAATAAAGGCTATTTAAGAGTATTAAGATTAGCCATCAAAGCGAATGAAACTATAACAAAAGAAGAATAGTCTAACAGTCAGTAGGTTAACAGGGACTTTAAATAAAGCGAACTTGTGTAAATTATTGGATCCTATGTTCTAGGTTCCTGGCATGTTCTAGAACCTTATTGCTACTAGATGAGGTCAGTACAGATAAAAACAAAACAAGATCCACCCAGCCCATTCTGAAGGAGATCAACCCTGGGATTTCTTTGGAAGGACTGATGCTAAAACTGAAGCTCCAGTACTTTGGCCACCTGATGCGAAGAGTTGACTCATTGGAAAAGACTCCGCTGCTGGGAGGGATTGGGGGCAGGAGGAGAAGGGGACGACCGAGGATGAGATGTCTGGATGGCATCACTGACTCGATGGACGTGAGTCTGAATGAACTCCGGGAGATGGTGATGGACAGGGAGGCCTGACGTGCTGCGATTCATGGGGTCGCAAAGAGTCAGACACGACTGAGCGACTGAACTGAACTGAATGCGGTAATTTGGTTTGGGCCAGATAGTTATTTGCTGTTTCAAATGTAGATTAACTACTGGAGGTGGGGGTAGTAAAACTAACTAATATTGTGAATAAAACGGAAATTTTCTACATCTAAATATTTGTTACGTATTAGCTGATTTGATGACAGAGAAAGATCACGGGAGAGAGAAACAAAAGAAAACACTTTAAATGATTGCCAACAATAAGTTACAGGTGGGATATCTGTGCTGAGACTGACCTCTCAGATTTGGACTCAGGAGTGAACAGTTTACCGTGTCCAAGCACCAAGTTACCTTCTCCATGACCCTGAGAGCTCGGTTTTAAGATTTCTTTTGCAGAGGCCCCAGTCCTGTACAAACACAAACAGGGGCACTTAAAGCCACCACTGAGCTCCCCTGAGTTTGAAGTAAACTTGGCTCTGGCTCAAGACCGTGACTTTCACTCAGGTTTAAACTCGCTTTAACGCTGTTACAAAATGCAGTGCACGGGGAAGCGATGCTGGGAGCAAGGGTCCGCCGAAAACACGAAAAGGGTGCTAGACACACCATCTGGGAAACCCAAAGGGCAGAATGAGAGACGGGAGGACGGGGGTGTGCAGCAGACCCGGGGGCCGACCAAGGCCAGCCGGGGACCAGGGCGGCACGGAGGGCAGACAGCCCGGATTCCTGCAGTCCTCGTGAGGAAGCCCCGAGCTTCTCACAGGTGCAAAGGGCGTCAGTCGGCTCACAGGGCACGCGGCGCTTTGTGCCACCTACTTTCCCTGGGGCACCGGCTGGCAAAGGCCCTCTCGTTCCTGCCAAGGGTACACCTTCTCATTTCCAGGAGGCACGTGGTCCAGACTGGCTTGCAGACTATTTGAATACCTTTCATCTGTAATTCTAAGGCGCTGTCACTCACGCAGAGAAAGGGAAAAGCTGAGCTCTTGACGCTCCTGACAGCTCAGCATCACTTGTCGTCTCTGTGATCCCCTCCCGCACGGGTGTCAGAAGGACCTGTGTCGTCTCTGGCTTTCTTGCTTCTTTTTGTTTAGGAAATGCTATGCAGCTTCCCCTGAGAGCTGAGTAAGACCCAAGTCTCAGTCAAGAACAGTCCTCGGATTCCCAGGCACCCAGCACCACCACTTCCAGAATTTCAAAATATGGTGAAGTCCAGATGGGTAGAATTTTCCAAGCCTTCCTGACCTACTTTAGCATACTCACTTCACAGTATTAGGCCTGGAGTCACGTGAAGGAGTTGTTTGCAAGTTTAGAAATCAAATATGACTGCTTTGAAAGATCCCAGCATTGTAATCAGTGTTCCACACATACCGTAGATCAGACAAAATATCAAATATTAAAGACAAAACTATTCAGTACTCTGTAGTGACCTTTGCGTGCGTGCTAAGTCGCTCCAGTTGTGTTTGACTTTTTGCAACCCAATGGGCTATAGCCCGCTGGGCTCCTCTGTCCATGGGATTCTCCAGGCAAGAATACTGGAGCGGGTTGCCATGCCCTCCTCCAGAGGATCTACCCCACCTAGGCACTGAACCTGGGTCTCTTGTGTCTCCTGCGTTGGCAGGGGTGTTCCCTGTCACTAGCACCACCTGGGAAGCCCCTTAATGACCTATACGGGAATAGAATCTAAAAATAGTGGATATATGTACATGTACAACTGAGTGGTTTTGCTCTAAGCAGAAACTAACACAGCATTGTAAATCAACTGTACTCCAATAAAAATAATTTAAAGAATAAAGAAAAAGATCAGTGCTAATAAGCCTATAAAACCCAAGGTCACATTTAATGTTATTTTTGCATAAGTGTGCATGTATGTGTGCTTATATTCCCTATTGAAACGATAAACACTAAGGTAAAGCAAGAGCTAATGAAGCTAAACTTCAGGGCCATTGACTGCGGGCGGGGTCGACAACAGGAAGCTAGCTCCCTCTGTTGTTCTTTAACCAAAGGCATTTCCAGGACAACGTCATGTTGAAGACTGGAAAGAGGACACTTTGTTTTTAAGGCTCTAGAAGAGAGGGGTAAATAAGGAATGAGAACACTGGTTAATTTTATTAAAAACTTGATGCTTCAGCCAATTAAATTAATCTTTGTTGACAAAGCCACTAAAACGGGCAAAGCTTGCACCAGCTCTTTCTGGCGATCAACCCGAGTTATTTGCCCTTTGGGGACATGTAACCTAGAGGATGAAAGTGGCCCACGAATGTATAATAGACGATAGCAGGTGTGTAACAATATTCTCCACTTCAGATGAAAGGTGGAATATTTAGTGAGTCAGTCTTGTAATGGTGATAGAACTATTCTAGTTTTCTGTTTCTACTTGAGTCAATTTTGGAAAATGTATTTCTCTAGGAATCCAACCATTTCATTGAAGTTGAAGAATCTAAGCTACTCCATTTTGTTAACAGAAAAACTCCATTTTGTAAGGTTCTGGGAAAAGAGCCTTTAGAAGTCCAAGAACCTTTGGAAATCCCCTGACCTCACCCCACCACCCCCGAGTCAATCGGACCCCAGGCCAGAACCTGACTTAACCTTCAGGAATAGGGACCAATCAAAAACCAACACACAACCCTTCAAAAGAAAGTGACCAATCAGACGTCCCCCTACCTAGAAATCTTTTTTTTTCCTTGAACACTCCTTATATAAGCAATGTAACCCAAAGCCCGGGGCCCCTCCCTATAGCTGCTGCGTCGGTATTGGTGGGAGCCCCAGCTCGAGCTTGGTAATAAAAACTCTCTCGCTTTTGCATCGGATACCAGCTCCCTGGTGGTCACTGGGAGATTTCGCGATGTGGGCATAACATTTGGGGGCTCGTCGGGGGTCTCCCACCGGCTCCCCGGGAGGACCAATCCCGAGAGTCATCTGCAGCCGGTAGGCTTTTTTCCATCTTTCTTTTCACTCTGGCAGGGCCTATTTTCTGAGACTGGTATACGACTCAGGCGGACGCACCGACGGGGCACCGGTGAGGGTCGTTGGGAGATGTCCCCGACCCCGGCGTTGGGGGACGGAGTGCCCCTGTTCTCTGTAGACAATAGCGGGTCGCTCCCGCTGAACGGCCGGAGGCCGTCGTCATTCGGTTTTGACTCTGGACTCCCGGAGGTGTATTTCTCCTGTCTCTCTGTCTGTCTGTGTGGCTGTTCCTATTGTCTGTGTTAATTTACCAACATCTGACTGATCCAGGGACGATGGGGCAATGCCATTCTAGCCCCACACCACTGTCCTTGGTTACTGATAATTTTAAGGAGGTCAAGATGCATGCTCATGACCTCTGTGTAGAAATTAAAAGGAATAAATTAATCACTTTTTGCAGCGCAGAATGGCCGACCTTCCATGTAGGCTGGCCCTCAGAAGGCACCTTTGACTTGGGAACTGTACACCGAGTCCGAGATATCATCTTCTGACTGCGGATCGGACGCCCTGACCAAGTTCCCTATATCATAGTATGGGAAAATATCATATTGTGCTCCCCCTCCTTGGGTAAAACCTTTTTTGCCTCAACAGGGATTTTCTACAGCTCAGGTGTTGGCGACGTGTAGGAAAGAACCTGAAGAATCCCAAGGAGCCTGAACCAACGGCGCCGCTATACTCCATCTTGCAGGGGGCAATTGTTGGGGGAAGCACACTGATTGAAACCGGCCACCCTGGCCAGGCCCCCATAGTAACCATTTGCATGAGTTGTTTTATGACGGGAGATCCTGATAAGGAATACGGAACTAAGAAGCCTCCACCAACTGGAAGAGTTCGGGAAAGGTCTAAAGGAGACACCGTGTGTCCATCCACTTCCCAGAACCACCATAAAACCCAACATTGCAAGCCACGCGGCAGAGCAGTTCTCCTGGGTTCCCTTACCCTGCTGCTCTCCACCCGGGTGCCCTTTCCCAATAAAATCTCTTGCTTTGTCAGCACATGTGTCTCCTTGGACAATTCATTTCTGAGTGTTAGACAAGAGCCCAGTTTCGGGCCCTGGAAGGGATCCCTCTTTCTGCAACAAATGGCGACTCTGGTGGGACTCTTCGCCGAGACTGACATCCTGACCACTCGGGGTACTCAGGGGCCAGCTTGCCTGCCAATGGACCAGACCCAGCGGCCGCAACTGGGACCCTTTTGTCCCTGGTCTCCTCTTGACGTGGACAACTGGCCAGAGTGCCCCGACCGGTAAGGAACAAGACTTTATTGACCTCTCTCCCCTCCCCCCCCACCCCTTCTCCTTAACCCTTCCTATCCTTCCCTGTTTTTCTAGCCCCCAAGTCCTGGACGCAGGAATCTGGTTGAAGGGCCCTCAGCCTGAGCTGAGGATTGGAGACTGATCACCTCCTCTTGGCAGAGAACTCGAATTCTGGTCTGATTTCTGGTAGGGCCGAGTTCCGGTCCTCCCTTCTCTGGAGGCCCAGGGAAAAGTCCCGTAAGGCCTGGGTATCTAGGTGGCAGGAGACGTCTGTAAGGCCACCCCTTTTGCCCCCCCTCCTGCGCCCTCCCCCTTCTTTCACCCTGGCTTCTTTTCCTCCCCTGAAATCTTTGATGTTAGTGCTTAGATCTGAAGTTCTGTGTCTCTATAGGAGGTTTTCTGAGAGACTGTATTTTTGTATTTAAGGGCTTCCCTGGTGGACCCGAGGTTAAAGCGTCTGCCTGCAATATGGGAGACCTGGGTTCGATCCCTGGGTCGAGAAGATCCCCTGGAGAATGAAATGGCAACCCACTCCAGTGTTCTTGCTTGGAAAATCCCATGGATGGAAAGGCTTGGTGAGCTACAGTCCACGGGTCGCAGTTGGATACGACTGAGCGACTTCACTTTCACTTTCACTTTGATGAGGACTGCCCGGTTTATATGTGTGTGTTTTAACTCTGTGTTCTGTGTTGTGATTTTTGATGGCCATTTTGCTTTGTCTGGCCACCATGTGGTTTAGACCTGCCGCCATTTTGTTAGAACTTGATTTTCTTTCCCTGTGCCTTCAGACCAGGGCTCTCAGGAGCACTTATCTAGACCGTCTCTAACTCCTGACGCTGAGGAAAAAGGAAAACAAGACTTGACGCTCAATCTCGCGCTGTGTCTGTCCAAGTATGTCTTGGTGTGTCTCTGTCTCTGGGTAATATTTTTGAGGTTAATTTGTATATGAGCTCTATTTCTATTTATTTGGCTTAAAAAAAGGTAAGTGCTTACAAATCAAGTAATTCTAAATTAAACAATAAATTCCAGGTTCATGTGAACTGGGAAATATTCAATGTTAAATACCTGATATTAATGTTTGTTTGTTGACCTATCTAATATAGACATGTCTTAGAGTAATTAACGTTAAGTAGAATATTTTCATTGTACCTAGGTTTAATATAAGTTAAATATATCTGTTACAAGTTTGTCAACAAGGAAATTACCTCAGGTGAAGAAACTTCTAAAAAATGTAAACGGAATATGAGCTTTTACATAAACTCTATTAAGAATAATTATTCTTTAGAAATTATCGCTGGTATTTATGCTCACCAATCTATAAAATGCTAATATAAAAGTTAGTTATTGGTTGCTAAAGGAAAGTAAGAAGTATGTTTTCAGTAAAAAAAAAGGTATGATAAAATACTAAAGAGTTTGCATGATCAGGACTTTCTAAAATTGGATTGCAACTAGTTAGATAAGTGGATTTTGTTAAGAATGACACAGCCATTAAAAAAACTGGTTAGAGTCAACTAGATCCAAGATGGTGGAGCTGACTTTCGCTAGACCTTGAGCCTCGGTATTTACGCCCATTGTGACTTATCAACAAGCTAAGTGATACACTCATCAACATTGACTAAATGACCAAATGTTCCAAACCCTTTTAATTGATCTTTTTGACAAAACTTCCTAAATAGAACTCTTTTGAAGTTCTTTTGATCTCTAGCTAATTTTGGGGTGCTTCAGAGGGCCCCTGGAACATCCCAAAGAGAGATATTAAACTATGTTTATTTGGTTGGTTAAGTTACATGGAAAAGATTATCAGATGAGTAATAAATCTGCTCATGTTATAATGTACAGTAAAATAACTAATACAGATATCCTAGAAATTATATGGAGTTTTTAACATTCTGATATGTCCTGGTATTTTAATGGAAAACCTGATGACTTCACAAAAGTTAGCAAAAGGACTGAATGAACCAGTGAATATGCTTATAACTTTTATGGTTTCTATCTGAAAAATTATGGGGTTGAATCTTATGTTTTCAGGGAGTAGGGAAAATCTTCCTCTCAAACTAATTATGACAATACTTTGGTAAAATTAAATGTTATAAACAAAACAGTTATATTTTCTATCTGACTCCTCCAAAAATTGGAAGTTCTTAGGTTTCCAGTAAGTTTATCAAATGAGTGAGGAAGGTTATTTCATGGGTACAAAAATCTCAAGAAATTTTTGAGACCTTAAAAAGGGAAGAATTCACCTAGATTTGTTAGGCAAAATCTGTGATAAGCCTTTGGTGTGAGTTTCCCAGCAGTGTTTTATTTTAAAAGTTCAGTCTGAGACTCTATAAATGTTTCAGCAAGATAAAAAGCCTATAATCAATTATGGTTATAAAAAGTCATCAGACCAAAATGAGTGAGAACAGACCTATTTTGCAAACAAACTAGCCTTAATTTGGTTATATTTAATAAAAATAAGGGTAACTTTAAGGAGAAAAAGATATTTCAAAACGTTAAATCCCAGTTTGTTAATGGAGGTCTGCATCTAGTAAGACTCATCTCTTAGATAGTTCTTTGATGTTATGTGATATTGATGTAAAATTTAATTGAATTCTTGAAGAACACCCTAAGTTTGTTTCTGAAGCTTATCTCAATAATCTATCTTTGGATGAAGATCAAATGCCTCAGGACTTGCAACCAGGACTGGAAAAAGACATAATTTAAGGGACTGTCTCCAACATGGATGGAAGGACTTTTTTATCAGGAGAAACTACACTACACCAGGATGAGAAGATGACGACATCAGAGATAGACAGCTTCCCCGAGATGTGGGCCCTGATTCGTATCATCATTTATGTTTTCTTGACTTCTTAGACCTTTGCATATAAGTCAAATGCTTTTCTATCATAGGCCTGATCCTATGTTGGTTTTAAAAATCAATCCAGGTGTTGGCTTTGTGGCCAATTACCTGTGTCTAGTTCTGGGTTACCTTGGTAAATTTCTCTACTACCAGACTCTAACTGGTTGGCCCTGAGAAAAATTTACTTAAAAAAGTTATAGTCATATTCAGGTCAGTGTGCAGAGGACCTGAGATATACTGGGCTACATCTAATGGAAGTTCTTAACATAAGTCTTACTTGTGACTTTACTAATACTGCTGGCTATGTTATTTGTATTTCACCTGTTTTACAAAATTGCTGATTCTTGCACTGTCAAATATGTGTGTGAGGCCTCTAATAGAATAATGTATTGTCCCATATGAGATTGATGATGGTAATAGTGTAACTCTAGATATGGCAAGAAGGAACAAGAGGGAATATTTTCCTGGACCAAGAAGCTAGTAAGACAGGTGGTCCAGAGAATTTTGGATACCATTTTATGGCCTAGTCCAATAACAGCACATTGAGTGGCCTGTCAGCAGAATCTTTGCCAAACCTGAGAATGGACATTCTCAGCACCATGGGATAAAATGGTCATGAAATGCCCCCCTCAAAATCATGGTCAAGTTTATGAGCAAAAAGGGGCTCTGCCACCTGAAGACTGACACTTGCCATCTACGTCTGCAAAGATTAAATCACGGCCGCTGCAACTGCTGACTTTCAATGCCCCTGAAAGGAGTTCAAGGTGAAAATCAGGAATGAGGCACTCTGTGCTCTGGGAAAAACTGGCAGAACAGGCCATCAGATAGTTAGATCTTTTCAGGAGAAGATTTTATGAGTCCCAATTCTTGCATCTTCTTGTACCTAGAGAAACACTGACGTCATTAACGGTGAAATCTGCTTTGGCTATTAAGGAAAAGTTTACAATTAAAAGTCAAAATAGTGAATGGAATTGTTTCCTTAATTTCTTTTCTACTTTCTCATTATTCGTGTATAGGAATGCAAGGGATTTCTGTGTGTTGATTTTATATCCTGCAACTTTACTATATTCATTGATTAGCTCTAGTAATTTTCTGGTGGAGTCTTTAGGGTTTTCCATGTAGAGGATCATGTCATCTGCAAACAGTGAGAGTTTTACTTCTTCTTTTCCAATTTGGATTCCTTTTATTTCTTTTTCTGCTCTGATTGCTGTGGCCAAAACTTCCAGAACAATGTTGAATAGTAGCGGTGAAAGTGGACACCCTTGTCTTGTTCCTGACAAGAAAATGCTTTCAATTTTTCACCATTGAGGATAATGTTTGCTGTGGGTTTGTCATAGATAGCTTTTATTATGTTGAGGTATGTTCCTTCTATTCCTGCTTTCTGGAGAGTTTTTATCATAAATGGATGTTGAATTTTGTCAAAGGCCTTCTCTGCATCTATTAAGATAATCATATGGTTTTTATTTTTCAATTTGTTAATGTGGTGAATTACATTGATTGATTTGCGGATATTGAAGAATCCTTGCATCCCTGGGATAAAGCCCACTTGGTCATGGTGTATGATCTTTTTAATGTGTTGTTGGATTCTGATTGCTAGAATTTTGTTGAGGATTTTTGCATCTATGTTCATCAGTGATATTGGCCTGTAGTTTTCTTTTTTGGGGACATCTTTGTCAGGTTTTGGTATTAGGGTAATGGTGGCCTCATAGAATGAGTTTGGAAGTTTACCTTCCTCTGCAATTTTCTGGAAGAGTTTGAGGAGGATAGGTGTTAGCTCTTCTCGAAATTTTTGGTAGAATTCAGAAATCCCTTGCATTCCTGTACACGAATAATGAGAAAGTAGAAAAAGAAATTAAGGAAACAATTCCATTCACCATTGCAACGAAAAGAATAAAATACTTAGGAATATATCTACCTAAAGAAACTAAAGACCTATATATAGAAAACTATAAAACACTGATGAAAGAAATCAAAGAGGACACTAATAGATGGAGAAATATACCATGTTCATGGATCGGAAGAATCAATATAGTGAAAATGAGTATACTACCCAAAGCAATTTACAAATTCAATGCAATCCCTATCAAGCTACCAGCCACATTTTTCACAGAACTAGAACAAATCATTTCAAGATTTGTATGGAAATACAAAAAAAACCTCGAATAGCCAAAGCAACCTTGAGAAAGAAGAATGGAACTGGAGGAATCAACTTGCCTGACTTCAGGCTCTACTACAAAGCCACAGTCATCAAGACAGTATGGTACTGGCACAAAGACAGACATATAGATCAATGGAACAAAATAGAAAGCCCAGAGATAAATCCACACACATATGGACACCTTATCTTTGACAAAGGAGGCAAGAATATACAATGGAGTAAAGACAATCTCTTTAACAAGTGGTGCTGGGAAAACTGGTCAACCACTTGTAAAAGAATGAAACTAGATTACTTTCTAACACCGCACACAAAAATAAACTCAAAATGGATTAAAGATCTAAATGTAAGATCAGAAACTATAAAACTCCTAGAGGAGAACATAGGCAAAACACTCTCAGACATAAATCACAGCAGGATCCTCTATGATCCACCTCCCAGAATACTGGAAATAAAAGCAAAAATAAACAAATGGGATCTAATTAAAATTAAAAGCTGCACAACAAAGGAAAATATAAGCAAGGTGAAAAGACAGCCTTCTGAATGGGAGAAAATAATAGCAAATGAAGCAACTGACAAACAACTAATCTCAAAAATATACAAGCAACTTATGCAGCTCAATTCCAGAAAAATAAACGACCCAATCAAAAAATGGGCCAAAGAACTAAATAGACATTTCTCCAAAGAAGACATATGGATGGCTAACAAACACATGAAAAGATGCTCAACATCACTCATTATTAGAGAAATGCAAATCAAAACCACAATGAGGTACCACTTCACACCAGTCAGAATGTCTGCGATCCAAAAATCTGCAAGCAATAAATGCTGGAGAGGGTGTGGAGAAAAGGAACCCTCCTACACTGTTGGTGGGAATGCAAACTAGTACAGCCACTATGGAGAACAGTGTGGAGATTCCTTAAAAAATTGCAAATAGAACTACCTTATGACCCAGCAATCCCACTGCTGGGCATACACACCAAGGAAACCAGAATTGAAAGAGACACATGTACCCCAATGTTCATCGCAGCACTGTTTATAATAGCCAGGACATGGAAACAACCTAGATGTCCATCAGCAGATGAATGGATAAGAAAGCTGTGGTACATATACACAATGGAGTATTACTCAGCCGTTAAAAAGAATTCATTTGAATCAGTTCTGATGAGATGGATGAAACTGGAGCCGATTATACAGAGTGAAGTAAGCCAGAAAGAGAAACACCAATATAGTATACTAACACATATATATGGAATTTAGGAAGATGGCAATGACGACCCTGTATGCAAGACAGGAAAAAAGACACAGATGTGTATAATGGACTTTTGGACTCAGAGGGAGAGGGAGAGGGTGGGATGATTTGGGAGAATGGCATTGTAACATGTATACTATCATGTAAGAATTGAATCGCCAGTCTATGTCTGACGCAGGATACAGCATGCTTGGGGCTGGTGCATGGGGATGACCCAGAGAGATGTTATGGGGAGGGGAGGTGGGAGGGGGGTTCATGTTTGGGAACGCATGTAAGAATTAAAGATTTTAAAATTTAAAAACTAAAAAAAAAAAAGAGAGAGAGATGCTCTTTATGAATTTGTGAATGCTTGAGAATGAGGAATTCAGAGTGACCTTCTGTTATTTTTTATTATGAGTAAAAATTCCAAATCCTATTTAATAATATAAGATGAAAATTTTTAATCAAATAAAAATCTCAATAAAAAATAAATTAAAAAACAAACAAACAAACAAAAAAAGTCAAAATAGAGTAGCTATGGTTCAGATATCCTGGGAAATAACTAGGTGATGCTATGGGCGTACTTTCAGATTAGACCTTGTATCGCTAAACACTTGAGTTTTCTGAGTGGTGCCAGGCTTGGATGCCACCATTCTCAAAACGATGTCTGCTGGAAGCTAGTAACCTTACTTTTTATAAAACTAGGCAACTGGCTACCTGGCTACAAGTCTCCCTGAAGTGCCAGGTCCAGACTGGGTTTCAGGCCTATTCTTCAAAAAAGAAATGAGATTTATTTTGTCTACTAAATTCCAGTTATCACTCCTCCAACTACTTCTAATTGGGTCTGTTACACCAAAATGGCAGAGCAAGGGATCAGGATTTTAATCATACAAGACTCAGATCTAGACCTTGGAACTCAGAAATACTTCCAATTCAGTGTCTATACTCCAAGCTGGGGCAGTCCTATGCCCCATTTTGACAGGAAGTTATCACAGTCATAGTTGGCTAGTTTCCTAAAATTAAAACTGAGCGGGACTCTGTGGGGCTCTGGAGTACAGATCTGCTCTGTGTTCTCCATTTCTTATCTGTAGGATATAGACTGTGTTCAGCCTCCTTGACCTTCCCTGAATTCAAACAATTGCTAATCAGCTAGGGGAGGGGATACAGAAACAGGAACAATCAAAGGCTGGTACAGCCTCCAGACAGAGTCCTGGTTCCTACTCAAAGAAATATGCATAGCAATGCCTTTGAGCCCCCACCCAGGTGGAAGATGGTAACTTCAGACTGAACACAAGATTCCTGGAGCACAGCTCTGTTGCCTCACCACCAACCCATCAGAAGGGGTCACAAACCCTGAAACCCTCACCCCAAATGTTGCCTTCTATTTCCGGGACCAGAGATGACCATCCTGGTAGGTCTCCTGTTTGGCCCTTGTCTATTTCATCTCTGAGAGGGGCCAACTAAATTGCTGCCACTACAAGGGTAGAAGCTGGTTTCAGATGTGGAACACCCCAACTTAGATCAGGTAGAGAGAGACTTCTGCTCTGCTAGGCAGGCCTACGCCCGTGCACAGCAGGAAGAAGTTACAGAAGAAAGAGACCTCCGCCCCAATTCCCAAAAAGTATCCTGAGTATGAAGTCTCTCAGGGGGCCTATGTGCTGTGTTAGGGGAGGAACGTTGTTTTTATGTGAATCACTCGGGGGTAGTCAGGGAGTCCCTGGCCAAGATAAGAGAAGGGCTGAGTCAGAGAAAAAGAGAAAGAGCAGTGTCTCAAAAGTTGGTGTGAATCCTGGTTCAACTCATCCCCCTGGTTCACAGCTCTCATATCTTCCTTGGTAGGGCCCCTGATTATCTTGTTACTGCTACTCACCCTCGGGCCATGCTTACTAAACAAATTGGTGGCCTTCATTAAAAACTGCATCAACGCCGTTCAGCTCATGGTGCGCAGATCCCAATATATGGCCCTGCCAACGGTCCCCTTAGCGGGAGAAAATATAGCGCTGACCCCAGACCCATGATTGGGTCTGTCCTGGATCCTAGAGAAGAGGGGAGTAAAGGACCTAAGCTACTCCATTTTGTAAGGTTCTGGGAAAAGAGCCTTTGGAAGTCCAAGAGCCTTTGGAAATCCCCTGACCTCACCCTACCACCCACGAGCCAATCGGACCCCAGACCAGAATCTCCTGACTTAACCTTCAGGAACTCGTGGTCTACCTAGGTAATAGGGACCAATCAAAAACCAACACACAATCCTTCAAAAGAAAGTGACCAATCAGACGTCCCTCTATCTAGAAATCTTTTTTTCCATGAACACTCCCTATATAAGCAATGTAACCCAAAACCCGGGACTCCTCCCTATAGCCGCTGTGTCAGTATCGGTGGGAGCCCCAGCTCAAGCTTGGTAATAAACACTCTCTTGCTTTGCATCAGCTATCAGCTCCCTGGTGGTCATTGGGAGATTTTGTGACTTGGGCATAAAAAGTTTCCAAATTAATTGGCATAGAGTTTATCAGTGTATCTATTTGCACCAAACGGAACAAAATGCCTAGGAATCAGTTCAGTTCAGTCACTCAGTCATGTCCGACTCTCTGTCTGGACTGCAGCACGCCAGGTTTCCCTGTCCATCACCAACTCCCAGAGCTTGCTCAAGCTCAGGTCCATCAAGTCAGTGATGCCATCCAATCTCATCCTCTGTTGTCCCCTTCTCTTCCCGCCTTCAATCTATCCCAGCATCAGGGTATTTTCCAGTGAGTCAGTTCTTTGCATCAGGTGGCCAAAGTATTGGGGTTTCAGCTTCAGCATCAGTCCTTCCAACGAATATTCAGGACTTACTTCCTTTAGGATTGACTGGTTGGACCTCCTTGCAGTCCAAGAGACTCTCAAGAATCTTCTCCAACACCACAGTTCAAAAGCATCAATTCCTCGGCACTCAGCTTTCTTTATAGTCCAACTCTCACAGCCATACATGACCACTGGAAAAACCATAGCCTTGACTAGATGGACCTTTGTTGACAAAGTAATGTCTCTGCTTTTTAATATGCTTTCTAGGTTGGTCACAGCTTTTCTTTTAAGGAGCAAGCATCTTTTAATTTCATGGCTGCAGTCACCACCTGCAGTGATTTTGGAGCCCCCCAAAATAAATTCTCTCACTGTTTCTGTTTCAATGCCTCGGAATAAATCTAGCCAAAAAGGGAAAAGATTTATACTCTGCAAACTGTACGTCACTGATGAGAGAAGCCAAAGAGGACACAAGTGAATGGGAAGATACACTTTGGCCATGGATTGGTCATGGATTGGAACATGGATTGGTCATGGACTAGAGCATGGCTTGGTCATGGATTGGAACATGAATTGGTCATGGACTAGAGCATGGCTTGGTCATGGATTGGAACACGAATTGGTCATGGAAGAACATAGATTGGTCATGGATTGGAACATAGATTGGTCATGGATTGGAGCATGGATTAGTCATGGATTGGTCATGGACTGGAACATGGATTGGTCATGGATTGGAACATGGATTGGTCATGGATTGGAACATGGATTGGTCATGGATTGGTCATGGATTGGAACATGGATTGGTCATGGATTGGTCATGGATTGGTCATGGATTGGAGCATGGATTGGTCATGGATTGGTCATGGATTGGAACATGGATTGGTCATGGATTGGAGCATGGATTGGTCATGGATTGGTCATGGATTGGAACATGGATTGGTCATGGATTGGTCATGGATTGGAGCATGGATTGGTCATGGATTGGAGCATGGATTGGTCATGGATTGGTCATGGATTGGTCATGGATTGGTCATAGATCAATTTTAACAGTTAATATTGTTAAAATGGGTCTTCCCTGGTGGCTCATTGGTAAAGAATTCGCCTAAAAATGCAGGAGACATGGGTTCTGTTCCTGGTCTGGAAAGATCCCACATGCTGTGGAGGAGCTAAGCCAGTGCACCCCAGCTGCTGAAGCTGAGGTCTAGCGTCTGGTACTGAGTGCGTGTGATGTAGCGACCGAAGCCCATGCGGTCTGGAGCCCATGCTCCAAAGCAGGAGGAGCTCCTGCAATGAGAGCCCGCGGCCACAGCTAGAGAGGAGCCCCTGGCCTGTGGCCAGAGGAAAGACCCCGCAGCAGAGACCCGGGACATTCAGAAAAAAACTAACTAAATAAAAAATTTTAGTATATTGGTAAAATGACCATACCATCCAAAGCAATCTGCAGATTTAGTGCAATACCTATCAAAATATCAACGGAATTTCTCGCAGACTAGTCATGAAATTAAAAGATGCTTGCTCCTTGGAAGAAAAGCCATGACCAACCTAGACATTAAAAGCAGAGACGTCACTTTGCCGACAAAAGTCCTTGTGGTGAAAGCTGTGGTTTTTCCAGGAGTCATGTGTGGATTTGAGAGTTGGACCCGACAGAAGGCTGAGCTGCTGAAGAATTCAGACTTTCAAACTGTGGTGTTTGAGAAGACTCTTGAGAGTCCCTCAGACTGCAAGGAGATCAAACCCGTCCATCCTACAGGAAATCAGTCCTGAATATTCATTGGAAGGACTGATGCTGAAACTCCAATACTTTGGCCACCTGATGAGAAGAACTGACTCGTTTGAAAAGACCCTGATGCTGGCAAAGATTGAAGGCAGGAGGAGAAGGGGACGACAGAGGATGAGATGGTTGGATAGCATCACTGACTCAATGGACATGAGTTTGAGCAAGCTCCAGGAGATGGTGAAGGACAGGGAAGCCTGGTGTGCTGCAGTCCATGGGGTCACAAAGAGTTGGACACGACTGGGTGCCTGAACAATGAGAACAAACACACATATAGATAGATAGATGGATGGATACACGATTTGCATAAAAACACAAAAGGCCAAATAGCCAGACAGTTTTTTTTAAAGAAATTATTGAAACATAGTTGCTTTACAAGGCTGCGTTAGTTTCTGCTGTACAGCAAAGTGAACCGGTGACACGTATACACACACGCCCTCTTGTTTAGACCTCCTCCCAGTCAGGTCACCACAGAGCGCTGAGCAGAGACGTCTCGCTACTTGATTTCAGGCTACCCTGGAAAGCTACAGTAATCAAAACAGCAGGGGCCTGTCACAGAAGCAGACACATAGGTCAACAAGAGGGAGCAGAGCAGGGAGCCCAGAGGGGCCCACATGTGCACGGTCAGTCTACCTATGACAGGGCAAGAAAGAATACACGGTGGGGGAAAGACAGACCCCTCAGTAAACGGTGTTAGGCAAGCTGGACTTCCACAGGCCGAAACCCAACTGGACCACTTTCTCACACCACGCACAGAAGCACACTCCAAGTGCAGTAAAGACTGAAAATGAAGACTTGAAGCTATAAAACTTCCAGAAGGGAACAAAGGAGTACACTCTTTGGCATCCGTCTTAGCAATACTTTGTTTTGGAAATGGCTCCTCAGGCATGGGGAATAAAAACAAAAATTAACAAATGGGACTACATCAAACCAAAAACAAACATTTACACAGTGAAGGAAACTCCACAAAATAAAAGGCAGCCTACTGAATGAGAGGAGATATTTGTGGACAATATATCCAGTAAGTGGCTAATAACCAAAATGTAAAAGAGCTCACCCAAGTCAACATCAAAACAACACCATCATAAGATGGGCAGAGGCATAGACACATGGAAGGAAGTCACATGACTCTCAACGACACTAATCATCAGGGAAACGCGAATGAAACCCCCAGTGAGGTGTGACCTCACACCTGTCAGAAAGGCCACCATCAAAAAGGCAAGAGACAGCAGGTGCAGGTGAGGTTGTGGAGAGAAGGGGACTCTTGTGCCTTGTTGGGGGGAATGTGAATTGGTGCAGCCACTATGGAAAACAGTATGGAGATCCCTTAAAACTTAAAAACTGCTATTAATATGTGATCCAGCAATTCCATTTCTGGATATTTATCTGAAACAAAACCCCCACTAACTCCAAAATGTATATGCACCCCAAAGTTCAAAGCATTATGATTTACAATAGGCAATCTATGGAAGCAACTGAAATGTTCACCCATAGGTGAGTGGATAAAGAAGTCACACACACACACACACACACACACACACACACACACACACACACAGACACGCAATGGAGTACTACTCATGCAAAAATAAATTAAAACATCTTGCCATTTGCAATGACATGGAAGGATGTAGAGGGTAGTTTGCTAAATGAAATAAGTCAGAAAAGAATGCATACCGTATGGTATCACCTTTATGTGAAATTTAGAAGAATAAATAAATAATAAGGCGGCACAGTCTGCCTGCCAGTGAAGGAAAAGCAAGAGACTCAGGTTTGATCCCTGGGTCAGGAGGATCCCCTGGAGCAGGAAATGGCAACCCACTCCAGTGTGTTTGCCTGGGAAACCCCATGGACAGAAGAGCTTGGTGGGCTACGGCCCACGGGGTCGCAGAGCTGGATGCCACTGAACGCACCGAGTGGGGAATTTGCTCTTTCCAGACCCCAGATGCTGCTGCGCAGCTTGGTCCTGATTTTCTTCTGCCTCTAGAATGTTGCTGTGGATTTCTAGCCCGAGAGGGCCTGACTGCAGCAGATGTGATGGAAATCAGCAGAACCAACAGAGGTGCCTGTCAACTCCGCTCCTCGGCATCACAGCCGCGTGCCGCCGTCAGAACGAGGAGGCCCCCTTAGGAAGAGAGAGAGGCTCTGCTGCGCCAGGCAACGCGCCTGGAGTCCTCACGAGGGAGGTGCAGGTCTCGGGAACTCCGCTCGCGAAGGCTGAGGCGCGGGCACTAGGATTGCTAAGGACGCCTGCGCTCGCGGGAACAGAGGCCGCCCGCCTCTCGAGCGGCCCCTCTTGCCCCCACTCGGAAAGGCGTCACCGCATCACCCTGCAGTGGTGGCGACGGCAGCGTGCGCTGACCCCTCACGCCTGCTTCACCAGCTCCACGATGGGCGCCCCTGCTTGTGCTTCCGGCAGAGACCAAAATCCCATCTCCCCTGCAGCCTGTATCAGTAAATCCACGTTTCCGACACTCCCCGAGTCCAGCCCCTTCTTCTCCGCCAGCGCCCCCCACTCGGCTCTCCCAGCGGCTTTATGGCGTCTCCCCATTTGTTTGCTTCTCAGACACAGTCTACGTGCAGCAAAAAAGCAGGGCGACCCTTCCCCTTCGAAGAACTAGCGGCAGACCGTGCTACACCTCTGTCCAGAGTCATGAGATGACCCTCATTTTATTGAAAATAAAAGGCAAGATGCTCATAATTGGTCTACAAAGCCTTGCAGGCAGGGGCTTCTCTTTCCCTATCTGGTCTCACAGCAGATCCCTCGGCTTCCTTGGGCTGGAGGTCCTGCAGGCCCAGGGACAGGGCACAGTCTCTCTGCTGCACCCCCTTTCCTCGGGGAGCTCTCGGGCCTGCACCTTCATCTCACTTAAAGCTGCATCGCCTCCTTTGTCAGCCCCCGCCGTCCTCCTGCTTCACGTTTTCTCCCGCGCTTTCCAGCTCCTGACATGTGGAATAAGCCGGTATCCTTTCCAGCCTCCACACGGTGACGTGACCTCTATGAGGTTCACACCTGCATCACCCGCAGGGTGATGAGCACACGGCAGGCACTCAGAGCATCCCTGCTGAATGAAAGGAATTTAAAAATCTATTTTAGAAGTAAAGCGGGAAATCGCTGGCTGTCTGGAAAGTGCGCCTTTCAGAACAACATGCTGCGCGCATTCCCTGCCAGTCCCACTGCGAAGCCGCGCTGCTGCTCCCCTCCGTCCCCGCTTCAGGCCGGGTGGGCTTTGGTGGCCAACTGTGCAGTGTGCTTCCCTCTCTAACCCTGAGCCTGGGGACACCCTCTTCCTGAACACCAAGCCACCAGCTTGCAAACGAACACATGGGGCACAATGCCTTTCATTACGGGGTCCGTCACCATGGCCCTGAGGTCGCATGCGGGCGGGTCCAGCAGGAAGGACAGGCCAGGGGACTCTGGGTGCAGCCTCTCTGCCTCCGGTTAGCTGTGAATCAGAGCCAGCACGTCGACCTCTGTAGGCTAGTTTCCGCCTCTATTAAAAAGGTCGGTTTCGGCTGTGTGGATATTAGCATCTCTTCTAGCATGAAGAATATGCTTTTTTTCCTTTTTCAAAGAACAATCAGCCATGAACAAAACTAGGACTTATCTCAATAACCCTTGGTTTTCATGGAACTTACTGGGTTATTTGATAAAAACCCAAATATACAAGGGTATCATAGGGAACCGTCTGCAGACCCTGCCATTCAGGGAGGTCTCAGAAAGATAGATTTAGGCCAGGCGGTTCCTTATACAATTCAGTCATGGCTGATCAGGGACCTTTGCTAGTCAGGGAAGGGGCCTGGAGCCGCACAACACACAGTGTATGTGTCGATTTTTTAAGAGACTGAAATCCCAGGTGAAAGGTGAGTCTGGCCTCTCTGTGGATCCTGCACTTGTTTCCTGCAAATGTGTCCACTGCCTGTCAGCTCTCCCTGGTCTCTCCCTGGGCCCAGAAGTGCGGCTAGACAAGAGAGTGGTTCTCCTGAAGCAAGGTAAAGAGCAGGAGGGGCCCAGCCCTAAGGACTCTCCACGCACGCACACGACAGCCGACTCCTGGTTTGCAGTAATGTTGATCTTTCTTAGCTTTTCTACTAACATGTCCTCCTAGAAGAAAATCAAACCAGCTGAAACTTCTAGAAAGTTGGAAATGCTCCCTTATTTGTTTAGGTTAATGGTGTAAGTTGTCAGAACAAAACAATTACATTTTAGGTGTCCAGGAACCATTGTCCAATGCTCGTGTGATGCCTTTTTCAGAATATGTTTCAAGGGAGAGAACATCGTTATGGACCCCCATGTAGACTGCCCATGCCGAAAGGAGTCTTTGTGTCCGTCCTGTGGGAGCCTGCACCTGGGAATAGCTGCCCTCTGCCAGGGCACGTGCACCCGGGAATTCCTCCAATAATGCATCTTCAGTAATGCCTGCTGAAGGAGGGGGCGGAAGAGGAGGACGGGCCTAGTTCCCATGGAGACAAAAGCATTTATCTTTCACAAATGGTGATTCTCAAGAATTCTGGACTCCAGTTTTTCCATCTGACAAAGATCTCTGCCTTTTCTAACGGGTAATACTGATTAGAGTGTGAGGAACTAGTGTCAGGCTAACTCCAGGAGCCTGACCTTGTGGAATTCAGTGACGGAGGAGACGTTTACCAATAGCAAGAGAGTAAGGAGCAGAGCGGGCCTTCTCTCCCAACCCTTTCTCAGGAGGCAGTGCCTCTCTTCCCTCCTCGTGCCTTTACCGCCTCTGGAAGGAGCAGTCAGGACGGGTTGCAGGGCATCCAGGGAGCCCTGTCTTAGGTGTGAGGCTAAAGATGAACGCATCTGCGCTGGGTGGGCAGCAGGCTAAGTCTGCAGAAGAAGCGAGGCGATGCCCCACACACCAAGCAGGGGTTGGGGAAGACACTATAAAATGTCTTTGAATTAAAGAGGGGATTATGGAATGTGGGTTCATGTAGAGGGCAGGTATAGCCTAGAGCTGGGTGGGGCTGCTCAAATGAGCTCAGGGGGGAGTGATGTTTACCGCGTGCTCTGCTAGCCCATCAGGCCGCCCGGCATCTGAAGGCTGCTGCTACTGCTAAGTCACTTCAGTCGTGTCTGCCTCTCTGCGACCCCATAGACAGCAGCCCACCCGGCTCCCCCATCCTGCTGGGTGCTAATAAGTCAGTGTGAATAAAGAAAGTGAAAGTGCTGACTACAGAAAACCGGGCCTATCTACTAACAAAGAACGGAGAGGCTCCTCTGGGGGAAGACACACGTCTTCTTGGAAGCAGTCATCACGGAAGACGGTTGCGGCCACACGCTAGGCAGAGGGAGTGGGGGCCGCAGGGCGGCAGCTGCCGAAGGCGGGGGATGCACGGAGGCAGCTTCCGGAGGAGCCACAGCCCCGTCCTGCGACCCACTCCGCATTTGCTATCGCCATGGGGAGATGGGACGAGTGCCGACGGGAGATGCCCAGCTGGGGAGACTCCTCCAGGCGGCAGAAGACAAGGGCCGTGTCCAGTGGACGGCCCGCCGGGGCTCAGGCGTCAGAAGAGCCGAGGAAGCTTGGGAAGGGCTGTGTGGGGCGGAGGGCCCGCCGGGGCTCAGGCGTCAGCCACTGCCTGCATCTCCTGCGGCCACGGATGCGCTGAAGCCTCTGGTCATCTTCTCCCAGTTCAACAAGGTCAGGCTGAACTATTGCTGGGAGCAGAAAGGGGTTCTGGGTAAGCAGTGCCGGGAAGTATGTCCTAAGTCACTAGGAACTTTTAATCCTTCTGTGAGTGTCCCCTGAGTTTTATTCCTTTGGGAAAACTATGCGGATGAGGTCAGTCCCGTCGAAGCACAGACTGTGACCCCAGGGTGGGGTTAACTGTGAGCAGCCTGAGTTCCCTCCGAGGCTGGGTGGGTCTGAGGATCTGCCCATGCTCCCGAGGTGGCGTCGGGACCCAATGGGTGTCACAGACCCGGTGAGGCCATCTCTAAGCTCTCTCGAATGTCAGCCAACTCTAACCTGGCTGACTGCGGCCAAGACCTCTGTCTGTGCTCCGTAGGTGTGAGCAGTCAGAGAAAGGCCTAAGGCATGGGGCAGGGGCCCAAGGTACCATTGAATCCAGTGGCTCCTGGGAGCTGGAAGGGATGCCACAAAGGAAACCACCAAAGGAAGTGAGAGAAGGGAAGGAGCCCCAGATACAGTCAGAGGATGTGAGAACTCGTAGGGGCATGGGGTGGCCTGAGCAGGGCCCTGGAGGGACCGTCTCTCAGAGCTTAGCTATTAGGTGACCCTACCTGGAAACTCTCAGCTGATGGCATTTTCCCCTTTAGGGCCCGTGTGCATCCCTAGGGCATGAGGACATTACAGGGCACCAAACAAATAGACCAAGATTATTAACAAAACAACCCTCACGCTAACTCTACATTCTGTGTGGTGTTGCTCATGGAAGACAGGAGCAGTCTTGCGTAATAGTTCAACGGGGCTTCCTGGTGGCTCAGACAGAAGAATCCGCCTGCAATGCAGGAGACCTGGGTTTGATCCCTGGTTCTGGAAGATCCCCTGGAGGAGGGCATGGCAACCCACTCCAGTATCCTTGCCTGGAGAATCCCATGGACAGAAGAGCCTGGTGGGCGACACTCCGTGGAGTCGCAAAGAGGTGGACACGACTGAGCGACTTAGCACAGTGCGGTAGTCTAGCAAGCGGTGCGCTTTGGTGAATGGTCTGTAAATGCTTTTTAAAAGACATGCATTCCATGATTGTTGTGTGTAGTGATTTTCTGTGTCCCTACTTAGATAATCTGCTTGTTTAATTGGAATGGACACATGCTTAAGTATTAGACAGTGATTAGAATTTATCTGTTTCTCTGTTTCCTTTTGGAAGGTTTACTTTTGGCGATTATTTTGCTGATGTTTTCTTAGCTCCTCAGATCTGTGGTTTGGTGTCTGCATTTTTAGAAAATGTGAAGTGAAGTTGCTCAGTCATGACCGACTCTTTGTGATCCCATAGACTGTAGCCTACCAGGCACCTCCTTCCATGGGATTTTCCAGTCAATAGTCCTGGAGTGGATTGCCATTTCCTTCTCCAGGGGATCTTCCCAACCCAGGGCTTGAACCCGGGTCTCCCGCACTATAGACAGACGCTTTACCGTCTGAGCCACCAGGGAAGCCCAACCCTCAACCATTTTCTCTTAAAGTGTCTCTTTTGCGCTGTCCTCTTTCTCTTCGGTCCCTGGGGTTGCAGCTGCACACGTTTAGGCCTCTGGACGGCCTCCTGCAGCTCCTGGACATTCTGTGGTCCCCGCCCCTCCTTTCTCTCTGCGTGCCGTAGCTGGGTGAATTCTCCTGCCCTGTCTTCAAGTGCACCGAGTCTTTTCTCAGCTGTGTGGCTTCTACTGGTGAGTCTGCTGAAGGCATTCTTCATCTCTGTTAGTGACTCTTTAAGTCGCGTGATTTTTTTCTTATGGCATTCATCTCTTTGCTAAACTTCAGGCACCTGAGCGTGCACCATATTCATCTGTGTCCACAAGAGACATTACATGCAGTTATCCTTTGATGTTCCTTGTCTGATAATTCCAACCGTGTGTGGTCCTGATGCTTATTTGTCCCGTTGCAGTTTGTGGATTTTTTATGCTTTCTATTTTTTTAAGCCCGGTATCTTGAGTAGAACAGCAGAGCCTGAGGTAAAAAGTCTTTGGGGTTTCTGGTCTGGAAATGTGCGTTCTTTTCTTCTACTTTGAGTGTGGAGTTGGAGTCTGTGTAGCGAGAAGCTGCATGCTTTGGGGATGTTCTGTTGTAACACTGAATGGTGAATAAGTGAGCATGTACATTTGAGGTCAGAAATGAAATAAATGTTCTGCTTATTATCGTTTCTGTTCAGTAGTTTACTAGAAATTCTAGCCAGGATAGTAAGTCAAGAAAAAAAAAAAAAAAAGAAAGAAAAACAAATAGAAGGTATCTATTTGGAAAAAAAAAAAAAAAACATTTTCTATGATTGTATGCATAGATAATCCCAAAGATTCTTCTCTGAATTTACAACAACTAAAATGTTAGGCAAATAAGTTTGCTGAAATAAAATTCCATATAAAAATCAATTAAGTTTGATGAAGAAAAAGTTAAACAAATTAAATGAAAAAATATATTTTCTAAAATGTCAACAAAAACATTGACCACATTTCTTAAAATATATTTAACTAGAACTAGAGGTGTGGTAAGAATTCGGCAGATAACATGGAATTTATTGACAACTTTTAGAAAGATCCAGTTATATGAAGCTATGTCATGTTCCTGCGTTGAAAGCCTCCATGTAATTAAGACGTTAATACTCTCCAAACGTATTCAACACTTAAGATTATCTCAATTAAAATGTGCACAGTTGTGCGTGTGTGTGTGTTTGAGTTCAGAAGCTTAATGCACCCTTGCGTGGAGTTTGCAGTCAGGAAGAGGTGCAGTGCTCCTGAATAAAGACGGTGCGAGGGCTTCCTCACCAGGACTAGTTAGAGCCACGATAGGCAGAAAGGATAGACTCGGTGCAGGCGCAGACAAATACAGAACCGAACAGAGCAGAGCACTCAGAAGCAAATGCGTGAAAATGCAGACTCTTGATTTATGACGGAGACTGCACTTTAATTCAGTGTAGAAAGTATACTGTTTCTAACAATACAGGAAAAAAATTTTAATACATAAAATTAAACATCTTCTAAAATACACACAGACATCATTTTAAGACAAATGAAAGTTCTACTGTGGGTGAACTAAAATTCTGTATGGGAGGATGTAGTTATTGCCTCTGGGGAAGGACTGATGCTGAAGCTGAAACTCCAATACTTTGGCCACCTGATGTGAATAACTGATTCATTTGAAAAGACCCTGATGCTGGGAAAGATTGAAGGCGGGAGGAGAAGGGGACAACAGAGGATGAGATGGTTGGATGGCATCACCGACTCGATGGACATGAGCTTGAGCAAGCTCCAGGAGTGGGTGATGGACAGGGAGGCCTGGAGTGCTGCAGTCCATGGGGTTGCAAAGAGTTGGACATGACTGAGCAACTGAACTGAACTAAACTGGGGAAGTAAATAGACTTGAAATAAGCCAGTTGAGGCACCGGCTCTAAAGAGAAACACTGATAGGTTCACCTGCGATAAAACAAGAAACTTATACTTATTGAAATACACCGTTCACAGTGTGGAAAGATAGACCACGTAAGTAGAGAAGACACTTCATATATACAACTAACAAAATATCACCTAGAAAAGAAATCCTGCACATCAGAAAAGAATAAAAGGAACTAGGCAAACTACTTCTTCAGAAAAGAAGAATATTCATTGATTAGTAACAATGGTTCCCAAACCATTTGTCACCAGGAACCGGTTTTGTGGAAGATGATTTTCCATGGGCAGGGCCAGGAGAGATGGCTTCAGGATGATTCAGGCACATCGCATTTATTGTGGACTTTATTTCTGTTATTATGACATCCGCTCCACCTCAGGTCAGCAGGCTTTAGAACCTGGAGGATGGTGACCCTGGGTTAGTAAGTACAGATAACAGAGCTGCACCTTATGGGTTATCATGGACATTCAAACTAGAAACACAGTGAGGTGTCTTTGCACACCCTACAAACTTAGAGGTCTGGTGACGATGAATGTCGGTAAGGGGGTGGAGAAGTGGATGCTTGCATAGTGTGAGTGTGGGTGGGCGTCAGCTCAGGGGGCACACTCCGTCACTCCCACGTTTTCTCTCAGTCTGCCCTTTTCTAGTTTCTTTTCATAGATAAATAGGCAGACAGATGAGGATGGGTAGATAGAGATGGATATACAGAGAGCCAGCTGATAGATAGGGATTATCTCCTTCAATGTAGCAGTCTCGGTCCTGGGTGCAACCTTGGACAATCCCATTATTGGCACATCAGACCCTTGTACAGAATATCCAAAGTAGTATTCTCCAAACCAGTCAGATTCTGGGAACAACCCAAATGTCCATTAAGAGGAAAATAAAAACTTAATCATACCCACACATAAAAACATGGATGATTCCTACAAATGTAACATTGAGCAAAAAAAAAAAAAAAAGTCAAAACAGAAAAAAGAAAACTGCCCACTATGCTGAGAAGACAGAAGGCAGGAGGAGAAGGGGACGCCAAGAGGATGGGTCAGCATCACCAACTCAGCGGACATGAGTTTGGTTAGACTCCGGGAGGCCTGGCGTGCTGCAGTCCACGGGGTCGCAAAGAGTAGGACACGACTGAGCGGCTGAACTGAACTGAATCCTGAATCGCTAACGTACCTATGAGAATGCAGAAAGCATAGTAGCTGAGTTCACAGGGCTCAGGAGGAGAACCCCTTCACAGCCTCACAACTCTGCTACTTTCTAGGCATCTTTGTGTGCGTGAAACTTAACTCTCTGTCTTTATTGATTTATCTGTGAAACGAGGTGAAGAGTTCAAGGTAACTTGTAGGTTTGCTGGGAGGGCACTCTGGTTACTGTAGGGAAAGAGCTTATAACAACGCCTGGGCTGCTTTTACTAGTGATGATGGTGGTGGTGCTGACTCTGCTTAGGGATACGGAAACAAGAGGAAAAGCACAGACTATGAAGAGAATTGACGCACAAGCAGGTCGCACCCTGTTACTCCGTTGCAGGAAGATGCCGGAGTGGGTTCTCTTCCACAAATTCAGCATCGCCAACAGCAGCTACATCAGGACCGCCTCCGAGATTGCTCCGGAGCTATTCATGCAACTGGTACCACGATACTGTTTCAGTAATCTGCCTCCCAGCGAAAGTAAGGATATTCCTCAGCAAGTCATGGATCACCTATCCCCTATTTCAGCAACGAAAAAGGGGCAGAAGATGTGTGACAAGTGCTCAGAAACTGCTGAGCAGAGATGCAGCGTGCAGCGACGCTGCGGAGCGTCCACGAAGCCCGATGTGCAACACCCGCCCCAGAGGCGGCGCGGCGGCCGGCCCACCGGGGCAGCACGGACAGGGCACGGCCCACACGGAGCCCTGAGAGGAAGAACGCTCTGCGCGTTGCTCAAAAACTAAAAATAGAAGTTTTTGTTGAGGTCTTTAAATTACTACCCCATGTTTTTCTTCTTACTGGAAAAGTTCTTAATCAACCATCCTTAATTTGACCAAAATTTTTAAAAAGTAAAGATACTTTGTAAATGTGTCACAGACATGGCTGACAGAACCCTGCTTTTTGTAGAGGACCTTCATCTGAATAAAGTCGTGAGTTTTTCAGTTAAAAAAAAAAGAGAGAGAGAGAGAGAGAGAGACTGTTGCACAGAAGCTGGAGTGGTATTCACCAGTAGTGGGGGACAGATTGCTGCAGAGGAGGCTGTATGGGGCTTCAGATGTTTGATTTACAGACAAAATGCCCATTTGTGTTTCACTCCCTTTTCTATTATGAACTGCCAGATGTACAGGCTGGATTTAGAAAAGGCAGAGGAACCAGAAATCGAATTGCCAACATTGTTTCATAGAAAAAGCAAGAGACTTCCGGAAAAACATCTACTGTTTCATTACTACACTAAAGCCTTTGACTGTGTTCAGTTCAGTTCAGCTCAGTCGCTCAGTCGTGTCCGACTCTGTGACCCCATGAATCGCAGCACGCCAGGCCTCCCTGTCCATCACCATCTCCCGGAGTTCACCCAGACTCAGGTCCATCGAGTCAGTGATGCCATCCAGCCATCTCATCCTCTGTCGTCCCCTTCTCCTCCTGCCCCCAATCCCTCCCAGCATCAGAGTCTTTTCCAATGAGTCAACTCTTCGCATGAGGTGGCCAAAGTACTGGAGTTTCAGCTTTAGTATCATTCCTTCCAAAGAAATCCCAGATCTCCTTCAGAATGGACTGGTTGGATCTCCTTGCAGTCCAAGGGACTCTCAAGAGTCTTCTTTAACAACACAGGTCAAAAGCATCGATTCTTTGGCGCTCAGCCTTCTTCACAGTCCAACTCTCACACCCATACATGACCACAGGAAAAAACATGGCCTTGACTAGACGGACCTTAGTCGGCAAAGTAACGTCTCTGCTTTTGAATATACTATCTAGGTTGGTCATAACTTTTCTTCCAAGGAGTAAGTGTCTTTTAATTTCATGGCTGCAGTCACCATCTGCAGTGATTTTGGAGCCCAAAAAAATAAAGTCTGACACTGTTTCCACTGTTTCCCCATCCATTTCCCATGAAGTGATGGGACTGGATGCCATGATCTTTGTTTTCTGAATGTTGAGCTTTAAGCCAAGTTTTTCACTCTCCTCTTTCACTTTCATCAAGAGGCTTTTTAGTTCCTCTTCACTTTCTGCCATAATGGTGGTGTCATCTGCAGCAATCTTGATTCGAGCTTGTGTTTCTTCCAGTCCAGCGTTTCTCATGATGGACTCTGCATAGAAGTTAAATAGGCGGGGTGACAATATACAGCCTTGACGTACTCCTTTTCCTATTTGGAACCAGTCTGTTTTTCCCTGTCCAGTTCTAACTGTTGCTTCCTGGCCTGCATACAGGTTTCTCAAGAGGCAGGTCAGATGGTCTGGTATTCCCATCTCTTTCAGAATTTTCCACAGTTTATTGTGATCCACACAGTCAAAGGCTGTGGCATAGTCAATAAAGCAGAAATAGATGTTTTTCTGGAACTGTCTTGCTTTTTCAATGATCCAGAAGATGTTGGCAATTTGATCTCTGGTTCCTCTGCCTTTTCTAAAACCAGCTTGAACATCTGGAAGTTCACGGTTCACGTATTGCTGAAGCCTGGCTTGGAGAATTTTGAGCATTACTTTACTAGCGTGTGAGATGAGTGCAATTGTGCGGTAGTTTGAGCATTCTTTGGCATTGCCTTTCTTTGGGATTGGAATGAAAACTGACCTTTTCCAGTCCTGTGGCCACTGCTGAGTTTTCCCAATTTGCTGGCATATTGAGTGCAGCACTTTCACAGCATCATCTTTCAGGATTTGAAATAGCTCCACTGGAATTCCATCACCTCCACTAGCTTTGTTCGTAGTGATGCTTTCTAAGGCCCACTTGACTTCACATTCCAGGATGTCTGGCTCTAGGTGAGTGATCACACCATCATGGTCATCTGGGTTGTGAAGATCTTTTTGTACAGTTCTTCCGTGTATTCTTGCCACCTCTTCTTAATATCTTCTGCTTCTGTTAGGTCCATACCATTTCT
Source organism: Ovis aries (assembly GCF_016772045.2). NCBI lineage: Eukaryota > Metazoa > Chordata > Mammalia > Artiodactyla > Bovidae > Ovis > Ovis aries. The sequence continues at coordinate 1,358,607 of NC_056055.1, forward strand.
GTCCTTTATCGATCCCATCTTTGCATGAAATGTTCCCTTGGTATCTCTAATTTTCTTGAAGAGATCTCTCGTCTTTCCCATTCTGTTGTTTGCCTCTATTTCTTTGCATTGATCGCTGAAGAAGGCTTTCTTATCTCTTCTTGCTATTCTTTGGAACTCTGCATTCAGACGCTTATATCTTTCCTTTTCTCCTTTGCTTTTCACTTCTCTTCTTTTCACAGCTATTTGTAAGGCCTCCTCAGACAGCCATTTTGGTTTTTTGCATTTCTTTTCCGTGGGGATGATCTTTATCCCTGTCTCCTGTACAATGTCACAGCAAACTATGGAAGATTCTTAAAGAGATGGGAATACCAGGTCACCTGACCTCCTTCCTGAGAAACCAGTATGCAGGTTAAAAAGCAACAGTTAGAACCAGACATGGAACAATGGACTGGTTCCAAACTGGAAAAGGAGAACATCAAGGCTGTATATTGTCACCCTGCTTATTTAACTTATATGCAGAGTACATCATGCAAAATGCCAGGCTGTATGAATCACCAGCTAGAATCAAGATTGCTGGGAGAAATATCAACAACCTCAGATATGGAGATGACACCAGTCTAATGGCAGAAAGCAAAGAGGAACTGAGAAGCCTCTTGATGAGGGTGAAAGAGGAAAGTGAAAAAGCGGGCCTAAAACTCGACATTCACAAAACTAAGATCCTGGCATCCAGCTCCATCACTTCATGGCAAATAGATGGGGAAACAGTGGAAACAGAGACAGACTTTATTTTCTTGGGCTCCAAAGTCACTACAGATAACGAACGCAGCCATGAAATTAAAAGATGTTTGCCCCTTAGAAGAGAAGCTGTGAGAAACAAAGACCCTGTATTAGGAAGCAGAGACATTACTTTGCTGACAAAGGTTTGTGTAATCAGAGCTATGGTTTTTCCAGTAGTCATGTATGCATGTGAAATTTGGACCGTAAAGAAAGCTTAGAGCCGAAGAATTGATGCTTTCAAATCGTCGTGGTGGAGAAGATTCTTTTTTCCCCTGAATATATTTTTTATTAAATTGGTTTATTTATTTTAATTGTAAGATAACTACTTTACAATGTGGTGGTTTTTGCCACACATCAGCATGAATCGGCCATAGGCATACGTGTCCTGCCCATCCAGAAGGCCCCTCCCTTCTTCTCGTAACCAATACGAGTTCGATGCATGAAACAGGGCACCCAAAGCCAGCGCTCTCGGACAACCTGAAGTAGACTTGGGAGAGTCCCTTGGACTGCAAAGATACCAAGCCAGTTAATCGTAAAGAAAGTCAGCCCTAAATATCCATTGGCTATCCAGGACTGACGCTGAAGCTGAAGCTCTAATATTTTGGCCACCTGATGTGAAGAGCTGACTTGGGAAGGACTCTGATGCTGGGAAAAATTGAAGGAAGGAAGAGAAGGGGACAACAGAGAATGAGGTGGTTGGATGGCATCACTGATCAGTGGACATGAGTTGGAGCAAACTCTGGGAGATAGTGAAGGACAGGGAGGCCTGGCATGCTGCAGTCCATGGGGTCACAAAGAGTCGGACACGACTGAGCGATTGAACAACAGCTCTCGCCTTTTCTATTTGTATATTATTCTTAACAGGCTTGTTTGAAAACAGACTGACTATATGGAGGAATCTTGCCCTAAAGTGAAACATCTTGAGCTGACGAATAATATTTAAGGCTCTTCTCAAAGACGGCTAGAAAGTCGAAGTGAGCAGAAGCTTAAAGCGAAGAGATTCAAAGGCCACGCAGAGAAGCTTGCACTTTGATAAGAAATGCTTCAGGAAGAGAACACTGGAGGGAGGGATAGTTGGGGAACTTACGACGATAGTGTTTCTAGAATAAAAGCAAAATGAGATGAAGGATCTCAGACCCTGAGAAAGACCCTGAGATGAAGGGAGCACACAGACATCCTGGACACAACTGGTCAGGGTTTACGTTTACAAATTGGACGATTCTGAAGACCTTCCCGAGAAGGAAGAGACCAAGCAGAGAACACAGGTCAGGCAGGCACTACTAAGTGATATAGGGAGCGTATAGCAACTCCTTAGAGAGACAAGAAGCTGTGCTGTTTCAGAGTCCTCCATCCTAACGCGCATACCTGATGGCCCGGGAACTGTGCCACGTGTCTTGTGTGAATTAATCAGCTGGTTATCTATCGATTCACTCACCCCATCCCCGGCCCTCTTGGAGCCCTCAGACTACCAGGTTCCTGGTGTCTTAGAACCAGTGTCCGCTGTGAGCTGCCCACTCTCGAGGGGTGATTCTCCTCGTCCTCACGCTCATCACAGCTTTGCCCCGGCCCACTCCTGTCCTCACCTCGCCCCTCCCTCTGGCCAACGGCGCAGTGGCTGCTACAAACTGGGGTAATCAGCTTGAGGATGGGGATGTTTGAGGGTTTTAGAGCCTGGGCTGGGGCTGAAATTACAGGAACAAAAAGTCACGTGCAGAAATTGGGCAGTGGCTCAGCAAATCGCCTCCTGGTTAACGCCATTTGGCGAATTGGTCATTTGGCGAATTGATGTTCAGTTGATTGGCTTTGGCTCACTTGTTGCTCACAATGGAAAACTGACTTTCAGACAACAGCTCCCAGGCCACAGCTGGGTGACTCACGCTGGGATAAGTGGCGTCTGCGACCTCAAGCCCCGATGGAGATCCTCTGTGGTCTCAGGTGAGTCGGCCCCTCTGGACAGCACAGGGGAGGAGAAGCCCAGAGCTGCGAAGCCTTCCAGCAGAGAGCCCTCTGCTCTGAGATGCAGGGAAGAAGCTCGTGGGAGGGTTCACTCGAGTGGGGCTCTGAAGGGCAGGCAGGTGTTCAAGCAGCTGAGCCAGTGGCGGAAGTCCAGGCTGGCTGAGCAGGCAGAGAGCAGGGTTGACTGTGAGGCCAGAAAGGTGGGGAGGGATATACCGGCACGTCACCCCAGAGCAACGGGGGCCCCGAATGACTGCATGTTCATTACTAGCGGAGTCTCTCATTTAATTCAGAATTATGGGGCAAAGCACACAAAGACCAATTTAAGAAGCAGTTGAGGTCTTCCAAATGCAAAACAGGCAGAGGAACCAGAGATCAAATTGCCAACATCCACTGGATCATCAAGAAAGCAAGAGAGTTCCAGAAAAGCATCTACTTCTGCTTTATTGACCATGCCAAACCCTTTGACTGTGTGAATCACAACAAACTGTGGAAAATTCTTCAAGAGATGGGATACCAGGCCACCTGAACTGCCTCCTGAGAAATCTGTATGCAGACCAAGAAGCAACAGCTAGAACCAGACATGGAACAACAGACTGGTTCCAGATCAGGAAAGGAGTTTATCAAGGCGATATATTGTCATCCTGCTTATTTAACTTAAATGCAGAGTACATCATGTGAAATGCCAGGCTGGATGAAGCACAAGCTGGAATCGAGATTGCCCAGAGAAATATCAGTAACCTCAGATATGCAGATGACACCATCCTCATGGCGGAAAGTGAAGAGGAACTAAAGAGCCTCTGGATGAAAGTGAAAGAGGAGAGTGAAAAAGTTGGCTTAAAGCTCAACATTCAGAAAACGAAGACCATGGCACCTGGTCCCATCACTTCATGTCGAGTAGACGGGGAAACAGTGGAAACAGTGGCTGACTTTATTTTGGGGGGGGGGGGCTCCAAAATTGCTGCAGATGGTGACTGCAGCCATGAAATTAAAAGATGCTTGCTCCTTGGAAGAAAAGTAATGACCAACATACATAATATATTAAAAAGCAGAGACATTACTTTGTCAACAAAGGTCTGTCTAGTCAAAGCTATGTTTTCTCCAGTAGTCATGTACAGATGTGAGAGTTGGACTATAAAGAAAGCTGAGTGCCGAAGAATTGATGCTTTTGAACTGTGGTGTTGGAGAAGACTCTTGAGAGTCCCTTGGACTGCAAGGAGATCCAACCAGTCCATCCTAAAGGAAATCAGTCCTGAATATTCATTGGAAGGACTGATGCTGAAGCTGAAACTCCAATACTTTGGCCACCTGATGTGAAGAGCTGACTCATTTGAAAAGACCCTGATGTTGGGAAAGATTGAAGGCAGGAAGAGAAGGGGATGACAGAGGATGAGATGGTTGGATGGCATCACCAACTCAATGGACACGAGTCTGAGTAAACTCCAGGAGCTGGCGATGGATGGGGATGCCTGGTGTGCTGCAGTCCATGGGGTCGCAAAGAGTCGGACACGACCAAGCGACTGAACCGAACGGAACTGAACTGAAGCACAAGGCGGCGGTGCCTGCGGCTGGTGAGGAGGAGATAAGAGATGCTGGAGAGGGAGGGGCTGGGAACCATTCACAGGGAGAAACCGACGAGTCCCGGAGGAGAAGCGGGTGCACAGAGAGGAGGGGAGAGACTCGAGAAGGATTCCGGGAGCATCAGCAGCGAGAAATTTCATCACAGGGACGACGACGCCTAGCCTCTCCTGGACGCGTGCTGTGTGGCAGGCACTGAGCCACACGCCTCACCTCCCTGTGTCGCCCCATGAACGGAACCTGCAAGACGAGCCCTAACTCACCCCACCTTAGAGGCGCGGACACACAGGTCTCCACCACCGCTGTCTACTAGAAATAGAGCATGAGGCTCCCCCACAGTTTACAATTGTCCAGCAGTCACACTGACAGAAGTAACATGCAAGGGGTGAAATTTATTTTTGTAATCTATTTATTTAACCCCATGTGTAAATACCACTTTCACATTTAATCTATGTAAAATTATTAACGAGATATTTGCATTCTTCTTCCATATGAGGTATTCCAAATGAAGCGTGTGTCTGACGTTCAGGGCACATCACAATTTGGATGCCAGCTTCTTATCAGAAAAAGTTGATCTGCGTTTAGATTTCACAAAGCTGACTGCTGAAAAAGTGGATCCACCTTCCCAAGTTGTTCTAAACACATTTAAAACTTTTCCAACAATGGAATTGAGCCTTGGGTTTTATATTTTAAATATTAATAATTAGAATTAAATCCAGCTGAAGATCCAGTTCCTGGGCGGCAGTGGCCCCACTTAAAGTGCTGGCAGTCCTACCTGGGGGCAGCCACCCTTCTGGACTGCACCAGCCAAGAGAACAGACCTTTTCCCAGGAGTCTTTCTATCCTAAGTTGCAGGGCTGGAGCCTTCAGTCCAGGAAGTCTTACCCGAGAGCCCACGGTGCTATGTTTTTGAGGGACATGCGCCTGCCCAGCCGTCCCACCACAGCTCCAGGTTGCTCTCTGCTTTCCAAGAGAGTCTCGAATTGGCGGCTCTTTCTCCGCTTAAGACGTTTGCTCCCCCTTGCCTGGAATACCTCCCACTACTCACCATCTGAATGGCTCCTCTCTCCTTCTTCCACTTCCGCTTCACCGCCACCGCTCTCAGAGAGCATCCTGTCCACCTGGAATAAGGCTGGTTCTCCTGTTATGACTCAGGCAGCTCTGCGCAGGCGTGGCTCATCCAATCGAGTTGTCACTCACTCATGTTTCCAACTGTGTTCAATACTTTATCCCCCGCAAGAGAGTCAGAGGGCAGAGACTTCAAACTTAGCACTGGTGTGTGGAGGGAATTACGTAAATATTTTAAGTAAGAATGATGCATCTTTCAGATATCCAAGTGAGATGCAGAGTGGAATAAGGAGCTAGCTCTATGGGCTGAACACATACATCGAGGGGCACGGCCCTGTGGGTGGGGAGCAGTGGGAACCGTGGGGGACGAGGTTCCCCAGTAGAGCTGCGCTGTGGAGCTGGACAGACTTGCAGAGCTTGCGGAGAGTAAGAGAAAAAAAAAAAAAAATCCAAGGTTAAACTGGGTAAAAAAGAAAGCCTAGCATACATTGTTAACTTAAGGGTCAACTTCGGGGGTGACACTGATGTTCAGAGCCTGCACCCGCTGAAGCCGCTCACTGGGATTTGGGCCAGACAGCCATGGTGCCGGGGTGTGGCCTGTCTCTCGGCTGTGCCGCTGATCCCAGCCAAGCCAGCCTCACTCAGCTTCCAGCCCTGGCTGGCGTCTGGAAGGACCTGCCTCTTCCTAGTGCCGCTGTAAACATTGTTAGCTGTCGGTCTGCCCACGGCCTCCTTCGCTCAACCCTCAGGGAGATGGGCCCTCCGTCGTCACTGTCTTTCCCTTTCCTCCTCCGGTGCGAGGACAGGACAGGTACCGCGTGCAGAAAAGGCCCTGGAGGCCAGCCCACGCCGGCCTGCAGGCGCGCCCTCGCTCCCAGGCCGCGAGCTGCCCTCTCGGCATAGGGCCGCTCCCGCGCCCTCCTGTATCACAGCCAGGCCCTCACCTTCACGCTCTCCTTCTGCCAAGTGTCCTTGCCCGGCCCCCTAAGCCCAGCACTTCCAAGCCCCAGCCTTAGGGGAGGCTCTGCCCCTCCCTCAGGCCCTCCTTGGTGCCAAATGAACAGCAGGGCATGTTTTCACGGGTAACTTCTTGCCCAAATTCCCAAGGCTGGAAATATTAAGCCACACAAACGTCCCATAAGATTCCTCCAAATCTATGGAAAAGTAGCCGTTTCAATCCTACCCAGTCTATGCTCAGCACAGGAGGGTCTGGGCAGGCGTGCTCAGGGCGGGCTGCTGCCCTGCTCGCGCTGGCATCCCAGCCCCGAGACTGGCGCGCCGCGCACAGGGGCGGCGTCTCCCAGCGTCACGCAGCCAACGAAGCTGGGGCTGCTGGGCCTGGAGCAGACCAGAAACTCAGATGCAGAGTCGCTCTGAACGGTGCCCATATGTCCTGACTGACTGGAACAGACCTGACTTCAAATATTCTGCCCCATTTTCAGAGCATGTGTCAGACCATATGCCCACACTCGTGTTTAAGGAAATACGGCATTCACTTCTCTAGCGAGAGAGGAGCCCCAAATCCCTGGGAACCGCTGCAAACCTGGCCGCTGTCGCCACACTGGAGAGCAGACGGAGAGGCTCCGGGTGCCCTCGGGGCTGCTCCGAGGGCAGCATCTACAGGAACCGTGGGCAGTGCCAGGCGCGGGAAGGCCCCGGGTCCGGCGCCAGCGTGGGTCCCAGCACCCCAGACACCCGCCCTCCCGGGAGCCAGACCAAGATCACTCTGATCTCTGTCTCTGCTTCCTGGCGTTTATTTTACTGATCTGTGGAATCAGCCCTGACACGTTGCTTGATTTATAGCAAAGTAGACAGATTCAGTCCCTTCTTAAGCAGAATTATCTGACTATCTCCCATAAATGGCACAAATTATCTATCTACTCCTGATTTGAGGGGTGGCGTATACACGCGTTCATGTAACTATACAGTTGCATAAACAAAGGGCCAGGACTAATTAACTGGTTCTCATTCCAGTTTATTACATATGTCTTATTCTATGCTATCTTCCATAAGGAACTGCTTCTGTCTGAGAAGGAACCATTCTTTAGAATGCTATAAATGACATAGGCCAGCCATAAACGGGTGTGGTGCCATTCCATCAATTTCCCACTGAATTCTGAAGGTCAAAATTTAATACCATGAGGCAGTTATGTCGTTTGACAAAGGTCCCAAAATACCACCGGGACACACTGACCCCCTGGGAAATATGTGTTCAGATAAACAAAAAACACCTCCCCATTGTCCAACGATTTCAAAACAAGATTTGCAACCTAATTCAAATGGTATATTGCAATTTGATAAATTTATATCTGCATTTATTGAACACTTTCTTATTAAGGGAAAGTTGAAAATCTGATAGAGATAATCTAATTATCATATCTAATTAGAGAATGAAATAAATCACTAAAACCAGCTTAATGAGTCTTAGATACTAATTAATATTCAGACAAGAAGCCGGAATTTTGGCGCTCCAGTCATGTAGTGAAAACACAGGCGCACCTAGGCATGCAGAATGTTTGTCACTTTCAATTTAAAATTCCTCACACCTTCTGCATCGTTCGCACGGGCTGCCTTCTTGGGAGCTTTTATTAACCATGGTCCAGCTCCATCCGTAAATGCTATTTATGCCACTCAGCGGCTGAAGATTCTTGAAGACAGAGAATCTGCTGAAATGTGTTGGGGAGGGGGCCTCGAGAGGCTTCTAATCAGCAGTGCTGTAGAAAAGGGTGACTTTCACTTTCATCAGGAGGGTGGAAATGAAGGGTGTCCTGAGAGGAAGCACTCTGTGCCAGGTGCACCGCGGGCACTCCACTTGTACCTGACCGCCTGCACAGAAGCCTGTCTGACCCTGAGCGCAGGCTGGCGTGGAGGGAACCCCCCACGGATCACCCGCAGCTTCCCTACCCTGTTTTTCCCTGTGTCTGCCAGGGACGGGAGCACCCTGCCAGGCTGGGTAAGTCTTGGGTGAGTGGGCATTTGTTGGGCACACAGCGGGCAGCCGGCGCCGTCTCATGTTTGGCAGACATCAGGAGCGGGGGCCACCCCCCGACCCCCGGTCACAAGACACAGGTCACACCTGTGGTCTCAGCTCCCTGCAGCACCACCTGGGGTGTGAGTTCACACATTAGCCAATCAGATACCAGCTGGACGGCAGCTGCACATGGACCAGCAGGAAACGGGGGTGAGAAGGGAGCAGAGAGCTGCTCAGAGGTAAGTCCACCGCGTGTGTGGCTAGAGAGAGGCTTCAGGAAGACAGAAGCCAGTGCTGGGGTCGCATCTTTAGAGCTGGTGCAGGGATCACTGTAGCAGCATCGATCCACGAGGAAAGGGCTGTGAATGCTTCAGACGCTTGTCTAAAACTTTACAAAAGGAGGTCCGGTGTAGACGAGCCCCACACTGGACGTGGGTCACGCCTGGTGTCAGCCCCAGAACCGTGGATCTCCAGACGACAGCTTGGCCAGGGCATCCAGGTCCCGGGTGGTGGTCCCACGGCTGACCCAGAAACAGTTTTAGGGTCCTGCGACAAATGTCCACGGTCAAGGCCATCCCCTCCCATCATACAGGACTGCTCTGACCTTGATGCCGTTGGTTTCGAAGATACAACTTAGGTAAGTAGATAAGAAAGACATTTCAAGAAGCCCGATTTTATTCTCAGAATCCCAACCAGATGAACAAATCCAGTTGCCAGCGGGCAGGTAGGTGACCGGAGCTGAGCCTTTCTGACCGTGGGGTCTCAGACAAGGCATGTCCCACTCTGAGTCTGTGTTTTCTTTGAAATGGAGATGAAGGGGTCCATGACACCTTTCTGATTCTGGTTCTTCATCTTTATTTTTAAAATGTTCAAGTCACTTAAAATTAAAGCAAAATGAGAACACTGATGGCACCTTGGCATCTTCTCCATATTTCGAGGAATGTGCACTTCCCAAGGTCACGCTGCCCTAAGGGGTGGAGGCCCCTTGGGAGCTGACAGCTCCCCTCGCCCCGATGCTGTGTTTCTTCTTGCTTTCTTCCTCTCTGTCTTTTCTTTCTAGGTCCTCCTTCTTTTAGGGCGCCTCTTTTTTCCCTCTGGTCCCCACCCCAGATTGCCAATTAACTGCTGATATTCTCAAGATTTATTCTGAGTTTTATATTTCCTCACTGTTTATATATATATCTTGGGTAATTACATTCACCCATAGCTTCAATCAGCACCTACTGGCTACAAATCCCAAATACTTATGTTCCACATTGCTGTATTAAAATTTAAGATGCACCCTCTTAACTGCCCACAAGATGCTTTCCCCTGGACATATGCTACGTGCATTAAGAGGAGCACATTAAAATGCTAATTATGACTTCCTGCCCCCATCTGCTGTGTGTGCAGAAATATCACTACCTAGCTTGTCATTAAAATAAAAAAAATCAAGAGTATGTCCTAGAATTGCCCCCTCTGTTTTCTGTAATCTATTTTCTAATCACTTGATCGTGAAGCTGTGTCAGCTGTATCCTGTGGCTCGGTGTGAAATATCTCCCTTTCTTGCATCGCTCTCCGCTGTGACTTTTGCTTGGACCTGATCATTTCTCAGCCCGACTACAGCAATACCTTACAAAACGATCTCCTGTCTTGGTCTGTCTCCTTCTCATTCATCCTTCACAAGCTTCAAAGTGACCTTTTAAAACGTGCGTTTGATCATGTAACTTCAAACCCCTCAACCTGTCTCAACTCCCTTCAGAGGAAGCCCAGACTTGGTCGGGAAGCCCTTCGTGGTCCGGGGTGTCCTTCCTGCCCTGCCCTCCCCCTGCTTGCGCGGCAGGAGCACCCTGGCTCCAGCAAGACTCAGGACAGCGATGCCCTCCGCACCCTCTGCACACATACTATGCGCTTCCTCCCCTCGAGCCTTGCCCTCCAGCTCCCGGAACCGCCTGTACTTGTATCAGGATGCCTAGTGCACGCCACTGAGATGCTGCTTCCTCATTTCTCTCCCCTCCATCCAACTGGAAGGTCCTCAGGAGTCAGAGGAGACAGCATACCTCAATCCATTCCTAGGTTAGGGCCTCCCTCTAGGGGCTCAGTAAATACTTAAGGCGATAAAAGAATTAGAGTAAAGAGTAAAATGGATTTATTCATAAAAGATTTACTAAGCATCTATTATGTACCAGACGCTCTTCTCGGTACACAGGTGTATCAGTGACCAAGCAAAGGCGGCCTGTGCTCATGGAAATTACATTCTGGTGTGCAGAGAGGGTGATAACAGTAAGGCAAAATGAGTAAGTGAGCCGTAGCACACTTTGGGAAGTGGTAACAGCTATAGGAATGAAAGAGGAAAAGAAGCATCCTGCAAGGTAAAAGAGAATTGAGAGTGATGAGAGAGGGGCTGCAGATTTAACGAGGGGTCAGGGTAAGCCTCGGAGAAGGCAATGGCACCCCACTCCAGTACTCTTGCCTGGAAAATCCCATGGACGGAGGAGCCTGGTAGGCTGCAGTCCATGGGGTTGCTGAGGGTCGGACATGACTGAGTGACTTCACTTTCACTTCTCACTTTCATGCATTGGAAAAGGAAATGGCAACCCACTCCAGTGTTCTTGCCTGGAGAATCCCAGGGACGGGGGAGCCTGGTGGGCTGCTGTCTATGGGGTCGCACAGAGTTGGACACGACTGAAGTGACTTAGCAGCAGCAGCAGGGTAAGCCTTATTTAGAAGGTGTTGTTTGAGCAAAGACTGAAGACGGTGAGCGTAGACCCAGTGAGGATGAGGAGAGGACACAGCCCTGCAAAGGCTGAAGGCCGAGGATGCTGCTCACTCGACAGGGAGATCGCTGTGGGTGGCTGCTTGAAACAGTGGGAGACACTCAAGAAATCTCCAGAGCTGGATCAGTAGGTCTCTGACACCAGTCAGCCTAGAAGATCCCAGGACTTAGAAGAAAAGCAAGAACTGTATGTTCAGTAAACAGAGAGGGGAATGTTGCTTCAGAAGTCATTCAAAAATGCACATTAAAAGAAGAATCAGTTTCGAATTGGAAACAGAAACTTAAAATTTACATAATAGCCCGTGTTGGCAAACTACTTAAAGAAACAAATTATGCCATATTTATAAGATAAAATACTCTCAAGCAATTAGAAATCATGTTATAAAAAGTAATTAATGCACTGAGTGTTTACTATATAATGTTAAGTGACTAAGAAAGGCTGCTCAGTAATATCCGCAGCAGGTTCAAATTCGAGTCTAAATTGTGCATGTGTGCATTTGAATCTGTGGGGAAACGAATGCAGAGGAAAGGGAAGAGGATACTTTCTACTTTCTTTGTTGTAATTTTCTATATTTTTAAAATTTTAAAATAGCACTATTTTAGTATCGAGAAAGAAAGCAATGTATTAAACAGACACAGAAGTTTCTGGAGAAAAATCTAACATATAGTAAAGAGCATATAAAGTTTTCAGAGAAGCCTCATACATCATTGGGAAGGCGATCGTTACTCAACAATATTGTTGCTGGTGGAACTGGTTAGCTCTTTGAAATAAAGCAACCAAACTAACAAAGAAAATGCAGGACCTCCCCTCACATCATGAACTTTATAAAACACATTCTAGTTATATTAAAAATGAATATTAAAAATGAACTTTAGTTGAGTCTTCTGGTTAATGATGATACATTGACCACATCTATTTACATATCCTTCTTCCTAAAATATGAAAAATTAGGGAAAAAAGTGAAATCCATAGCAACCGAAGTAACCAATGAAAAGTGGGAAACCGTGGATGGGGGGTCACCATTTACTTGTCAGGGAGGAGGAAGCTACTAATAAATACCTGTATGGGTGGCGCTGGCAATAAAGAATCTGTCTGCCAATGCAAGAGACACAAGAGACGCAGGTTCAGTCCCTGGGCCGGGAAGATCCCCTGGAGGAGGCACGGCAACCCACTCCAGTATTCTTTCCTAGAGAATTCCATGGACAGAGGAGCCTGGCGGGCTGCAGTCCACAGGGTCACAGAGTCGGACTCGCCTGAGCGCCTCACACGACACCGCCTGCAGGTCTCTACGCCGCTTCTCCAGGTTCCGGTGATCTCTGGAATCCCTCCCACTTCCTCAAACGCATGTCCATGTGAGGTGATGCATTTTGGTAGTTTAAGCCACTCGTGTTCCTGTTACGTCGCTTCAGTCGTGTCCGACTCTTTGCAACCCTGTGGCCTGTAGCCCGCCAGGCTTCTCTGTTCATGGAATTCTCCAGGCAACAATACTGGAGTGGGCTGCCATGCCCTCCTCCAGGGGATCTTCCTGATCCAGGGATCAAACCCAAGCCTCTTGTATCTCCTACATTTGCAGACACATTCTTTACCACTAGCACCACTTGGGAAGCCACCTTAAGCCACCCAGTTCAGTTCAGTCGCTCAGTCGTATCTGACTCTTTGTGACCCAATGGACTGCAGCACGCCAGGCCTCCCTGTCCATCACAAACTCCCGGAGTTCACTCAAACTCGTGTCCATCGAGTCAGTGAGGCCATCCAACAATCTCATCCTCTGTCATCCCCTTCTCCTCCTGCCCTCAATCTTTCCCAACATCAGGGTCTTTTCAAATGAGTCAGCTCTTCACATCAGGTGGCCAAAGTATTGGAGTTTCAGCTTCAGCATCAGTCCTTCCAATAAATATTCAGGACTGATTTCCTTTAGGATGGACTGGTTGGATCTACTTGCAGTCCAAGGGACTCTCAAGAGTCTTCTCCAACACCACAGTTCAAAAGCATCAATTCTTCAGTGCTCAGCCTTCTTTACAGTCCAACCTTCATATCCATACATGACTACTGGAAACACCATAGCCTTGACTAGAGAGACCTTTATTGACAAAGTAATGTCTGCTTTTTAACATGCTGTCTAGGTTGGTCATAAGTTTTCTTCCAAGGAGCAAGCATCTTTAATTTCATGGTTGCAGTCACCATCTGCAGTGATTTTGGAGCCCCCCAAAAAATAAAGTCAGCCACTGTTTCCACTGTTTCCCCATCTATTTGCCATGAAGTGATGGGACTGGATGCCATGATCTTCGTTGTCTGAATGTTGAGCTTTAAGCCAACTTTTTCACTCTCTTCTTTCACTTTCATCAAGAGGCTCTTTAGTTCTTCTTCACTTTCTGCCATAAGGGTGCTGTCATCTGCATATCTGAGGTTACTGATATTTCTCCTGGCAATCTTGATTCCAGCTTGTGCTTCTTCCAGCCCAGTGTTTCTCATGATGTACTCTGCCTAGAAGTTAAATAAGCAGGGTGACAGGATACAGCCTTGACGTACTCCTTTCCCAATTTGGAACCAGTCTGTTGTTCCGTGTCCAGTTCTAACTGTTGCTTCCTGACTGGCATACACAGGTCTCTCAAGGGGCAGGTCAGGTGGTCTGGTCTCTATTCCCATCTCTTTAAGAATTTTACAGAGTTTGTTGGGGTCCACACAGTCAAAGGCTTTGGCATGGTCAATAAAGCAGAAGTAGACATTTTTCTGGAACTCTCTTGCTGTTTTGATGATCCACCGGATGTTGGCAATTTGATCTCTGGTTCCTCTGCCTTTTCTAAATCCAGCTTGAACATCTGGAAGTTCACAGTTCACATACTGCTGAAGCCTGGCTTGGATAATTTTAAGCATTACTTTACTAGCATGTGAGATGAGTGCAATTGTGCGGTAGTTTGAGCATTCTTTGGCATTGCCTTTCTTTGGGATTGGAATGAAAACTGACCTTTTCCGGTCCTGTGGCCACTGCTGAGTTTTCCCAATTTGCTGGCATATTGAGTGCAGCACTTTCACAGCATCATCTTTCAGGCTTTGAAACAGCTCCACTGGAATTCCATCACCTCCACTAATTTGTTCATAGTGATGCTTCCTAAGGCCCACTTGACTTTGCATTCTGGGATGTCTGGCTCTAGGTTAGTTTCTGCTAATTTTTTAGAGCAGGTCTAGGAGATGGACCGTATAATGTAACTGATGATGTTACTATAAGGTGGAATCAATATTTCCTAGTTTAGCAAACTTATTATGGAACCACGTTGACAACAATAGTAGTGTGAGACATCCTTATCAATTATAAAATAGCTTGATAAATTAAGACCTTGCTGTGGAAACACATTAAACCCTTGTTTATTGAGCATTTACTATGCAGTATCCAATGTGTTTATACAGAGGTAGTATCAGAAGAATACAGGCATTAATTTGGTGCCCGTCTTATAACTGGCCGTGTGCCAGCAAGTGCTCTATCCTGTTCTTTTGCTGCTCCAGAAAACCTGAGTCACTTTCACGATCATCATTTCCATTTTATATGAGAAACTGGTAGGGTTAAAGAAAAACTAAGCAAGTGGTGAAACTTGGGTATTTTCTATTCGTAGTTTTTCTCTTTTTTGCCTCTCTCCCCCGAGTCATCTCCCGAGCGAACACTGGCATCAAAAAGAGTAAGCAATGAGCACGGTTCTTCCCTACGGAACCCAGCTCTGAACTTTCTGGGTTTCCCACCGTGCTCTTCTTCCACCTTCCCCAGGTTTTAGGGCTCCATACGCTCAGTTTTCATCTGGTGAACGCCTCGCCCTGGCCCCTGGTTCAGAGTGTCCCTACACACTGGTGCTAGAGCTGTGGTGTCAGACTTCCTTCCATCTTTGACTGCACCCACCCGTCCATGGGACAAGGATACCCATAACCCACCCCCCCCCCACGCCATGACCTTCTGGTAGAATGTATGCTGATGAGACTTGTAAGGGGAACACTTAAAGGAAATGCTTTCTTTGGTTTGGGAGGTTGTCAGGGAGGGACAGAGAGCAGCCACTCATTCAGCGGCCTGTCCTCACAGGCTGCCGTTCGTAAGCACCGTGTTTGTGACTGAGCCGGACCCTGCAGGGCCTTCCTGGGACAGACCCCCACGGTGTCCTCCGCCTGCCTCTTGCTTGTAGAAACGTGGGCCTCCTCGGCTGTTCCCGAGTCACGAAGAACAAATTTAATCAGAGAAGTGAGGGGATGCAGAAAGAGAAGGGTCAAGCAAGATGAAATAGTGGCAGTGTGGCCATTACAAAAAGTCACAGACCTTCAGCTCCTCATCAAGGTCTGTGGATAACATTCTGAGCCGTGTCCTTGAGCTGTTTCACAAATACTGAAACTCCCAGCACGGGCAAGAATTTAAGTGTATGCTAACCATAAGCATGTAGGATCCAGACTTGTTGAAACCAGAAGGCAATGACCTTGACTCCTGATTACCTCACTGTCAGCCAATCAGAGGAGTGTCCATGAGCAGGTCACACACCATGCAATCCTCTCCTCACAGGGTTTTATAAAACCTTCCCCTGCAATAAACACCACACTTCACTACAACCTGGGGTCAGAGATGGCTTTATTGCACACCGGTGAATGGACCCAAGTTTGGTGTGGTAACATATTGATGGCCTAATCAATCCAAGCTTTGCATTGATGTCTAAAGGCCACTCCCTTCTTTCCAGGACGGTTTTATAGTAAGTGAGTGAGTGAGTGAGTGAGTGATTGAAGTCGCTCAGTCGTGTCCGACTCTTTGCGACCCCGCGGACTGTAGCCCACCAGGCTCCTCTGTCCATGGGATTCTCCAGGCAAGAATACTGGAGTGGGTTGCCAGTTCCTTTTCCAGAGGATCTTCCCAACCCAGGAATCGAACCCAGGCATATGCTTTAACCTCTGAGCCACCAGGGAAGCACTGGTTTATAAAAATTAAATCAGAGCTTTATTTAGCGGGTAAACTTAAGCTGTAAAAACATCATGTTGGCTGCTGCTGTTGAAATACTGCTGTTGGGGAGTGAAAAAGGAAGTTATTTCTCTGTCTTAAAGAGTTTTAAGAAAATGAAATAGTCATGATGTTCATTAATCTTTCTGGAGGACATACTGATTAAGGAGTAGATCAATAGGCTGGGATGCCTATTCCCCATAACATGGGGAAAATAAGCATGGCTCTGGAAGCATGCATGATAAAACATACAAAGAAGTGTTGATTCCTTTAAAAAAGAAAAGAGGTTTTTATACTTTTCCTTTTCTCTCTGAGTTTAGCTTGGAAGCTGTGGGGTGTGGGAATGCACATGGGATATGCTTGGGAGGTAGACTTAAGGAAAAGGGATGAATTACTGACGCTTACTCCTTGGAAGAAAAGTTATGAGCAACCTAGATAGCATATTCAAAAGCAGAGACATTACTTTGCCAACTAAGGTCCGTCTAGTCAAGGCTATGGGTTTTCCTGTGGTCATGTATGGATGTGAGAGTTGGACTGGGAAGAAGGCTGAGCGCCGAAGAATTGATGCTTTTGAACTGTGGTGTTGGAGAAGACTCTTGAGGGTCCCTTGGACTGCAAGGAGATCCAACCAGTCCATTCTGAAGGAGATCAGCCCTGGGATTTCTTTGGAAGGAATGATGCTAAAGCTGAAACTCCAGTACTTTGGCCACCTCATGCAGAGTTGACTCACTGGAAAAGACCCTGATGCTGGGAGGGATTGGGGGCAGGAGGAGAAGGGGACGACGCAGGATGAGATGGCTGGGTGGCATCACTGACTCGATGGGCGTGAGTCTGAGTGAACTCCGGGAGTTGGTGATGGACAGGGAGGCCTGGCGTGCTGCGGTTCATGGGGTCGCAGAGAGTCGGACACGACTGAGCGACTGAGCTGAACGGTGGTTCTTAATCAGGAGCATTTTGCTCCTTGGGGGAAATTTGGT
This sequence comes from Ovis aries, assembly GCF_016772045.2. Taxonomy (NCBI): domain Eukaryota; kingdom Metazoa; phylum Chordata; class Mammalia; order Artiodactyla; family Bovidae; genus Ovis; species Ovis aries. Next base: position 1,375,629 of record NC_056055.1, read on the forward strand.
CGTGTCTGTACTCACTTACTTGCTCAGAAAGCCCCATGGACAGAAGAGCCTGGAGGGCCACGGTCGCTCGTGGCGCTGGAAAGAGTCGGGCGGACTGAGCGCCCAGCACGCGCAGCACTCGCTTCGGGGGCACACGCTAGGGGGCGCTCCTGGCTCAGGTGGGCGGAGGCCGCGCGTGCCCGTACACACCCCGCGGTGCACAGGGGAGCCCCGACTGCGGAGAACCGTCTGGCCCCAGGGGTCACAGTACGAAGGCTGAGAAACCCTGAGCAGAGAATTGCAGGGTGAGGGGAGGGAAATCGTGGGAAGATTGCGAGCTGTCAGAGAAAAAAGAGGAAAGCAGGATCCTGGACAGGTGTTTTTAGGTGGCAGTCGCCAGACCAGAGAGGCTGCGGAGGCCGCCAAGCAGAGTGGGGCAAGACGGAGGTGTTGAGGAGGAGCTGGGAGAGGCTGCGCACGCTCCTCGGTGCTGTTTTCTCTGCCAGTTCTCCACTCGCTAAGACGCACGACTCTTCACGCTTCTGGAGTCGAATGTGAGTTTCTCTTGGGAGTGACAGCCTGCGGAGGCAAGCTCAAGGAGACGGTCAGGGAGGCTTCGTTCACGGGCTCCCTACGCTGCTCCCACTCCTCTAGTTCTCGGAAAGTCAAAATGAAGTGTTAGTTGGTCAGTCGTGTCCGACTCTTTGTGACCCCATGGACTGCAGCCCGCCAGGCTCTGCTGTCCGTGGAATTCTCCAGGCAAGAACCCTGGCGTGGGTTGCCATTCTCTTCTCCAGGGGATCTTCCCCACCCAGGGATTAACCCAGGTCTCCTGCTTTGCAGGGGGACTCTTTACAGTCTGAGCCTCTGTATACAGAGGCCCATGTAACCCTTGAGTGGCCAAGGGGGCCAGCCCCCAGAATAGGGCCAGCTTCTGGCCCTCATTTCCAGGCCCCTCTGATGAAGGCCTAGGCCCTTCTCTCAGACTCTTTTTATTTGACAGTGACACTGGGAATCCACCTCTTTCAGTGGCCTCCAGACCTCAGAAGGCTTCTGCCATGTGCAGGTCAACCTATTTACCCACTTCCGGAGTCCATTCATGTTGACCCTAAGAGTCTCAGCTGAGCTTTTTGCTATCTTGTCAGGAAAAGGAAGGTTCGGTTCTAATAGCTGGAATTTCATGTTTAATGCAAGCTTCATATGAGAGTGACTGCTGCGATCAGAAGAGGTCCCGGGGTGGGGGGTTGACCTGGGAGCAACCGGAGTTCCGAGGACAGCCCCACCTGTTCACTGGGAGTCGAGCCCACAGGGGAAGCTGCTCTTGTTACCAAGCTGGCACTTGCATTGTTTTCTGCTCGTTCTGGCACTGGCACTATTTTCCCCAAGGGCTCATAGCACTCATAGTTTCCAGGGTCAGAAAAGCCATACATCAAAGTAAATCTTGCAGGTAAGAAGGAAATGCATTTAAGATATACATGAGTATTTATCTGAGGAAAAGAGAGACACTCGCTGCATGGAGCTGCAAGTGCCTGGGAAGAGAACGCTAACAATTGCCTCTGGTTCTATCCAATACTCGCCCCTCATTTCTTCCTTGGGAGTAGAGCCCTGATGTGGGGAGATGAGAAACGTCCTCCTCGGTTTAAGCCAATCATTCTCAACGCCCTTGCCCATGATGGGTTTAGGCATGGGCACACCTGTGGCCACTCACGTCTGAGAGTCTGGTGGATGCTTCTCCGAAGACCCGTGTCCTTGGGAGACACGGGGGAGAGTGTCTTCCACATACTGTTGTCAGGCCTGAAGGCAATGCCTGGATGACAGCGTTCTTGTAACCACAGACGTCGTTAAACTGAATGGTGAGCTGGCGGTCTCAGGAAGAAGGAGCAGCGGGTAGAGAGAAACTGAATTCTCCGTTATACGATTTAACATTGCTTTACGGAGAAGGCAATGGCACCCCACTCCAGTACTCTTGCCTGGAAAATCCCATGGACGGAGGAGCCTGGTAGGCTGCAGTCCATGGGGTTGCTAAGAGTCGGAGATGACTGAGCGACTTCACTTTCACTTTTCAATTTCATGCATTGGAGAAGGAAATGGCAACCCACTCCAGTGTTCTTGCCTGGAGAATCCCAGGGACGAGGAGCCTGGTGGGCTGCTGTCTATGGGGTCGCACAGAGTCGGACACGACTGAAGCGACTCAGCAGCAGCATTGTTGCTTTAACCAACTTTAAGCCATCTCCATTCTGGGCATCTTGCTTATGAGGATACTTTTAAGTTGATTCAGGTTGGGACTTTCATTTACTTGTTTCAAAAAAAACATCTAACTAATGAAGTAACTTTGTTTGTCATGGAAATTATGCTGTCTTCCTTTCCAAAAGAAGTGTTAGGTTTAGCAACGGTGTCCTAGTGAGTAAAAAATCAGTGAAGTGAACTTTATCTTGAAGTCATCAAGTCTATAAACTCAACATGAATCTTACTATGCGTTCACTTTAAAGTTCATTTCAAAGTTGTCCCAAACAGGGTCCATGGAGGGCCAGTTTTTATCTTCAGAACATCTCCATGAAATATATAATGTGCCAGTAGCAGTCTTCACTGTTCCTGGTATTCTGCATAAATCTGATGTGTACTGTTATGTGTAACCTTATTTCCAGGTCAACAGGCATCTAGACATCTCTTTTAAAATCCATCATGATCTTCAATAAGTGATTAAGAACCAATTATATAATCTGTTCTGTATAAAAGGTCAACTGTGGACGACTTCCTGGTGGCTCAGCAGGTGAAGAATCCACCTGCAATGCAGGAGACGGAGGAGATGTGGGTTTGATCCCTGGGTTGGGAAGAGGTTCGATCCCTTGGAGGAGGAAAATGGCAACCCACTCCAGTATTCATGCCTGAGAAATCCCATGGACAGAAGCGCTTGGTGGGCTGCAGTCCACAGGATAACAGAGCCAGACAGGACTAAGCGTGCAAAGCACATATCCTTAAAGACGTGACTTCTAGGCTTTAAGAACTGGCACACTGAAAGAGGGCTATAACCAAAGGCATGTAAACGGGACGTATTTACTGCCTGCCTGCTACTGTTTTCGCCACTATCAACATCATGTATTTGTATGGTGTTTTGGAAATTATAAAGCGATTTTCTATCTGTTGTCTAGTTTAATCAGAGTAACGTATACCCTGAACTGTGCCAGATGTTGAGGGAATTCAAGAAAGATGTAAAACTGGCTCGGCTAACTGAAATAATGCCAAACAAAAGCTTTATTGAAAAGTTTTATTTGAAGCCAAATATCAATGTATTTGAAAAGAGGTACTGGATCTAGAATTTTACAACAAATCACAGGAATCTAAAGGAAACTGCTTTGGTAGCCTGATTATGGCCAATAGGAATGAGGTGTGTGACACTAATATGGCAAAAGAAAAAAAGGTTTTGAATAGTGACTGCAGGCACAGCTCTAAGCCCCCAGAAGATAGATATGTGAAGTCATTAAATTAAGTATGCTGTTTTTTTTTCTTTTTTAACGCAGAGATATCTATTGTATTATTGTCACTTAAATATCTGTCTCTCTATCTATCTTATTTAAAGAGTGTCATTCTTATGGAGCTTACACTTAATTTTAAACTATTAATTTTCCATATGAACCTGAGTTTAAATCTGTAAATTTCAAAAGAATTCTCTACAATGTGCCATTATATAGTCTTTCTCATTACAATATAGAATTTTTTTTTCTATTTATCTTTGTATTTTTATCTATGGAGAGCTAGGCAGAAGGCTTGATTGATTTTTTAGCATATCAACCTTAAAAAACTAACATTTTTAAAGAAAGCAATACAGAAAATGTCCTTTCTTAGAGGTGAACTAAAGCTTCGTAAGGACATGAAGATACAGAATATACTTATCCTGATTGTCCTTTCTTAGAGGTGAACTAAAGCTTCGTAAGGACATGAAGATACAGAATATACTTATCCTGATTGTCCTTTCTTAGAGGTGAACTAAAGCTTCGTAAGGACATGAAGATACAGAATATACTTATCCTGATTGTCCTTTCTTAGAGGTGAACTAAAGCTCCGTAAGGACATGAAGATACAGAATATACTTGTCCTGATTGTCCTTTCTTAGAGGTGAACTAAAGCTCCGTAAGGACATGAAGATACAGAATATACTTGTCCTGATTGAGAACGTGCAGTTTCGGGAGTTAAGAATGTCACTGAACCTCGAAGCCTTTATTAAAAGTAAGATTATCAAACACATGAGCTTGCAGTGTGGCGGAATCCGGGACTTCACTCTCGCCTCTTCCCTCTTCTAGCTGTGTGAAGTTGGAATATGTGCTGAACGCCCGTAGGTCTTAAGTCTTCTCATTTATCAAATTAAAACAGCATTATCCACCCTAGATGTAAAAATCCTCAACCAAATAATATCAAACCAAACTAGCAACAAAAGAGAGATTATACACAGTGACAGGATGGGATTCACTCCCGGAATGCAAGGTTGGCTTTAACACGAGATGGTTATAAAACACCCAAACACAGTTGTTTCAATAAATGAAAAATCAATGATAAAACCCACTATACCTTTATAACAAAGAGGCTTTACAAGCCAGCAGTAGAAAGGAACCTGCTGAACCTGAGGAAGGAAATCAGTGAAGAATCTAGCTGCCACCGTACTTAATTGTGAAAGACGGAATACCTCCCCACTAAGATCAGGAACCATCCTGGGAGGTCTGCTTTCAGCAATTCTATCCAACGTTGCATCGCAGTTATTAGCGGCGGAAAAGTGAAGTAAAAGTCACCCTGACTAGAAAGGAGTAAGTGAAATTGCCTGTTTACGGAGGACACGATCCTGCGCACATAAAGGCTTAAGAAGCCTGTTGCAAAGGGTTAAAACTTATGAATAAGTTCAACAACGTAAATGTGTAAAATCAACTGTATTTCATGCATGACATAATTAAAAATCCAAAAATGAAATCAAGAAAACAATAGCATCAATTTTTAAAATCAGAAATAAATTTAATAAAAGAGCAAAATTTATACTCTAAAACTATAAAACCATGTTGAAAGAAATTGAAGTAAGTAGACATCCCATGACCTTGAGTCAGCAGATTCAATATTAAAATGTCAATATCCCCCAAATTCATCTACAGAGTCAACACAATACCTATTATAATCTCAGCTACCTTTTTTTTCATAAATTGAGAAGCTGATCTAAATTCATGTATCTCAATGTCTGTAAGTGAACAATATTGAATTGGAGGGAAAATCCCTTAAAACAGTAAAATGGTTCAGTCGGCATCATGGTGTGAGGGACAGGGAGTGTGCTGCCTAGACCCCTGTAAGGGTTTCTGCTGGTAACAGCCTTTTTCCACCTCGTTTCCTCTGTGGTGGAGCCTCGAGGGTCACAGTTCTGAGGCAGGTCATGTGCACCTTTGCAAGGGGTGAGTGTAACTCAGGCCTCAGACAGGCGCGGCAGCGATCTTCACAGTAGCCAGCCCCACGAGAAAGCGCAGCCCCCAAGCCGAGGCTGGTCAGGAAGCTGGGTGGAGGAATGGGCTCGTGGGTTGGGGGCATCTAGCTTGGTGTGTGACAACCCTGAGATCCTGTGCCCCTCTGAGAGGCTTGTCCTGCAGAATTGCCCCATGCCTTCCTGATCAGAGCAAGAACTCCTTACTTCAAGAAAACTCAGGGGCCACCTTCTGGTAAAACTATCTGCACCTGTTTTGACCGTGAGATCACAGTTCGGGTTATGTCATGGCGGAGACAGCGGGGTCAGAGGTGCAGCCAGCTTGGCCGGGCAGCAGTCAGAGGCGACCGGTGAGGTTGGGCTCTGAGGAAAGCGTGACCAGGAGACCTTGGGAGACGCTCACCTCGGGGAAAGTGTGCTGACTGGGAAGCAGTGTTGAGGTCCAGGGTTCAGCAACCTGGCAAAGTCTGAGGGGACAGAGTGAGATCACAGCCAGAGTGTCTCCCAGAAGCTTGACGAGTCAGGGGTCCACGCCAAGGGAGCTGAAAGGCTGGAATCGGGTGGCCGAGCGTAGAAGGTGGGATGGGAAGACTCGGGGAGGGAGATGTGCTGAGATGACCGCTCTGCGGGACAGAGCATGGCCAGGTGGGGTGGCCAGTGGGCAGGCCTGGGAGACCCGCTCTCGGCAAAGCAAGGAGCGTGTGGGAGGGGAGACACCCGCTTCCCAGCACTTTAGCGGTTCTGGGCGGGTGCAGCTGACGCCGTCCCAGGAGCAGACTCAGAGCACGGGGATGGCAGGACCGGCCACAGCCGGGGAAGGCAGGACCAGCCACGGCCGGGGCCGAGAGCACAGGGATGGCAGGACCGGCCACAGCCGGGGCCGGCTGGCACTGTGTCCACTCAGAAGCCAGGCGGATGGAACATCACAACTGGCGAAGCTGGAGGAGAAGTCACCACGGGCCGACCTCCACAATTGCGAAGATGGCTGGGAACGCAGCCCTCTGGAGAGGGGAGCAGGGGCGAATGGGCGGGGAGGCAGTCAGGACCCTGCTTACGTCACCAGAACTCAAGGACAGAGAGCGGCACCCCTCCTGCAGTCCCTGACCTGAGTCGGGATTAGGCCCATTGACTGAAGAGGAGGCCACGTTCCTAGGAGGAAGAAGCTCATGCTGAGGACGCATGGAGGTCATCCCCCAGCCCCTCCACTGGAGGATGTATGCCGTTTCCTTTCTTCGGGTGAAGGGGAATGCCCAGGCCTTCTGGAACTGCTGGACACACGTTCAGAGTTGACAGTTATACCTGGAGACCTGCAGGGTCATTAGGCCGTATCACCCTTCTGTCAGAGTTGCGGCCTGTGGGCCCAAGTGACAAGCTAATGTTCAGCTTGCCCTGGGTCCACGGGGTCTGTGGACTCAGCAGGTTGTCATTCCAGTCCCCTAACACATGTGAGGGGAGGGAGGCCTGGCGTGCTGCCGTCCACGGGGTCACAGAGTCGGACACGGCTGGGAGAGTGAGCAACAAGGGCATACTTGGGAGACACACGGGGCAGATGGTAGAAGCTCCACACGGGGTCTTTGGCCTGTGGGGTCAGAGACGTCGTAGAAAGAAAGGCCAAGAGAAGCCTCTGAAACTGAACCCTGCCCTCACCCAGCCAAGATGGGAGATGCACGTCCTAGTCTCTCCCCAGGGCTGATGGCCAGGATCGGCGCCACGCTCAGGAGCTGAAGCTCGCGGGGACGTGATTGTGCTGTGTCCCCATCTAACCCACCCACTGGGTCCTCAGGGGCATTTGGGTCTGTCCGAGAAGGGACTGTAGGCCCCCACGGGCTGCCTGTGCCTGTGCCCGGGCAAGTTAGCATGGCCGTGCCCTCGGCTCCAGACTGCTGACGTACTGGGCATGCTCTTTCCACCTCGACCAGAGCAGCGACTGCGACGTCCGCCTTCACGTGGGGCTGACGGCAGCGCGCGCCGACAGTGTTCTTCCTGGGCTGTGTCCTCTCGCCCACTCTCCTGACGAGGCCCGAAGCATCTGGACCACCCGGCTGCCAACTACGGCAGTAGCTCTCTACAAGGCTATGCTCCTCTAGTCAGAAGCGACTAGACCGATGGCGTCCTCGGTAATCCAAACCCAGCCCACAGTGAGGCAGAGGGACTTTTAACTGAGAAACGTGGCATAGGGGGAAAAGTAGCTGAAGTTCACATCACAGAGGAGATTTCGTTTCCTTGATATGTGATTTGTTATTGCTTAGTTGCTACGTCATGTCTGACTCTTTGTGACATCATGGCCTATAACCCACCAGGCTCCTCTGTCCAAGGAATTTTCCAGCAAGAATACTGGAGTGGGCTGCCATTTCCTGCTCCAGGGGACTTCCCGACCCAGGGTTTGAACCCATGTCTCCTGCTTGGCAGGCAGATTCTTTACCACTGAGCCACCAGGGAAGGCCTGATGTATACAAGATGTGCACAGCTGTGCAAGAACACACCAACGGACCAGCAGAGACTCGAGAACAGGCGTGCAAAGACATCTGATGAAGGTCTGCAAGGGGCTCTCAAAAATGTGAAGATGGGATCAGCCCCACCCACCGCCCCAGAACTAGAAATGGAACCACTGCAGTGTATCGCTTTTCCACGTCGAATGGACAAATGTCCAGTGTTTTAGAGCCTGTCATGCAGGGAATGACGTGGGAAAGTGCCAGTGAGATTGTTAATTTGTGCAGATTCTATGGAGAGCAAATTACCAACATGCATCACAGTTTGAAATGCATCCACTCTTCACATTATCGCCGTCTTTTTATCTCATCCCATGGTATATTTTTATCGTAGCCTCCAGAATGATCATCCCAAAATATAAATCACAGCAGACCCTGCCTCTGCTCAGAATGCTCCACGGGCTCCCCATTCCTCAGAAGGAAACCAAAGATCCCCAAAAGGCACGTCATGATCTGAATCCTTCTGGGTCCCTGGGACCTCAGCCCCTGAGCATTTTTTCTGTACTCATGGAACTCTCCCAATCATTTAAAAATAGTTGTTTTAAGCCCACAGTACAAAATAAAAAGTGAACATATAATTTATAGCAATGAATTACATGAATAATCACAAAATAAAATCTATACATGACCGCCATCCAAGTCATGAATCGAATCACTAATGCCCAAGAGTCCATCCTGATGCTGGGAAGGGTTGAAGGCGGGAGGAGAAGGGTCAACAGAGGATGAGACGGTTGGAAAGTGCTCCAAGGGCTCGCCATTCTTCAGTGGGGAGCAAGCTGCAGGAGATGGTGAGGGTCAGGGAGACTAGTGTGCTGCGGTCCATGGGCCCCCAAAGAGCTGGACACGCCTGAGTGACTGCATAAGAGTCCAGCTCCCCGTGGGCTCTGGCCTCGGCTAGAGGCCGCCACTCAGCTGGCTTCTCCCTGCTGGAGCTCCCGAAGCCGCCGTCGACCTCTGTGTAGCTAGGACACACGTCCTCTTCTGCATCTGGCCCCTCTTGCTCAGCATTAGATCTGAGAGTCGCGCATGCTCAGGCGTGTAGCGTGCCCCTTCTGCCCTCTCCGTTGCATCGTGTCTCGTAACAGCGCGCTGTGCCGTGTCAGGGTGTTCCATGCCGTGCCCTGTGTGTGTCATGCTACGGCACCCACATCACTCCACACCGCATATGCTAATAGACAGCAGGGCACCCGCCCATTCTAGAGTCGATGGACGCTTGGATTGGAACCTGGGGTTGTAACTGAGCTGCAAACACCCCTCTGTGTGTTTCAGTGCATTTCCATCGAGTTCCGTCTGGAAGCTGGACTGTGGATTGTGGCACACGCGTGTGGACGATGTCGGTGCAAAACGCTAAACAAAGTCAAAGAGGCTGCGCTGCCACAGGCGTTGAGCGAGGGTTTCAGTTGCTCCAGTTTTCCCCCCAGAACAGATATAATGTCTATAAATTGAAATTTCTTCAATCTTAAAGAATATATAAATCATATTCCCCACACTGAAAATTTTATGATTAAAAGCAAAACACGTAGAATAGCTAAAAACAAGTTTCTCAATTTTAATCTAACCAGAAAATCTGATAAGCATGAACACCGAAGGTTTTCCACTAATTACGGTTGTGGTAGATATTTACCTTTAAAAAAAAAGAGTTGGTGCTAATCACCCGCCGCAGCCCGCAGACTCCTGCCGCCGCTCGATTCCCTGAGGTTTCAAGCAGCCCGTGCCTGTTGGTGCAGCAGTCTCCTTCTCGGAAAACCGCTGTCCAGCTCTGGCCTTCCAGACTGGGGTCCGCGTGTACCTTTCCACACAACCTGAGTTTTCATCTTCCGTGTCTTTATTAGTGAATAGCTTCAGACTATTCAGAACAGCACAGACATCCGTAGCCTTTTCCTTTGATTTTGTCAAACTGTAATCTATTCCTGTTTCTTCTTACATCAATTTCAAACAAGAGAAAACTAATCTAGGGCTGTGGGGGTGAGCTCCACACATCAAAATCACGGTTCACCCTCTGAGCCAGCAGACCCTGATTAAATCATTCTCACTTCCCCGTAGGTGTGGCTTTCCAGCTACTTAGTTAAGCTTATGATTATCATTAAAATTTCCTCATGGTTATTAGTGTCCATTCATGAGGAGGAGGAAGGCAGCTTCCCACAGTCCTTCCAGGAGTCCGCAAGCATCAAGCACAAACCCCTCTCTTCGTGAACAGGTGTATGGATGCATCCAGACGAAGCAGGGAGACGCACAATGGCAGAATGGTGTCTTTCCTGCATTCTGGCAGCTCCAGAGCTTGACACGGGCTCATCTGTTCTGTAGGAGGCTGAGGTGTATGGCAATGTGTAACTCTGCTAGATATTAATATTTATTTACATCCATTTCTCTGATGCTCTTTGGCCCAAATGCTTCTCCAGCTCTTTTTCCTTTTGTCACCTACAATTTTTTCAGTGAGTTTTCAGAGAGTTGTTTTTTTTCCCTTTATGCTGAGTGTTGAGTTCACTGCCCAAAACAGTGGAGAGACAGACAGGGAAATGCAGAAACTTATAACTCACTGAAGCAGAGCCAGTCCCGGGCACACGTGTGTGTGAAGTCACCTCAGTTGTGACTGATCCTTTGAGCCCCTAAGGACTGTAGCCCTGCAGGCTCTTCTGTCCATGGGATTCTCCAGGCAGGAAGACTGGAGTTGGTGGTCATGCCCTCCTCCGGGGATCTCCCCAACCCAGGGAGGGAACTCACTTCTCTTCCATGTCCTGCATCAGCGGGCAGGTTCTCTACCGCAAGTGCCACCTGTTGGAGCCTGAAGCAGAACCGAGTCCTGGGTAGGAAACCCTGGACTAATCGGCAAACAGATGGAAGACAACTCTGAGAGGCAAACGCTCCTGTGGGGGCCCCACGCTTCTGCGAATTTCAGCTCCGGGAGCTCCACGAGGGTGTGCTCACAGTGAAAACAGGAGGAAACTCCCCTGCACTTCTCCAGGAGGGAGAGCACCAGAGCTCTCTGTTCTAACCAGCTCTGCTCCCGGGAGAAATGGCTTTGCCAAACTCAAGCCTATTTGGAGTTTATCAACACATACCTAACTTGGTGGGTGGGGGGAATATTCAACCCCAGCCCCCTCGAGCCATCCTCACCCACACAAACAGGAGGCAAAACTGAGACCCTCTTGTGAAATCCACAGTCCAGGGGCTCAGGCTCACTCACAGACGAAGACCTGATTCCCTAGAACATTGCTCTTCTCCTCACACCTCACTACTCATCCCTAAAAGCGTACAGAGTACGGCTCCTTTTATCCAGGACATCTTGTCCAACTTTCCCCAAAGCAACACATTTGAAAGGTAAAAAAAAAAAAAAAAAAAGCGCTTTGAAAAGATAGAGCAAGTTTCAGAACCAAGTCAGATATAGCAGGAAGAGGAAATCACCAGGCCAGTGATTCAAAATTATCATGATCAAAATGCTAAGTGCTTTAATGGAAAAAATGAACAACATGCGAAAGCAGATGGGTAACACAAGCAGTGAGACGGGGACTCTGAGAAGAACATAAAAAGCAGATGCTGGAGATCAAAGGCCCTGCCATGAGAACGAGGAACAAGACCTGATGGACTTAGCACACTGAGCTAAGACCCGAGGCAAGACCCCCTGAGCTGGAGGGTGTTCAGTGGGAGCGCAATCCATACTTCAGTCGGTCCCTTTGTAGAAACTGACAGACTGGTCCTTCCAAGGGCAGGGATAGCCAAACTAATTTTGAAAAAGAGAAAAAGTAGGAAGACTCATACTCTACGGCTTGAAAACTTACTACAGAGCAACAGTAATCAAAACAGTGACATACTGTACAAGAATCGTCACATTTTTCTCGTGGGACAGAATTGAGAGCTCAGGGATAAACCCGTATATTTTTAGTAGCAGTTCTAAGACCTTCCAATTGGGAGAGAATAAGTCTTTTCAACAAATCAAAAGTCTTATTCTGGGACAATAAAAGGCTCTCCATACAAAGGGATGAACATGGACACTTATCTCACACCACACAGAAAACTTAGCTCAAAACGGATCAAAGAATTAAATGTAGTCCCTAAAACCTCAGAAGAAAACACGGGGTGAATCTGTACGGCTTTGGATTCAGTAAAGGATTCTTAGATATGACACCAAAAGTGCAAATAAAGGAAGGCACAGATACACGGGGCTTCATCAGACTAAAATCTGTGCTCCAAGGAGCACCACCAAGAAAGCGATACTCCCCTACACACCCCCCACACCCGCAGACGTGCTCACACACCAGAATTCCAACCCCAAAGAGTCACAATTCACAAGTGAATTGTGGGGCTTCATCAAGACTAAAATCTGTGCTTCAAGGAACACCACCAAGAAAGTGAAAAAACAACCCACAGAATGAGAGAAAACATTTGTAAATCATACATCAGATAAGGGACTTATATGAAGAATATGTAAAGAACACTTGCAACTCAATGATAAAAAAGACAAACAGCCCAATTAAAAAATTGGCAAAGGATCTGAATAGAAATTTCTCCAAAGAAGACACACAAATGTCCAATATGTACATGTAAAGATGCTCCGCATTTTCAGGCATCAGATTAAATCGAATCAAATCAAAGTCACAATGAGCTACTGCTTCCATCCAATAGGATGGCTAGAATTAAAGAGGCAGATAATAACAAGTGTTTTGACAAGTATATGGAAAATCAGAACCCTCATGCACTGCTGGCTGGAGCGTGAGAGGGTGCAGCTGCTTTGGAAAAGAGTGGCAGTGCTTTAGATGGTTAAATTTAGAGTTTTCATACAAACGAGCATTTCCACTCCTAGGTAGATACTCATGAGAAATGAAAACTGAGGTCGGGATGTAAAGGTGTATACAAATATTTGTACCAACATTATCCGTAATGGTCAAAAGGCAGGAACAACCCAATAGCTTATCAATTGCCAAATGAATGAAGAGGATGTAATATAAACATACGATAGAACATTCAGCTCAGTCACTCTATCGTGTCCGACTCTTTGCGACCCTATAGACTGCAGCACACCAGGCTTCCCTGTCCATCATCAACTCCCGGAGTTTGCTCAAACTCATGTCCATAGAGTTGGTGATGCCATCCAACCATCTCATCCTCTGTCGTCCCCTTCTCCTCCTGCCTTCAATCTTTCCCAGCATCAGGGTCTTTTCGAATGAGTCAGTTCTTCTCATCAGGTGGCCAAAGTATTGGAGTTTCAGCTTCAGCATCAGTCCTTCCAATGAACATCCAGGACTGATCTCCTTTAGGATGGACTGGTTGGATCTCCTTGCAGTCCAAGGGACTCTCAAGAGTCTTCTCCAACACCACAGTTCAAAAGCATCAATTCTTCAGCACTCAGCTTTCTTCACAGTCCAACTCTCACATCCATACATGACCACAGGAAAAACCATAGCCTTGACTGGACGGACCTTTGTTGGCAAAGTATGTCTCTGCTTTGTAATATGCTATCTAGGTTGGTCATAACTTTCCTCCCAAGGAGCAAATGTCTTTTAATTTCATGGCTGCAGTCACCATCTGCAGTGATTTTGGAGTGTAGAAAAATAAAGTCAGCCACTGATTCCACTGTTTCCCCATCTATTTCCCATGAAGTGATGGGACCGGATGCCATGATCTTAGTTTTCTGAATGTTGAGCTTTAAGCCAACTTTTTCACTCTCTTCTTTCACTTTCATCAAGAGGCTCTTTAGTTCCTCTTCACTTTCTGCCATAAGGGTGGTGTCATCTGCATATCTGAGGTTATTGATATTTCTCCTGGCAATCTTGATTCCAACTTGTGCTTCCTCCAGCCTAGCGTTTCTCATGATGTACTCTGCATAGAAGTTAAATAAGCAGGGTGAAAATATACAGCCTTGACATAATCTTTTCCCAATTTGGAACTAGTTCGTTGTTCCATGTCTGGTTCTAACTGTTTCTTCTTTATCTGCATACAGATTTCTCAGGAGGCAGCTAAAGTGGTCTGGTATTCCCATCTTTTCAAGAATTTTCTACAGTTTGTTGTGATCCACACAGTCAAAGGCTTTGGCATAGTCAATAAAGCAGAAGTAGACATTTTTCTGGAACTCTCTTGCTTTTTCAGTGATCCAGTGGAAGTTGACAATTTGATCTCTGGTTCCCCTGCTTTTTCTAAATCCAGCTTGAACATCTGGAAGTTCTTGGTTCACGTAATTTGAAGCCCGGCTTGGAGAATTTTGAGCATTATTTTGCAAACCTGTGAGATAAGTGAAATTGTGTTGTAGTTTGAACATTTTTTGGCATTGCCTTTCTTTGGGATTGGAATAAAACTGACCTTTTCCAGTCCTGTGACCACTGCTGAGTTTTCCAACTTTGCTGGCACATTGAGTGCGGCACTTTTACAGCATCATCTTTAGTATTTGAAATAGCTCAACTGGAATTCCATCACCTCCACTAGCTTTGTTCATAGTGATGCTTCCTAAGGCCCACTTGACTTCACATTCTAGGATGCTGGATTCTAGGTGAGTGATCACACCACTGTGGTTATCTGGGTTGTGAAGATCTTTTTTGTTTACCTCTTCTGTGTATTCTTGCCACCTCTTCTTAGTATCTTCTGCTTCTGGAACACTATTTAGCCAGAAAAAAGGATGGGGTACTGACAAGTGCTTCAACATCGATGGGTCTTGGAAACACATGTTAAATGAAAGATCCCAGTCACAGAAGATCACATATCATATGCCTTCAGGATGGAGCTATCCAGATCAGGAAAACCTGCAGAGCTACAAAGTAGATTCAATAGGTTTTGAGATTAGTTAGGACTAAGCGCGGGGCTCCCAGGTGCTGCTGTGGTCAAGAATCTGCCTACCGACATAGAATACACAAGAGACAGTCGATCCCTGTGCTGGGAAGATTCCCTGGAGGAGGAATGGCAACCCACTCCGCTAATCTTGCCTGGGGAATGCCATGGACAGAGGAGCCTGATGGGCTCCGGTCAGTGGGGTCACAAAGAGTCGGCCACGACTGTGCCCAGCAGAAGGGTGGTAGAGGCAGGAGGGCATGAGTTTTCTTTTTGGTGAAAATGGTCTAAAATCGAGTGCAGCGATGGTCACACGTATCTGTGGATATACTGAGAAGTACTGGACTGAATGCTTTCAGTGGATAAATTCTATGGTGCGTAAATCATCTCAGGAATTCTGTTTTAAAAAGAATGCCCCCTACCCATACTCCCCTACACATACCCCACACGCGCAGACGTGCTCACACACCAGAATTCCGACCCCAAAGAGTCACAATTCACAAGTGAGATCTTCTCATTGAGCCAAACTTGCTCAGTTGAAATAAGGAGAGGGGGAATTTGTCTCTATATTCTGACATTTTTGATTAATTAAAAATAGATTAAGTTTGAACTGTCCGATAAATGTCTTTATATTTGACTAGTTTTTGAAAAGTTTATTTTTGCTTTAATTCATTTTATCAAATTCATAGCTTAGATTATTTTCTTTTTTATTGAAATACAGTTGTTACACGATATTACATAAGTTATAAGCGGGCAATAGTGATCCATAATTTTTAGAGATAAGTCTATTTATAGTTTCTATAAAATATCGACTGTATTCCCCGTGCCATATAATATTTCCCTGTAGCTTATTTCATATCTAGCAGTTTGTACCTCTTATTCCCCTACCCCTGTATTGTCCCCCCCTTCCCCTTCCCCACTGTGGAAGGTTTTATGTAAGTGAAATGTCAGACAGAGAAAGACACTGTATGATATCATTTATATGTGGGATCTAAAGTATATAATAAACTGATGGATAGAATCAGAAAAGAAGCAGCCTCACAGATATATTTATTTGATTTTTTTAAAGCCACTTAATTGAGTCCTCTTGAAGCGGACAACTACCTCTAGAGTTCACTAAAATAAACCTAGGGCCTTCCCCGGTGGCCCAGTGATTAAAACTTTGCCTTCCAATGGAGATGGGGGGAGTTCAGTCCCTCAGAGGGAGCTAAGATTCCCAGATGCCTCGTGGCCAAAAAATCGAAGCATAAAACAGAAGCTATATTGTAACAAGCTCAGTGAACACTTATAAACTCAACGAGCAAACACTCTTAAAATATGAAAAGCACCTGCAGTGTTAAAAAGCAAGATGATGGCACACTGCTTAGCGCTGCCAGTATTTCTCAGCCCTCGGCAGGAGGCTGACGTCAGCGGCAGGGAGCCCATTCCTTCACTAGACGGGGTCACCTGCTCTGTACCTTCTTTCTATGCTCCATCCACTTAAAACAAGTGATCGTATATTTACTGTCTGAGTCACGTGGAAAACCCTTACGATCGCATATTTTAATCCATCATATGGGCAGTTCAGCTCAGTTGCTGAGTCATGTCTGACTGTCTGCGACCCCATGGACTGCAACACACCAGGCTTCCCTGTCCATCACCAACTCCCGGAGCTTGCTCAGACTCATGTCCCTCGAGTCAGTGATGCCATCCAACCATCTCACCCTCTGTCATCCCCTTCTCCGCCTGCCTTCCATCTTTCCCAGCATCGGGGTCTTTTCCAATGAGTCAGTTTTCCACATCAGGTGGCCAAACTATTGGGGCTTCAGCTTTAGCATCAGTCCTTCCAAAGAATCTTCAGGACTGATTTCCTTTAGGATGGACTGATTGGATCTCCTTACAGCCCAAGGGACTCTCAAGTCTTCTCCAACACCACAGTTCAAAAGCATCAGTTCTTTGGCATTCGGGGTCCTTTATAGGCCACCTCTCACATCCATGCATGACTCCTGGAAAGACCATAGCTTTGACTAGACGGACTTTTGTCGGCAAAGTAATGTCTCTGCTTTTTAATATGCTGCCTAGGTTGGTCATAGCTTTTCTTCCATCATTTGATCGCTGTGACCTAGCTGCACCATGAGTGATAATTTCCTGCTCGTGTTTGCACAGATGCCTACTGGGTTAGGCTCCAAGACGTTTTTCAGTTGCTGAGTAGGATGGAGTGAATAAGAGCACCTTCAGGAACTCGTATGGAAATGGGGGGCTTGGAGGGAGATGATCGACAAGTAAACAGAGACATCGTCAGGTACTTTGAGTCTCAGAAAAGTGATGATAACGAGGTAAAGGCTGGCAGCAGCATGGCAGTGTGCGTCGGACGTTCGGGGCGGGACGTGTTTGTTTAAGACCGAGAGCGTAGAGGCAGGTACCCCCTGAAGAGAGGAGCTTTTACGCGAGAGGGAGTCACCGGTCACCTGCCTGTTGTCCAGAAGGCGTTCTCAGTTAAGGCTGCACCTAACTGAGACTCGCTCCAGTTCACGTTCCGATGGTGGAGGTCACAGGGACGGTTAATCATTTACATTATGGTCTACGCCTCCTTGTCTTTGATCAGTGCACTATTAAAGAGGCTTTCTTTGCCAGAGCTATGATCAGACATTTGACAGTGAACTCTTGCTCACAACATCAAATAACAGAAGAACATTACCTACCTCTTTAATTGCTATCAGCTTGGAAAATTATCTGAAGTTTTCCAAAAAAAAGTTTTCAAGATATACTGACTTCTTTGATTTCTTCTCCAAACAAATGTTTCAAAATTACAAAAAGCCCCAATATTTTCCAAAGAGTGTTCTTTGGAATGTTAGATAAAAGGGATAAGCTTTAAGCAAAACAGAGATCAAATAAACTTGTGAAAGACTGTCTCAGCAAAGGTGAGCCGTTCCTGTTTCTGATTGTTTTGCTTCTCCTCTGAGGGACCTGTCAGAGCCTTTACTGTGCCATCTGCTTCGGCACTGACCTGGGAGGCATCGGGCATTGCCTATTCAAGGTGCTCAGCAATGAAAGCAGCGCTTTCTGCTCTGGCCTTGTCATACATTTTGGAAACAATGGAACACGTTTCCCTTAATTCTACTGTTCATACTCACATTCGCACTAGCTTAAAAAAAAGGCAGCACAGAATCAGCAAAGTACCACAAACCAAAAAAGTAAAATAAAACAACCCAAAAATATCTTTTGAATTATACTTTCCTTTTTGGTGAATCAGACAAAAACCTCCGCTTGCCTAGTCCCAAGGTCGATAGCAAAATCAAACGGAGAGAGTGTTACTTTTACAACAACCTTATCCAAAGTAGACTGAAGAGGTCTGCATCACAAACACGTTTGATGTATCAATAGAAGGGATTTGATGAAGTGTCTCGTCCATGGTTCATTCAGGTTAATTTGGAAAATACTTGTCAAGTACCACCTGAGCTAAAAAAGACCTGTTATTCTATTGCAAGAAGCAGAGAGCTAGCAAGCAGGCATAAAACTAACATGATTTTGAGTATCATAAGCGGCATGAGGAGAAACAAGGCTTGAAGTGTTGTTTGGGAGACTTTGCGGAAGTGGTGTCCTCCGGGCGTTATCTGGAGGTCTGATGGCTGGGGGCAGGGGGGTAGTAAGCTCCGTAGCTGTCTAGGTGAAGAACCCACAGGCCTCTACGTAGAAAGACAGGCAGTTGCAATGGCCTTGAAGCTGGACAGGACTGTAAATGATGCAGAGTAGGAGTGCCTAATGCGCAGTGATTCTGGGCCAAGACGCAGGCGAGCCGCACGTCCCGGGTTCAGGCTGGGGAAGCGAGGGCATCAGCCTTCCCGATGCCTTGACTGATGACCTGCTGTGATGCAAGTCTCTCGTGAATGGGCTGTGCTGGTGCGGAAACCTGGCACAAGCCTGCGACTTCTGTACACAGACTGCTTTCCTTCCGCTCACAGGGGTTTGAGGCATCAGCCAGCAAGGGTAGAAAGGAGACTGTGACTCGTATCTCTGCCAAAATATCCATTCAATACTAACAGAAACAAAAATGAATACAATGAATTTACTAAAACAACAAAAGGGATATATATGCATGACTAATGCTGATTTTGTCACTTTTAAAAATCACACACACAACTATCTATTGCCAATCCTGTCAAAATTAACATAAACGGAGATAACACCACTTTGAAAACAACGCTTTTCAAACCAAAAAAAACAAAAAACAAAACTTAAAACATGTTTAAAAATACAATTTTAACACCAAATGTATGGTCCATGAGAGAAAAATATGAGAAGTTGGACTTCATTAAAATTAAAAACTTCTACAAGGCTCTGTTAAGATAATGAAAAGCGGCTACAGACGGGGAGAAAATCTTCACGAAACACATATCTGATAGAGTACTGGTATCCAAAATAAACAGAGAACTTTAAAACTCAACAGTGAGAAACCAAACTACCCAATTAAAAAGTGGGCAGAAGATCTGAGCAGACACTTCACTACAGAAGACACGCAGATGGCGAATGGGCACGTGAGAAGACGCGGGGGAAAAATAACAGGATTCTGAATATCATAAGTGGCATGAAAAAAAAATAGGGAAAGACACTGGCGTGATGGAGTACAGGAAGCGCTTTATATGAGGGCATCTCTCATTACGAAGTCACTGGGAGACCATCACACCCCTGTTGGAAGGGCCGGGCTCCAGACGCTGCCAGGAGCGAATGCTGGGCAGGTGCGGAGCAGCAGGGACTCTCACTCGTGGCTGGTGGGGAGGCCAACTGCTGCGGTCACTTTGGAAGGCAGTTTCCTACAAAGCTAAACATACTCTCACCATATGACGCACGAACCGCAGTCCTTGCTATTTACCCAAAGGAGCTGGAAACTTATGTCCACATACGATTCTGCATGTGAATGTTTATAGCAGCCTTATTCATCATTGCCAAAATTGGAAGCAACCGCGCTGCCCTTCAGTAGGTGAGTAAGGAAATGAACCATGGTGCCTCCAGACGTGGAATATTGCTTAGTGCTTGAAAGAAGTGAGCTATCTAACCGTGAGAAGACACCGAGGAACTTCAAATACACGCCACGAAGTGAACGAAGCCAGTCTGAAAAAAGCTACACACTGTGTGATTCCAAATATATGACATTCCGGAAAAGGCAAAGCTATGGAGGCCGAGAGAAGATCAGTGGTTGCCAGGGACTCGTGAAGGAGGGGAGGGGGGAAGGCGAACTTTAAGGCAGGAAACTCTTCTGTGGGACCAAAACTATAAACACATGACGTATTTGTCCAAACCCACAGAAGGCACGACACGGAATGAACTGTAAATTATGGACTTCAGTTAACGACAACGTTTCAACTTTAGTTCCTCGGGGTTAGCGATAAAATGTACCATCCTAATTCAAATTCAAGGTGCTAATAACAGGGCAAGCAAGCTGTAGGGGGAGCTTGTGGAGTGGGGTGTTTGGGAATTCTCTAGTACTTTTTTGCTCACTTTTCTATAAACTTACAACTGCTCTGAAAAGCAAAGCTTACTAATGAAAACGATAAATAAACAATACAATTATCATGTCAAAAACTATGAATTTGTTGCCAAAACCAGCCTGTTAGAATTGGAGCTCATGCTTCAGATGATCACAAGTCTTAGTCCTGTGATGTCTTTCCCACAGCACAGAAAAAAAAAAAAAAACAATAAAAAGCGTATCTGTTTTCAGGAGGCTTCTCTCTGACTTGGTCACAGCCCCACCACGTGTGTGACTTTCCTGAGCTCATTCTGACACATTTTGAAGTTTCTTCACATGGAGATTTTTGTCCTTGTAAATGTTGTTGAGACTAGACAAACTACAGCTTCTAAATAAAAACCATCCTAAAAGGATGTCTGTGCTTCCAACCACAAAAGAAGGCTTGGGGACTGTTTCTCAGGACCGTTGTGAGAGAGAGAGCTCCCTGCTGGGGCTCCTGTCTCGCAGGACTGTCCCCTGGAAGGTTCCTCCTGCTGACCCCACCTTGGGGTTTATCCCCAGGTGGCTTCGTGCTCACGGACCCAGTCCCAACCCCCACACAGCTCTGTTACTGTTTGTCCCTGTTGCTCTCCTCCAGGAAAAGAAACTCTCCACTGCCTCAAGCTCGTACTTGAGCACCAACTCCCTTCCTGAAACTGGGGTCCAACTCCTCACCTTCCCACAAGCCAGGACATCACCTCTCTGCTGGGGGCCGTACGGAACCTGCTGACTGGCCTACCCGGCCTCTGCCCTGGACGCCTCCAGCTCCCACTTCGCTATGAGAGTAGTGGGAACAGTTCTCAATGCATCTGACACAGTCCTACACTCCTACTTGAAATCCTCCAGCGGCTTCCAGCTGGTTCCAAGACAAGGAACATGTTTGTAAGACGTCCTCAGCGGTCTTTGAGAACTGGCCTCCCTCCCTCCCTGTCCTTAACTCCCCCCTCTCCTGGCATTCTTGCTACTGGGGTCCTCCGTTCCTTGAACGTGCTCACACACACACACACACACACACACACCCAGCCGGGACTGTATCCTCCATCTCCCTGAGTGACCGACTCCTTCATGTGCACTTCCGAAGTGTAATGCCCCCTGCTGTGCAGCTCTGTTTGTATTTGTAATTTACAAGGATTCGTGTAATTATGTTATCCATGCTCTCCCACCACTGCCAGCGGTCCCCAGCCTTTCTGGCGCCGTGGACCAGTTTTGTGGAAGACAGTTTTTTCACGGACTGGGGCACGGGGCATGTTCTCGGGATGGCTCGAGTGTATTGTTAGTGCAT
Organism: Ovis aries; assembly: GCF_016772045.2. Taxonomy (NCBI): domain Eukaryota; kingdom Metazoa; phylum Chordata; class Mammalia; order Artiodactyla; family Bovidae; genus Ovis; species Ovis aries. The sequence goes on from NC_056055.1 coordinate 1,397,063, forward strand.
CCACTGTGCACACTGTTCCTATCGTTGTTACATCAGCTCCACCTCAGGTCACCAGGTTTCAGGCCCTGGAGGCCGGGGACACCCGCTGTGAGGCGTGTCTCCCCCTCCTCATCTTCTACCCCAGCTCTTGGAGCAATGCCAGAGAATTCGTGATAATCAATATCACTTGCGGAGAAGGCAATGGCACCCCACTCCAGTACTCTTGCCTGGAAAATCCCATGGACGGAGGAGCCTGGAAGGCTGCAGTCCATGGGGTCGCTGAGGGTTGGACACGACTGAGCGACCTCACTTTCAAGTTTCACTTTCGTGCATTGGAGAAGGAAATGGCAACCCACTCCAGCGTTCTTGCCTGGAGAATCCCAGGGACGGGGGAGCCTGGTGGGCTGCCGTCTATGGGGTCTCACAGAGTCGGACACAGCTGAAGCGACTTAGCAGCAGCAGCAGCAGCAGCAGCAGCATCACTTGACCCCCATCAATACCCTTTCACCCCACTGACCTACCGTGACTCGTGCCCCTTGAACTCTTGTAGTGATGACCATCCAGATCGACCCATCTCCTGGCCTTGAGGCCCCCCATCTTCTCCACACACTATGCCAGGAAAGTCCTACTAAGCACAAGCCAGACGATGTAAATTCTGATTTAAAATGTTAGCAGCCCCCCACTACCCTCCAAGTGCATTCTAAGCTCTTCAGCACACTGTGCGGTACCTGCTGTGGTTTATCGTCTGCTTACCTGTGTGGCTGCATACAGGCAGACATAGATGCCATTTATTTATATGTATCTCATGCAGATTGCATCCTTCAGACACACTGAATTACTTATAAGTTACTCAGACAGAGCCAGTCAGAGGCTGGGAGATAAAGCCACAGCGGCAGGGGGTGGGCCTTCCAGACGTCCGCAGGTCCTCATGCTCAGGGACCCGTCAGCACACCCCTGAAAGACGCAGACGCCTGATTGCACCCCTGCCGCAAAGCGGGACCGGCTTTCAGGACTCCTTTGGGTCAAGGAGGCACACGGTGCCGCATTTCACTGGGTGTCTGACCCGGTTACTGGGTGTCTGACCCGGTTACTGGGCAACCCACAAGGCTGTCCACTGGGAGCCAGCCTCCCCACAAGGCTGTCCACGGAGCTGGCCTCAGATCAAAGGCGGTGGATCCAAGCCACAAGAAGGCCGCCCAGTTGTCTGGGTCCTGTGTGGCCCGGCTGACCTGGGAAGCGCCCATCCTCTGGGACTAGCAAGGGTGTGCAGAGCCTTTGATGACATCCATGAAATCACATCACAGGCCCTGGGTCGTGAGGGAAAACCTGCCGTCTCCTGCGAGCAGTCAGGGTCCTTGTGAGAGCTCCTGGCCCCCCGGAGACCAGGACGCGTGCAGAACACCCGGCATCATGGAGCCCCGAGCGTCTCGGGACTGAAGACGGTCAGCAGGAGCTGCTTGTGCACAGGGGCGTGCTCCCGGAGCTCCAGTCCGGACAGTCATGCGTCACAGCCCGCCTCCCTCCCCACTCCTGTCTACACTGGGGGTCCCTGTGACAAGCTGCTTCAGTGGGAGAAAAGGAGCCTGGCTCACGAGTGGGGCCACCTCATGAGCTGACACCAGACGGCCGGGCCTCGGCCTCTCCGTAGGGATCCTGAAAGAAAACCCTGCCCAGGGCAGACACGGAGACCTGTCAGCGGCCTGTCCGAGTCGCCAGGAGGGGAGCCGCCGCCAGGGCGTGGACGGACACGGATGCACAGGCGGGGGTTAATCAGCGGCGGAGGGAAACCGGGCTTGCGGAGCGGTGACGAGGTCTGTGGGGGAGCGTGCAGGGGCCCCATCGGAGCAGACGGAGCGTGTGTGGATGTCCACGCCCCCGTGGACACGCCTCGGCGACGGCGTCACTGCAGAGGGGCCTCCCCCTGGCCCGGGGGGCTGGCCCGCCCCGGAGCCCACCCACTTCTCCCCGTGTGGATGTCCGTGTCCCCGTGGACGCGCCTTGGTGACGGTGACGGCGTCACTGCAGAGGGGCCTCCCCCTGGCCGGGGGGCTGGCCCGCCCCGGGACCCACCCCACTTCTCCCCGTGTGGATGTCCGTGTCCCCGGGGACGTGCCTTGGCGGCAGCATCACTGCAGAGGGGCCTCCCCCTGGCCGGGGGGCTGGCCCGCCCCGGAGCCCACCCCACTTCTCCCCGAGGCCCCGCCCCCGTGCCGTGGGCGAGTCGCAGTGACCGGCGGCAGGCGTGAGGCCGCGCGTGGGCTCCCCGAGACCGACTCTTCACCCCGGGGCTGACGAGGCTTCTGTGGGATTCCCAGGGCTGCCAAAGGGCCGCAGAGCGGGCAGGGGCTGCAGACAGCGGGTTCATTATCTCGGCCTGGAGGCTGGGAGCGTGGGCTCCAGGACCAGGCCCCCCCGGAAGGGGGTCCAGCCGTGGCCCCTCCAGCTGAGGGCGGCGCTGGCGGTCCTGGTTCTGCTGTCTCTGGCTGCGTCACGGCCATCCCTGCCTCCACTGTAGCATGGCATCCCTCCCTCTTGGCAAGGCCTCAGTGCTCAGACCCCCATCCTCTCAGAAGGACCCGGTCACCGGGAGAGGGGCCATCACAGCTTCAAAGGCCTCCCTTCCAAAAACATCGCCTGCGCGGGCGCCAGGAGTTAAGACTCAAGCGTATCTTTTGGCAAACTTGACTCACCCCGCAGCATGGTGGCTGCCGAGCCCCCAGTCTGGACAGAAGAGGACAAAGCTGAGCCCCTCAGGCGGCGTATTTCTGAGTGGGGAGGGTTCCCACGGAGGAAGCGATGATGTCTGCATGGTAGGCGGGCAGTGGGCCCCGGCCCGGACGACCGCCCCACGCGCTCCATCATGCGGCAGACGCTAGGGAAGTCAGGAAATGCCCTGCTTAGGACTGTTACCCCGACCGGCTCCTGTGGGATCGGGGTGCTTGCTGAGACTCGAGTGCATGTCTGGAACCGGAGCTGAAAACAGAGCTCAGCATCAAGGAAGAGAAGTGGGAGGGACTCCTCTTACGACTACAGCTAGCAGTCCCCCAAAGACCTTTATCCTGTGTCTCCGGACCTTCAGGCTCCCTGGTTTAGAGTTACTAATCCCCCAGGTGGCGCAGGGGTAGAGAATATGCCTGTAACGCAGGAGACTCGAATTCAGTCCCTGGGTGGGAAGATCCCCTGGAGAAGGGAATGGCAACCCACTCCAATATTCCTGCCTGGAGAGTCCCATGGACAGAGGAGACCGGCAGGCTGCACTCCATGGGGTGGCAGAAGAGTCAGACGTGACTTAGTGACTAAACTCAACTAAACTCAAAGTGAAAACACTTCTGCTGGTGCCAGCAACAAAGCTCCCATTGAACGGGAAGCTGACAAGGCCACTTTGTCATCTGGGGCTTCTTGCGGCACTGAATCGTCGGGCAAAGAAAGGAGTTGTGGCATTGTCTGGGGCGAGTTATCCCAATTATCGGGGAAAATAGAGCTGTCTCCACAATGGGGACGGGGAGGGACGTGTCTCGATGGCAAGAAATTCTTCGGTGCGTCTCAACCACCTCCCAGTGAAAGCGAAGAGATGAGTACAGCAATTCAACAAAAGCAAGAGAACCAAGGACCGAGACTGCTCAAGAATGAGGTCTGGGCCACCTCCACCCCTGAGAGCAGGATAACAGCGAGAAACCGGAGACGCTGTAAACATCACAGTTGCAGCCTCCAGCTGCAAGGCCGGTTAAGGACACGAGGGCGGCCGCCTCTGTAGCTGCTTCCTTCTTTGTGAGAGGTTTGTGTTTGTTTATGACTCTTGCAGGGAGTGGTTTCATAGTCGTGTCCGATGCTTTGCAACCCCGTGGACTGTAGCCCGCCAGGCTCCTGTGTCCATAGGATTGTCCAGGCAAGAATACTGGAGGGGCTGCCACGCCCTCCTCCAGGGGATCTTCCCGACCCGGGGATCCAACCTGGGTCTCCCGCGTCTCCCGCGTTGGCATGTGGGTTCTATGTCACCAGTGCCACCTGGGAAGCCCTCAACTCATCGTAGCGCACGTCAGACTCGTCCACACCCAATCCCAAGTTCTAATATTTATCAGCGTAGTATTGTTACTGTCTTGCCACACACCAGTACCTAAAACTAGAGCCCTTAGCGTTATTTACAAGCTGGGCGTGGCTCGCCTCCGGCAGGAGAGTGCAGACCCCCAGCCCCTTGCTCCCGGCCTGGGTCTGCGCCCCTCCATGCCTGGGTCTGCGCCCCTCCACGTCTGCGTCTGCGCCCCTCCACGCCTGCGTGTCTGCCCCTCCACGCCTGGGTCTGCGCCCCTCCACGCCTGCGTGTCTGCCCCTCCACGCCTGGGTCTGCGCCCCTCCACACCTGTGTGTCTGTCCTTCCATGCCTGCGTGTCTGCCCCTCCACGCCTGGGTCTGCACCCCTCCACGCCTGCGTCTCTGCCCCTCCACGCCTACGTCTGCCCCCCTCCACGCCTGCGTGTCTGCCCCTCCACGCCTGGGTATGCGCCCCTCCACGCCTGCATCTGCGCCCCTCCACGCCTGCGTTTGCGCCCCTCCACGCCTGCTCTAGGGCTTCTGTCTCCGTGTCCGTCTCTGGCATCTTCAGTCCCAAAACCCAGATAGACCTGCCCCAAAGGCGAGCCAGCTCACACCAGTTCAGCCTAGAGTTCCCCACACCCTCCTGATCTTGGCCTTCCCCTATCGGTACCAGTTCCTCTCGTCAGCCAGCTTACCTGAGTCCTAAGTCCTCCTGGGGAAGAGGTGTCAGAAGAGGCCCCTGTCTGCGCGTGGGAGCTGAAGGGCCATCAGACAACACCCCTCCCCTCACGAGAGAGTCCCCACGACCCCGTGTCCCCTCACAGGACAGCCCCCGCATCCCCGAGTCCCCACACCCCCGTGTCCCCTCACAGGACAGCCCCCACGTCCCTGAGTCCCCACGCCCGTCACAGGACCGCCCCTGCGTACCTTCCGTGCCCCCATGCCCCACCCCCACCTCTGCTCACGGAGCCCCAGCCCCGGCCGCCGCCCTGGACGGCAGATGGTGGTAGCACCTGGTCTTCCTCTCTCCTGTCTCCAGTTGCTTCCCACACTGAAACCAGGATGATCCTTTTAACGTGTGAAAATTAATATCATTTAATCCATTAGCTCAAATAAAATAAAAACCCCTCACCTTTTGTCTCTTGTGTTTTGTATGGAATTGAATTAACTGATTATGTCACCAATTTCATAAGCATTAGAAGCAAGTCTTTTTCACTTATTATCCTTTTTATCTGTTTCGGAACCAAGTCTAGGGACTTCTGACCACCCCTCCAGTGTGCACTCATGACAGTTTGTATTACTAGATGTTTGAAATAGGTGTGTGAGCAAGCAGGCTTTAGTGTCCGGACACTGAAGCTATAGGTGTGTGAGCAAGCAGGCTTTAGTGTCCGGACACTGAAGCTATCGGTGTGTGAGCAAGCAGGCTTTAGTGTCCGGACACTGAAGCTATAGGTGTGTGAGCAAGCAGGCTTTAGTGTCGGGACACTGAAGCTATCGGTGTGTGAGCAAGCAGGCTTTAGTGTCGGGACACTGAAGCTATCGGTGTGTGAGCAAGCAGGCTTTAGTGTCGGGACACTGAAGCTATCGGTGTGTGAGCAAGCAGGCTTTAGTGTCGGGACACTGAAGCTATCGGTGTGTGAGCAAGCAGGCTTTAGTGTCGGGACACTGAAGCTATCGGTGTGTGAGCAAGCAGGCTTTAGTGTCGGGACACTGAAGCTATCGGTGTGTGAGCAAGCAGGCTTTAGTGTCGGGACACTGAAGCTATCGGTGTGTGAGCAAGCAGGCTTTAGTGTCGGGACACTGAAGCTATCGGTGTGTGAGCAAGCAGGCTTTAGTGTCGGGACACTGAAGCTATCGGTGTGTGAGCAAGCAGGCTTTAGTGTCGGGACACTGAAGCTATCGGTGTGTGAGCAAGCAGGCTTTAGTGTTGGGACACTGAAGCCAACATCCTCTCTCCCTCACCCACAGAATATATATAGGTTGCACATAACAAAATCCAACCTTAACTAGATGTGTTGTCCCACGGAACTGGAAATCTAAAGACGGAGATTTGGGGTGGTTTGGTCCACGTGATCAAGTCACCAGGAGTGCAGAAGCCCCGCTCTGTCTGCCCCGGAGCCCGACCCTCAGAAGGCAGGTGGCAACCCTTGGAACGTGGACACGCTCGTGTCCGCGGTCAGCCCTCCATGCCTCCTCACCTGTGCTCACTGGAGGAACAGCAAACCGTTCCCCCGGCCTCTTCAGGCAAGTGTCTGGGGATCACACGGGCTGGGCTGTGTAGACAGCAACTCTGCTCCTGCCGTGACGACTGAGGTGAGCCCGGCGCTCTGAGCAAGGCTGCATCACCGGTGCAGGGGGCGTCCCAAAGCACCGGCACCTCGGGGAAGGGCTGGGGCCCTTGGAAAAATCCAGGAGTCTTTCCTTTCCAGGTTTTCTCTGCTGCACAGCAAAAGAGCTTCACCACAGGAGCGTAACTGAGTGAGGCCTCTTACTGTTCGTATATGTACACGTAGAAGGTCCTTATACCTAACAGAGAGGAGCCTGGGCTCCAGACTGCGGAAGGGTTCTGCCGGGTCTTCAAGCAGCTCGGCTCCGTCAGCATCTGCTCCTCCATTCCCAGAGAGCTGTTCTCATTCCCAGACACAAGACGTCTGCCACTTCACAGACGTACACCTTCACAGTCCAGGCCGAGAGAAGCGACAGGGGACGACAGCAAGCATCCAACCCTCCAAAGACACACAGACACAGACCCAAACCCAGGCACACAGACACACACACACACACAGACACAGACATAGACACACAGACACACACACACACAAGACACACACACACACACATACAGAGACACAGACATAGACACATAGACACACACACACACAGACATAGACACACAGACACACACATACAGAGACACAGACATAGACACACAGACACAGACACACACAGACCCAAACAGACATGCACATACAAACACAGACACACAGACACACACACAGACACAGACACACACACAAGACACGCATACAGACACACACACACAGACACACACACACAGACACAGACATAGCAGACACACACACACAGACATAGACACCCAGACACAGACACACACATACAGACACACACATACAGAGACACAGACATAGACACACAGACACAGACACACACACAAGACACACACAGACACACAGAGACACAGACATAGCAGACACACACACACACAGACAGACCTAAACACAGACACGCACACACACAAACATAGACACACCGAGACGCACACACACACAGACACAGCCACATAGACATGCACACAGATACACACATGCAGAGACACACACACAGACACACACAGACCCAAACACAGACATGCACACACACATAGACACACAGACACGTGCACACACAGACACACACAAGACACACATACAGACATGCACAGAGACACACACATACAGACATAGACACACAGACACACACAGAGACACAGACACACACATAGACACACGGACACAGAGACACAGACACGGACACATATAGAGAGAAACACACACAGATATGCGCACACACATACACACATAGATGTGCAGACACGCACTCACACAGGCACACAGACACACACGCACACGAGTTTCCCAGAGAGCCCCCGTAGGTCTTTTGGCCACAGCTGTGTCATGGGGCCACCCAGCTGGGAAGGAGGGCGGGGTAGAATCAGACACGACTCTTTCCATTTCCAGAGCCCAGCCTCCTTTGACGGCCACAGGCCAAGCGTGGTCAGCAGTAATTCCTCCTCGGCAGGAAAACTGCTTTCCCGTCTGGAAAGTTTCCTTAGGGCAATTTAAAAATTAACCCTGGCATTTTCCCACAGGAAACTAAAAAGTAACACCTGTTACTCCTGCATTTCCACTGTGAAAAGGCAAACCGGAAATCCTTGACGCAATCTGCAAAGTGAGGCCACTCAGTCATGTCTGACTTGCAACCCCATGGACTGTAGCCCACCAGGCTCCCCAGTCCATGGGATTCTCTAGGCAAGAGTACTGGAGTGGGTCGCCATTTCCTTCTCCAGGGGACCTTCCTGACCCAGAGATGGAACCCAGGTCTCCCTTGCAGGCAGAGCTTTACCCTCTGAGGCACAAGGGAAGCCCGTGCGCTCTGCAGCGGGAAATAAATTGACAGAATTGCAGTCTATTAGACACATCAGGCGTCCCTGGTGGCTCAGACGGTAAAGCGTCTGCCTGCAATGCGGGAGACCTGGGTTCCATCCCTGGGTTGGGAAGATCCCCTGGAGAAGGAAGTGGCAACCCACTCCAGTACTCTTGCCTGGAGAATCCCATGGACAGAGGAGCCTGGTGGGCTGCAGTCCATGGGGTCGCCAAGAGTCAGACACGACTGAGCGCCTTCACTTTCACTTTCCTTTAGGCACATCTACATGCAAAGCATCACACGGGTTCTGGGATAAGATAGACGCGCATGCGGGCTGGTCTCTGCTCACAGAACCTCAGTCCAGCAGGGAGACGTCAAGCCAGACACCCTGACCCTTTGATTTTCCATAAAATTAGACGATCTCAATTCTACTTTTGTAAGGAAACTATAACATCTCCTTTGTGCTTCTGCCAGTTCCGTGATGGGGAGGAGAGAGGGAGGAGGCGTATCTACAGGAGCATCTCTGGCTGCAGTTTCCTGGCCCGCTCACCTCCTGTCCAGGGCCTGGCCAGCACCCCAGGTAGAAGACAACACCCTCGCGGCTCTGGCTACACATGTGCTCAACTCACACACACGCCTTCTGCGGCAGCACCTTCCAACCAAGGATCAGAGAGATAAAGTGAACTTATGTAAAAAATCAAGTGGGCCTTAGGAAGCATCACTACGAACAAAGCTAGTGGAGATGATGGAATTCCAGTTGAGCTATTTCAAATCCTGAAAGATGATGCTGTGAACATGCTTCACTCAGTATGCCAGCAAATTTGAAAAACTCAGCAGTGGCCACAGGACTGGAAAAGGTCAGTTTTCATTCCAGTCCCAAAGAAAGGCAATGCCAAAGAATGCTCAAATTATCGCACAATTGCACTCATCTCACATGCTAGTAAAGTAATGCTCAAAATTCTCCAAGCCAGACTTCAGCAATACGTGAACCGTGAACTTCCAGATGTTCAAGCTGGATTTAGAAAAGGCAGAGGAACCAGAGATCCAATTGCCAACATCCACTGGATCATCGAAAAGGCAAGAAAGTTCCAGATAAACATCTATTATTGACTATGCCAAAGCCTTTGACTGTGAACCACAACAAACTGTGGAAAATTCTGAAAGAGATGGGAAAACCAGACCACCTGACCTGCCTCTTGAGAAACCTGTATGCAGGTCAGGAAGCAACAGTTAGAAGTGGACATAGAACAACAGACTGGTTCCAAATAGGAAAAGTACATCAAGACTGTATATTGTCACCCTGCTTATTTAACTTATATGCAGGGTACATCAAGAGAAACGCTGGGCTGGAAGAAGCACAAGCTGGAATCAAGATTGCTGAGAGAAATATTAATAACCTCAGATATGCAGATGACACCACCCTGATGGCAGAAAGTGAAGAGGAACTAAAAGCCTCTTGATGAAAGTGAAAGTGGAGAGTGAAAAAGTTGGCTTAAAGCTCAACATTCAGAAAATGAAGCTCATGGCATCTGGTCCCATCACTTCATGGGAAATAGATGGGGAAACAGTGGAAACAGTGTCAGACTTTATTTTGGGGGGTGCTCCAAAATAACTGCAAATGGTGACTACAGCCATGAAATTAAAAGACACTTGCTCCTTGGAAGAAAAGCTATGGCCAAACTAGACAGCATATTAAAAAGCAGAGACAATACTTTGCCAACAAAGGTCCATCTAGTCAAGGCTATGGTTTCTCCAGGAGTCATGTATGGATGTGATAGTTGGACTATAAAGAAAGCTGAGCACCAAAGAATTGATGCTTTTGAACTGTGGTGTTAAAGAAGACTTTTGAGAGTCCCTTAGACAGCAAGGAGCTCCAACCAGTCTATCCTAAAGGAAATCAGTCCTGAATATTCATTTGAAGGACTGATGCTGAAGCTGAAACTCCAATACTTTGGCCACCTAATGCAAAGAGCTGACTCCTTTGAAAAGACCCTGATGCTGGGAAAGATTGAAGGCAGGAGGCGTAAGGGACAACAGAGGATGAAATTGTTGGGTGGCATCACCAGCTCGATGGACATGAGTTTGAGCAAGCTCTGGGAGTTGGTGATGGACAGGGAGGCCTGGCGCGCTGCAGTCCATGGGGTTTCGAGAGTCGGACACGACTGAGCAACTGATCGCCTAAAACTGACCAATGTGAAAAGTGCAAACAGATGGACGGCTCGGACTTTACAAATTCATGAACCCTTTCAGTCAGCACCAGGCTCAGCCTCTGAAGTTTTTTACCTTCTCTTCACAGCTCCCATCTGGCCGTGCTCTTTGCCACTGCAAGAAACACCCACTTTGTGAAGAAAGCAGTTCTGATTTCTCTAACTCTTACAAGAACTGAAGTCCAGATTCCCCTCTGATGGCATATTCACTTACTTTACATTTGTTCACTGGTTCAGTAAACCAGTGCTTATCGAGTGCCTGTCAAGTCCGGCACTCCGCCTGGCTCGGCAGATACACAGGTGAGCCAGGGCAGGGATGTCCTCTGCAGTCAAGGGACAGACAGAATAGAAGATGAGGTGGTGGATGCCGTATCCATGAATCAGAGAATCACAAAATAGTTGTGGAAGTCTGATTTGACAAGTTCTATGGGTGTACAGCGAACAGTGGAAACGTAAGACTTGTCCAGGGAGCTCAGGGAAGAATTTGTGGAGAAGAGAATACCTGGACGGATTCGCGGCGGAGGCTCTGAAAGGGCCTCGGGAAGGACTGGGGATAGGAGTCCACGAGGCGGAGGGAAGAGGCTGGGGACTAGGGGCCGAGGGGAGGCCGGGCCGAGGAGGAGCCAGGCCAGCGTGATCACGGCACGAAGAGGCCGCATCGCCAGGCTGGAGCGCGGGCCTGCCAGCCCCACACAGCGACATAGGGCTTACAAACGCCACCGGCTTTCACCCCCGGGGGACCAAGGCGCTTGGTGACTCAGAGGGAGGCTCAGTGCGAGCAGGTGCATAGCTTCAGGAGCTGGTTGCATATTAGAGGATGTACTGACCAGCAGGAGAGAGGAAGCAGACGCTAGCCAGGAAGTTACTGACCTGTCCAGACTGGACGCGACCGTCTCTCCGTTTCAGGAGGAGGCAGGGACGAGACAGTCCGGAGCAGTCACAAAAGGTGTTTGGAAGGTGGGATGGGCAGGACATGGTGAGCTGCTGCTGCAGAAATGGCATCATGAGAAGCTCCAGAAATGACTAGACTTCCACTTCCAGCTATGCCAGACTCACCGATGCGTCACCCACTAAAATATATACAAATCGCAACTAAGTGTATCGAAGATGCTTCACAACGTCGGCCACTGGACAAAATGCACGTGAAAGCCACAGCGAGACACTCCGATTCGCCTACGATGCGGACAATCAGAAAAGCTGCTGATGCTGAGCACAGGGAATTACCCGGAGCAGCCGCTCCCCTGTGTCGCTGGTGGGGACATGGAGCGGCCCCCGGCTCGGGAACAGCCCGGCGGTGGTGCAGGGGTCACGCGTGGCTGTGCCGTGACCTGCTCCTGGGTCTTCACAGTCAGTGGCTTCCTGCCCGGCAGCGCCTTCCCAACCTCCCCGCCTCTCTAGCAATATTCAGTTATCTTTCAAGCTCAACACGGACATAACCCAAGAAGCTCTCCCGTTTCCAGCAGGGCAGGTGGGTGTCACCATCAGGAGAGCCTCCTAGCGCCTTGCATTCCTTCTTGGAAGGATATCCAAGAGGGGAGTTAAATAATAAAGTAATTTAAATCGCTGATTAAGATGACAACCCAGGACTTAACTTCGCGTCTCTTCACTGCAGCGCCAGCTCGGTGGGGGCAGGGCGTGCATCTGTCCGCACCACTGCTCTGGTTCCGACGCCTGCCCTGCACGTAAACGCGTGTGGAGTGAGTGAAAAGCGAGTGAGTGAGTTTCTGTAGGAAACACAGGAGAAAGAAGTGAAGAAGAAAGAGTGGCATGTCTGGCTTTGCAAACCACGAGGTTGAAATACATGCGGAATATGTGAAAAGCAGAAGCCTTCAATCCCCGGCTTCCGCCAAACTTGTGAATTAAAATTAACTTTGTCGTTTGAGGAGCAGAAGAGGAGATGCCTGCTCTGTACCTTGACAATAGGAAGAAAATAAGCATTAACGCAGAGCAGCGTCGCAGTGGACATGACCATCTTAGAGGAACTCGCATTCCACACACTCATTTATCTTCCTGATCATAAAACTAGCCTAAAATTCTACATCAATTTTTAGCAAAAATAAATATTTTGTATACAGTCTTGATGCCTTGATTGAAAACTACTCATCATGGAAAATAAGATACAATTCAACCACACTTTTGTATGTAATTTCAGAAATAAAAGCAAACTAAAGTACAATGGATTGAGTTCACGCTTTGAAAAATTCAAGCTTATCGTTTCTAAAATCAAAAGGTTAAGTCTAATTTTCAGCATGTAATAATTTGTAACATTAATGTCTGAAATTACTTCAAAGTGAAAAGCTAAACATTAATTTCTCAGGTTTGGACAGACAATTTAAAGCTGGCTGCAGTCTTTCCATAAATACCCCTACTAGTTGTCAGCATCGTTGACCTTGAATTTACTTCTCGACCTTGATCCATAACTCCTCTTGCTGGTGTCGGATCCTTGCTTTCTATGTTCCTCTTCTTACCGGCTTCCTTCTTTGCACAGCGTGTGTTAATACCATCTGGGCAAAGCACCGTGTTAGGCCAGGTGTGTACAAGAATGAAAACATGCATATATATTATATATATATTTTTGACCCCAGGTCATGAGGATTTAGCTGGGGAGGTAGCCCTGTAAACGCACACACAAACTAAACAACTATGATCCAATACGATGAGTGTTGAGAAAGACACATGAGAACTGCCTGGCCGCCTGGGGGAGAAGCTAACAGCGGAGCAGACAGAGCTGGTGTCGGCGGGCCCCGGCTCCTCACACAGATTCTGTGAGAGGCTCTTCATGACCCAGGACAGGGGCTGCTTGTAACATCTTCATGAAGCCAACAGTCTGAGGAATCAAGGCTTCCTGATGAACAGATTTAAATCTAAAAACAACACCTCCCACGTGACTTAAGAAGCCGGATCCCAGCAGTGTGGGGTTGTTACTGCTTCCGTCTCCCTTATAACCACCTCCCCTTTTCTGGCATTAAATAGCAATCTGAAGACAAACATTTTGATATCAGGACTCAAGAAAAAAGCTAAACATGATACTGGATTTCTGTATCTTCCTTTACTGAACACCTCACGTACACTTTAGTGGTTCTATATAAGGCAAAGGTGTGAGTCGCTCAGCTGTGTCCTATGACCCCATGGACTGCAGCCCCCCAGGCTCCTCTGTCCATGGAGCTCTCCAGACAAGAACACTGGAGTGGGTGGCCATCTCCTCCTCCAGGACAGCACGCTGCATGGCACATAAAATTTGTCAAGGCCAGTTATCCGAGCACCTTCCAATCCCGCATGAAGAGCCCTGTCCCCGCCAGTGAGAAACGCGCTTGCCCTCAGCGTCCTGCGGTGAGGAAGCCTTCCCAGCAGCGCCACCAGCAGCGTGCTCCTCAGGGCACACACGTGTGGTCGCCCTCCTCCGTCCATGACGGGATCTGTCGATGCAGACGGCGTGTGGGGAGGACGTGCTGAAGCTGCGGTTTGAAGACCATTTCCATAACTTTTGAGAGAACTGGCAGGTCGGCAATGAGTCGAGTTTAGATAGACTGTCGGGTAAGCAGGAAACTCGTTACAGCAGGGAAGTAACCACAGCCGCTACCAATCGAGCGGGAATTCAGCCAGATGTCAAGGCGGGAGCCACTGCTCCCTGCAGCACAAGACTGTCTCCTCAACACCACTGCAGGGGCCACGGCTTCAAACAGTAGGCTGCCAGCTGCGGCTTCCACACTGCCTGCATCTCTCGTGCAAGGGTAACCGTGGTGAAATCAAGGAAGACAGATTGATCTCCTGTTCAAAGAGTCACAGTGCTGAAAAGAATACCGTGACTGGGGCTCCATAGCCTCGATTGCTTGCACAAAATGAGCTGGAAAATTTTGGCGAGTCAGGAAATGAAGAGACACGAAAGCTGGCTCAAAGTATACTCTGCTATTAAGAGATCACAGGGAACACACTCTCCCAGCATTCAACTCAGTTGACTCACACGATGCTTGGCTTTCGGATTCCTCCACTCGGGGAGCAACAAGTGTTCTCCGGTGTTCAGAGAGTGGACGTGTGTGTCCAGATTCTCACCACCTTCCCACTGAACCAGCTGTTCCTCCATGCAAAGGAAACTTCAGAGGAGAGGCTTTTAGGAGCGATGTGGTTTGAACGCAAGCGAAGCTGCAGATGGCTCTAGAAAGGCTGGATTGATCCCCTCAGCCCGTTGAAGAGCTGAATGACACTTCCGCTGTTCTGGGCTCAAAAATGGGCCCAGGGCCCCCATACATCACATACATCCATATCCTGAAGGACGATGCGGCCCCTGCAAGAACGAGCCACAGACATTTCTGACGTGATTGAAGAAGGCAAACATCATATGCGATTTCCTGCTTCCACGGCCTTTGTCTTCGTGAACCCACCTCCCTGGAAAGTCCCTCTCACTCATCCTTTAAGGCCCAGATCAAATACCATACCCTATGGCAAGCTTTTCCTCCCCATCTACCACTTCATAGTCATTTATTGATTTGTGTCTCTGTTGTAGCTCCATTATGGATTATATCTCTATTAGTATACTCATTAGATTTTTTCTAAATGGGTGAGTGCCTCTGCGGCCTTCCCCCTAGTAAATTATGAGCGCAGACTATAATTTATTTATTTTATATTCTTAGTGCCTAGTACGGTGTTTGGCACATAGTCAGAAATCAGAAAATTATTGTTGGTTTCATAGCCTCTGCATTCCAAGAATGTGAAAGGTGCTTAAAGGATGAGATAGTAGCAATGAGGTGGAAAGAATGGGAACTTACGTGGGCAAGAATACTGGGGTGGACAGCCATCCCTTCTCCAGGGGATATCCAAGTGAACAGGGGAAAGCCACGAATGAACCAAAGTCCCTTTGATTTGACATCCACTGTTGCTTTCGATGTTCCCTCAATACCACCAATTCTCTTGAAGAGAAATCTCTCTCCTATTAAAGAATGTCCCTCCACTTTTCCACGACTCTGGAACTCTTCTGCCGTCCCCAGCATTCTAGATCAGCTGCTTTTCCAGACGGGAAACTCACAGAACAGGTGTTGGCACTTGGGTGCTTGTCTGAACGGACAGGATCCTCTAGGGTAGATTTTTAAAGCCCCCAGGTCTCTGGAGCTGGCACATGTCCTATGAGAGGACTTGCTCAGGGGCCTGGGGACCGCACTGACAAAGCTGAGGGTGGTTAACTAGGAGGCCTTCGAAGGAGCCCTCTCAGACCCACCACAACCACCCATCCAGTGTAGACTGTGCCCCATCCAAGCATGCAGAAGAGTCTTCTCACACATTCTTAAAGCAGATGGATACCCCGCGTGTTTGCTCCTGCTCACAGCCATCATCGTTTGCCCAGTTGATGGTGAAGTCCTCGTAAGAAGCGAGTGTGCCTCTGACAATTCCATGATGTGTTAGAGGTTCTGGCCAGTTCGTGGGCTGGTGATAAGACTTGCAAGTGTTCAGCTGAAACACATGATGAGCCCAGGGTTCGAAAGTGGTGAATGAAAAGCAACTTAAGGACGTGCGATTAACGCATGTATGAAACATGCACCCTTCGTATCCTGGTGTAAACTCCGGTTTATGAAAGTCTAGAGCGGGGCTTCCTGATAGCTCAGTTGGTAAAGAATCCGCCTGCAATGCGGGAGACCCTGGTTCGATTCCTGGGTCGGGAAGATCCCCTGGAGAAGGGATAGGCTCCCCACTCCAGTGTTCTTAGGCGTCCCGGGCTCAGCCAGCGAAGAATCCACCTACAGTCCAGGAGGCCTGGACTCAACAGAGCGGAAGCACGCAGAACGCGTGTTAGAATGTGATCAACCGAAACACACGCAAGAGACTCTTTCCGGACCGTATTTACTCTTCTGTCTATTCTCCTCCCGTTGCTGAAAACAAGCCCTTGTATGCTCACAGTCCACGCGGTGGGGAGGTAAGCCCAATACTGGCTGAGATTCAATTTGTCCTAAGGTAATGCCTCCTCCAGCTGCGAGCCTGTGAAATCAAACAAGCTATGTGTTTCCAAAATACAGTGGCAGGACAAGCATAGGACACACAGTCTCACCCCAAAAGAGAGAAATAAGAAAGAAGGAAGAGGAGACATGTTCCCAGCAAGTCCAAACCTCAAGGCTTTTTTTCAGGCTTGCCAACCTAGGCATCTCCCTGCTTTGTTTAATCCTCAGCCAGATCGGGTGTCCCATGCCAATAAGGCTTCCACTACCTGCCCATGCTGTGTGTAGACTCAGGACGCATCTGCAGTGTCGACAAGCCCACAGTCCCCCACCCCTGGGTTTTCCAGGGGCTCCGGAGCGTCCACACACGTGCGCCACGTAGCCAGCAGCCAATGACATGGAAACTCCATTCTCAGCCCTCCTCCAGCCCCCACTTTCTAAAACCTTCCCTTTGAGTTCCTAGTTGCTCTGCGACTCAAACTGAGCACACCACCCCTAGCTGGTTACGCTGTCCTTTCTTTTCCTGAAAAAGCTGGGGGGGTGAAAATGCCTTAAGGAAAGAAAGTTACAAATTTGTGGTTCTAACCCGCAGCAGCAATCAAGATTTGCAAGTTTTGAATAAGCATACAAGAAGCATATAAATACGGTGTGGTCCTCTCACGCTTTTATAAAAGCTCTAAATAGCAGTAAAGCTTATGAGGCACGAGCTTTACAAAGGTGCCTGCACAGGCATGCATTGGCATTCGGGGTTGGGACTGCCTTCATCCTTTGTCTGCTCACAGGCGGAATAATACATGAATAATTAAGCAATGCTGTTTTCTTTCAGGGCTTCCCAGGGGGCTCAAATGTTGAAGAATCTGCCTGCTAATGCAGGAGATGCAAGAAACACAGGTTTGATCCCTAGGTGAGGAAGATCCCTGGAGAAGGAAATCGCAACGCACTCCAGTATTCTTGCCCGGATACTTCCATGGACAGAGCCTGGCGGGCCACAGTCCACGGGGTCACAGAGAGTCAGACACGACTGGATGACTGACACATTTTCTTCCAAGTGTTTTCAGCTTTTTTTCAAAATAACGTTTTAAGTATTCAATAAGATGAAACTGCATTCAACAAGAACAACTAGAAACACTTAAGAATTCTGAAAACAGAATTTGTTGATGTTGTGTTAACTTGAGTTTCTAAATATCGCATTTAGAACAGTATTTAAGTGCACAGTTGAAGCATTAGGCTTCCATACCCCCTGGCTTCTATTTGCTTCTTACTTTATGTTTGGTAATTAGATATATACATCAGAGTCACCTGAGGTGACGGTTAAATTATCATTCCTAGCAGTCTCTGTCATCCTGTGTACAAATATTTCTAGGTAAAACTTAGGGAGTTTGTACTTTGAAGCATTTTCCATATCAACTGCCATGGTTATTGAAATTTCCTAATGAAGTTTTTAAATATCAAGGTAGCTATTTATTAATAACATTTTAGGACATTTGTATTATTTTTCTTGACTTAATTGTTTGATCATTTATTCGGAGGAAATAATTAAAACAAATCAAAATAGTGTGATGCGTGAAGATTTTTTTTATCCTGTTAGTTTTATATAAAACTTTAGAAATGTGTGTCCAGCAATAAAAGAATGACTCTGAAGCTTTGGTAAGGAAGCTCTATGATAATATAAACTTTAATATTGTATTAATGAGGGGAGGGATGGGAGGAGAAATAAGTACCGCAATGTCAAGTTGATAAAACTCAATACGATTGTATATGTGCCATTATTAAATCTACGTATATAAAAAGCTGTACTGACGTGAAAAGCAGAAAGAAACTCAGCTATGTTAAGATGATAACAGGACACACCATTACCAATAGCCTTCATTAACGCTTAATGTTGTAATAATACCTTAAGAAAAGAAATTTAAGGAAATCCACTCATAATGAAATTAGATAATACTGAGTGTTTAAAGAATCTTCAGCTCAAATCTTTTTATATGAAGCTTATTAAGCATCGCTCCTCTAAACTCAGAATTTTCTAACCATGACCTCAGGCAGCACTTGCAGAAAGGAGCTGAGGAATTGCCTTCTGAGAAGGAAAGGAGTGTTTGCAGGGGTGCTGAACACCCAAGGAAGAGATAAACTCGCAGGATCTGTGGGCCTAAAGATACGTGGTGTGGGGGAACAGAGCCGAGGAGTTCAGATTTTCTCACAGAAGCCTCAGGTAAAGGGGAGCCTTGAGGGGACAACTTTTGCACCTGTTGTGAGCAGAGAGGCCACACTGAGAGGCAGAGGCTGGGACAGAGGGTGAGGGGCAGACAGACCTATGTCGTTCCCACACACACACGTGCAGCCCCTCGACACTCACCTCCCCACCCCTGCAGATACACCCAGAGAACTGCTTCGCAAAGAGGGCCCTGTGCCCAGGAAGCTGCTGTCTCTGAGCCAGACTGGATTTCCCTTCAGATTAGAAACTTCTAGAAATAAGTGGGATGTTGGGAAGTAAAACTTCAGTAATAAAAAGGAGTAAGAAAGCAAGCGTGAGATTTGGTGGTGAAGACTGCCTGCTTCTCGCTCAGGGGAGCGGGGGGGCGAGCTGTGCAATTTCTGGTTTTAGACTCGCCACGGGTCCTTAACGGATGGGGGTGACCTTGAAGGGTCCT
This sequence comes from Ovis aries, assembly GCF_016772045.2. Taxonomy (NCBI): domain Eukaryota; kingdom Metazoa; phylum Chordata; class Mammalia; order Artiodactyla; family Bovidae; genus Ovis; species Ovis aries. Next base: position 1,415,993 of record NC_056055.1, read on the forward strand.
CCTGAATCTCAGTGGTAAAGAATCCGCTGCCACTGCAGGAGACGTGGTTCGATCCCTGGGTTGGGAAGATCCCCTGGAGAAGGAAATAGCAACCCACTCCAGTACTCTTGCCTGGAGAATCCCATGGGCAGAAGAGCCTGGCAGGCTGCAGTCTATGGGGTCTCAAAGAGCTGGACACAACTTAGCAGCTGAACAACAATCTGAATTAAAATCCTTGTGTATTACACTTACCGAGCACTCAATGTGGGTACAGAACTGTGCTAAGAATATACAGGGATGACGCTGTGATTCCAGGAACCCACAGACCCAGGCAAGAGTGAAGCCACGTGGTAACTGAACGGCTGCGAGACCTGATAAATCATCGGCAGGGAAATGGCACAGGTTCCGCCTCTGCAGGAAGGGCCAAGCTCCCCTGTCTAAAGAGCGGGTGGGACTGGGCCTGGCTTGGCATAGCTATCGCCCGACTCTCAGTGTCACCCCTCTTCCGGCTCTGACTCTCCCTCCCCCCGTTGCCTTGTTTTCTCCTCTTGAAGGAAAAGCGTGCTCGGTTTTTCAGGCACGGCCAGACCCCACCAGATCTCTGGCCTTCCTTCTCTTTCTTATGAGCCACTGCCCCTCCCGCAATTCCCCGCCTGGGGACACCCCACACCCACTCCTGGCGGGTCCCACGCTATGTCACTCTGCAGCTGAAATTTAAGACCCCACCTGGGGGCTGGAATCGTGTTCTCTGTTCAGCATGATTTGGCCCATTGTTCTGCACAGCTGTGCATACCAGGGGAATAATCAGAGTCGGTGTCCTCTGTGCACAAGCTCCCAGAGTTCTGCCATCGCCGAGGTCTGAGGGCCACTTGTCACATCAACACAGGGTGGTATTTAACCCACCTGTGCCTTCCCTTCCTTTAAGGAGGCTGACTTCTTTTTAATGGCCAAATGAGCCAACAGAGCATTTTATCCTTTTCAGCATCTTTTTAAAATCAGAATTACTCTTTAATCCTAATTATGGTTATTACCTAGTTAATTCCTCCACATTCCACTTAAATAATTTGTTGCAGAGCACTCAGGGACAGTTCTTAAACCCAAGCATGGCTTCGTGCGATCTCAGGGCATCAGAACAAAGAGGGTTCCGAGGACTCGGCGCCATCAGTGAAGCCGCCTCGGCGTCCTCAGCCTGCAACGCGCACCTTGCTCCAGGGGGCCTTTGCCTGGCCCAGGTGAGGATGCAGACACTTCCGCAGGCCAGGCCCAGCAGGCAGAGCGGCAAACCAGCCTGTGAGAAATGCAAGCGTGTGCACAGGGAGAAACACTCAGGGACAGGGATGTTTATGAAATCACTCAGACTGTTCGCGTGCGTGCATGTGTGTGTGCATGTGTGTGAGTGTGTGCGTGTGTGTGAGTCCGTGTCAGCATGTGTGTGTGTGTGTATGAGCATGTGTGTGCATGTGTGGGGCTGTGTGAGCAGGTGTGAATGTGTGTAAGTGTGTGTGAGTGTGTGCATATATGAGCATGTGTGTGAGTGTGTGTGTGCCTTGTGAATGTGTGTGAGGATGTGTGAGTGTGTAACCATGAGCGAATGTGTGTGTGTAGAGGGGGTGTGCACGTGTGAGGTGTGAATGTGTGTGAGCATGTGTGTGCATGTGTGAGCTTGCATGAGTTTGTGTGTGACTGTGTGTGTGCCTGTGTGACTGTGTGTGCATGTGTGAGCATGTGGAATGTGTGCGAGTGTGTGACCATGAGTGAATGTGTGTGTGTGTGGGTACACGTGTGAGGTGTGAATGTGTGTGAGCATATGTATGCATGTGTGTGCTTGCGTGAGTTTGTGTGTGCCTGTGTGAGAGTGTGTGTGCCTGCGTGACTGTGTGTATGTGTGTGAGCATGTGTGAATGTGTGTGAGTGTGTGACCATGAGTGAATGTGTGTGTGTGAGGGGGTACACGTGTGAGGTGTGAATGTGTGTGCATGTATGAGCTTGCATGAGTTTGTGTGTGACTGTGTGTGTGACTGTGTGACTGTGTGTGCATGTGTGAGCATGTAGAATGTGTGCGAGTGTGTGACCATGAGTGAATGTGTGTGTGTGAGGGGTACACGTGTGAGGTGTGAATGTGTGTGCATGTGTGTGCTTGCGTGAGTTTGTGTGTGCCTGTGTGACTGTGTGTGAGCATGTGTGACTGTGTGTGCATGTGTGAGCCTGTGTGAGTGTGCATTTGAGTACATGGGTCGAGGGCAGGAGGATTGACCGAGCGGGCAAAGAGACCCACAGAATTGAAGAAACAAGGGCAGGGCTGTTTTCTGCGTCAGCCGGCCACCTGTGCAGTGAAACGTGGAAGAGGCTACACCTACCGACGGTCGGCATTCCTGTGAGGCACCCTCAGGGCACGGTGCTCATAGACAGCAAGGCCATTCTGGGCCAGGAGAGGGTGACCCTTTAAAAGCCTTGGGCGGAGGGAGCTTTGTGCTCCCAGGAGTCTAGGAGTCAGCAGTCTAAACGGGCAGAGTAGTTCTGGGACAGAAAGACTGAGGAAGAGAAATTTGGTTCAAAGGGAAGAAGATCTGGCAAGCTCCCACCAAACCTTTTAGCCAAGACAAGGCCCCACCTCGGCTTAAAGTGAAGGCCACTGCGCGCCAGGACGCAGGGCTCTGCACGCAGAAGGCAGGCTGAACCCCAGCCCCGTGGCCATCATCCGTGCCCCGGGCATGCCTGACATAACCAGGAGTGTGGGAGGGTGCAGCTGCCCAGACACGCCTCCCAGTGAGGACGGAAGACAAAACACGGGGTAACAGCAGGGCTGGGGTTCTGCCAGGAATTCAGAACCAAATCTGCCTCAGTGAGTAGGGACAGCTTCTTATTTACAAAACATTCAGATTTCCTCACAGTTTCATAAACTCTGCTTTTCCAAAATGGCACTGATAAACTTTGTCTTTAATTGACATTCACCGAGGTGGTCTTCAAAGACCCAAGTAGAACCCAGATTACATAAATATCATCCATGACACGTATTCCAATTGGGGGGACTGTCTTGATCAGAGATTTCACAAGAAAACACCTCTCTTCATAGCATAAGACATGCCAAAATTTATTGCAACCTTGGAAACAGAGTATAAGAAAGAGCTAGGTTTCGTGAATTTTGTATTGAAGACTCTCTAGGAATTTGAATTAATATCACTGAGCTGGGTTGGCTAATGTGAGCAAGCATACCGTGCAAAGTTGAGAATTCTGAACTTCAGTCAGCCACAAAAGTCAGTTTGGAAATTAAAGGTTTTGAAGCATCATCAGTTTCCTCAAGTTACATTGTTTTATGTGAAGAGGCATAATTTGGGAGCTTTTTTAATTGAAGTATAACATTCATTAATGAAAGTATAAAATCATAGTTATATAGCAAATGAAGCAATGAATTTTCACAAATGGAACACAGACCTGTATATACAAGAACCTTAACTAAGAACCAAAGTAACCAGTGCCCCAGAAGTCACACCTGTGTCCCTTCTAGGTCACCACACTGCCTCAAGGGTAGCCGCTATGCTGACCCACACACCGTCGATTCTGGCCACTTCCCGGTATTTAGGAGAGAGCTGTACACCATGCGGCCTCCACGTCTGGCTCCTCTGAGTTTATAAGTCACCCACGCTGCTGGCCTGCAGTTTGGGCGTGACTGTGTTCATCATGCCAGAGTCCCAGAGTGCGGTCCCAGAGTCACAGCTTATAGGTTCGCTGTGCTGGTGCTGGGCGCTTGGTGATTGTCCAGAGTTTAGCTGTGATGGATGGTGCTGCTGACGATATTGTACCACTGCCCACCTGTTTTCCAAAGCTGTTCCAATTTATCCTCTCACCGGAAAAGTCTGAGAGTTCTGGCTGTTTCCCATCTTTGACATAACTTTTCATTTTACCTTGTCTGATGGTTAACAATTACAAAATGAATTTGCATGTTTCTAAGGATAAATGAAACATGCAAATTCATTTTGTAATGGGAAACGCCACTCCAGTACTCTTGCCTGGAAAATCCCATGGACAGAGGAGCCTGGTGGGCTGCAGTCCGTGGGGTCTAAGAGTTGGACACGGCTGAGCGACTTCACTTTCACTTTTTACTTTCATGCATTGGAGAAGGAAATGGCAACCCACCCTAGTGTTCTTGCCTGGAGAATCCCAGGGACGGGGGAGCCTGGTGGGCTGCCATCTATGGGGCCGCACAGAGTTGGACACGACTGAAGCGACTCAGCAGCAGCAGCGGCAGCAAGGATAAACGGAGTTGAGCACCTTTCATATACTCATGGGCTATTTGGATAGGTTTCGCAAAGTATCTATTTAAGCTGCTTGCCCATTTTTTTGTTGACTCCTTTGTCATTTTCTTATTGATTTGTTCCATCCATCTCTATGTATTCTGGGTGTGAGTCCTTTGTTAAACGGATGTATCACAATTACTTCTCCTTTTCCGTATAGTTTACCTTCCATGCTTTTAGGGAGATATTTTGATAAACAGTAATTACTCTCATTACAGTTACGTATATCCATATTTCATTTTCCAACTTTTGTTCTGTTTAAGAGATCTTTGCCTACTTACAGTCATAAAGACAATCTATTATTTTCCTCTAAAAGATTTATTTTAAATATTTCACTTTAAGATCTGCAGTGCATAAAAATTAATTTTTTGGGAACTGGTAAAGTAGGGGGCAACATTAATTACATTAATTTCCTGTGTGCATGTGTGTGTGTGTATATATAGTGTGTGTGTATATATGTATATGTAGTGTGCATGTGTATTGTGTGTGTTGTGTGTGTGGTGTGTGTGTGTGTGTGTGTACACTGCAGGATCACAGTTTTCGTAAACCAGGCGAGTCTCGTGTGTGGGGCTGGTTTCTGTGCCCTATTTTACGCTATTGGTTTCTTTTTCTATTCTCCCATTCTGTCCTAATTTCCAAACTTTATAATACAACCTGATTTCTGATAGCTGAAGAATGTCAGTTATATTCATTTACTTTCATTATTACCTTAGCCGTTTGTATTTCTGCATGAGTTTTTTTGTTTGTTTGTTTGTTTTTCAATTCATTTATTCATTTGGCCACGTGTCTTGTAGGATCTTAGTTCCATGACCAGAGATCGAACCTGGGCCTCTGCAGTGGAAACACAAGATCCTAACCAATGGACCACCAGGGAATTTCCCTCAAAATGAGTTTTAGAAACAATTTTTTAGTATTCTAAAAAAATCTGCTATAACTTTAATTGTAATTTTATTCTATCTACAAATCAGTGTGAGAGAATTGAAATTAATACTGATTTGTTTCCAAGGCATGAGAGTGGTATATTTCTCCATATACTTACTGTTTTAATTTCTCTCAATTATACTGCATACTTTTCAGTGTAGAGATTTTGCTTATTTTTATATGTTTGATGCTATTATCAATCTTATTTTCTACTATTTATTGTTGCTAATAGGAATCTAATTAATTTGTGCATATATGATTTTGTGACTGGTAACAAAACTAGTTAACTTTCTAACTAGATTTTTAAATTCTACCAGTGTGTCTGCATAAATATTTGGGATTTCTAAATAGGTGATTGAGGAATCTGCAATGTAGTGCATTTCTAACATACTATGTATCAGCCTGATTCTCAGAGAAGACTGTTCAAACATAAAATGCAGAGTTCACTCTTTTTCTCCTGTCTAAATTACCTTTCAGACTCTCTTCTCCTTTCTGAAAATCCAGAGAACACACTGATACACAGAAAGATCATCGAAGCCGTATGTGTACACAGAGCCGACGGGAACAGCAGGAAGCAGCCAGGAAGGTGAGTATTTACTATGTGAGAATGAGGCACCGGCTCTTCTATTGATAACATTCATGAGGGTGTTTGATTAGAAGAGCAGTAAAGTTTTATAGGTGAGATAAATGGCATGTGGTGTGACTGAGAACTGCTTGTTAACAATTTGTGCATTTGTAAATCACTTTTGGTAGCCATAAAAATGATTATTTAAGGGATTTATCTGCATGGGAAAAATATTCCATTTCTCATAAGTGAACAAAGAAGCTAATAACTTATAGCCGTTCTTTTTATTGTTATCAATATTTAAAATGTCTTCTTGGTCTTTTCATGTTAAAGCAATATGAAGAAAAATACATGAGAAAAATACTGTATTTAAAATTAAAGAAAATATTAATGCATTTTTCTCAGAAAATGATTGAATATAACATATTTGGAAATTATGAGTATGTTATGAAGACATAACCACAATAAACACAAAATACTTAATTTACATAAAGACCGCCTCTAAGTCATTGATGAAAAAAATTGAAGATACAAGTAAATAGAAAAATATTTCACACTCATGAATTGGAATTATTATTATTGTTAACATGTCCGTACTACCCAAAGCAATTCTACAGATTCAATGCAATCTGCATCAAAATTCCAGCAGCAGTTTTCACAGAAATGGATTAAAAATCCTAAAATTTGTATGGAAACACAAGGGACATTGAATAACCCAAGCCATCTTGGAGAAGAAGAGCAAGGCTGGCAGTATCATGCTTCCTGATTTAAAAAATATTACAGAGCTATGGAAATCAAAGCAGTGTGGCACCGACATGAAAATGGACGCACAGATCAAGGGAGCAGATTGGAGAATGAGCCCCTAAGTGCGTGGCTAAGGGCTCTACAGCAAAGGGGCCAAGAATGTATGAAGGGAAAGGACAGTCTTCAACGGATGGTTTGGGGGAAATCTGACAGTTACATACAAAAAGCTGAAACTAGAGTACCTTCTTACACTAACTACACAAAAACTAACCCCAAATGTGAAGACCTGAAACCACAGAACTCCAGGAAGAAAACAGGGGTGGCAAGGCCCTTTACACTGGTTGTTCTTCAGGCTAAAAAGCTTCTGCACAGCAAAACAAATCACAGCAAAATGCAAAGGCAGCCTACAGAAAGGGAGGAAGTATTGGGAAATCATCTATCTGATAAACCCACAAGGCGGCTCCTCGAAGCATTAAAAACAGAACTGTCATGTGGTCCAGCAGTTCCGCTTGTGAGTATTTAACTGAAGAAAATGAAGATGACATTTCAAAAAGACAAGCGCATGCTCACTTCACTGCAGCAGTATTGACGACAGTAACGCCAAGATACGGAAGCTGCCTGAGTGTCACCAGCTGACAAATGGATAAAGAAAATATGGGGTATATAAACAACGGATTTGGCCGTGAAAAGTGAAATCTTGCCATTTGTGGCAGAACTGGTGGACTTTGAGGGCAATATGCTAAATGAAAGAAGGCAGAAAGACAGATAGCACACGATCCTCACTGTGTGGCATAGAACAAACAGAAAAGCAAGCTCACAGACACAGAGGGCAGATTGGCCGTAGCCAGAGGCAGGGAGTCGGGGGGGCGGGGCGGTGAAATTGGAGAAAGGGTCAAAGGTAGATGCTCAGCTATAAAATAAATAAATCCTGGGAATGTAAGGTGCAGCATGATGGTATAACTAATAATTCTGTACTGCTTATTTGGAAGTTTCTAAGAGAGTAAGTCTTAAAACGGCTCATCTCAAGAAAAAAACCATAACTACACACGGTGACAGGTGATAGCTAGGTACCATGCTGACCGTTTTGCAGTGCAAACAAATCTTGGCTCATGTTTTACCCTGACACCCAGTATATTATATGCCAGTGTCGTATGTCAACTTTAGCTCAGTAATGATAATGATCAGCATTGTAAATAAAGTGGGTGGAGTCAATCCCCAGTGAGGAAGGCCTTGCAGACATCCATCAGCGCTGCCCACAGCTCAGCTGTGAGCGACGTGTGTTCTCATACCAACCTGTCTAGGACAGCACTGGAGGCTTCTTTCGCTTCCAGAAGGCTGAGTTTAATGAAGTCAGAGTTTTACCTTACACGGAGCAAGCTGTATTTTCTGGATCAAGAACTAGGAAATCCTAATTCCTAGGAACTAGGACTGGACTAGGAAACAAGGGGAAACCCCCCCCGCCACCACCACCACCATTTCCAAGTTACTATAAAACTTTGTTTCCAGTATAAAATGATCACATTTAAATTGGGTGACATCTCTATATCACTCTGGTCAGCGTTATATATTAAAACACTATGTCATCTAGTGTCCTTCAAGAAAGTATTTATGAAGGACAGTATCAGAGCAAACCAGAAACCTCTGTGCTCCTTGATCAGGACCGTGAGCTCTGGGTTGGGCAGAAGGGCTGGGAATGAGCGGATAGCCTGAGCTTCTGTCTAGGGTCCTGAAATGCTTTTTCAAGGGAAATAGCAGTTCAAAGACAGTAAGGAGGAAAGAAAGAGAATCAAAGAAGGAGACAAGAGGCAGAAAACAGGAATAAAAAGAGAAAGTCGGAGGATAAACTTTCTTAGAAGTGGGCAAAAGTAACTACAGTGACTTCAGAAGGATGAGGAACACATCTCACTTTCTTCTTTCGGGATCGAGTATATGCAAAACCATAGTCAGCTGTGAGGGAGCAATAATATGATCAAATATAGAGAGAAGAAATGAAAAGTGGCCAAAATTGTGGCTACAGTCATGTGCCACCAGACTCCTGCCGCCTGGCTTATGAATTGCTGTCTGTAAGTTTTCCATCAGGTGTCCCAGGAGGCTTGTGATAGAAAGCCATGAATCTTAAATAATAATATATATTATGGACAAATAATAGAAAATGCTATAGTTTGTCCATAAAAATAACTGGACATTTGAGGCTTAGGGGAAAAGCCACAGTTTAAAGATAGCATGTGAAAAAAAATGGTTTTTTATTGGCTATGAGCCTTCAGTGTGATATAAGCACCAAGAAAGCTATTGTTTCTAACAATCTTTTTAAAGGAAAGTGTGGTGATAGGAAAAGGGTAAATGGTGCCTGCCTGACTACTCTGGGCCAGTCAGGGCTCATCTCTGGTAACCGACTTCATCTGGTTAGATGTCGGTGGGAGACCGGATCACTTGGCATTTGGGGATCAGCGGAAGAAGCTGAGGACCACAGCAGGAGGGAGGTGGACACAGCGGTGGTTGTCATGAGGAAGACGCATCGTCAGATGTGCCATCTAATCCTGGAGGGGAGACCAGGACAAACGGTTTCAGGGTATGAGTCAGTAAACTCTGGGAGTTGGTGATGGGCAGGGAGGCCTGGCATCCATGGGGTCACAGAGTCGGACACAACTGAGTGACTGAACTGAACTGATGAGTCAGTGTTCTCCAGAAAAACAGCACCCGTAGGATGGGTGGATGGATGGATGGGTAGGCAGATGTTGAGTAGAGAGCACAGAGAGAGGTACATTTACCATAGGAACTGGCTCTCGTGACTATGGAGGCTGTGAGTATGAGTGGCCGTTTGCAAGTTCTGCAGACCCAGGGAAGCCTGTGATGTCTTGACAGCTCCAGTCTAAACCCAAAGGTCTGAGACCCAGAGCCTCTAGTGAGAGTCCCTTGCCACATCTGGAGGCAGGAGAATCAGGAAGGAAAAGATAGATGTCCCAGCCCAAGCAAGGGAGCAGATTCACACTTTCTGCCCTTTTATTTCTGCTCAGGCCTCAGGGCTGAGTGACGCCCCCACGTCGGTCAGAGAGTCGTCTTTACTCATGCCACCTAATCAGATCGGATTTCTCTGGAGACGCCTTGGCAGACGCCCAGAAACCATCTTTCTCCAGCTCTCTGCATCCCTCAGGCTAGTCAAGTCGACACATAAGCTTAGCCCTCGTAGGTAGTGCCGTGCCCTTCAAGAGAGTGGCGACCTAGTACTCGAAGCCTTCCAGCACTGGAGGAGCACTCTCGAGAGGAAGTGTGAGCGAGTGTGAGCAGACGCACATGGGGGCGCGATGGCAGAGCAGGCACCGGACAGGCGCCTGGACAGGCGCGCGTGGCGGCCCCACCTCCGGGCACCCTCACTCCTGGTGACCCACGGGACGGCTTCCAGTCTCCGACACCAGAAGCTCTCGGAGAATCACTTACAAATGCAGAAAATGACTCACAAGACCATTTTCACGCTCACCTCTCCATTTTCTTTCAGTCTAAATTTAAAGCTCAGCTTTTTTGTCAAAACTGTCACCACAGAAAATGACATTATTCCATCAGTGACTCTTCACTGGCCTGAAAGCCTCCATGCTCTCGAGTTGCCTGTCATCTGGGGTTCAGTTCAGTTCAGCCACTCAGTCGTGTCTGACTTTTTGCGACCCCTTGAATCGCAGCACGCCAGGCCTCCCTGTCCATCACCATCTCCCAGAGTCCACTCAAACCCATGTTCATTGAGTCAGTGGTGCCATCCAACCATCTCATCCTCTGTCGTCCCCTTCTTCTCCTGCCCTCAATCTTTCCCAGCATCAGGGTCTTTTCCAATGAGTCAGCTCTTCCCATCAGGTGGCCAAAGTATTGGAGTTTCAGCTTCAACATCAGTCCCTCGAATGAACACTCAGGACTGAGCTCTTTTAGGATGGACTGGTTGGATCTCCTTGCAGTCCAAGGGACTCTCAAGAGTCTTCTCCAACACCACAGCTCAAAAGCATCAGTTATTCAGAGCTCAGCTTTTTTTATAGTTCAACTCTCACATCCATACATTACCACTGGAAAAACCATAGCCTTGACTAGACAGACCTTTGTTGGCAAACTAATGTCTCTGCTTTTGAATATGCTGTCTAGGTTGGTCATAACTTTCCTTCCGAAGAGCAAGTGTCTTTTAATTTCATGGCTTCAATCACCATCTGCAGTGATTTTGGAGCCCAGAAAAATAAAGTTAGCCACTGTTTCCACTGTTTCTCCATCTATCTTCCATGAAGTGATGGGACCGGATGCCATGATCTTCGTCGTCTGAATGTTGAGCTTTAAGCCAACTTTTTCACTCTCCTCTTTCACTTTTGTCAAGAGGTTCTTTACTTCTTCTTCACTTTCTGCCATAAGGGTGGTGTCATCTGCAAATCTGAGGTTATTGATGTTTCTCCCAGCAATGTTGATTCCAGCTTGTGCTTCATCCAGCCCAGCATTTCTCATGATGTACTCTGCATATAAGTTAAATAAGCAGGGTGACAGTATACAACCTTGACGTACTCCTTTTCCTATTTGGAACCAGTCTGTTGTTCAATGTCCAGTTCTAACTATTGCTTCCTGACCTTTATACAGGCCATCTGGGGTACGTTTCTTTAAAATTGATAAAAACATATGAATTCGCTCCCAAGAAAATGAACTTGTAAAGACACAACCCAAGTGTACACGGACACACACACGCACACACACTACTTTTCGTGCAGTTAAGGTGTGCCCACAGACCTCTGAAGTCGTGTGGATCCAAACCTTTCAGCTCTGCTTTAGGTTCTCAATATCTCAGTAAGAAATCACAAATCCTTGACAAGAAGGAAGAAACAAAGAGACTTAAAATTAAGAACTGCGGGCGTTGCTGAGTGACCAGTCCCTAAGGGAGAGGCATAAAGAATTCCATCCAGAGGAGTAAATTACACATGACTTCTGTGGGGCTTCTATTCTGTATAAAATGACGTTTGAAGTGGTTTCTTCCCCGCTTTGGTCAAACGTCTGTTTTCATTCTATGTCTAAACCACCATGTGCTTGCTCCCTAATTCCCTGCGATGTTGAGGATGATTTTACGGTGATGAGAAGAGCAGTTCTGGGAAGCAAGATGTGGGGTCTCTAGCTCCAGCCCTCCCTAACAACACCTGTAAATGGACGAGGTCACTGCCCCATCCACGGCTCTCTTTCCCCACCTGGGCGGTGAGAAGCTCAAATAAACAATCTGAGGTTCATCCCAAGTCAGAAATCGGATTTCACCATCTTCAGTGCCTGCACGCCTGAGCCTGAGGGCTCCCAAAGGGCATGAGGCCATGCCCCCACCTCTGGCGGCTTCCACTTTTATGCTGCCGTGGAGAACTCTTTCATCTCAGGCGAGCCTCGCTGTTCTTAGCCATTAGGCAAGAACAACTTACTTCCAGCGTGTGATATGTGGGTCATCTAGGAAAATACATTTTAAAATAAAGTCCTTATCATAGTTTCCAGCTCATACTGAGCACTTAGTAAACAGTAGCTGTTGAGACTGGAGTTTTATTTCTTGCAGAATGGATATTCAGAAAGAAAAATCATCAGAGACAGCATTATTTTAGCACAGACATGGTCTATGCTTTCTATTTGAAGGTATTAGGAGTTGGAGAAATTACAATCCATTTACATATACATTTATGTACCTTTATATAAATATATGTAAATATTCTATTCGTAGATTTACGTGTATACATTTAAAAAGCATCTGTGTGCATGCTCGCTAAGTCGCGTCAGTCGTGTCCACCTCTGTGTGGCCCTGTGGACCGCAGCCCGCCGGCTCCTCTTGCGTCTCCTGCGCTGGCAGGCGAGTTCTTTACACGTTTCGGGGCAGCCGCATCATGTCATATGTAGATACACTGCGCGTCCTGCCTCTCTGTCACGCTCTCATTTCGTGGTGATACTCCTGCAAATTTGGTCTTTTTCAGTTCTGCCCACCACCCCTTCCTTCCTCCTCCCCGCAGCAGATCACACTGTTTTTAAGCTGCAAGCCACGTATCCCAGGACGCACTAGGGGTCTAGAAGTGACATCAGGCTCAGACACCACCTTCGTCTTTCCTGGCACCAGCTCTCTGGCCGCCTTCCTCCCGTCCCTCTCCCACAGGCAGCCGAGGTCAGCGTGCACACATGCCAGCCTGGTGACGTTCTGTCACTAAAACAGTCTCCCAGCACCAGGGGACCATGGCGGAGAGCCTGCCCTGGGTGGGGAGACTCATCACCAGAGTCCCCCCGACACCCCCGCCCCGCCCCCAGGCCGCTCCCTGCTCCCTGAGCCCCCATCTCTGCCCTGCTTCTCCAGGCCTGAACTCACCCTTACTGGAGCCCTTTAAACGGATGACTTTTAAGTGACTTCTTGTGGTCTTGTGACTGTCCACGTAGCACGACAGACCAACAGGAGGTCAGCCAGCATTTGCTGGAGACTCTTTAAAAGGAGCTTACTGGGGCAGAGATTCCGTCCCATTCATCTCCGTAGGGCTTACCTTCCGCAATGTGTGCACAATTCATGACTGAAAACAGGGAGCCGAGATCTAAAATTATCTAGCCCGCACAATTGTGAAACGTGTTGAATTATCAGCTAAGGCTCTGTCTTCCTATGAGCCCCTTGGGAGCAGAAGCTCCATTCTTCCAGTCCCTGTGACGCTGAGTGCAAGGCACCCACCAGGGACTAAGCACGTGGGTGGATCCCGGGCACTCTGGGAAGTTTTATTGCAGAGATTTTGATGAATCAATATAATTAATTTCTGTCAACATCAAGTGCAATCATTTCTAAATTCTTATCAGACTTAGAAATCTCCTAACTCCCTTCTTTAAAAAACACTAAGCTTTGTAGTTTTCTCGAAGAAGATTAGCTTGTTATAGGGTAACATGCTGCACTTCCTGAATGCATGAAATGAGGCGTCTGTTTTGGTTTGGTTTGGTTTTGAATGTGAGAGAATAGACACAGGAAAAATGGTTGATGAGTTTATGCCAGGTGTTATGATCCTGATGTTTTATCTATACAATTTCCTTCATAATTTCCTGAAACAAAAAACTAGCATTCCGCACCCCCCCCCCCCCGCCCCCAGTGCAGGCGTCGTTATTACCTCGCAGGACAGAAAGGGAATGAAATACCAGTTCTGGGCTGGTCTGGTTCGGAGACTGCAGAGGTGTACTGATTTGAAGTTTCTAGACAAGATGATTTGCTGGGCATATGGTAGCGGCAGTGAACTCGGTAAAGGGGTCAAGGGTGACACTTGATCACGTCTTATTGCTGACCAGCTCCCTTGAGCCAGCTCTACCAATAGTCACCTGAACACAGGCCCTCCTGAAACCCTGGGACCCACATACACTCAGCATCCCTCCCCCTTGGCCAAGGTCGCTTTTAACCACAGAAAAGGACTGTGAGGGGCGGAGAATGCGAAACTCCTCCTCAGTCCCTGGGAACCAGGAAAGGCGACATTCTCTTACTTCATTCTACCGTTCTGATTGGTCCTTATCACTCCTGCAGAAATTCCAACGCCAGATAAATAGAAAGCTTCAGAACTTGTGCTTCCAATGCACGGGTGTTGCCAAGCCACCCAAAGAACGGTTCTGAAGTTCCCCAGCATGGCAGCCGCAGGGCAATAACACTGCTGTCTGGACCTGGACGTCAGAGGCGCACACCTGTGCAGGTGGGGACTGTGGGCCCAGCTCCACGGTGTCTCTCCTGGGGAGGGTGGGGGGATAGTGGAAGAGTGAGTGGACACAGAGACGTAGAGCAGATAACCTGGTTGGTCGTGTAAGTCTCCGTCTATCTAGGCAGAGATCATTTAGAAAGTGTAGGATGCACCAAACATTAATTAAAACTGGAGGTTGATTTCTGTGGTTGAACATAAACGGGTATGTCCAAGCCTTGAAGCTCACCTGTCACTTCCGCAAACCTCACAGCAGAATCAGAAGTCTGTTCGTCACCACGCATGTCAAAATGGTGAAGCAAGATGGTGCCAGGAGGAGCGCTGTTTCTTCCCAGACAGTTTGGAAACGCAGACCTGGGAAACTGCTAGCAGTGGATCGGCGTGTCAGGCACATTCCTGGCACACGGTAGATGACCAAGATGGATTAGTCTGTACAGTTTTTAATTCCACAGTGCTAACTGTGGCGGCGGTCGTTGCAAGACACTTTGGGGGCTCTACACCCTCCATCGGGAATTCTCCAGTCCATCGTGCTCCTCTCACGGGTCACGTGCCGTCACAGTGGGGCCACTGGTGCCGTTAAGACCTCGTTCCTGCTGTAAAGGCAGTCGGGGCGCCCAAGGGAAATGGGAATATATCGGCAGGTAAGCACCACCAAGGGCTGGGGCAGATGGAAACAGGGTGGAATGAGGATGGGGCCCGTGAGAGGCAGGAGGGGCAGTGGAAATGACCTTCAGGTGTTTGTGGGGATGTGGGGGAGAGAGGTCATGTCAGGAGAGCAGGCAGAAGGGCGAAGGGTTAAACACAGAGCCTGCTTTTCTTGGAAAGTCACTGCGGTATGAGAAGGTCCGTAGAAAGAACTGATCTCTGTTGGGTGACGTTGACAACCTTTAAATATGAGCATACGTTTCAGACAAATGCATGCTCCATTCAGGATTTTCAGTCCGAGAATTCCTAGTGGGCATGTGTGTACTGTGACACAAGAACATGTTTATCTTCTGAAATAACATAAGAGCGTTTAAAATCAGGTGACTTATGGGCAACGTGAATTATTCAGGCAGTCATGGTGTAGCATAGCAGAGACATATTTTAATTCTCAGCTATGGATTCTGCTTGTGTAAGAGAGACTGACCCACGTGGAAAGGAGGTTTGGAAAGTTTGTTAATCAAAGTGTCTCCCCTTGGAGGTTGTGTGCACCTCATCCTGAAGACAGGAGGAGGGTTAATCTTAGGAAAAATGTCGACGAGGCCGTGACCAGTACACCTAGTAACGCATGACTGAGAAGGGCAGACGTAGTCATGAGACTTCTTGACTTTTACGGGAAGAACAAGAGTTTCTTTGCCAGTTGTGCCAATCCTATTTTATAAATGTCTGTCCTTGACAGCTAAGCTCTCTGTGCCTCACTATGATTCAACATTTTCAGCCTAAGCAATGTCACAGAACCACGCTCAGCCTTATAAGCACAGCAGTCCAGCTGATGTTTATAAAAGCATCATGATGACAAAGAAGTCCCCAGGGCCACACTCCGCATTGTGACCTTCAGCTGATGGTGATTCCAGCTCTATGAAATGTCCATCCCATTAAGCAACAGGCATTCCTTTTCAAGAAACAAAATATGTTATATCCTGAATGATACTGATATGACCTGAAGACATTTCAAAAATGAGCTTTTGAAATCCACAGAAGATTCTGGAATCTATAGATGGTTCCATTCCACCACAATGTGCGCTTTCTAAGGGCTGTGGTGGCTTCTTGTGTTCTCCCCATTGCTGGATCGCATTCTGGAGTCCTGCTGCTGCTGATGCTGCTAAGTCGCTTCAGTCGTGTCCGACTCTGTGCGACCCCATAGATGGCAGCCCACCAGGCTCCCCCGTCCCTGGGATTCTCCAGGCAAGAACACTGGAGTGAGTTGCCATGTCCTTCTCCAATGCATGAAAGGGAAAAGTGAAAGTGAAGTCGCCCAGTCATGTCCGACTCAGCGACCTCATGGACTGCAGCCCACCAGGCTCCTCTGTCCATGGGATTTTCCAGGCAAGAGCACTGGAGTGGGGTGCCATCGCTTTCTCCACTGGAGTTCTGATACATGCCCAGCTTCCCTGGTGGCTCAGAGGTTAAAGCGTCTGCCTGCAATGCGGGAGACCTGGGTTTGATCCGTGGGTCAGGAAGATCCTCTGGAGAAGGAAATGGCAACCCACTCCAGTATTCTTGCCTGGAGAATCCCATGGGCGGAGGAGCCGGGTGGGCTACAGTCCACGGGGTCACAAATAGTCGGACACGACTGAGCGACTTTACTTACTTACTTAAATAGCCACGATCTAGAAAGCATGTCCTCTACAGAGAGAATGAGGGATGTCCTTAGACCACGCAAAGTGACTGTGGAGAAAGCTCCTGAATGAGGGAGGGAAACGCCCTGAAGGAACCCGGTTGCACGTCGCTGTTCAGCCACTCAGTCGCATCGAGTCTGTGAGACCCCGTGGACTAGAACCGGCCAATCACAGAAAGAAAGCTAGGAAAGGCCGCTGGGGCAAGCGCGTGCCTAAGGGACCTGAGGAGCTGACCCAGGAAGTGAGAATTTCACAGCACCCTCCTTTTCTAGGACACTCAGTAAATAGAAAACCTGTATTTTTTTTTTTTTTTGCATTACTGCTGTTATGAGTAAATAACAACTTCCTCATTACTGTTGCTATGAGCAAACAGCAATCACATTACTGCCGTCATGAGTAAAGCCTTGTCTGGAGGAGCATCACCAAGTGGGCAGCATAGCTGGGTCCTCACTCGCAGGCTCTCCAGGAGCGTGGGGCGCCCGGGAGGTGGCACTGGGATGACCTCAGGCCCTTAGCCCGTGAGCGCTAGATGTTTCATCACACGCACAGTTACCCATTATTCATGAATCTGAGCGAAGACAAAGTCTGTGGTGCAGTTTTCAAGAAGCAAGGAGAGATGTTAGTGGTTGCAGGCAGGACTGTGGGTCTCTGCTGGCTTCCCAAGGCTGCCCTAACCAAGTCCTGCAGACTCAGCCACTGACACAGCAGAAGTGTGATCCCGGACAGCTCTGGAGACTAGAAGTCCTAACTCAAGATCTCTGCAGGTCTGGTTCCTTCTAAGGCTGGCACCGTGCACTTAGTCACTCGGTCGTGTCCATGTCCGATGCTGTGCGGCCCCTTGGACTGTAGCCCACCAAGCTCCTCTGTCCACGGGATTCTCCAGGCAGGAACCCTGCATTGGGTGGCCATGCCCTCCTCCAGGGGGTCTTCCCGACTCAGGGATTGAACCAGGGTCTCCTGCATTGCAGGCGGGTTCTTCACCAGCTGAGCCTCCAGGGAAGACCCTGGAGCTGGAGGGAGTGTCTGTCCCATGCCTGTCACCAGGTTCCGGTGCCGGGCAGCCTCCCCTGCCTTCCCAGGCGCACAGCCAGGCCAGCCCGCCCCTGCCTCACCCTCACACGGCTCTCTCCCTGCGTGTGTATCTGGGTCTCGTAAGGGCACTAGTCAGTGAAATCAGGGCCATCCTAACGATCTCCTCCAGGGCTTCCTGGTGGCTCAGTGGTAAAGAACCCACCTGCTGAAGCAGGAGATGCAGGAGGCGCGGGTTCGACCCCTGGGTTGAGAAGATTCCCCGGAGGAGGACATGGCAGCCCCCTCCAGTATTCTTGCCTGGAGAATTCCCTGCCCAGAGGAGCCTGGCGGGCTACAGTCCGTAGGGTCGCAGAGTCAGATCGAGCTGAGCATGCACGCACAGTTAATGACCTCGTCTAGACTTGGTTACACCTGCAGTGGCCCCAGTTCCAAGCAAGGGCCCATTCGCGGGCAGTGGGGACGAGGACTTCAGCAGACCTTTAGGGGGACACAGTTCCACACACAGCAGGAGCCAGCCCAGTCCTCAGAGCCCCACGGTGAGTGGGGGCTGAGGACGGGTCTCACCACACTGCAGCCCCACACTGCTAGAAGCTTCCTTCACGGCCACAGCCCGAGTCTGGAATAGTCGCCCTGGTGTGTCTGTCTTCTGAAGAGGTCAAGGCGAGGCCTTCGTTCATGTGTGTGGGGGCGGGTTCTGGATCTCGTCTGGTGGTGGTTATGTGAGTGTGCACGTCTGTGACCGTCCGCCAAGCCTGCGCGCGTCTGTGACCGTCCGCCAAGCCGCACACCTGAGGTCTGCATCGGTCCTCTGTGTCAGTGACATCTCAAAGATGCTTCAGGTTGGTTCTGGACCAAGTCCAGCACGCGTTTTCTGGGTGTGTACATGACAGGAATCCATAAGGACGCTGATCTAACAGGGAGCTGCATCACGTCTGACCTACCTGGTGTCTGTGCTAACGTACAGGCGTTATTTCTCTGAGTTTATTCTGTGCCTACACTCGAGTTAAGAGCTTACCAGTAATGTTCTTTTTCCCATCTATTATTTACGTAGTAATTTCATTAACTTTGTTTATTCATCATTTTCTTCGCTCTCTGAGCGTCTCTTACGCCTCAGACATTGCAGTAATCGCTGACGATGCAAAAATGACTCAGGCCTGGTCCTCTCTGTGAACCCCACTCTCCAGTCATGAGTCAGATGCACAGACAGCGGCATGAGCCACTGGGAGTGCTGCCTCCGAGGGGCCAGCCGGGCAGTGGAACCGCCAAGGGGGGCCTCGGTATCAGACAAAACCCCGTCCGTCCAACGGCAGCGAAGGGGGGACATTTGAGTGAGCGATGGAGACAGGAAATTTTAACCACAGATGCGAAGGTCAGGCGTGTAGGTGAAAAATACAGGATACCGTGATGAGGAGACACACCTACGTGAACGCAGACACACACAGGTATGTGCACACACGCACGAGCGCGTGGTGGACACGTGCTGCCTGTGTGGACACGTGCACGCTCGTGCACACGCCCGCGTACTCACTCTTGCACACACACACTCACTGGCGGTGCCTCTCACTCGAGGGGCAGGGCCGCTGGATGAGGAGCGGGCTGTGCTCTGAGGTCTGAGCTGCAGAAGCTGCCAGGCTCCAAGTGGCTGCTGGGAGCAGAGAGAGTGGAGGCCACGCACCCTGACCCTTGCTCGCTCCGCCTGCATGGGAGGGCTGGTCCTCAGGGTGTGGGGTCGTCTGTCTGTCCTCTGCGCTGGGGGCCCACTCCTGAGGCCGGGACCGAGGCCCGTCTGTTTCGCGACCGTCACCGCCTGTGCTGGGCTCTCCAGCGCTTCCAGGAGTCAGCTCCGGTGCCCACACGGCCTCTGGTTTGCAGAGTGGGCTGCTGAGGCTGGGCACTGCCGTTCAGGCTGGTGAGGGTGGAAAGCGAGGTGCAGATGCATTTCCTTGCCCAAAGTCCCCTGGTCTGCCAGACGCCAGAGGCCCTAGTCGGCCCAAGCCCAGACCTCACTGCTCCTGTGGACTCTCACGTGGAGGCGTATCCGGGCAGCGTCCTCCTGTTTATACCGCTCCTCGTACGCTCACAGCAGTTCTAGAGGACGCGGGGAAACCGTGGTCCCCCCGGTCAGCGGGGCCAGGCTCCCTCAGCCCTGCCGCTCACCACCCACACCCTCACCCGCAGCCCGGCTCCCAAGAGCGAGGGGCAGCTGCCCTCAGACCCGCAGGCAGGGCGAGAAGTCCCTGGGGAAGCTACATGCTTCCACACGCGCCACCCCAGAGAGTCCTTGTACCAACCTCCGTCCTGGGAGCTCTGCCCTCTCTCCGGTGAGGGGCAGGTAGCCCCGCACAATGAGGATCCGTGAGTCCCAGGGAGACCTGGGGGAACACCCGCCCTGCCTCCTGCCTCCGAGTCCAGCCCCGCACGGCTGGGCTCCTGGGGCGACACTGGACGCTTCGGCCATTCGGGCCTCGTACCCCCCAGCATGCTGTCCACAGAGCGGTCAGGCCCACCAGAGACCGTGGGTGCTGGGGCCCGCGCGGGGAAGGGGAGAGCCGGGCCTGCCTGCAGCCACAGCAACAGCCCTGAGTCTGGCGCCGCGATCAGGGCCCTCTGCCCCGGGTCCAGCCCCGAAGGTCGGGTGGTCCGGGTCCAGGGAAAGTCCCCGCCTCTGGGGGAGGGGCTGAAACTTAGCAGAGCCAAGCCCTGTCCAGGAGGCCTCGCGGCTTCTGCAGGGAGCACAATGACACAGGAAACCCAGTTCCTGTCCTGGTCTCGGGCAGGCCCCAGGGCCAGGTAGTTGTGGGCTGGACGAGGGCACCACTGTCCTTCCTGCCGGGCGGGACCCTACGCGCAAGTTCTGAGCTCTACAACCCGACCGGAAGTGTGCCTGAGAAAACCGGCCACTGTTCAGTTTACGCTGAACGTTCAGTGTCTTTCTAACACAGAAATGAGCACGTTCAGAGGAACCCGGCATCTAGGAATGACTGACTTAGTAACGAGTACCTAGTTCTAGACCAGCATCTGGGAATCAGAGCTGCGAGTTGGGGAATGAGAAGCTGTGTGCGGTTTCCATTCTGTAGGAAAGGACTCCGGGTTTAATTCAAAGTGCAAAAGAAATGCAGGCCCTGCCCTGCAGCTTCCTCCACACTCTCTGTGAGTAATAATGAAGCCCCTCCTTGCCGACCTCCAAGTCCACTAGCAAGGACTGCAGTCAGCGCCGCCGGGAAGCTTCAGGCCTGAGGGGCGCGATGTCACGGGACAGACCAAGGAAGACTCGCTGAGCCCCCTGAGCTGGGCAGGGCCAGGGAGGCTGGCTGTCCACCGGAGGCCCCACCAGGACCCCTTTCTCCTGTCCTCAGCGCATCACAGTCTGAAGCAAAGTTGCCTTCCAGTGAGAAAGCGCCCGGGAGCTGAGTGAGAACTGCACACACAGGAGCTGCCCCGGCAGCGGAAGGGCGCCTCTGCTCCGGACGTGGACCCCAGGGGCCGAGACGGGCCTCCCACCGGCTTCGCCCTCCCTGCGCTCACCTCCGGCCCGGGGTTAAAACCCACAGGGCCCAGCAGGGCAACTGACAGCCCCTGTGGGGAGCCAGAGCCCAGGGGACCTCGAGGGTCACAACCGCCCTCCCTGAGTCCCCCCAGACCATCCTGCACCTGGGGTGTCTAGTTAAACCCGGGGAGCATCCCCCTGCAAAGTCCTGGGAACTCTCCAGGAAGGTCAGGACCCATCCCGCTTCCCCACAGCGGAAGCCAAGGAGGAAAGGCCGCCAGAGAAGGACCACGGCTCTGCAGGGTGGGGCTTCCAGGGGCCTCGAGGAGGCTCAGGAGACCCTGAGGGCTGTCTCAGTGCTGAGGAAAGGAGAAGGACAGTGAGATGGGGAGAGAGAGCCGCCAGGAACTCCCTGAAGGCCCGTGACAGGCAGCCTCCTGGCTCCCACGTGACCCTCACCCCAAACTGCCCCCACATGGGGTTCAAGGAGCCGCAGATTCATTCAGGCCACGAGCTCACCCCAGAGGCGAGACCCGAGTCCAGGTGTTGGGCGCCAAGGGCCCTTCCCTCCGTCTGAGGCCCCCAGACTCGAGCCTGTCAGCCACTGGCCCTGGGGCAGCCCTGCCCTTCCACAGAGGACTCTGTCCCTCTGTCCCTCCCATTGTGCCTTGGCAGAGGAGGCTTACTTATTTTTACGGCTGCCACGCAGTCTGAGAAAACCCCTCAAGAGCTGCCTGGTCCTTCTGGGAAAACACGCTCTGCAGAGCGTCCTGAGGGACACTGGCCACCGGACAGGCCGGCCAGGCTCAGCGGCCGCGTCAGGCTCCCACGGCGTTGAGGGGACCCCGCGCTCAGAGAGGCAGGAGGAGGCGGGAAAGGCCGAGACCAGGGAGCAGCCACTGGGTGCAGACCGAGGCCCAGACTCGCCCCGGCAGTCGCTGGGGCAGGAGCGGGTGGAGGTTCCCGAGCCGGAGGAGGAGGCTTCTGAAGCCAGGACACAGGCGCCCACGCCCAGGGCCCCCTTTGCCAAGGAGAGCCTCTGCTGGCTGCTCTGAGTCCTGTGAGCCTCCCTCCTGCTTGGCGCCCTGATCATGGGTGAGGCCAGGACTCTGCGCAGCTGACCCGTGGCCAAGGGGGGGGGGGCCCAGGGCTCAGATGCCCCAGGCCTCCCCCAGCCCTGCTGGGAGGGCGGGTCTGTAGTCAGCTCCTCCTGCCTGTGATATCCACGCTCTGTCCTTCCTGAGGCGGAGACAGAAAGGCTGAGTGGCACACAGAGGTGAAAGAAAAGGGTTTTTCCCCAAACCCGCAGACCCTCTGGGTGGGCACTTGCTACAAGGACTCTGATGATAAAGGTGAAAGGAGCCCAGCTGTGCACCTTTGTCTGTGGGAGGGGCAGGTGGGGAGAGGAGGGGGAGGAGGGGAGCTGGGGGAGGGAAGGGGGAGGGGGAGGGGAGGTGGGAGGCAGGGATGGAGGCAGCGACCCTCGGCCCAGGGCTGGCTTCAGCTTTGGGAAGAGCTGAAACCCACGCCTGCCCAGCCGAGTTTGTTAGATGGCTCAGAGCATCCAGAGAACGCGGAGGAGAGAGCCCCTGGCTTGGGCTCCTGCGCATCGCCGTGGGCACTGAGGGCACGGTGTCTCCCGCTGACCTGCTGGGTGCCACTCCTGGGACTCCAGCCGTGGACCGCAGTGCAGTCCAGAAGTCCCAGCACACAGTCAGTCCAGACAGACCCCAGCAAACTGCTTACCCGCGAAGGCCTGCCCACTGCTCCCTCCTCGCCAGGACCGCTGGAAGCCTCAGGAGCAGCTGACCCAGGCTCCTGTGTGAGCTCAGCGCCTGTCTGAGGCCCTGACTTCATCCGCCAGAGGATGGGAGGAAGGGGCGGGCTGAGCGGAGGTCCCTCCCCTGCCCCAGGACAGACGCTGCTCCGAGGGGGTGTGGGCCTGCAGCTTCTGCATCCCCCTGGGACCCGAGGCTGCTATCACTGCCCTGGCTCAGACCCCCAGGCCTGTTGCTGCTGTTAGGGATGCAGACCATTGAGTCAGAAGCTCGGGGGGTGGGGGGACCTGCCCTGGGGGTTGTGATGGGCCCTCCAGATAGAGAATCCCTGAGGGATAGTCCTCAGGGGCAGTCCTGCCAGGGGCCGGAAGGGTGGGCAGGGGCCGAGGTGGCCAAGCTCTGTTCTGGGCACTGGGATGCCATTTCTGCCAGAAAAGTCTCCCTGCGGAACCCTGCGGCTAGAACTTAAGTGAACGCTTTTTGATTCCATTGACTTCCACCCATTTGGGGCCATGGTTTTTTTTGTTTGTGACCCGCTGTGCACCTGGGAGCACTCTGTTCTGATTGCAGAGGGTGAGGTGCCCGGAGCGGGGCCAGGGCCTGCTGAAGGCCCCGTGGTGTCCAGGGCTCCATGAGCAGCTCTGCAACCACCACGTAATCACAGTCCCACCTCAGCTGGACTGCAGAATCATTCCTTATTGCAAAACTAACTCTTGGTATTTTAAGCATGTGGAGGGTCAAATGGCCATCCTTCCACACACCTGTTTTTAAAAGACGCATCTACTATGGATCTACGCAGTCAGCATACATTTTAGGCAAAAACCCCAACAGAAATGGGGACTCACCGCCGGTCAGGCTGCGCCTTTCTATCTTTAGATCAGGTTCTAATTGTGTGACCTTGAGGAACTTACTTGCCCTTCCTGAATCTTATTTATCTGCAAAATAAAAGTAGCAATAATGCTGATCTCAGGGGGTTACTGAGAGGATTAAATGAGACACTCAAAGTTCTCACTGTCTTATTGGGCGCATGATGAAATGTTAGTAAAGTTAGGTGTTCCTATGACTGGCGGAAGTTGGTGTTCTTAGCTGGTGTTTCCGAGATGTTCTCGTTGCTGAACAGAGATCAGCAGAGCTGAGGACGTCTCAGCCGTGTCCTTGGAGTCCCTGGAATGGCCAGTGGGGTCCTCCCATGTGCAGAGAGATGACACAGCCTTCAGCTAAGACCTCCTCCCTGTCCGGCCACCAGACATAGGCCCACCCTGTCTCCGTACTGCCTCCCTGTCCCTCTCTCTAGCGCCTCTGCCTCTCCCCTGGGCAGGTGCCTCCCCAGGGTCCCTGCTGTCCCTGCCCGCACCTGCCCCCTCCAAGCCCTCTCTCCACACCAGCTCTCATCCTCCCGATAGACGGGAAACCCTCCAACTCCACGCTCACTCCTGATGCCTTCCTGCCTTATTCTCCACACCTCACCCCCTCAAGAGATCTGACCTCTAGCGGCTTCCACGTGTCCTCCACCCCGTTAATTCTTCATAACTGGCCCTCCAGGGGCCTCCAGAACGAGGCCCCCTCCTAGCTAAACTGAATGAAAAGCTTTCAGTTCTCACTTTCCTGAATCTTTTCACAACAGGAAAATGCTGATGACTCCCTTGTTTACTAAAAAAGTCTCTGCCCCAGCTTCCTTGACAGCAAATGCCAGGTTCCACCTTGCCCAGCCTGTCTGTTAGTCTGCTCTGGAGGCTGTGACAAAGCACCGCAGGCGAGGCGGCTTCAGGGACAGCAGTGCACTCTCTCACGGTCCTGGAGGCCGGGAGTCTGAGACCGAGGCGGATGCACGGTGGGTTTCTCCCGAGCCTTCTCCTCGGCTGGCAAGCAGGCTGCATCCTCACAGTCATTCCTGGGCATTCTGTCTTTCCGTGGGCTCCAGCTTCCTGTTCTCACAGGACACAGCGCTGTTTGATTAGAGCATCCCTGACAGCTTCATTGTAACTAATCACCTCTTGAAGGGCCCAGCCTCGGAGGCGGTCACATCCCGATGTTCTGGGTGTCGGGCTTCCACACGGGACAGTGGGGGCACACTTCAGCCTGTAACACGAAGTCTTCCTGACGAGCCTCTGCCCCCATCTGCTGACCCCCAGGGTCCTGCCTGGGACTGGAGCCCTGGCGGTCCCGCCCCCTCCTGGCCGTCATCTGTGGACATTCAATCACCCACCGGGTGCCGGGCGTGGGTCTCACACAGGCCCCTGCAAGTCAGCGCTGTCGACACCCAGAACACGCCTTTCCTCGGCAGCCGGTGCCCGTTTCTGTTCCGTGCTCCGCGTCTCAGTGGATTCATTTAGGTATTCAACCACCGCCACCTGTCCTTCCACAACTGCTCACACTCTCAGGACTTACACTAGAATGAGAATGTCAGGCATTTCCCAAAACAATGGGGCGTTTCCTCTACCAGGAGGGCTGGGAAGGAGGCTCAGAGGCAGGAGAGCGCACTCCACGGAGGCTTGGCCAGTCCACAGGGGAGAAGGGTTCTGAGCCTGAGTTCGGCTCATCAGCTCAGTGTAGTTTAATTACCCACGGTTAGTGTTGGAGAAGACTCTTGCGAGTCCCTTGGACTGAAGGCGATCCAGGCATTCATCCTAAAGGAGATCAGTCCTGGGTGTTCATTGGAAGGACTGATGCTGAAGCTGAAACTCCAATACTTTGGCCACCTGATGCAAAGAGTTGACTCATTGGAAAAGACCCTGATGCTGGGAAAGATTGAGGGCAGGAGGAGAAGGGGATGACAGAGGATGAGATGGTTGGATGGCATCACCGACTCAATGGACATGGGTTTGGGTGAACTCCGGGAGTTGGTGATGGACAGGGAGGCCTGGCGTGCTGCGGTTCATAGGACACGACTGAGGGACTGAACTGAACTGAAGCTTGAGGAAGTGCACTTGAGGGAGGCGAGGAGGAGAAAGGTGGTCCCAGAGTGGAGAGGACAGAGCCCCCCGAGGGGAGAGCATGGACCAGGGCAGGACTGGCTGCTTGGGAAGCAGGAGGGAGGCTGTGGGATCGGGGGAAGCCGGAGCACCCCAGCGCGGGGAGACACACTGAGGACATTTCCTTTCTTTTTTTGCAAAAAGTAATAGGAGTTCACTGAGGGCCTCACGTAGCGGGTGACTTTCTAAGTCTGAGATGTCAGATAGTAATGCCTCTGACTATGCATGAGGGATGGGTTCAGGGGGTCAGAGGAGAGGCGCGTAATCCCTGACGCCATCGCAGCGGTCCTGGCCAGCAGGCAGGCCAGCCGTGAGGGGCTTCGTCTAGAGCAGCGTGGATGAGGCGAGTGCAGAGACGCGTGTGAGTGTGGAAGACACACAGGGAGACAAAGCCATGCCCCGCGGTGACAGAGAGAGCCCAGAGGCAGGGAAAGAAGGGCCTCAGCGCGGCTCTCTGGCTTCTGGCTGGAAGCCGCTTGGAGAGGAACCCTGCAGTGAGCAGGCCTGGCCAGACTGGAGCCGGTGGGGGAGCGAGACTTGGCTTGAGGATCAGCTCTAGGGGAGAGCTCAGCCCGTGGGGGCTCGTGGCCCAGGAGCGGCTTTGGAAGAGAGGACAGAGCTGGTCCTGGGAGAGCGAGCAGAGCCAGGGCGAGGACGCAGGTGCTCCGCAGTCTACCTGCGGCATGGGGAGGCAGGCACCGAGGGCGCCTGGAAGGCCCAGCTGCGGGGTGTGTGCGGAGCGGCCCGGGCCATCATCCTCACTGAGCTGGAGAGCTGTCCCTGAACCCAGCAGCCTAAGGCCACCTCTGTCTGGGCCACAGCAGTGACTGATCGTGATGGAGGCAGCAAACAGGCTGGGACACAGGGCGGGAGAAGGGGCTGCAGTGCCTGGAAGGCGGCTGGGGATGGAGCAGAAGCCGGAGTGGGTGCGGTGCAGGGGGAACCGGCACTGCTGGAGTCCGTCTTAGGCCAGGCTGCAAACGCGGCTACACGCACGGTCCCCCTCCCAGTGGGCTCTGGACTCCGTGCCCGGTGTCCATAGAGATGGGACACCAATGGGAAACCAGACCCTGGAGAAAAGAGCCTCAGGACCTGGACTCTCCGGCGCCTACAAGAGCACGCTAACTGTCTATGTGACGGGACAGAGTCGTAAATCCCATTGTTTATCGGGATATGA
This sequence comes from Ovis aries, assembly GCF_016772045.2. NCBI lineage: Eukaryota > Metazoa > Chordata > Mammalia > Artiodactyla > Bovidae > Ovis > Ovis aries. Next base: position 1,442,934 of record NC_056055.1, read on the forward strand.
CCAACAGGCCTAGTGATAAAAGTCCACGGTTTAACTATCTAGGCTTATGACACACGGATCATGGGTTAGCTTTGATGGTGTCTCTCTTTCGCCTCGTCCAGACTAGTCTCAGAGAATCTGGGGAGGTGCGCTTGACCATCTACACTTAGGGTATAAAAGGTTTTCTCAAAAACTGGTCGGGGTCCTTGGCTAAGGGGAGACTCTGCCTTGGGCCCGCCGGTATAATAAACCGCCCTCCACTATCGGCACTGTCCTTCTGAGTGAGTCTGTTTCCCGGAACGCGTGGCTACAACAGTGGGGTCAAGGCTGGGCCATTCACCTGCTTTAAAGATGGAGGGGATGGGAGGACTGCCCTCCAAGTGCCCCACTGAAGAGCTAAAGACCGGTCACTTCTCCAGCAGGCGGTGCTGGTGACTGACTGTCTGAACCTGAGTCCCTCTGAGACTCGGCTTTTTCTGAAAATAATCATTTGTTTTCTGCCGAGCTGGGGCTCCTTTGCTGCTGGGCTTTCTCTAGTTGCCGCCAGTGTGGCAGCTACGCCGGCTGCTGCGCAGCTGCTCGGTGGGATGGTCCTCTTGTTGCGGAACACAGGCTCAGCAGCCGGGCTCCCAGGCTTAGCTGCCCCAGGGCGTGTGGGATCCTCCCAGATGAGAGATCAAACCCGCGTGGCCTGTGTTGGCAGGCAGGTTCTTGACCACTGAGCCACCAGGGAGACCCTGAGGCTCCGCGTTTGGTTGACGAGCGGTGTCATGTCCACACTCAGCCCCCTTTATGGGGTGTCCTCCTCAGCACTGCCGTCAGCTGGGCGGTGAAGACCGAGCTCGCATCCCCTAGGAAGCACGGAAGGGTCATGCCAACTCCAGGGCCTCCCAGGAGGGGCAGCCCGGCTCCTCCCCTCAGGTGTCGGTCCTGAGACGGCTCATCACAAAGCCCATTTCCCAGGGAGCCCCCTGTGATCGCCATGAGGCCCCCTCCTCCGCCAGGCCCACTCTGCTCCTCTGACCCCCTGGCTCCCAGCGCAGCAGGCACAGCTCCAGGAAGCCCGCCCAGGCCAGGAGTGGCCAGTGCCCGCCCCCACGGTCCCGCAGCCCTGCTGTGTCCCTGTCGTGGCGGCCACCCTCACTGGTCACGCAGAGCTCCGCTTGCAGCCACGCGCGGCAGTGGCTCCTTAAAACAGGCTGTCGCTAAAGTGCCTGCCATCCCTGGGCATACTCGGGCTTTCCCACGCTCTCAGTGACATCATGAATCAAATGCGTCCTGGAGCCACAGTGTTCCCCATCCTGACGTTTATTTTGTGGGTTAAAATAAATGGATTTATTTTAATGTATGATTAAAGCAGTTTTAATCCATGATGGCTGGAAAAAAAAAAAAACTGTGCAAATAGTTTTTTAAACGTGCCAACATGTAATAAAGAAAGATTATTAACCTGCATGATAAAATTCAAGCTTTGCAAGTTAAAATGCCTTGAAGTAAGTGACCTAAGAGCGAAAGATGATGAATAAGCAGCTAGAAACGGTAAAACGGCTCTAATAGTGTGAAGAGCATCAAAAACGTTGCTCAAGCTAGGAGTAGTGGCCAGCAGTCGCAGTGTCGAGGCTCACCGAGTGAAGCTGCCGACACAGGTTTTCATATCACTGGGGATCTGGAGGGACGGAAGTCTCTGCCAGTGTTAGGGTGGTTTATCACAAACACTAGTTCCAGGAAAGTCGCATCCTTGTGGAACAGAGTCTACGTATATTGCTATTATCTTTTGACATTGTTTATCAGCTACAAAGTGAATTCTGGAAGCACAGGATCATTCTTATATTTCTCATGTTGTACCTCCAGTACCTACCGTAGAGTCAGTTCAGTTCAGTTCAGTTCAGTCACTCAGTCGTGTCTGACTCTTTGCAACCCCATGGACTGCAGCACGCCAGGCCTCCCTGTCCATCACCAACTCCCGGAGTTCACTCAGACTCATGTTCGTTGAGTCAGTGATGCCATCCAACCATCTCACCCTCTGTCGTCCACTTCTCCTCCCACCTTCAATCTTTCCCAGCATCAGGGTCTTTTCAAATGACGCATTTCTTCCCATCAAAGGCCAAAGGATTCGAGTTTCAGCTTCAACATCAGTCCTTCCAATGAATATTCAGGGCTGATTTGCTTGAGGATGGACTGCTCAGATCTCCCTGCAGTCCAAGTGACTCTCAAGAGTCTTCTCCAACACCACAGTTCAAAAGCATCAATTCTTTGGCGCTCAGCTTTCTTTATGGTCCAACTCTCACATCTATACATGGCTACTGGAAAAATCATAGCCTTGACTAGATAGACGTTTGTTTGCAAAGTAATGTCTCTGCTTTTTAGTATGCTATCTACGTTGGTCATAACTTTCCTTCCAAGGAGTAAGCGTCTTTTAATTTCATGGCTGCAGTCACTATCTGCAGTGATTTTGGAGCCCCCCAAAAATAAAGTCAGCCACTGTTTCCCCATCTATTTCCCATGAAGTGATGGGACCGGATGCCATGATCTTTGTTTTCTGAATGTTGAGCTTTAAGCCAACTTTTTCACTCTCCTCTTTCACTTTCATCAGGAGGCTTTTAGTTCCTCTTCACTTTCTGCCATAAGGGTGGCGTCATCTGCATAGCTGATTCCAGCTTGTGCTTCATCCAGCCCAGTGTTTCTCATGATGTACTCTGCATAGAAGTTAAATAGGCAGGGTGACTATATACAGCCTTGATGTACTCCTTTTCCTATTTCGAACCAGTCTGTTGTTCCATATCCAGTTCTAACTGTTGCTTCCTGATCTGCACACGGGTTTCTCAAGGGACAGGTCAGGAGGTCTGGTATTCCCATCTCTTTCAGAATTTTCCAGTTTATTGTGATCCACACAGTCAAAGGCTGTGGCATAGTCAATAAAGCAGAAATAGATGTTTTTCTGGAACTCTTTTGCTTTTTCCATGATCCAGAGGATGTTGGCAATTTGATCTCTGGTTCCTCTGCCTTTTCTAAAACCAGCTTGAACATCAGGGAGTTCGCGGTTCACGTATTGCTGAAGCCTGGCTTGGAGAATTTTAAGCATCATTTTACTAGCATGTGAGATGAGTGCAATTGTGCGGTAGTTTGAGAATTCTTTGGCATTGCCTTTCTTTGGAATTGGAATGAAAAGTGACCTTTTCCAGTCCTGTGGCCACTGCTGAGTTTTCCCAATTTGCTGGCATATTGAGTGCAGCACTCTCACAGCATCATCTTTCAGATTTGAAATAGCTGGGCTGGAATTCCATCGCCTCCACTAGCTTTGTTCATAGTGATGCTTCCTGAGGCCCACTTCACATTCCAGGATGTCTGGTTCTAGGTGAGTGATCATACCATTGTGATTATCTGGGTTGTGAAGATCTTTTTTGTACAGTTCTTCTGTGTATTTTTGCCACCTCTTCTTAATATCTTCTGCTTCTGTTAGGTCCCTACCATTTCTGTCCTTTATTGAGCCCATCTTTGCATGAAATCTTCCCTTGGTATCTCTAATTTTCTTGAAGAGATCTCTAGTCTTTCCCGTTCTGTTCTTTTCCTCTGTCTTTGCACTGATCACTGAGGAAGGCTTTCTTATCTCTCCTTGCTGTTCTTTGGAACTCTGCATTCAAATGGGTATATCTTTCCTTTTCTCCTTTGCTTTTTGCTTCTCTTCTTTTCACAGCTATTGTGAGGCCTCCCCAGATAGCCATTTTGGTTTTTTGCACTTCTTTTTCTTGGGGATGGTCTTGATCCCTGTCTCCTGCACAATGTCACGAACCTCCGTCCATAGTTGGTCAGTCACTTTCGTCATGTCCAGCTATCTGTGACCATATGGACTGTAGCCCACCAGGCTCCTCTGTCCATGGGATTCTCCAGGTAAAAACACTGGAGGAGGCTGCCATGCCCTCTTCCAGGGGATTTCAGAAACCAGGGGTGAACCTGAGTCTCCTGCCTCTTCTGTGTTGTAGATGGATTCTTTACCACTGAGCCACTGGAGAAGCCCCCAGTAATAAGCACACACATTCAAATTAATTATGACTATTTTAGAGATTTTTATCGACAACAAACTTCTATAAAGATAGGCAGCCTATGACCACCTTAATGTGCTAAATACCTTAACTAAGGCAGCCCACGAAATACTCCAGGCCAGAACACTGGAGTTGGTAGCCTTTCCCTTCTCCAGGGATCTTCCCGACCCAGGAATTGAACCAGGGTCTCCTGCATTTCAGGCAGATTCTTTACCAACTGAGCTATCAGGGAAGCCCAACTAAGGCAGAGTCTCACCTGAAATGGTATCTCATCGAAAACTAACCCAGTTGCCAAAATTTCTGAATTATTCCCCACTCATTCACTCAACAAGACATTGTATATGCTTATAATGAGTTTGACATTAGAATAAAGTCTGCTCATGTACAAATTTGATTCTACTAAGAGGTCATCTTATGCATCAGTTCCACAATTCAATTATTTCCTTTGGTCACATCTTTGATCTCGCTTTGTTTTTATTTTAGGGGAGGTGGCCACTGACCTTCAGACAGTGGCAGTGTGGTCTGTTGGCGCTATTATTCCTCCATGCTAATATTGTAAGGCTCAGCATTACTAATACCCTGCTTTTTGTCTGTCCTCCATGCAGAAATTTTTTATGCTAAACATTTTGCAAGATGTATTAGGTAGATGGACACACCGTCATAACTAAGAGAGGATATCATCCCCCCATACTAGTGGTGGAAGCTGGGGCTCAAATGGATAAGGATTCATTGAAGGAAACAGATCAGCAAGTGGGGAATTTGATCTGCAACAGTCCGATGCAAAGTCTGGGGACGTAGGTTTTACTTTATTTACCAATGGCCAGGCGAATAAGACGCAAACTCATTGGAAAGTTGATGATAAACTGTTGGTCTAAATGAAAAGATATAAACTACAAGTGCTATAGAAAAGAAAAAAAAAAAAAAAGGCTTACAGGGTGGAGCAGGAGGAGACAACAGGACATTCCTGCCTGGGGACCAATTCCTGAAAGTCATTGCTTTAAGATTTTGTTAAATTTAGCTTCCAGAGCACGGGGGTATAAGTAATATATAGAAGGGTCTGTAATAATTCTGCTCAATGATCCTGTCTTTAACAGCAAAAAACACTTCTAGACAAAGAAAGGCAAAAGGCATTCTATTCAGGACAAAACCTGGGGAAGCTGAAGCACCTGTGAACCAAGGGGTCGCTGCTGGAAGGGAAGCTGCTCTGAAGAGATGTGGAAATGAGCCTGGGTGCGTTCAGAGGCCAGAGCCCGAAGTGCCGCGCTTTCTTTGATGCCTGGCCTCTCCGAGTTTGAGTCTAACACGGGTTCTCCCAAAGGTCTGTCCCATTTCCCCCAAGTTTCCTTTGTTCTTTGAGACACACTCGCCTTTGTCCTCTGGTTGCAGCCGCCCTTGTTTCCTAGAGCCTGTTTAGAACAGCCTCGGAGACGCAGGAGCAGCTGCTTGTATCAGACAGAAGGCCCCGTCCACTCCTGCCATCACCCATGGGAGTCAGGACTTCTTGAGGACCCTGGCCTCTCACGCGTCACCAAGCAGCAGAGGACACAGGCTCTGCAATCCAGAGCAGGTGTTCAGGTGGCTCAGCCCCTTGCTGGACGCCCTGCCTGACGCCGCACAATCCCAGCTCCATCGTCACCAGAGGAAGGTGGTGTCCACCCACAGAGGCTGTTGCCACTATGGCGTAGAATCACAGGGACCGAGTTGCTTTACAAATTCTAGAAAATTCTTTTAAAGATGCATAGCTGTTACTGTGCTTTGCAGCACTGTCTACACTATAGCATCTTCGGGAGGTCATTGAGAGCACAAAGCATGCAGTTCGTTTCAAAGCTGCACAGCCCAGCAATCTAATGTCCTGTTCCAGCCGATTCAACCTGAATCACCACCAGGCCTGTCTGGCGGTCGGAGGGGCTGCTTCCCCGCCCAGCCGCTGTGATCAGCCCTTCCTCCTGACTCCTCCCCACCCAGGTCCTGCCCAGACACAGCCTCTGTCCTCAGCTCTGAGGCTCAGCCCTTCAATCAGCAATGGCCTTCAGCACCACGGCCAGATCCCCGCCTCTGAGCCTCGTTCCCAGCCTCCTCCTGTGACGGGTGCCCCCCCACCCCCACCCGTCAGACCAGCTTGGGACCTACACTTGTTTGCACCCCTGACCTGGAGCTCTGCCTCTCATCCCAAGACATCGTCTTCCTTACCCTGCTTCTGCCTGTCAGCTCTTGGTCTTTAAAAGTCACCATTATGCAGACGCATTAACTGATCATATTTTAAACAGCTTTCATCTGAGTCAAACAGGGACCCAAATGGGACATCCCCACAATAGCAGGCGATTCTCTCACACTGTCCTTCCCGCTGCAGGGAGAAGACTGTGTGGTTTTGTAGCCCTTCGCCCCAGCCTTGACTCCATCCTAAAGCCGCTGCTTCTCCACAGGCAGCCCCGTCTGGGCCCATCACAACCTTCCCTGCATTTCTGTCCTGAATTCCGCACCTACAGCCATGTGTTAGTTTAAAAATAGTCACTGCAGGTTATTTTCAAATGTCTTTTGATGCTCAGTTCTAACATAATTCCACAGCGATAAGGGAACAGATGCCGTATGAGCTCCATACCTTTGGACTATGAAATTTTTGCACCTTGCTTCATATCCCAGGATATGTTCCAGTGTCTCCGGGTTCATAGTTTATGGGAACTTGAACAGAATTTGTATCCTGCTGTTGTGCGAAAATTGTATAAATCTTAATTCTGTTGAATTGGTCCACAGCACTTTCCAGGTCTACTCGACCCTTCTACTTTTCTGTCTCTCCACTCTATTAATTTTTGAGAGCTTGATATTGAAACTCCAACTAAAAATCTTAATTTATCTACTTAAGAAAAGAATGGTAATATATCGTGGAACTGGATGTAACCTTGTTCTGTATTTTCCAAGCCTCCTGTGAATGTGTTATCATATTTCTGCAATGTAACAAAATGTGGACCAGAAAGAAAGTGGTCATGGCTATTAATGACAAGATCCTGTTTTCTACAGAGAAGGCTGCCCAGGGAGGTGCCAGCACGGCAGAGATCCTGGAGGCCATCGTGTCACGGGCAGGGACACAGCTCGGAGGAGAGCCTTGCTGGGGAGGCTGGTCCGAAGCAGAACCAGGCTCTCCCCGCTCTTGTCTCTGTTCCTCATCAGTAAAGTGAAGGTATTGTGCCGAATTATTTCTCGCGACCCTTAATGCTGACCTCACCGTCGGACTCTGGAAGAGTGTCCTTGCTGAGCGATCTTCCGAGACCAGGAAATCACAGTTCTGTTCTTCTCATGGTGCTGACAACACATTAAGGCAAGACCAGTGTTTTCTGTTGATCTGTGACTCTTTCCCCTTCATGTCCCTTGATCCTAGTAGTTATGACCCTCATTCTCTAGATGAGGAAGGGGCTTCCCAGATGGTACACTGGGAGAGAATTCACCTCCCAACACGGGAAACATAAGAGACACGGGTTTGACCCCTGGGTCAGGAAGATCTCCTGGAGGAAGAAACGGCAACCCATTCCATATTCTCGCCTGGAGAGCCCCATGGACAGAGGAGCCTGGCGGGAGTTAGACTTAGCGACTAAAACAATGGGTGAGGCACAGAGATGCTGGCTGGCTCCCAGGGTCTCCGTGGGGAGCTGGGTGTGAACCCAGGCCCAGTGCCTGCAGCTCACTCTGGAAGCCACTTTCCAAAGCACGTTTACAAGCTTGAGGTATTCACCCTCCCCGGGACCTGGAGTGGACGAGGGCCCCGGAGGGGGTCCTGAGAAGAAGCCAGCACAGAGAGGCCAGGAGCGGGAGCGGGTCAGGCCTGCGGGGAGGGGGGCAGGCGGTGGGAGGGTCAGCGGGCGGCCTGGCCCAAGGCAGCTCCGGTCCCTGCCCCGCCACTGGCAGCCTCGCCCAGTGGGGAGGCGCTGGCATCGGAGCAGAGAAGCGCCTAACTGTCTGGATTGCTCAGAGACTGTAATTGAATCACTCACTCTCCTTGCTCGCTGCTCCAGAGGCTTCTGGGGTGGTGGCCTCTTCACCCAGCCCGCCGCCTGTTGGGGTCCCCGGTGCTCAGTGCCTGGAGAGGGCAGAGGCAGGCTCACCCTTCCACCCAGACCGCCCCCCAGGACTGACACCCCCCCCCAAGGGCTGATACTCCCCCAGGACTGATGCCGCCCTCCAAGGACTGACACCACCTTCCAGGACTGACACCACCTGCCCAGGACTGACACTGTCCCCCAAGGGCTGATGCTCCCCCAGGACTGACACCATCCCCCAGGACTGACACCGGCCCCCAGGGCTGACACCGGCCCCCCAGGACTGACACCGGCCCCCCCAGGACTGACACCATCCTCACAGGACTGACACCGCCCCCTGAGGACTGACACCACCCCCTGAGGACTGACGCCCCCCCCAGGACTGACACCGCCCCCCAGGACTGACACTGCCCCCCAGGACTGATGCCGCCCCCTGAGGACTGACGCCCCGCCCCAGGACTGACACCGCCCCCCAGGACTGACACTGCCCCCCAGGACTGACACCGCCCCCTGAGGACTGACGCCACCCCCCAGGACTGACACCGCCCCCCAGGACTGATGCCGCCCCCTGAGGACTGACACCGCCCCCCCTGGACTGACACCGCCCCCTGAGGACTGACGCCCCACCCAGGACTGACACCGCCCCCCAGGACTGACACCGCCCCCCAGGACTGACACCGCCCCCTGAGGACTGACACCGCCCCCCCTGGACTGACACCGCCCCCTGAGGACTGACGCCCCACCCAGGACTGACACCGCCCCCCAGGACTGACACCGCCCCCCAGGACTGACACCGCCCCCTGAGGACTGACACCGCCCCCCCTGGACTGACACTGCCCCCTGAGGACTGACGCCCCACCCAGGACTGACACTGCCCCCAAGGACTGACGCCGCCCCCCAGGACTGACACCACCCCCCAGGACTGACGCCGCCCCCCAGGACTGACGCCGCCCCCTGAGGACTGACGCCGCCCCCCAGGACTGACACCACCCCCCAGGACTGACACCGCCCCCCAGGACTGACGCCGCCCCCTGAGGACTGACGCCCCCACCCCCTCAGGAGTGCCCAGTCCAGTCTTCACCTGCCCAGGGGCATGGACACTGGTCTGCTCCTCCGGAGCCCCTCTGAGCAGCGCAGGATGCCAGGCCCAGCAGCGGTCGGGAACAAGGCGGCTGCCGGCGGCAGAGGCCTGACCGTCCAGGTGTGAGCCTGTTTCTTTGGTTACGTGTGTTTGAGTGTTTACTGGACATGATGAGAAGTGAAAGCCGGGGGCCGGCACTTGGTCCCAAGGCTCTTGGGTGGCCCCACCTTTCCTCTGTGGTGCGGAGATGGCTGTGGGGCTCCGGCCATGTGGAGGGAGGGCGGGGCGGAGAGGCTGACCCAGGCCAGATCCAGACCTGGGCCCTGCTTCTCAGGGGAGAGAGGCCGGGGTATCAGCGTCTAGCTGCTCTGGTGGAGCCCCCTCCTAATGACACGGACTCCATGGACGGGGAGAAGGGGCTGGGGCCGGCAGACAGCCTTGCACCTTCACAAAGGGCCGAGACTCCCTGACCGATTCTGTGATAAGCTGGCAGTTACACTGCGTTAATCACCTGTTCACTAGCTGTGCGCCTTCAGTTTTCTGTGTGGGAAAGAAGGACCACGAAGCCCCGCTCCAGCCGTGGACATAGATGAGACCACGACATCACTGTAACTCTCGGAGACCCGCACGCACCGTGAAGTTCGGCAGGCTCGGCGTGTCCTGGTTACTAACTTTCTGAATTCAGGCCCTTTACTGCTGCAGTCCTCTGTGGGACGCCAGTGGGTGCGAGGCTGGACACAGGGGCTCCCGGAGGAGGCCCTCCAGAGCCAAGGGCACAGACAAGGTCACACCAGAGCAAGCTGCTCAACGCTGGGCAAGGCTCGGCTTCTTCAAGCTCACTGGTAGGGGCTCCACCCACCACGAGCCATTTCTAGAACCAGATCCCAAGAAGGAATTCACCCTTGCAGGTGAGTGACATCGCTGTTTATCCCTCTGAGGATGGCTCACGTTTTAACTGGGCACTTGGATCAAGGATGTTTGAACTGTAAGAGTGAACTCACGGTGGGTTCTCAGTGCCAACACAAGTCTGTCCTTGTCCAAGATACCTTCAGAGCAAGCCCAAAACTGGAAATCAATCAAAAACCTGCAAACCAAGACCTCCTTTGCTCCTTGCTGGTTGGTGAGAGGGTGTGGGACCTGTGAGAAGATCCTGCAGGTCCCCAGGTGAGGCTGGACCTGCCCCATCCCAGAGAGAAAATAAACCACCACACGGAGCCTCTGCTGCAAGTCCTGGCTCAGCTGCTGCCCAGTAATTGGCTCTTAGGAAAATCACTGCCGCTGTCCAGCTTCGTAAAGTTCACATGGAAAAGAGCAGTAACAGCCTGTCTCTCGCTGTCAAGCTGTTGTGAAGGTTTAAGGTGATGAGGCATGTAACAGCCCCTGGCCAGTGCTGTGTTCACGGACAAGTCTGTCTGGGGCTGGCGTGCTGACCACTGATCACGTGCATCGGGGTTTGGGGTCTTCCTCATCCCTTACAGCAGGAACCTGCCTCTTGAACCTGGAGTTCAGGGGAGGGACCATACGCAGGTCAGGAGACTCCGGACTTTCCCATGTTCATATTTCTGAAGATGCAGCATTTAGCTGGGAACTATTTTCTGTCTTTCTTCCCTTCAGGATGCTGGAACAGAAATATTTCAAAGAGGAAATAAAACGCAGCAGAACGTTTCCTTCAGAGATGAGACTCAGCGCCCATGGGGTTTCTGGGGCTCGCTCACAGTCATTTCTGGTGGCAGCTATCATCAGCTTGACCTGGGACAGTATCTCCCTGAAAAGCATTTGAAAAATATGTAAAACTCCTGTGTCTGGGTTGGAAAGCCAGGGTCCAGCAGTGTCCTCACACCCAGGAGATCACAGACTGGCATGGCCCTGGGCTCTGGACCAGGTCAACTCCAGAGTGCAGCCCCCACCCAGCCAGCACCAGCCAAGGGCGTTCATTAAACTTCACGGAGATCCAGATTCTCTCAGATGAGGCAGAGCTGCTAATTCTGGGCAGTTTGCTTAGAACACCAGCTGTGTCCGAGGCCTGCCTTCTGCAGAGGTCACGGTCCCTGCGGTGTTCTGAGCCGAGCGGCACCTACTGCAGTGGCCATCCGGAGGCTCCTCTCCCAGGAGGGTGAGGGCAGCTCAGGGGCTAGGCCAACACGAGCCTATTCCTGGAGGCCAGGGGGCCCACACACTTCACAGGATGCCCACAGATGCGCCTGTTCCCTGGAAGAAACACTTGAGGCCACTCTGCCAGGAACCAGCGCTCGGCTGGCAGCTGACCAGCAGGGCGGTCACTCGGGGACACAGCTGGTCCTTTGACTGCAGAGCTTTGCCCTCCCCAGCCTTCCCAGACGATGGAGCCTGCAGGAAGGCTGCCCTCAGTGATGGGGATGAGCTGAGCTCCATCACCCGGGCATTTGTCAGAAATGCAGAGCCCAGGCCCCGCTTCAGCGGGACCGCCTGAGAATCTGCCTTCCAACCTCCTCTCTGGGGATCACGTCAGAGCCTGGACACGCCTCTGCCCTTTCTCGGCAAATCCTGGGCAGATTAGGGAATTGATTTGCCTTCTGGTTTCTCCAGTTCTCTGTCCAGCTTTCAAACAAATAAGCGCCATTTTCTGTTTTAAACCAATGTCACCTTGATGGAAAATTCACCCTGCACTGCCCCAGACTCCGCGGGCGTGGAAGGAGGAGGGGGCGACGCGTCTCGATTTCCCCTCCACGCAGACCTTACAAGCACCTCGGGGGCCTGAAATAGCTCGACCACCCCTGTGCAAATTGCAGGCACCGAGCTGCAGCACCTGGCGCTGGGCGGCGCTTCCTTCTGCACATGCTCAGCCCAGGGCCGCGGGCGGGGGTGGGAGGGGAGAGTGTGGAGGGAAGCGGGCGGGGCCTCCAGATGGGAGGGGCGGCTGCTCCTGGTCAGGTCTGGGCTGCTGCACCCGGGAGCAGGCTGCTTCTGCCTGGTCCTCGCGATCAGGACCAAGGACAGCAGCCCGGGGGCCCCCGGGGAGGGAGAGGGCTGCGCCAGGCAGGTGGTATAACTTCCCTGCTCTGAAAGCAAGAGGCAGGTATTCAGCCACTTTCACAGGCTGCTCTCTGCCAAACCCCACACGCTGGGACAGAAACCATCTCAAAGCCTGCAGCCCCGAGGGCCTCCTTGTCTTCGCAGTACCACCTGCCTTTACCCAAAAGCCAGTCCCATCCTCCTTCCAAGACTGGCTTCAGGGGCCTGGCCTTTGAGAAGCAAGCCTGCCCACCTTGCAGACTCCCCATCCCAGGCGTGGATCCTGGTTTGGAAACGTGCCTGCTGTGGGTGCTCCTTGGGTGCCTGACCTCCCCAGAGCTATCATCTTCCCTCTCCTATTTCACAAGAACCTGTGCGCTGTCACCTCCGGATGTGAGGAGGACTCGCTGAGATAGCACCACACGTGGAGCAGAGGCCTTTTGCATGAAGACGAGTCCACCGCCTCCTCTCACCCCTTCTCCTGTGTCCTAGTCAGCTCCGGCTGCAAAACAAGGAGGCAGGAGCTTAGACAGGAGACAGCTATGGCCTCAGGTTCTGGGAACTGGCTGTCTGCAGTGTGGGTTCTTGGAAGCCCCTTTCCTGGGCTTGCAGACGGCCGCCTTCTCCCTGCACCTTCAATGGGCCTTTTCTCTGCAGGCACATCCCAGGTGTCTCTCTGTGTCAATTTCCCTGTCATATGAGGACTCCAGTCAAACTGGGTTAGTGCCCACCTTTATGGCCTTGTTGCATCTAATCACCTCCACCAAGGTTTCGTCTCTAAAAAGAGTTACACCCTCAGGGGCTGGGAGCCGGAACCCTGACACGTGGACCTGGGGGACACACAATTCAGCCCGTAACGTCCTACTCTCCAGGCTCTCCCTCATCCTGTTTCTCTTGAATCCCTACTCTCTTTGCAAATAGCTCCTTGGACATCGTATGAACATTTCCTACAAAGAATTACCTATAAATTCTTGTCTGGATTTCCTCCATAGAAGCCTTTCACCAGCTTGCAGCCCAGAATAACATTCCCCACTATTTTTCCACTGTCACACATCACAGTTAAAGCACCTGCCCACCCATCTGCCCAGCCAGTCATTCATCTCTGGCACCTTGTCCTGAGATCCATCCAACAGCCCAGCCTTGCTCCAACCACTAGGAGGGTCTCAAAGCAAACAAGACAAACCGTGCAATCTCTTGGACATGGACAGAGATTGGACCATGGACAGGACAAACCATGGACGTGTAAGAGGAAGTTTCTGCCCGTGTAAAGAGAAAAGCTTCGATTAGTGAGCTCCAGCACCTTCTAGCTTGAAAGCTCTGTGACATTTTCATCATCATCATCAAGAAGCGTTGGAAAAGCATTCTCATCACAAGGGCCCCTAACACTGGAAGCTGTGGTCCACCCGCTAGAGGATGCTACGTGGCTCCTCTGTGCCTGCAGGGAGCTTAAAGCTGGAGACGGATGGCTAACCCCCACAGGCAGGTAACTTTAAGGGAACACATGACTGATATGACTGTAAGGAGCCACACTAGGAAGGGTCCCGAGGACACCCTGGTGGCAGTCACGGAGGCCTGACCCTGTGACCTGGCTCTTTCCTGTCTCGTTTACCCTCTCATTTCCTACAACCAGCATTGTCTGGAAAGTACCAATGCTTTTACCGCCACAATTTTAGATGAGGTAACTGAGAACATTGACTCAGCCAGACAGCGCCGGTCAGGGTTCAGCACCAGGTGCGGGACAGCTCCCCCTCCCTCCGACCCCAGGAGCCCCGCCCTGGGGCCGAAGGGCACCCGCAGGAAGGCCAGTCTCAACCAGAAGCCGGGGGCGCTCACCCAAGGGGCGTCTCTTTGGAGGCAGAGTGCTTTGTTTTCCGGAATTAATTATGATGAAAGTAACACTCTAACCCTGTTCCACTGAGAATTTGAAAACGAAAGTGCTGTTCTTTTATTAATTCGCTGGACTCTCCAATGAATGAATGAATGAATTTAATGCGCATTCATCAGGAACACGAATAGATGGGTGTCCCTCGAGGACCACAGGTTCGTGAACACAGAGATGTGTGCAGTTTCCTTGCCCTCCCCCTCCGCTCCACCCCCATGAAGATAAAGCTGCATGACGCTCAGCTAACTTCCCCAGACCTCCCAGCTCCAAGTAATCTCCCTTCCTCCTGTACCTCTAATGTGAACTTCTGATATGATTATTCTATGCCAGCTATATTGTAGTCATGTGGGTACCCCTCCTGTCCTAGTCCCAACCCTTCCCCCGCCCCTCTGTTAGCTGGAGAGGTCCTTAAGCACCAAGCTTACAAAACCACCACTGTTTCCTGCGCCTCCACCCCAAACTCATGTACACACAGCACCTAACCTACAGTTGAATACGTAACAGCTCTTTAATGCACATCTGTGGTGTAGAAGAGACGTTATTTTGACCCTAAAGAAGCAAAGTGTCACCTGAAAAATTATTAATAGCAAGGTTCAAAGAGAAGGGAGCCTGCTGGACTTGATGTATGAGAAACAAGCAGTCTAAAAGGGGACAGGGAGATGGAGGAGAGGAGGAGATGGGGGGAGGAAGGAGGAGAGAAAAGAGAAAGGAGAGGGGAGGGGCAGAGCAAAGAGAGAGGGCGGGAGGGCGAGGCTGAGAGAGGGGTGTGCTCCAGACTGCAGACCGGAAAGAAAAACCCCACCATGTTGTGAAATCTTGATTTACAGCAATTTTAAATGATAGATGCAGAGTTGAAATCAGGAAGTAGAGCTTCCTCTTCAGGCTACAGGAGAGAGAAACGAACACTTTCATCCCATCTGATCAGCCTGCACCCTCCCCTCCTCCAGGACAGCCTCACTCTGCCTCTCTGTCTCTCCCTCCATCTCCCCCATCTCTCTCTCTCTCTCTCTCCCTCTATCTCTGTCTCTCTCTCTCCCTCTCTCTCTCCATCTCTCCCTCTCTCTCTCTCTCTCTCTGTGTGTGTCTCTCCCTCTATCTCTGTCTCTCTCTCCCTCTCTCTCTCTCTCCATCTGTCTCTCTCCCTCCCTCCCTCTCTTTCCCTGTCTCTCTCTCTCTCTATCTCTGTCTGTCTCTTGTCTCTCTCCTTCTAACTCCCTTGTCTCTCTGTCTCTCTCCCTCTCTCCCTCTCTGTCTCTTTCTCCCTCTATCTCTCTGTCTCTCCCCCCGTCTCTCTGTCTCTCTCCCTCTCTTTCTCTGTCTCTTTCTCCCTCTCTCTCTCTGTCTCTCTCTCCCTCCCTCTCTCTCTCCCTCTCTCCCTCTCTCTCTCCATCTCTCTGTCTCTCTCCCTCCCTCCCTCTCTTTCCCTGTCTCCCTCTCTCTCTCTCTCTGTCTCTCTCTCTCCCTCTAGCCTCTGTCTCTCTCTCCCTCTCTCTGTCTCTCTCCCTCTCTCTCTGTTTCTCTGTGTGTGTGTCTCTCTCTCTCTCTCTCTCTCTCTCTCTCTCTCTCTCTCTCTCTCTCTCTCTCTCTCTCTCTCTCTCTCCCTCCCTCCCTCCCTCCCTCTCTCAGCAGCCCTCCCTGCCTGGCTTTGCAGTGGGTGCAGGAAAGAGATTTATAGCGGCTGCAGCGCGGCTCTCGCCTCCCAGACACAGGCTCATCCCACACGAAGCTTCTTTATATGGGGCTGTTAGCTCTGCTCCGCTGACTTGGGAGGCTACATATTTTTAATCTTTATTATTTTTAATGCTATACTTCATCCCTGGGCTTCTGGCTCCAACCCCACTCTGACCTCAAAATTCTAACAGCCGCACAGCCACTGCCATCCGTCACCCCCACGCTGAGCGCCCGGGGTTCTTAAATTAAAAAGCGTGGGAGGGAGCGGATCTCGGCGCTCGTCTCGCCCCGAGCAGTCTGCAGAGGAGAGGCCGCGGCACGCTCTGACCTGGCCCAGCGCGGCGCTGGTGCGCAGCGGCCTGACTCTGAGCTGGATGCTGCCCGGCGGCAGGATCAGAAGGAGCTCACGAGGCGTCTCCTCCAAGGGACGCTAGACACGCAGGAGGGGAAGGGCCGCAGAGAGCGCGGCGCCCGGCCGCGCGCCGGGAGCTCCGGAGCCCCGCCCCGGGCCCTGTGCTCTGTAAGCATGGCGTAGCCGGGGGGCATAGGGCCGGAACCCTTGCCTCCAGGATCCCCGCAGACCGCCGGGACCTCCGCAATCACACCTCTGCTGGGTCTCGTTTCTGCTCACCTCTGACTGTCTGAGCGCAGGGGTCAGGCAGCCCCATGAAAGGGTCTCCAGAGAGTGCCAAGCTTGTGAAGTACAGACTTATCCGTGGGGAGCGCTACCAGCACAGCTGTGCCCTTGAAAACACCCCGAGCATCCTCACAGCGCGTCCACGGGCACTGACCCCTCTGAGCCCTCCCATCACTCTGCAGAACAGATTTCCAGAGACACGTTTTGCAGATGAGAGAAGGGCCCGGAGAAGATGGATGGTTTCCCACCCCCTGCAGCCCCCGTGTGATGGAGCCAGGAGCCTGGAATTCACAACCCGTGGTCCCAGGCTCACTCTCGGGGGTGGGTTTCTCTCCTGCGGAAGGATGGAGGCATGTTTCAGTCTGACACCCTGATGCAGAGAGCAGTCTGACACGTGCCCTGCAGCCCTACAGTGGGGGAGGACCCCTTCCTGCTCGGGGCCGTGGGTCAGGCTGAGCTCTGGGGGTGGCAGGCGGCAGCCACTTGGAGCAGCTCCGAGAATCCAGAGGGCTCTGTTCCTCTGCCAAAACCTTTCCCACCAGCTCCGCTGATGGTGATCATTTATCATTCATCCTTCAGAATTAAGGCAAAATTCTGCAGAGGCCCCTGGGAAAGTGCCTTTCCTGGAGCAGGTTTTCGTCAGGCAGGGAGGGGATTCTGCAAAGGGCAACCAGAGGTACCGGGCAATGCTCGCTGGGCCACTGTCTGAGGCCGAAGTGGCTTCTTGTGCCGCAACCCGAATGAAACATGCGCGGCTCTGCCCGTTGTGCTCTTGGCCTCCAGCTTCAGTTTTCAAGACGGTTCTTCTGTTTAATGACTTTTGTGTCTCAACCTTCTTGTCTTTCCAGGACAGCATCTGTAGATACTCTTAAAAGGCAACTTGGCGTACAAAACCACGCCAGACACTGTGTCCACTGAAAGTCGAAGTCACTCAGTCGTGTCCAACTCCTTGCAGTCCGTGAACTGTACAGTCCTTGGAATTCTCCAGGCCAGAACACTGGAGTGGGTAGCTGTCCCTTTCTCCAGGGTATCTTCCCAAACTAGGGATCGAACCCAGGCCTCCCACATTACAGGCAGATTCTTTCCCAGCTGAGCCACCAGGGAAGCCCAGGAATACTGGAGTGGGTAGCCTGTCTCTTCTTCAGTGGATCTTCCCAACCCAGGAATTGAACCAGGGTCTCCTGCATTGCAGGCAGATTCTTCACCAGCTGAGCTACCAGGGAGCCCAGATATGTTTACTGGGTGATTATTAAATTCGTGCTCGTAACAAAACACTGCAGATGGATCACAAACCATCACAATAGCCTTTTCAAACAGCTTCACTGGCACATTCTACCAAACATTTAAAGAAAAATTAATACCAAACCTCCTCAAACTCTTTCAAAAGTACAAGAGGAGGGAATGCTTCCAAAATCATGTTACATGAATTACCCTGACACCAAAACCAGACAGACACACCCAAGGAAAGACAGCTGCAGGGCGATGTCTCTGACACATCAGTTCAGTTCAGTTCAGTCATTCAGTCGTGTCCGACTCTTTGCGACCCCATGAATCGCAGCACGCCAGGCCTCCCTGTCCATCACCATCTCCCGGAGCTCACTCAGACTCACGTCCATCAAGTCAGTGATGCCATCCAGCCATCTCATCCTGGGTCGTCCCCTTCTCCTCCTGCCCCCAATCCCTCCCAGCATCAGAGTTTTTTCCAGTGAGTCAGCTCTTCGCATGAAGTGGCCAAAGTACTGGGGCTTCAGCTTTAGCATCATGGAGACGCAAAAACCCTCTGCACGGCATTAGCCAAGAGAGTTCGACAATGTGGAGAGGATCATACCCCACGATGAATGGGATTTACTCCACGGCGGCAAGGATGGCTCAACATCTGCAAGGCAATCCATGTGACGCGCCATGTTAACAAAATAAAGGATGAAAATCAGATTGCATGAGGTTTTAAGCAGCTGAATAATCTGACTACATGCTTTCATATTCTAACTTCCCTTGTGGGGACTTGTTGGCACTACTTTTGTTGATTTTTTTAGGCTAGCAACACACAGAGGTGAAGTAAAGAATGAAGTGGCAATTTTAAAAAGAGATTCTCCTAGTATTTAATTAGTAGCTGAACCTTTCATGAATGTGTCTTACAGGTGAATCTCAGGGTACAAAGCTCCCAGTCCCTCGCAATTCTCTCTCCCGTGGTTTCTAAAACCATTCCCGGCTACCCTCTGGAAGGTCGCTGTCACCTTCTCTGGCTAAATCAAAAGTAAATTGGGGGTCTCATTCCTCACATCCTCTCCAGAAAAGGCAAAACGAAAGAAACCGTAGGATTCTATGACGACGACTCTCCTCTGGGGTTTGCCGGTGGTTGGTTGGTTCTTTCTCTTTCTCTCTCCTGTTTGTTCAGCATGGGCACCAGCTGGAGCGGGGCTCTGGGCTCCCCGTGCATTTCTCTGTAAACACGGTGCTCTCCATTGCTCCTTCTTTCTCCTGCCTGTTCAAGGGAAGGAAAAGGCTCTGCACTTTCTCTGACCTTCACTTGACCTTGCATCTCTTCCCTGCCTCCATCTTACCAACTGCCATGGGCCATGTGCTGAGCTGAACAGTCTCTCCTCACAGTGAGCCCGCTGCTTAGATTCCCCTGTTCCTCAGTCTAAGAATGGGCTGAGCACACATAATTAAAAAGCAAATAACCATTGCATTTAATTATATCAATACTTCATCCATCAAAAATGCCATTTAGAGTATACAGGATGTTCTCATATGAATTCCCCTGTTTGATTTTTATGAAAACTCTTTCAGAAGGAGATGACTGATATTGTTTCTGTTTTATAAATGAGAACATCAAGGCCCAGGAATAAGGACTTGGGTTTAATTAGTGCTAGTTCAACTCCCAGCTTGGTGCCTCATTCAATCCTCCCTACAGTATCCATAACTTCGGAGAGAATGAAGAGATTGAGCCAAGGAAAAAGCAACACCCAGTTGTGGACGGGACTGGTGACGAAAGTAAAGTCCGATTCTGTAAAAAACAATATTACATAGGAACCTGGAATGTTAGGTCCATGAATCAAGGCAAATTGGAAATGGTAAAATAGGAGATGGCAAGAGTGAATGTCGACATTCTAGAAATCAGTGGGCTAAAATGGACTGGAATGGGTGAATTTAACTCAGATGACCATTATATCTACTACTGTGGGCAAGAATCCCTCAGAAGAAATGGAGTAGTCATCATAGTCAAGAAAAGAGTCCAAAATGCAGTATTTGGGTGTGATCTCAAAAAAGACAGAATGATCTCTGTTTGTTTCCAAGGCAAACTATTCAGTATCACAGAAATCCAAGTCTATGCCCAGACTACTAATGCTGAAAAGGCTAAAGGTGAATGGTTCTATGATGACCTACAAGACCTTCTAGAACTAACACCCAAAAAAGATGTGCTTTTCTTCACAGGGGACTGGAATGCAAAAGTAGGAAGTCAAGTTACTTGCCTGGAGTAACAGGCAAGTTTGTCTTTGGAGTACAGAATGAAGCAGGGCAAAGGCTAATAGAGTTCTGCCAAGAGAACGCACTGGTCATAGCAAACACCCTCTTCCAACAACCCAAGAGAAGACTCTACACATGGACCTCACCAGATGGTCAATATAGAAATCAGATTGATTGTATTCTTTGTAGCTGAAGATGGAGAAGCTCTATACAGTCAGCAAAAACAAGACCGGGAGCTGACTGTGGCTCAGATCATGAACTCCATATTACAAAATTCAGACTCATATTGAAAAATGTAGGGAAAAACCACTAGACCATTCAGGTATGACCTAAATCAAATCCCTTATGATTATACAGTGGAAGTGACAAATAGATTCAAGGGATTAGATCTGATAGACAGAGCGCCTGAAGAACTATGGATGGAGGTTCATGACATTGTACAGAAGTCGGTGATCAAGACCAACTCCAAGAAAAAGAAATGCAAAAAGGCAAAATAGTTGTCTGAGGAGGCCTTACAAATAGCTGAGAAAAGAAGAAAAGCAAAAGGCAAAGGAGAAAAGAAAGATACACCCACACGAATGCAGAGTTCCAAAGAATAGCAAGGAGAGATAAGAAAGCCTTCCTCAGTGAGCAATGCAAAGACATGGAGGAAAACAACAGAATGGGAAAGACTAGAGATCTCTTCAAGAAAATTAGAGATACCAAGGGAACATTTCATGCAAAGATGGGCTCGATAAAGGACAGAAATGGTATGGACCTAACAGAAGCAGAAGATATCAAGAAGAGGTGGCAAGAATACACGGAAGAACTGTACAAAAAAGATCTTCACGACCCAGATGACCATGATGGTGTGATCACTCACCTAGAGCCAGACATCCTGGAATGTGAAGTCAAGTGGGCCTTAGGAAGCATCACTGCAAACAAAGCTAGTGGAGGTGATGGAATTCCATTGGAGCTGTTTCAAATCCTGAAAGATGATGCTGTGAAAGTGCTGCACTCAATATGCCAGCAAATTTCGAAAACTCAGCTTTGTCCACAGGACTGGAAAAGGTCAGTTTTCATTGAATACCAAAGAAAGGCAATGCCAAAGGATGTTCAAACTACCGCACAATTACACTCATCTCACACTCTAACAAAGTAATGCTCAAAATTCTCCAACTGAGGCTTCAGCAGTGTGTTAACCAAGAACTTCCAGATGTTCAAGCTGGATTTAGAAAAAAATAGAGGCACCAGAGATCAAATTGCCAACATCCATCGGATCATCAAAAAGCAGGAGAGTTCCAGAAAAACATCTACTTCTGCTTCATTGACTGTGTTAAAATCTTTGACTGTGTGGATCACAACAAACTGTGGGAAAATCTTAGAGGTGGAAATACTGAATCACCTTACCTGCTGCCTCAGAAACCATATGCAGGTCAAGAAGCAACAGTTAGAACCAGACATAGAACAACAGGCTGGTTCCAAACTGAGAAAGGAGTACGTCAAGGCTGCATATTGTCACCCTGCCTATTTAACTTCTATGCAGAGTACATCATGCTAAATGCCGGGCTGGATGAAGCACAAGCTGGAATCAAGATTGCCAGGAGCACTATCAATAACCTCAGATATGCAGATGACACCACCCTTATGGCAGAAAGTGAAGAGGAACTAAATTAGAGTCTCTTGATGAAAGTAGAAGAGGAGAGTGAAAAAGCTGGCTTAAAATTCAACATTGAAAAAACTAAGATCATGGCATCTGGTCCCATCACTTCATGGCAAGTAGATGGGGAAACAATGGAATCAGTGATAGATCCAAAATCACTACACATGGTGACTTCAGCCATGAAATTAAAAGACACTTGCTCCTTGGAAGAAAAGCTATGACACCATAGTAAAAAGCAGAGACATTGCTTTGCCAACAAAGGTCCATGTAGTCAAAACTATGGCTTTTCCAGTGGTCATGTATGGATGTGAGAGTTGGACTATAAAGAAAGCTGAGTGCTGAAGAATTGATACTTTTGACCTGTGGTGTTGAAGACTCTTGAGAGTCCCTTGGACTGAAAGGAGATCAAACCAGTCCATCCTAAAGGAAATCAGTCCTGAATATTCATTGGAAGGACTGAAGCTGAAACTCCAATACTTTGGCCACCTGATGCAAAGAGCTGAGTCACTGAAAAAGACCCTGATGCCTGGAAAGATTGAAGGCAGGAGGAGAAGGGGATGACAGAAGTGAGATGCTTGGATGGCATCACCGATGCTATGGACTTGAGTTTGAACAAGCTCCAGGAGTTGGTGATGGACAGGGAGGCCTGGTGTGCTACAGTCCCTGGGGTCTCAAAAAGTTGGACACGACTGAGCGACTGAACTTAACCGACCTCCAGTATCAGTGCAAGAGCTCAAGCAAAGTTTCCCTCTCGTCCAACACACCCTCTTCCCCAGATCAGACCCTGATACTCTGTGTCTAGAGAAAGACCCAAGGTGCCGGATTGTGTCACATTGCCCTCGGGTGCATGGTGACTCAGCGGTGTGGTCCCTCACATCAGCAACTGCGAAGGAAAGCTTATTTCCTGCCACCTCACCTGAGACACTCATCGCCCGACAAGAGGACCTCAAGGGGGAGCACCCTCGTTTTCAGGGAGCACCACTCTCCCCACGCACACTGTGTGCACAGCTCTCGGCTGCTTGGCTGGGTCATTGTCTCCTGATACCTTTGACTGAAATAGAAATTCTTCTTAGGTTTTGTTCGCTGATGCTCATGACTTCTCCAAATTTATCTTCCAAGAGTGGTTGAGCTTCCGATTTGCAGGGTTCTGAGCTGAACTTGATGTCCTGCTGTGAAACCGGATGAAGATGCAGGAGTTATTAGTTCAGTCCTGCTCACCTGTTCCGTCCGCTGTGGTTTTCTTGCTTTTTGTCATTTCACTTTCCCTTTTTTTAACTGGGAATCCATGTGAAAGCAAAGCACATGGAGGCTGAAGGGATTCTCCCGCCATCTCAGGGAGATGTGGAAATGTGCGTTCTTGCCTTAGGACCACAGAGACACAGTATCTCAGCACCAGGTCCCCAACACCCATCTCCAGTTCGCCTCCTCTGGCCGCAGTGGACACACGGAGCTGGCTGCCTGCTCCCTCAGGAGCAAGGAGGGACCCTTAACTTACGGGGCCTCAGTTTATCTCTGCAGTTAAATCAGAAATAAGAGGTGCATTTCATGCAACCCAGGTTCCAAGGAAATGGTAGCATTCTTGTTATAATTCTGTCATGCTCATCAATGAGGTGGGGTGACTGGACTTCATGCTTCCAAACATCTAGGATTCAGGACTTGCCTACTCTTATGTGATGCTTATTTAAAATTTTAGCCGTGGTATTATAAATGAGTATTTTAAAAAAGCAACTTCTCCCTCTCAATGACTATTAAGGAATAACATTAGCAAGGAGCATCACCGTTTCCAAGTGATTTTCCATATTAAATCCTGTAATCCTCCCCACAGCCTTGTGAGAATATATTGAGCTGATACTCGCACTATGTGGGGGGGGGGGGGTTGGAGAGTCTGGCACCTGCCTGGGGTCAGGTAGAGAGTCTTCCAGGTCATAGCTGACCTGTCAGTAAAGAGTCTGAAGGTACAATCTCAGAAACTGACTTTGGCCTAACTGAGAAAAAAGAATGGATGGATGGATGGTGAATGAGCAAATGAAGACTTTGGGGCCGCTGTGGGCTGACTCACTGAACGGAAGGAGGGTATCTCCAGGCCCAGGTGTCTGCAGTGCAGGACTGTCTCACGAGATGGCTCCCCATCTCCCTCCATCGCTGGATGGGTCCGTCCCGCTGTGAACCCTCAGGAGGGTCATCTCTCGTCTGTGCCCAGCAGGCCCATGAGAGCAGGCAGCCAGCTCCGTGCGTCCGCTGCGGCCAGAGGAGGCAAACTGGAGACGGATGTCGGGGACCTGGTGCTGAGATACTGTGTCTCCGTGGTCCTAAGGCAAGAACGCACATTTCCGTTTACTCTGCTTGGATAGCCCCTCCGCTCTGGATGTGCCCTTTCTTAAAAGTGTGTTAGTCACCCAGTCATGACCGACTGTAACCCCGTGAGCCTGCTGAGCTCCTCTGTCGACGGGATTCTCCAGGCAAGAATACTGGGATGGGTAGCCAGGCCCTCCTCCAGGGGATCTTCCTAACTCAGGGATCGAACCTGGGTCTCCTGCATTGCAGGCGGATTCTTTACCACTCAGTCACGAGGGAAGCCCTTTCTTAACCAGAATCGAAAGTCTTTGACCATACACAGGTGATTATTATGAAGCGTTTAGAGCCAGCTCTCGGGGGGACCATGGAGGAGAGAAGCACGGTGTGACTGTGGCCTCCACTCTCCTGTGGGAGGGGAGTGATGCTGAGCTGAGACCAGGCACTAGGAGCTAGAGGCTCAGGCTTCCTGCTGCCCCAGCGTGATGGGGGGTCACAAGCAGAGGATCCTGTAAGAACTCCCCAAACATTGGGTCCTCCTGGCCCACCATGCTGTCTGAAACTCCACCCGGAAATCTTACCTGGTTAGTGCAAGGCTCAGCCCCTTGCTAATAAATACAGCCCCGTGGAAGATTATCAGCCTCCAGCCCTCCTGATCAGGAAGCACAGTCCTGTCCCCGACCGCCAGCGGAGGTGGGCTGGGCTGAGGCCTGGGTGCACATTAGCCGCCATGGTCCAAGCTCAATGGAGGAAACACAGACAGCACAGCAAAGGCTTCAGGAAGCAGCCCGCGGCGCCCCGGAATAAGCGTCCCGCTCGGTCGTGACAGTGCCCCATGTCCTTCTGCATCCGGGGCCTTCCTTTCATGAAACCAAATGGCTGGCCTGGTGGCTCAGATGGCAGAGCATCTGCCTGCAGTGCAGGAGACCCAGGTTGGATCCCTGGGTCAGGAAGATCCCCTGGAGGAGGAAATGGCAACCCCCTCTGGTATTCTTACCTGGAGAATCCCACGGACGGAGGAGCCTGGCGGGCTACAGTCCCTGCCATCGAAGAGAGTGGGACACGACTGAGCAGCTAATATTTCCACCCTTCACTTTACAGCTAGCAAGTCAGCGTCAGCCGCCATCCTGTTGTGCTTTCATGTGACGTTATTAGTTCCTTTAATACCGGAGTTCAGCAATACCTGCTCTAGGACACGGCCGGGGGCAGATAAGACGCAGCTGACCAGGAGCGCCCGGGTGGCCAGCAGGGGAGAGGGGCTCCGCACCCGGGTGGCCAGCAAGGGCAGATGGGCTCCCTCAAGGGGGAGAAGACACAGCGGAGGAGGCTGAACAGTGGAGAGAGACCTTTCCAGCTGACGGCTTGATGGAGAATTCTTGAGATGACAGAGTAAGGTCCATGTGCATTCTGCCGCGTCCGACAACCCAAACTTCACACAGCTGTTCTTTCAGAGGGTGCTTCTGATTCTTTTCCACCGAATATCTTGGCAAGTGTGTTTCCCCCGCACGCTGCCACTGAAGATGGACCCTGGCAAAAGTGTGTGCCCTGAGCCAGCCGCTGCCCCACTAGGGATGCTAGTGAGCCCAGCCGCAGAGCTCCTCAAAGTCTGCTCCGAAAGGAGACGTGCTTCCCGTCGCCTGGGTACTTTTGGAGGAGGTCAGCCTGCACCTGTCCCATCCTGTCCAGGCCCAGATGAAGGAGTCGGCCACCCTGATCGGCACTGTGGCCCTTGGTCCACCCAGGGCTAGAGGTCGAAGTTTCAGAAAGGCACCTCAGTGCAGACACGCGGCCGGCCAGCCCTGCCTTCCCTCGGGAGTGCAGGAATCCCGGCGAGCCTGGAACATAGGCCGTGTGCGTGTAAATGTGTGTCTGTGCGCTGGGCCCAAGAGCTGGCATCCTCCCAGAGACATTCGGCGTGGAAGGAGAGTCAAGGTCACTCTCCCGGCGCGTGTCCTTCCAACCACACTCAGCCGGGGCCCACTCTGCAGCCTGCTCCGGCCTGGCACGGGCGCGGGCGGCCACATGGCGGCCACAGCTGGTGCAGGACGGGGCACGGGCCCGCGGGTGGGGGCCGGCTGCCCACTCCATCACAGGAATGTTGGCCGCCTCCTCTGGCTGTGGACCCAGCCTGGAGGGGCCTGGGCGTCTCAGGAGCTGACTAACCGCCTCATGCGTTTTCATATGCTCCTCTTGGCTGGCACGGCCACCAACTGGTCCCAGGTTTGACCTGGTTAGAAGTGGAGGTCAGATGCTCCAAGGTGGCTTACACACAGAAGCGTTTTTCTGCAGCTAGGACTAATTTGACTGTCAGTTCAGTTTTGAAACCGAATATATTTGTTGAAATCTGTGTACACTGGTTCCCAGGTCTATCAGCTGGATAAATCTTCAGACTGACTTTGTCCAGCTTCTTCCTCTTTACTTTGGTTTGTCTTGTAGTAAGATAGACATTTGGTAAAAGTTACAATAGTCATCAGCAACACCCAGAAAAACCTGACTTTTTTAGCCCTGAGGTTATCCCTGAGGTTATATATTTTTTAATTAGGAATTGAAACGAAGGGATAATTTCTCAATTATTTTATCAAGAAGAAAACAATCACCTTTAAAAAAAAAAAAAAGATACAAGGACAGTGGATATTAAGTGAAGGACGGAAATCCAAGTTCTGCAGCCTCCAGCAAGGACACGCGTGCTGGCTTCCAGGACCGGCAGGACTCGGGGGCTGCGGGAGGGCTGCACTCAGCGGCCCTGCCAGCTCAGAGCTTCCTCTCCAACCCAAGCTCCCCCGGGCCGCACCAGTCTTCTCAGACTCCCCTCTGCTCCAGGCTTCACACCCTTGTCTGCATCTCTTGGCTGCTGTTTGGACTATTTCCAGGGCTGGGCCATCACAGGTAAAGCGCTGTGAACATTCAGGCTCAAAATCTTTGTGACCTGGTATATATTCCCTTAATGCGTGAGGAAATGCCCAGGACTTGGAGGTCTGGGTCATGTAAATGGGGCGCGTGCTCGGCTTCTTAAGAAACCGACACGCTTCCTCCCACAGCGGATGCAGCCCCTCCCATTCCCCAGCAGTCCCGAGACCCGCGGCCCCTGGAGCCTCCCCAGCAGGCATCGTGGGCAGCTTTCCTTTAACCGTACTCATTCTGAGAGGTGTGGAGTGCTGTCTCATTGTGGTTCATGTTACAGGAAGCCCGTTTTTAATGGACATTCATAGTTACATGAAGGTGGGTTATTTCTGAAAGCACAGTATATCAAACATTACTGAAATCACCCAAATATCTACTGTCTTCCCTTTTATCACAGAATTTGGTAATTCTACTGGAAGAAACTGTCAAGTCTGTGGGGTTTATGTTTTCCATGATTTCTCTGTTCAGTTTATTTCAGATAATGCTTTAAGCAATGCGGCATATCCCACTGTTCCTTCAGCAGAATTCTTTTTCAGTAAAATTGGTAAGAAATAAAATATTGCAACATTTATGTTTAAACTTCTGTTCAAATTTTGCACTTAAACTGTATTAAAATCTGCAAAGGTGATCTATAACGCTGAATGTTGTATTTCAGGGGACTGCCAGGAATTGAATGCATGTTTGGAGAGAACCCAGACCAGTCCAGATATTTGGAGTTCCAGGCTGGAGGCCTCCGGAAAGTCAAGATGGTCCATGGGGAACAGCACCCTGGCCGCTGAAGCCCCGCCTCCCCCACCTAAATCAACACGGCTGTGCACCCCTCCTGCCTGCCCCTCCTGCCCTCTGAACACAGAACACATCGTCCCTCTCCACCCCCAGGTGATTCCTAACCTTACAGAAACCGCAGACCTGCGGGTGTTCCCGGCCTGCCGCCATGCTCCAGGACGTCACCGCCCTCCCTGTCCACCTAAGCACATTTTCCTCTGGCACTTTTGCAGGCGTCCCCGAGGCTTCCTTCTGTCCCGTTTCTTCTGAGCGTGCACTGCTGTTTCTGCTGCTGGCACAGGTGTGGGGAGTCTGGGCCAGGAAGGGGGGCGCTCACTGCCGAGCAGGTGGAGGCCAACGGGGCCCCTGCTTTCCCTTCCTTCCACCTGCCCCGTGTCCCTCTCTTCCCGCCAGCTCCAGCCTGGCCCGATCCCATCACTCTCTGTCTTCTGCATTGGTTGGCTGGGAGCTGGAATCCTCCGAGGGTTACTGGCCTTTAAAACACCAAGGACAACACCCTCTAAGTAAGTCGGGGGTGAGTAGAGCGCTAAATATGCACTTTGGGGAGAGAAGCTGAGAACAGGTTGATTTGGGTCTTGCAACAACCCAATTACCCAAAAACCAAGAGTTATGCAGCCCATTTTGTGAATGAGATAATGGAGGCACAGAGTTTAGACTGTTTTGAAAGAGGTGACTCAGCTGGTGATGGTGACTCCAAGGCTCAACTGCAGCCAGGCTCTGTGCCCTGTTCCAGCTGCCCCCAAACCCTGGCTTTACTGACCTCCCAAATCTGCACAACCTCCCAGCGACAAGCTCACAGCAGACCTGAACCCACACCTCCTGTCTGCCCGGCACCACCACCACGGGCCCAGGATGGGCAGCTGCGGCTCCCAGAGTGCGAGCTGTCGCCCTCAGAGGAACCCCTGTGTCTGTGCAGATGCCTATTCCCCTAAACCGCTCAGACCTGGGGTCAGCATCTCGGCTGATGGCCCAGAAATCTGCGTTTCTGGGGAACACACCAGATGACCTTTGTCTCTCCTAGAATTTGAAAACTCCTGGGGCAGAGTTTACCAGGAAGCAGCAGTGAGTGTTTCCAGCTGGGGGTCGAATTCCCCTGGCCCCGGATCACTTGCTGGACTGAGAGGCCAGAACTGACCGTGGGATGAGAGAGGGGGCTCCTCCTTCACCTCCATGCTGGGAGGGAGCCCCGGCCAGAGGCCGTGCTTCCATTTGACGCCTGCACTTTCCCGGTGGCGCAGCTGGTCCTCAGGCCCAGTGAGCACGGCGATCACAGAGCCCCCGTCCTGGGCTGAGGGTCTCTGGGGGTGTGGTGGGGGACCCGTAACCATCACGGGGGCCACAGGCATTCCTTGGGGCTGTGTCAGCAAACTAGGACACACGGTCTGTTCAGCTAAACCTGTGTTTCAAAAACGCAGGTTTGTTCCGACATGACTGAGAAATCAGGGAATGATCTCAGCCGTGGTAGGCCCTGCCAGTTCACCTGTGCGTGGCTCCAGCCTCGGGAGACACGAGGTGAAGCCAAGTGGGACAGGCCGGGCGGGCCCGCAACCCTGGGCATCCGGGGCCTGCCTCCCCCGCCCCTGCGGGCGTCACAGGTGCCCCCGCCTGCCAGGCCCCCTCCCTCTGTGGCCCCAGGTGTCCGCTCTCTGACAGCCCCTCCACGTGCTCTGCAGGTCCCCTTCTGGGCAAAGCACCCGTCACAGGACTCTGCTTCTGGCCTTCACCGGGTGTGCGGCTGTGACCTACTTTCACGAGGTCCCTTGTCTTTTTAATGCGTCACCGACAAGGTGTTTGAATGTCATGTCTCCGCTCCCACAGCTCGGGGAGTTTGGCTGTGTGGTTTTGCACGCCGTGGTACGTTCTGGGATGAACACCTTTCTCCACACCAGACTCTTTGGGCAGAGCTTCCAGACCCATCTCCCTCCCGCGAGGCCCGGAGTAGAGACGGCAGCAAAGAAGGCGGACAGGAAGCAGGTCACTGTGTCTGTGGACCTGCCCTGGGAGAGCCTGGCACCTCCTCAGGGCCCGGACGACCCCGAGGCAGCAGGACGGCACGGTGACTTATGCGATCCTTCTTTTCAGAGGACAGTCGCGGTGCCAGACATTTAGGCCATGCGGCGAGCAGGCCGTGTCTGGTGGGGCTGACATGGAACTAACAGTGTGTGCCGGCCAGCCTCCTGACACATGGCAGGTCCTGCATTGGCAGGGTGGTCTGGGGCCGGGTCTGCCCGGGAGCAGGGGCCATGCAGCTCACGTGCGGGATCTGCAAAACCCGAGCCCCAGGGGCTACCGCAGGTCCCGGCACAGCCCCGTCCTGAGCGAGCCCCAGGAGGTCTCCGAGCTGCAGATGGACGGTGCCTGCGGGTCATCACTGGGAGGCGGCCCGCAGTGGAGGACAGTGGCCGGGGCGCCCACAGAAGAGCAGCGAGGAGGCCCCTGGAGGGCTGCTGAGAGTGGGTCCCGGGCTTCGGCTGCAAGAAGGGAAGGCAGCTCGGCTCGCCCCCTGCACTCAGCTCTCTCCTTTCTCACTCAAGCCCAATCCCGTTAGATTCCCCCTCTCTCTCCATCTCTCTGCGTCTGTCTCTGCCTCTCTCTCCCCCACCTCCCCTCTCTCTCACACACACATCGCTCTGGCTATATTTCTAAGATCCTGTATAATATTCTCAAGAATATTATACTTGTCACTCCACGCACCCACGGGAATTTCCATGGATGTCTATTGACTCCCTGTGGGGGGACCTCCTGTCGCCAGTGGGAGGAGTGAGGAAGGCTCGGAGCAGAGAAAGCCGGGAGAAGGGGTCCTGGACCAGGGGTGACGTGGCTGCTGATATGTGTCCCAGGAAGACAGACGTGATACCAGCACCTCATTCAATGTTTAGAGTCCATCAGGCAGGCATGCCCGTCTGCAATGTACAGTTGAGGAGATTTAAGCCTGTGGAAGTTAAACAACTCAACTGCCCGGGGTCACGAGTGCTGAGTGGGGAGCCGGGCGGATCAGCTCCAAATCCCTCCCGGGTCCCCTCCATCTGCAGCCTCGGGGACCGGGCCTGGGGACTTGGCAGGCTGTGAGTGCATCTCATGGACACCATGATCCGGGGAGGTCGGGGTCGGGGGACACTCGGGGCCCCCACTGCGGGAAGCCCTGCCTCCTGAGAGGTGCCCGGGGCTCAGCCTGTGGACCTTCACCCTGAGCGTCCGTGCAGGCTCGCTGCCACTGCTCAGTGAGCCGCCCCAGCAACGGAAGCAGTCTCTGTGGGGGACACCGGCTGCTTCGGGGTTAGCGCTCACTGTGAACAGAAAACAGTCAGGCCAGCACACCTTGGGGCACCGGGAATGGCAGCACCAAGCGTCTCCCAGGGCTCACCCAGCGCCGCCCGAGGCCCTCGCATTGCATGGTGGCGCCTCGGGGTCGAGGGACTGTCGACTGCCAGCACCCTCGTGGGTCACGACGGTGGAGGACAGGTGACCTCTGTAAGGTCTACGGGGTCATGGCTCAGCGTCCAGAGGGGGCTTCTCTCCAAGGAAGGGTGTGACCTCCCGGCCACAGAGGGCTGAGTGGGCGCCCGTAGGTGGGTGAGAACCACCCTGGGCCTGTGGGACCTGCTGGCCGAGCCCACGATGGCTGTGCCCAGAAGCGCCCAGGCCGTGGCGGTGCCTGCCTCCTGGCAGGTCTGTTATAAACGCCCTTGCAGTGGGTCTGGGCTTCTATCACAGTTGTGCCGGCCGTGCACTGCACAAGCCAGACACAGAAGCTCCAGGCGTGCACAGCCGGGGTTCTGGCGCACGGGGGGCAGGCGGCTGGGCCAGTGACACACCAGCCTCAGGAGGCCTGGGAGGAGGCCTCACGGGCTGGGTGTGAGGCTGGACATGGGGCGGGGGCCCCCAGGAGCCTGGGAGTAGAGAGGGTAGGTTTGGAAATGCGGGCGGTTGGAGGGTGTTGACGGAAGGTGCCTGAGCCTAAGGCCAAGCACGAGGGAAAAGGCTGGAACGTGGGGCGGGGGAGCAGGGCGCAGGGCTCTCCTGGGAAGATTTCTCCTCTTCACCTTGGGCTGGGCTGGTCCTTGAGACAGAGAGAACCGTCCTCGGGGGCAGGGCGGGTGTCCCGTGCCTGGCCTCACCCACAGGCTCTGAAGGCCCCAGGCCGGGTGTCACCCAGCCCCACCAGGCCCCCGGCCCCCCAAGCTACCACACAGGGCCCCCCTGAGCAGGAGGACCGCCCTGGTCCACCTGGGCGCCACCTCCCTCACCGCTGGCTCTCTGCCATCAGCTGCAGTGGGGGCACCCACCAGGGACGGCCCGTCGCCTTCTCTCCGGAGGAGGAGCAGCGCCAGCGCCTCCCAGAGCGAATGAAAGCGAACCACAGGCCCACTTCCGGGCCAGCCGAGCACAGCGGTCTCAGCACCGGGAGGCGCTTCTCAGCCGAACTCCCAGAACTCCCAGGTGCCCTTCCCTGGGAGTTGCTCTGAGGATGAACTGCAGGGACTTGTGTGCTTGCTTCTAGAGCAGTTCATGGTGTAATGCAAGGCACAGACTGCAGAAAGAAGGTGTGGAGCTCAGCGAAAGCAACCTGCAAACGGCAGACAGGAAAACCACACAGCCTCTGCCCTGGCCAACGTCACGGGTTAGCTGTTAATAAGTTGGCTGCTTCTCCAGCTTTAAAATGCGTAGGCGTGTCCTGGAGATATTGCTATGATGCAAATTCTGAGTCAGCAGATGATGGATAAGCCCGCGGATCCTGCGTCTCTAATGTTTTCTCGGCCAGGACTCCACAACCGCCCGAGGACACCGGCCAGGCCTCCGCCGTCTCCTCCATGGTAGCTGAGGGCGACGTCTAGCTTGTGAAGGTCTGTGAAGGAAGACAGAAAGGATGAAGTGGCAGAGACGCGTGAGCCCCGAGGCCTGAGCCAGGGGCCGTCCGGCCTTGAGACAGGAGACTCGGAGCAGAGTCTGCATCCCTGAGAGTCTCTCTCCTACGCGGAGCCGGGAGGCCTGGCGTGTCGGCCTGGATGGAATCTGGCCGCAACCACAGACTCTCCTGACGGCCTCCAGAACACCTGCAGAAACGCAATATCCTGACGGGACACCTACCCTGAAGCAGCTCCTGAGTCCTGGCCCTTTTGTGAGTGTTTGTGGACTCCCGTCAGAGCTGCCACGCTTCCCGCCAGGAGACTCAGACGACCCTGGGCCTGTTGTCTTGGGGGGACCCTGACTCTTCCTGGTCCCCGAAACATGCAAGACTTCACTGGCTCTGCGTCTCCGGAATTGCAAGCCTTCAGACCCCAAACACACTCCCTCACCTGCAGGCTCCTCTCTGCCTTTCGGCCGACGGCCTCCACAGAGAGAGCTTCCTACCCCTGCCTTAGACAGTGTAACGTTTGCTGCCATTCGACCATGCTGAGAGCCACAGACTTTCAGCTCTGAGCCCCCTGCCCCGCCCTCTCCCAAACCAGGGACCCATCAAGGTGGAAGGAAGGAGACTGCGTTAAGGGCTGATTGTGCAGGAACCAAGTGTGGTCTCAGCTCCCTCTCCAGCCTCCCAGCAGCCCTCCCAGGAGGCGGTGCCTTTGACCGGTTTTCTTGCTGGGGAGGGACCTGGGCTGGGGGCCAGGAAGGCCATGCTGCCTGGCCAGGAGCTAAGGCCTGAAGGAAAGACAGAGAGGCCTGTCCAGGGAGGTGGTGGGAGGGGTGCGGGGTGGGAGGGGTGAGGAGCAGCATCTTCAGAGCCCCAGCTTCTCCTCGGGGCCGGGCGGGGTCAGGTGCCCAGGCTGAGTCTCACGGGAGTCCCCCCACGGCTGTGTCGCCCACAGCCCAGAGTCCACACCGCAGCCGCTGGGAAACACCGACTGGCTGTGCGTCCCTGTCACTTCTCCAAGGCCACAACTCCAGCGCAGCCGCCACGCTGGCGAAGCAATGGGGACAAGCCCCGTTCTGAGTCTCCCGCCCCCTCCTGGGGTTATGACCTTAGGCTGAAAGAAGGCGCCAGCCCTGGTCCCTGCAGGCAGCCTGGGGCCACGTGGGTACCTCACCTGTTGGGGGGGGGCGGGCATAAAGGTTAACCTGAATAATGTACCTGCTTCAGGCAGCATGATGTCTGCGACACGGGTAGCCCTAGAAGCAGTCGCTGTTACCATTATTGTTTGGGAGGAAAAGGCAGCAGGCGGCCTCGAGAGCTCACGAGGGTCCCCGTCGTGATCACCCTCCATCCTTCCGATGCCCCCGGAGACGGCAGGCACGCGGACATCATGCTTGCCTACCGGCCCCTCCAGCTGCGGACGCTGGGTTCCAGAGGTGACTGCCCAGGTCACCGCGCCCAAGGCCCAGGAAGCCCCACCCTGAGCACCGGGGCCGGGTTGCTGGCGGGGACACCAGCCCAGCCCCGCTTGCAGAGCCCGCCCGCAGGGTCCCTGCAGCTCCCATGGGGAGGCATGTTCCGATCCTGTCCTCCCCCAGTCCCTGCAGGGCACCCTCGCCTGATAGAAACCGGGTCTCATCCAGACACTAGGGGCCCCAACCAGCAGGACCTCACTTGCGCACAGACAGCCGTCCCCTTGAGGGCAGGGTGAAGGAGGGAGGGAGCAGACCTGGGGGGCTGCAGCCACAGTGGGCAGAGCTGCAGCAGGCGCAGGAGGGCAGCCTGTCTGGGGGCTCGGTGTGGGGCAGCTCTGCTGGTGGTGGAGCTGACCGCAGCCCCTCCTCCCCCTTCCCTGCTCCCCATCCTCCCCCAGCCCCCACACAAAGGCAGCGTGTGCAGACGTCCAGTCCAGGGACAGTGCTGGGGTAGGAGAGTCCGGGGAGGGGAGGGGGAGGCCGGAGGCTGCCTTGCTGTCAGTGTCCATCGCTGTCACTGAGGCATCGCCAGCACCATCGGGGCACGGGGCCTGCCCGTGACCACTGCTCCGCTGTAGGGGCTGAGCTGTGGCTGGCTCCAGTCAGGAGCAGGACCTCGTAGGTGCTCATCACAACGTGGGCCACTCGAGTCTCTCTCCCTGAGGCTCCCATGCCACACCGTCAGGAAAGAAGGGGGAGGGCATCACAGATTTTAAATGGAGATTTTTTAAAGCTTATAATGAGTTTAGAAAAGTGCATACTTGGAAACGAAAAATAAAACAAACAACCCAATTAAAAACTGGGCAGAGGACTGGAACAGACATTTTCCCAAAGAAGTCGTGCAGTGACCAACAAGAACATAAGAGATGCTCGCCATCACTAACCACGAGGAAAAAAGTAAATCAAAACCGCAATGAGACTTCACGCCACACCTGTCGGAACGGCTGTCGTCAAAAAGACAACAAGTGCCAAGTCTTAGGAAGAAGGCAGAGAAGAGGGGACCCCGGGCACTGTGGGTGAGATTGTAAATTGGTGGAGCCACTGGGGAAAGCAGTCTGGAGTGTGCTCACAAGATTAAAAGTAGAACCATATGACCCAGTATTTCCACCTGTTGATGTTTATCTGGAGCAAACAACAGCACTCTTTGGAAAAGGCATGTGCACCTCTGCTCCCGGCAGCATGGCTTACAGTCACCAAGACATGGAAGCAAGCTGCATGCCCGTCAGTAGACGGACGTGTAAAGATGTGTGCATATATATGTGCGTGTGGAACATTACTCAACCATGAAAAACGGGCTCCTGCCACCTGTGACAGCATAGATGGGCCTAGAGCACGTGATGCTCAGTGAGATAAACCGGAGAAGACAAACACTGTATGATCTTACTTACAGGTGGGATCGAAGAGCAAAATGAACATGCAGAGACGCAGAGAACAAAACGGCGTTTGCCTCGGGGGGTTGGGAGGAAAGAAAGGGGAGGAAGATAAGAGGTACAAAATTCCAGTCACAAAACGCGCGAATCACGGAGATGAAATGGACAGTGAGGGGGACCATTGTGTGGTGTCTTTGCGCAGCGACAGATCGTAACTAAACTCACGGTGATCGTTTTGAAACGCACAGAAATACTGAACCCTTACATTGTGTAACAGAATCTGACATAGCGTAGTAGGTCAATTATACTGCCATCCAAGCCAACGTGCACGCTCAGTTGTGTCTGACTCTTCGGGACCCCACGCACTGTAGCCCACCAGGCTCCACTGTCCATGGGATTTTTCGGGCAAGAACGCTGGAGTGGGTTCTCACCTTCTCCTCCAGGGGATTTTCCTGACCTCGAGCCCGCACCTCCTGTGTCTCTTGAACTGCAGGTGGATTCCCACCCGCTAAGCCACCAGGGAAGCCCCAGTCACACGTCAGAAAAAGAGCAAACAGAGAAAAAACTCAGGAAGAGGCCATGCTTTTGGTTTCCAGCAAAAGGTGTGGAGGGCAGGGGAACTGGATGAAGGCGGTCAAAACTACAAACTCCCAGCCGTTTAAGAAGAGTAAATACAAGGGCCATAGGCACCGGATTAGTAGAATCAACAGTGTTGGGTGCTGTCTGTGAAAGCTATGTGAGAGTAAGTCCTAAAATGGAATAAATAATAACTTTTTATACTAAAAAAATAATGTTCTTTTACTTCTTTATGAGATGAAAGAGGTTCACTACACTTATTGTGTTTATCACCTCCTCATTCACAACACCTCCCGAGGCAGGTAAGTCACATCACCTCCCGAGGCAGGTGGGTCACAGCACCTCCCAAGGCAGGTGGGTCACAGCACCTCCCGAGGCAGGTGGGTCGAGCATCATACTATACACATAAACCGGTACGGTGCTGGATGTCAACTACATCTCAGTAAAACTGGGAGAAAATCAACAAGTTCTCACAACACATGATAATAAGATTGGTCACCTATATTTTTATTCTA
Source organism: Ovis aries (assembly GCF_016772045.2). NCBI lineage: Eukaryota > Metazoa > Chordata > Mammalia > Artiodactyla > Bovidae > Ovis > Ovis aries. Next base: position 1,479,117 of record NC_056055.1, read on the forward strand.
ATTAATTTCACTGTTTGGAGTCAGTATTTAGCATTGTTTATTATATTATAAGTCACATTTTCCTGGCCTCCCGACTGTCGTCACAGAGCACTGCTGGGAGGTGAATGTGTTATTCTCGCCCAGACAGAGTAGGCAGGACGTACCGGGCACTGCCAGCGTGCAGTTTGCAAATAACCAGACCTGGTTCTTGTCTGTATGAGGCTCGGTGCTTGTCAGAAGGAGGGCATCAGAAAGAGAAGAGGGAGTCGGAGGGGGAGATAGCTGGATGGCGTCACCGATGCAAGGGACTTGACCTTGGGCAAATGCTGGGAAAAGGTGAGGGACAGGGAGGCCTGGCGTGCCGCAGCCCATGGGGTCGCAAAGAGTCAGACGGGACTGGGCAACTGAATGATGGCAACAGTGCCCGTCACCCGCGGTAGCCTGTAATTAACCTGTGAGGAGAGGAAGCACGGGGCTGGGGGAGCGGTGCCAGGTGGGCTCGAAGGTGGGGGCGCCGAGAGGCGGGAGAAGTCAGAGCCACAGAGCCCTCTCGTCCTGGCACGCGGAACCCTCCATCCCCAGGGCATAAAGCACCCAGACCTGCCCACCTGGAGCGGGGCCCCCGAGGTCAGCGGTGTCAGGAGGCAGGGCTGGGGAGAGCCCGTGCTCACCGACAGCCGTGAGCAGACAGGAAGGGCCAGATCAGTGCTCCGGGTGCCATCCACACGCCTTTAAATGCCTCGGATGAAGTGCTCTGCCTGCCTCCCAGTCATCGCTGCGCCGAGGGCTGCTGTGCAGGTGAGCGGCTGCACAAGCTCGCAGCCGGAGCTGTCCCCCAGCCCCAGCGTCCGTGGCTCAGAGAGCTCGCGCAGTAGACAGGGGGCCTCGAGCCTTGGCTGCCCCAGGTAGCCAGGACCTGACGTGACGGGACGGGACAGCTGGGGAAGGCCCGCCTGCCACAAGCCTCAGTGCTCGGACTGGCTCTGCAGGGTCCTCGGGGAGCCCTGTCCTCACGTGCACAGAGCGTGCTGAAGCTTTCATGTGACTTCTCGACTTCCTGGCCAAAGCCCTGTAGGAAAAGCATAATCTGGCTGTTTGGGTTTCCGTAAGATGCCTTTGTCTGTATTCTCGTGAATCTGGAATGCAGCATCATGGATTCGACACTCGCTGGATGAATTTTCTTTTTCACCCCTTACGGCGAAAGCATTATTCCAAACAACCTCCTTGCAGGGAGTGGCCGAGCATCGGCCTCCCACAAGATCGGCGCCAAGGCAGGCTGTGATCAGGAGCCCGCCCACCCTGCCTCGGAAAGGCTCGACTGTCTGTTGTGAGCAGGAAGACAGTTCTTCTAAGCTGAGCTCACAACGAGCTGGTTTTCACACCTTGGTGAGAGGGCTCCATCTGCCCTTCGCACACAACACCCCAGGGCCACAGAGCAGAGAACAGGACCTCTCTCTGAAGCAGGTGAGCAGGAGGCGGCAGACATCAGGGAGGCTGGCAGAAGAAAAGGAGAGCCAGGTAGGGGCCAGGTGCTGAGTCAGAGCAAGGGAAAGGGCCTCGGGCCTCAGGAAGAAATGGCAGGTGCCACGCAGGGAGGGTCCTGCCGCCCCCTCTGGAAGGCTCTGGAGCGCCTTGGCCTGCAGGTTGGGCAGGAGCCCCACAGCCCCACGCCCTCCCTCTCTGAGGCTCTGTATTCCCTGCCAGGAGCCCAGAAGGCACCGGAGAAGGGACCACCCTGGGGAGCCCCAGCATGTGAGGAGATCCAGTTGGTCGCTACCTGTGACACACACCCCAAGGGAGGAGGGACCCAGTCCAGAGGTGTCCGGGAGGACCAGGGTAGCAGCGGGCCTGAGGGCCCCAGGAGAACAGTCTGGGGCTTGGCGGGTCGGCGGGGGGAGGCACACCCGCTGGGCTGTGGACGCGGCCGTCACCCGAGGCTGGGTGAAGTCCTCTCTTGCATCAGGAGTGGTGCCAAGCTGCATACAGCCCCTGCCCCCAACCTGGGCCCCACCAGGGACCCTCCCCAACTGCAGAGCTCGGGCACGTGCAGGGACGGACATGGGTGCATCCTAAGCTGCAAAGGTCAAAAGGTCCCCTTCAGGTTGGAGAGGAGCCCTCCTGACACCTCCCTCTCACCTCTGGGCCATCCATGGTCAGGGACGTGCCTGGCGGCAGGCCTGGTCCTGGCAGCCAGCAGCCGGTGCCGGGCAGGCGTGCGGAGCTGGTCAGGCTCTGCGCTCCCTGCACGGAGGCCAGTGGATGGAAGGGACTCGGAGCTGCGGTCACGATGTGACCACCAGCACGCTCCGGGGACCCGCAGACGGCAGGCAGCGGCAGTCAACAGGAAACGGCGGAGTTAGGGACTGGATGTGGTCTCCGCCCCGAGTGCTGGCACCAGGGCTGGGCCGGGGGGCGGGGGCAGCTCTCTCCTGGGGAACCAATGGGGGATGCTGGGTGGGGAGACCCCATCAGGGCAGCTCCGCGTGGGACGGAGCAGCTGCGCGTGCGCTGGAGATGCACACCCCAGCCCTCTGCTGCTGATAAGCTCCAGCTGCACCCAAGGCCACATGCTCAGCTGCCCGGCATCCAGCGTGTGTGGCCAGGGGCAGCGGGTGCTGGGGAAGTGGGCCTCCGGGCGCACAGGTGATCCTGTCTCACCGGGTGAGGCTGGAACCAATGTCTGCTGCCCGGTTCTTCCCGGGGACCAGGGTGCTCAGTGCAGACGGGATCTGGTGGCAGGAACCTCCCGAGTGGTGGCGGCGTGAGCCACAAGTCGGCACCCATAAGGTCCGAGGAGCGCCTCTCAGACCACCACAGGAGAAGAGACCCTGAGGGATTCCTGGGGGCGGTGGGCTGGGAGCAGGGCCTGGGGCGTCCGAGGCAGGAGGCTGGAGGTTTGGAGGAGGCCCCGGTGAAGGAGGCCTCTGGATGCATCGGAGCCATGAGCCCCCTTCCCGGAGCGGCCCCCTGCCCCGCTGTCCCTGCAGGGAAGCCTCTCTGCCCTTTTTCTCCTCCCGTGTCCTGTCCCCGACCCCACGTCCTCTTGTCTCCTCCTCGCCACCGGCTTGCCAAGTCCAGGGTCCACAGCTGGACTGCTGATGGCAGGAAGGCCAGCCTAGGGAGCCCCCCGTGGGGTGGGGGCAGCTACGTGCTCCGCCCGCCGTCTTAGCCCCAGACGTCGGCACCGGTCTGGAAGGCTGGGCCTGCTGCCTGCAGCAGGAGCCAGACCCCTGTCCCTCCCTCTCCCGGCCCTGCTCACAGGACGAGGGCAGGGAGGCCAGAGTGCGGACAGCGAATCGGAGCAACACCGTCTTCACCGCATGCTGAGAGCCTGCAGCTTCCTCCTGACTCGCCCTGTCCTCCCTCCAAATGGCAGAACCGTGCAGTCACAGCTTCAGAGGTGACAAAGCGGCAGGTTTTGTATGATGGGAGATGGGAGGCAACAGGAAGGTGCTTCTGAGTAATTCAATTGCCAGGCTTTCCCCATGGATGGAGAAAGCACACACACCCAGCATACACACACAGACGTGAGCACACGCACACACCACACATCCAAACCAAACACACACACACCCGTATACACACACACACACCACATAGATATGAACATGTGGACACACACTCCCCAAAGATGCACACACCAAACACACAGAGACACACACCCCCGCTGTATAAGGTTCATTAAAAATATATATGTATACAGAACTGTTTTCTAACATTTCTGATACTGAACATTCCTATCAAATCTCAGGCACTGAAGCACGCTGCTGTACACCAGGTGAACCATCCCAGCACGTGTCCCACAGACAATTAGAATAACTATGCAGGTGGTTTTTCAGGCCACCCTCTCCTCGGCCCCCTGAGCCCCGTCTTTGGTGAGCTTGGTCATTGCGTGACTCTGTGGAGACCGGTCCAGCTGGAGGGTCGGGCCGGCTCCAAGCCAAGGAGGGCTCACCAGCACCAGCGTCCACACACGAGTGTGCCCCCAGATGGCTGCTGCCAGCGTCCATGTGCCAGCCCCAGCTGCCTCCAGCCTCCCTGACTCTCACCAGGGTCAGCAGGGGGCCTGACCCAGGCGTCCTTCAGATTCCTGCTTCTGCCCTGGGTCCCAGAACAGGTGAGGCTTTATGTTCAGCTTTCAAGAGTGGAGTTTCTATTTGCCCCAGCCCCTGGGTCTCCTGAAAGGAAGCCCTGCTGGCCTTCAAAGCTAAACACCTGAGGCCCACCTTCCCAGTAAAGGACCCCCAGGTTGGGGGGCCAATGTAGGACTCAGAACATTGCTCCCTGGGGAGAGCCTCTGCTGCCATGGACACCCTCGCATCTGTGTGCGGCCCCCCCCCGGGACTGCTGGACCTCGCATCTGTGGGTTGCCCCCCCAGGACTGCTGGACCTCGCATCTGTGGGTTGCCCCCCCCGGGACTGCTGGACCTCGCATCTGTGGGTTGCCCCCCTGGGACTGCTGGACCTCGCATCTGTGTGCTGCCCCCACCCCGGGACTGCTGGACCTCGCCTCTGTGGGCTCCTCCCTCTGGGACTGCTGGACCTGCCTGCCCTACCTCCATCTTGTAGCTCTTTCTTTCTGTCTTCAGTCGTAGGGGATCTTTTCTGCTTGTTTTCCAGTCTCTCTCATCAACAGTCGATCTGAAACAGGCATAGTCTCCATGTGTCCCTGGGAGGAAGCAAGCTCAGGGTCTTTCTACTCGGCCACCTGGGCCGTCTCTGGGTCTTCCATGAGGGCACTGTCCATGAGAGGCCCCAGCCTCCTGACCGCGTCACCCCCACTTCCTAACGCCGTCTCTCTGGGGACACAGACAGCGCACACAGCACTGGGCACAGAAGGTCTCCACGCCCCGCACAAGGCTGGCATTCCTCCCCGGGGGAGCCTCTCTACCCCCACAGGTGCCCCGTAGACACCTCTCTAGAAGCCTCCCCTCCCCTGACAGCTCGGTCAGAGGGGTGTGCTGGACCTGAACTGCCTGTTCAGTCCGTAGTAAAGAACGGCGGGCGTGACTCAGGAGTGGCAGGCGGTAGCTCTCATGATGGGGCATGAGCGCCAGCCCTGCGCAGGGACTGCGTTTTCTGCCTCTTCTAAACCTATGCTCCACGGTCTGGAGGAGCCTCTCCCTGGGAAGGTGCGGAGCAGAAGCTGTGCTCAGAGCACCCGGCTCCCCAGGCTCGCGTGTGTTCGTCTCCCTGACTCCCCAGCAGCTCTGAGGCTCACGAGGGTTCACGGTGTGGCTTCCACCTGTGGGTACCCAGGTCAGAGCTCCGAGCTACATTGAACTCAATCACTTCTTCTTGAGTAAATGAACAAATAAGATAAAGGTCTAGAGATGAAAGAGATAACTGATCGCTGTGTGTATACCCCAGTGAGCTCCCTTCCCCTGTAGAAAATGCTCCCCAGATAAACTAAGGATGAAAGATCTAACGGAAAAGGTGAGAGGGGAGGGGAGGGGTGGGAAGGGAAAACAAAGAAGCGGTGCGCTGTCTCAGCTAGACAGGCTTAGGGCTGACCGGGAAGAACGTCCCTATGCTAAAGCTGTTTCTAAGAAAGTAATATAAAATGCATTCTTAAATAAAAAGAAGTCACAACTGTATTTGAGTCACTTTTTTCTAAAAAATGGAGTGCTTTTCCCCTAAAGCTAAAGAGAGTGAAATTGAAATACTGAGCTGTCTGTACAGAAAAAAGAAATTCTCTCTCTTACACACACACACATCTGGTTTCTCCCTCTAGTCATTACAGTATAAAATACTTATATAATATTTATATAAAATAGAAAAGACTTTAAAATAATATAAAATACTTACATCTAACAAATGCATTCAGATCTACTCCCAGAGTAAAATAAATCGGTTATAAATTCTCCACATAGAAGATACCCAGGAACGGTGCCTGCTGGATCCCAACCCACCACCAACAAAGTCAAAAGTGATGGGGACTGGAGCCCTCTTTCATCTTCTACTCTGGGTGCACAGGGAGGAGAAGCGCGAGGCGGCGTGAGGAGGGGTGGGCCCCTGCGCTGATTCACTCACATCACAGCCCATTTTGCCTTTTCCCATAAACCGGAAAAGACAGGAGAAGGAGAACGTGGAAAAAGACACACACGCTCGAGCTGAACATACTCAGAAAAAGTGCTCAAAGCATCCGTAGCCTAGAATCATGAATGCTCTTAACTCGAATTGGAAGTTCCAAAAAATGGAGAAAAAAAAAAGGAGATTTGTAAAGACGGGCACGGCAGAAAGTGCTGTGCTGTTTCAGTGGAAGTCGCCATCCTCGTGGCGTGTTGATCTGCTCATCTCCTGCACAACATCACGCCCCGCAGAGCGCTGAAATATCACCTTTGTTTGCAGGAGGCAGTGCACAGCCTCACTGCGAGGCGTTCAAATCAGTGTCGGCAAACAGCCCTTCAGCCCTCCAGAGAGGCTGGCGCAGCCAGCGACTCAGGGTCCACAACGTGCCCTTCAAGCGGGTCTGAGTCTCTCCTCCCACCTTCCCAGCTTTCATTTCCTCTTCCCTGGAATTCACCCATGCGGCCTGGGTTCCCGGGTGTTTCCCCGAGACCATCTGCAAGCTTCTTCATGTTCTTTCTAGCACCAGATTCAAAGCCTACTTTCTCACATCCAGAGGCGCTGCTTTAATGCCCAAGGCAGAAGTCGGAAGCACAGGTGCCTGAGTTAGCGTTGCTCCCAACGCTGGGTCAGTGCACACCAGGGAGACACAGCTTCTCCTCATGCAAAACGCGCCGGGAGGAAACCAGGAAATAACCGTAGTTTAGGCCAGCAGTCCTCAGGCTGTGAGATGCACATGCATGCAACATTTGTCTTTAAAACAAGTTCTTTTTCAAGTTAATTTTCCAAACACTGAAATATTTCCCTTTAAAGAGTTAAGAAAATCTCAGGAGTTGGGGTTAAAGGGGTTTCTCCACATGATTTATAAAGACATGAACCAAACACTTGTATTAATACATGGCTATGCGCACACAAACTCATGCGTGTGTGCAAATTCATGCACAAATTCATGCACACTTATACACGTGCGTGCACACGAGCGTGTGATTGTGATCGGGGTCATTCCACTACCAGACACCCAGCAATTCCACGTCTGTCTCCTCACCTCCCCAGCCCTCAGCTCCATCAGCCATGTGGCCGGTCCCCTGCCCACCAACCCACCCCAGAGGCTTGGGGGTGCTGCCTGGAGCCCCCATGTCAGCATCACCCTGGCCTCGTCACAGTTTTTATACCTGACGGACCACATCCCAGGTCCCCCTTATTTTATCAGCTTTCAAACTATCCTCAACTATTTATTTGAGCACTAAAATCATAAATATCTAACATATTTGATCAAAATTACATCTCACTATAAAATTATTTATTAGAAACTAATGTAGTTATTGCAGAAGGCAATGGCACCCCACTCCAGTACTCTTGCCTGGAAAATCCTGTGGACAGAGGAGCCTGGCAGGCTGCAGTCTGTGAGGTCGCTAAGAGTCAGACATGACTAACTATTAATATTATATTTAGTGTATACTGAATGTACATATTAAATATATACATTTAATATGTATATATTTAATATATTAAGCATGCGTGCATGCTAAGTCACTTCAGTTGTGCCCTACTCTTTGAGACCCCTTGGACTATAGCCAGCCAGGCTCCTCTGTCCATGGGATTCTCCAGGCAAGAGTACTGGAGTGGGGTTGCCACACCCTCCCCCAGGGGATCTTCCTGACCCAGGAATCAAACCCCCATCTCTTACGTCTCCTGCGTTGGCAGGAATGTTCTTTCCCACTTGCGCCACCTGGGAAGCCCATATTAATTACGGATAATACTAAATTATAACAAGATATTCAGGAAATCTTACCTTTCAAAATTCCTTTCAACTTAAATAATTAAGAAATTTCAAAGTGAGAAGGAAACAACTGCCCACAGAAGCACTTCCCGCTGGGTGGGGCCCGCCATGGTGAGAATAGCCCTGGGTCCTAGCATGGGCAAACAGAGCCAGCACCGGGGTCTCACTGCACCAGCTCGGGCCGCGTCCACCAAAGCACACCGACTTCCTGCTGGGAGAACTGGGCCTCCGCCGTGAAGCCTCGACTGTTCTGTCTGATCAAACCACGGGCGTGCTGCCTTCATTTGTAATTTCCTGGTGTGTATTGGAAGCCTTCACACCTAACATCATTTTGCTAGAACGAGGATAGGAAGAAAGGGGAAGAGACTGCCAGGGTTTGCAAGGTGCCTCGGGCAGTGAAGCGCTTCAGCATCCTGGAGGTCAGCTCCAGTCGTGAACCAGCAGCGGAGGCAGCAGAGGGCTGGCGCTCCACCCGCCGCAGGGAATCGCGCAGAAGTGGTGCGCACGAGCCCCTCGGGGAGGGAGAGAGCAGCTGTTGTTTGGATTCTGCACACAGCACCTCGCGTCTGGGGAGAGGCGACCAGGAGAAGGAAGAAAGGCAGGATTGCTCCCCGGCTGCTCCGGAGTCCTGACATGGGGCAGGGCCGGGTCCCATGTGGGGCTGATCCTGTCCCCCGCCCTCTCCCCGCAGTGAAAGAGGAGGATGCCTTCAAAGAGGAGTTCCCCAGGGAGGAAACTTGGAAATGGAATGGAACCATGCCTGTGAGGAGCAGGGCTGAGCTCGCAGGGGCTGTGAGCACCCTCCTCTCTGCAGGACTCAGCAGGCCACGGGGTCAGGCTGAATGTAACACTGTTCGAATGCTCTAGAAGCTCCGGTCTCCTGGGGGAGACGTGAGCAGTCAGCCCACGAGAAGGAGGCCGAGCCGACCCAGGTCTGCACGTGCAGCCATTCACGCAGCCTCACTCTCAGACTGTCGGGCTGAGCTGTTTCAGCAGCCATCTGCGGACGACGCCACCGAATTACTTGGCGTCTTTGTTCTTCATGCTCTCATTTCAACTGAGCAAAGCCAGGCACGTGGGAGTCGAATGTCTGATGATACAGCCAGGTGTACACACCCATGTGTGTGTGCAGCCCTGCAGTCACGCTTGAGGCTCTGTCTACAGCCACACGTGTGGACGGTGGCACTCTCTGCGCTGGACACCAGGCAGCAGCTGCCGTGTGCTTCGGGGTCAGGGCGACTGTGCCTGCCCAGGGTCATTAAGTGTGCGCAGTGAGGTGTGTGAGCTGGGGCTCCTGTTCTCCCGGTGTTGGTTGCCGCTCACTTAATAACCGCACGATTAATAGCCGCCACCTCAGCACCGATCTTGTGACAGCCATTCAGACCTTTACCCGCGAGCCACCCTCCACTCCCGCATTCTCCCGCAGGAGACCTGGTTTCTAGGCAACAGTGCAAGCTGGGGGGGCGGTGGGGGGGGGGAGCAGATGGTCTCCTGCTGGGAGAAGAGGCAGCCTCCGATGGAGGCACCTGTCCCGAGACCAGGGACCACCCTGTCCCCGGGGGCCCTGCTAGGACAGCACTGCCCTCCGCCCAGCGCCCTTCCGTGCCGCCCGTGGACCCTCACCCAGGGACCTGAGGGCACTGACCTGTAACCAGAGCCTCCCCACGGCGAACCAGCCCGACTTCTTAGCACCCTGAGCGCCCGCTCACCTTCAGCGTCATCCTTCCCTGTGGAAGACCAGGTTAGACCAGAGAGGGGGGCTGAAGCGCTCCGTCTCACGAGGACCGTCTTCTCGCTCTGGTGTGGGCCCCTGGTGGTGAGCTCCGAGGGGTCTCCCTCTGAGCGGCTGTCGACCTGCGTGGCTGGATTCACTGGACACGCGAGGCCCCTGACGGCACAGCCTTCGCGGCGCGGTCCTTCCACGCGTTCCGCCGCGTTGCCCTGATTCCGCTCGGACCAGGGCTCTGAGGGCAGCCGCGAGGGGCTCCCCAGTCTCTGAGGGCCCGTGCGAGGGGCTCCCTGCCCCCGAGGGCCCGCGCGAGGGGCTCCCTGCCCCCGAGGGCTGCTGAGAGGGGCTCCCTGCCCCCGAGGGCCCGCGCGAGGGGCTCCCTGCCCCCGAGGGCTGCTGAGAGGGGCTCCCTGCCCCCGAGGGCTGCTGAGAGGGGCTCCCCAGTCTCTGAGGGCTGCTGAGAGGGGCTCCCTGCCCCCGAGGGCCCGCGCGAGGGGCTCCCCTGCCCCTGTCCCCGCGCCCGCTCCTGAGAAGGGGGCGCCACGGCAGCTGCGGCTTTGGGGCCGTCCCTGTCCGGACCAGAGGGCGCGGGCGGAGCGCGGGGCAGGCGGCGCTGGGAGAGCCGTCCAGGCTCCGGTCCCTGGGCCGCGTCCCCACGCGGCTCCGAGTCTGGGTTTCCTCAGCCAGAAAACGGGGCGCTTCCGAGGCATGCCGGGTGCGCACAGAGCTGTTTCTCGGGACCATTATTTTTGCGGATCTGACTCCTCGTCTCTGGGGGCTGGCTTCTTTCCCTCTAATAATCTGAATGCATCAGCGTATTTTCAGAGGGTGAGAAGAGAGACTGAGGGCCAGGCCCTGAGCATCACCCTTTCTCTCTCAGCTCAAAGCCGCTCAGGAAGTCCCTGCTTGGTCTTTGGATGCTGCCTGACAGGGGCTTAGAGGGCAATGAGGCCGTCCAAAGACGGCGAGGCAGCGGGAGGCCAGGGCTGAGAAAGAGGAACACGGGGGCCAGCAAACCCAGGGGAAGATGCTCAGACCTCCCTGTCCCGTGAGAGTGTGTGTGTGAGAGAGAGAGAGAGAGAGACTGTGTGTGTGCAAGTGTGTGTGAGAGTGTGTGTGTGTGTATGTTTATCTTTGTGTGAGTGTGTGCATTTGTGTGTGTCTGTGTGAGTGTGTTTGTGTATGTGAGTGGATGTAAGTTTGTGTGTCTTTGTGTGTGTGTGAGTGTTTTGAGTGTGTGTGAGTGTATATGTGAGTGTATGTGAGTGTGTGTGAGTGTGGTATGTGAGTGTGTGAGTGCATGTGTGTTTGTGTGAGTGAGTGTCCGTGTGTTTGTGTAAGTGTGTGTGGGGAGTATTTGAGTGTAAGTGTGTGAATGTGTGAGTGTGTGTGTGTGAGTGAGTGTGTGTGTGTTTGTGTAAGTGTGTGGGGGGAGTGTTTGAGCGTAAATGTGTGACTGTGTGAGTGTGTGTGTGTGAGTGTGTGAGTGAGTGTGTGTTTGTGTGTGAGTGTCCGTGTGTTTGTGTAAGTGTGTGGGGGGAGTGTTTGAGTGTAAATGTGTGAGTGTGTGTGTGTGTGAGTGTGCTTTTTCAAGAAAGCATGGCTTCAGTTTCCTGTGACTTGACTTCAGGCCGGGACCCCGCTGCCCGCAGCCCCCGTCCCCCCCCCAACTGAGACGGGGCGCACGGGCAGCTGTCTGGGCTCCAGCTGCGGAGAACACCTGAGGCCACAGACGGGCACCCCCGCACACACGAGGCCAGCGTCTGCTCCGACACGGCCACTCCCTTCATCTGGACTGCCGCTCACTTACCAGTGAGTCCAGCCGTGGGAGCCGTCCTCCTTTAGTGCCCGCTTTGGGCCGCAGAGTCAGTCTTCTAACCCACGACGCTGCTGCGGGGCCTGCCATTGCCCCAGTGGGACAAGACGCTCAGGGCCGCAGCTCTAGGTGTTCTAGGGCCACAGGAGCCGTACTGTGGAGCCCTGTCATCACCAGAGGCCTCCAGGCCACCACTGCCCTCCCAGGAAGAATGGGGGGCCCCCTCTTGGAAACTGCTGGACCCCAGGTTCTCCCGATGAGACCTGCCCACCCAGCAGCCAGAGAAAGGCCCTTCAAGGGATCACTGTCCTGGATAATGGAGACCTCAGTCGAGACCAGCCTCCTAGAGGCTTTGCAACGGCACGCCTCCCGAAGCGGGCACAGAGGTCCTTGCATGCCAGCAGGTCCCTAAGGAGGACATGCCTCTGAAGAGGAAGTGCTGAGAGGTGAGGGGCCCACCCAAGGTAACTGGAGTGTGGGAGGCAATTTCCTGGGATAACAGTAAGCCTGAGGGTTTTGCCCAGATGACCGCAGAGCCAGGCAGCATCATCCTGCTCCGTCCCGACCTGTGCCCACAGCTCGGCTCACATGGTCCTTCACACCTGCCTGGGGTGGAGACACTGACCCGACCCGAGGTTCACCTGCGGAGTAACTCACTCCATTCCAGGCCTCCCTGCTTCCTCCATTCCAGGCCTCCCTGCTTCCTCCCCAGCGTGGTCGAGGGGAGTTCACCTCAATGGCTTGACTTCCTAACTCTCCACAAACAAATTTCCACCCCTGATGGAGACGTGTGCATCTCATTGTTTTAATAATTTACCCCTGAGATGATTTGTGGCTGGCATGTTAATTATGAACACGCACATTACCATTTTTATAGCCCATTTGGACATGGATCAGCAGAGAAGGAACCGTTACCCCAGAGTTTCCATTTATCACTTGGGTTCGGTCCTGCGTTTTTGTGAAAACAGAAGCTGTATTCCAAACACCAAGGATGAACCCTCCACTTCGCCAGGCGCCTTTGACTTCATCAGATGCATGGAATTTCAGCTTTTCTTTTAAACACCGTGTCTGGCTGACAATCCTTGATCGAGGCTTTCCAAGTACCAGGCCCTGGGGTCTTCCTGTGTCATCTACACTTGGGTGAAGCGAGCTGGGAACTCAGAGCTGAGGGCCAAACAGATTGGGTGCGTGGAGGCCTGGGCCGACGTGTTTAGGGAAGAGTCTGGGGCTTTGGAGAGACTTGGAGACCGCCATGTCCCTGCAACGGGTCTTCCCCTCAACGTCTAGTCCTTCTCGTGGGGCAGGACTTCGTCATAAACCAGAGCACCTGCTCCAACCTGACACGTGTTATCCAAGAGAACGAAACCCAGAGAGGACCCAGGCCCTGGCTGGTCTGGAGGAGCTGGGGATGGGGCAGGACCCCTTGGGGGTGAGAGAAGACAGCAGCCCCGAGGGGCCAGCGGGGACATGAAGCCTGCAGGACCATCCCCGACCCAAGCGGGGCGCCTGCCGGCCACCCCAGCCCCCTCTCTCCCCACCATCCCCCCGGCGCCCCCATCTGTCTTCCTGGGACTTCGGGAGGAAATTAAGGTATTGCAATCTAAGGCCCCAGGATGCGCAGTTTCCTCTTTGAAACCTGTCTCCCTTCTCCAGGGTCTTCCTTCCAGCAGGTTGTGGGTGCCCTCCCTTGCTGCCCAGGAGGCCGCTGGGCTCTTAGTGGAGTGGGAGTCGGACCTCAGGCTTCTCAGGGGCGTCAGAAGCATGCTTGGCGGTGGTCGGTGTCCCCAGACACTAACCAAACCAAAGGACCAAACCGAAGGGCCAAACCTAAGCGATAACAGCAGCGAGGACGAAAAGCGCGGACTTTGAGCCCAATCCTGCACCTTTAAAGCAGCTGGCTTCTCTGCCCCAGCCCTCCTTCCGGAGGCCAGGCTCTATGAGGGAAAGTCAGAACAACCCTGCAACATCCTTCCACTTAAAGTCGCAAAAGACGCCGCCGTACTGGCTGCAAGCCGTGTGCCCGCCTCAGCCCACTCTGCCCCCGGGAGGCTGGGCCTGCTGGCCGGAGTCAGCTCCCGCCCTCCCTGTCCCCGTGGGTGTCCCGCCTGGGCGCGGGAACACTCCTTCCTGCGGGTCCCTAGACCCCGGGCTCAGTAGCGTCCAGCCTGAAGCTCCTTACTCGCTGAGGACAGGTTCACGGGAGCTGCCCTCCGTGTGGTTTCCCTAGTTTCCTCTAGAATGTCAAGATGTCCACACATGGCTCCGTGAAGGACTTCAAGTACCACAGTCCCCAAACCACGAGCACTGCAGAAATGAACTGGAAACGTCACCTTTCTGTTTAGTCCAGCCTATCCCGTCATTAAGGCAGCGTGTGGCCACGATAGGTATCACAGCAACCCAGTGAAAGCAATCGTTTCACCTGGTTCCCCACGACGGTTTTCCTGAGACCTCAGGCAGCATCCTCGACGGGCCTTACCTTTCTCACCTGAAAAGGGAGAAGGCGGTGATCTGACCTGGCTGTTCAAGGCGCTGCCTCCGCTGTAAGAAGGGCACACGCACACCGGGAGGCGTGCAGGCCAGGGCGGGCAGGTGCAGGCAGTGGGCAAGCATCCAGACGACAGCGTGCCGAGAGGCCCGACTCGGAGAGGACGACATCACCTCTCCCGGGATTTCTGAGGCCGGCCCGGCCCTGTGTGGCCTCAGAGGCTGGCTCTGAGCTTTGTAACAACACTCTGACTCTGCAGGAACGGATGGCAGAAGTGGAGCATGCGCCAGTGATCACAGCTACTGGAAAGCGGGGCACTCTCTGGAGGGAGCAGGGCCCCTGTCCCAGGGCCTTTGCACACCCCATGTGACTGTCTGCAGGAGATTTGGACTTCAGCGGGGCTGGGACGCCAAGACTGTGCGGGGCCCAGCGGCGGCCACACAGGCCGGGCAGTCAGTGCTAGGGGTGCCGTGCAACAGCGTCCCCTGAGGTTGTGCGGCAGGAGTGCCTGGATCCGGGACCCCTCTCAGCCTCAAGAAGCTCTGACTTCACTATTATATCAGCAAAGGTCTCCAGGCTTCTTTACAGCCTCCAGTTCTGTGAATCCACCAAAAGGCTCTTGCTGACAAAAAGTTCCTCCGGTTCACGTTAATGTTTGTTAAAGTAGCGCTTATTGATAGGTCTGTCTTCACACTTCAACCTCTAAAATCTCACTTAATAAAATCTGACTGATGCTAAAAGGAATCAAGATGTTATTTTTTTCTAATAGAAGCAAATAGCTTCCACTTACCAAGACGCTGCTGTCTGGTACCCGCGTGCAGGTGAGTCTGTGTGTCTTGAACAAGTGTAATGCGAACTTACTACTGAGCTCATCTCTGCCCTTTGGAGGGCTTCTCGGTGAAAGTGGGCTTCATTTCTCAGAGAAGAGACCTCTAGAAGGCGTGGCTCTTTTCCTCACTTCGCAGTGTCAACGTGAGAGTCTCCGAGTCACAAAGCATCTCGGCTCTGAAGCCGGGATGTCAGCGCGGATGTCAGCCTGCTGCATGCTTGATTGAGTGTCCCCGTCAGCTCCGCCCCTGCAGAGAAGGGCTGCCCTGGCTTCTCTGGTTCTGTGTCTGGGGGTCTCCCTCCCCATCCCCACCACCTCAGGGAGACACTGGAGCGATAAAGAACAGAAGCCCTTTTTATTGGACTTGTACCGTCACGCGCTGGCCTCTCACCCTGTGTCTGACAGATGTTTGAAACTGATTCTTCCTCCCGTGGACACGTCTGACCGTTCTTTTGGAATTTTGCATTGCTGGGATGACTCTCCCGCTGTTCCTTCCACCTTGTAGATGAATCTCTCTGTGGGGAGGTGGCCTCCGGCTCCGCCATCATCCTGAGAAGCTGGGGGCCTCCAGCTTCGTGGGGCTGGGGTCCTTCTGTCCTGGCAGACCCTCTAGAATCTCCCTCCATGGACCACCCCACCTCAAGCCCTCCCCACGGCATGCTACATCCTAAACTCAGGTCCTACCGCGATGCTCTGGGCGTGTGAGCCAACGTCGACACAGCTGCGAAGCCCACAGGCTTCTTGGGCCTCAGGCGGGCACTGGCAGAGCCTCTTCTCAAGCCCAAGATCCCAGCCTGCACTCCCCGGAGGCCTCTTTCACTAGGACAGGAAATGCAAGCCCGGCATGGCCTGTTCCTCTCCCCCAGCCCAGTGGGAGGAGGTTCAAGAGTGGAGGAGTCGCTCTGAACCATTTCCTTTGTTCCGTGTGCTCGTGTGCGAGCATCGCCCTCACCCTGGTGTCAGAGAAGTGATCACACGGATGCCGCTGAGGACGAGCAGGCAGGAAGATTTCCGTTTTAACCCCTACTTCATACACAAGGCACCACCTCCCAGGACATGCACTTAACACAGTACGTGAGGCGTCTAATGGCAGCCCGCCAGGGCAGATGGATTGTCTGCATTTACCCGGAAGGAGCTCAGAACAAAGTGCTCAGGTAACTCAGTCCAGGCCACACAGGGTGGTGGAGCTGATCCCAAGACTTACCCTGTGAGCTCCCTGGTGCTTGAGACCGGTCTCCCCCAGGCCTGAAGGAGCATCTCAGTCACCCAAAGGGGTGGATGAGGTGCACGTCACCGCCCCCAGCCAGAGCTCCCAGCCAGCAGCTGGAGTGGGGGTGAGGAGGAAAACGTTCATTCCTAGCAGGTCCAGGTGATGCCGCCGCCCTTCGGGGGACCCACTTTGAGAACCGCCGTGGTCCTGACCTCCTGGCCTCCTCTCGCTGCTCCCCGTCCAAGGACACCTTCCCCCGGTGCGGCTTCCCCAGAGGCCTGGCTGGGCTGGTGGGCGGGAACGAGAGCACAGGGTCCCAGGGGCATCTGGGGGCACAGCTGCCTGAGGACAGCTAATTGGCCTTTGTCATCGGGAGAAACATGCTAAGGTTTTCTCCAGGGAGGCGGGGGAGCTGAGCCTTGTGGTTTAAAAGGTCACGGTGGAAACAGGATTCCCAGTTCTTCCAAACAAGTGTTTATCCGAGGAAGACATACCTGGAGCCAAACATTTCCCTGGGTCTGTTGGTAACAATGTAATGCAGTTTCGTTCAATATAACTCCCTACCTTGACAGACGTGACAACGTGCACACACACAGGCGACTCAAATAGTCTGCTTTTTGCCCACCGGCTGAGATGTTTAAGGGTCACGTAACAAGGCTGGAGAAGAAAAAAATTAAATAACTGGAAAAGCAAGGTAATTTAATTTTGAAAGCTGTGAGTATTCATTTGGAATAAACCAATTTATAAAGCTGGAAGTGACAAGCTCAAATTAAATGTACTTCCCTTCTATTGCTGCTTTTCTACACCCTCATCAGCCAATTACACTCTCAAATCATTTAGCAGAAGGATCATCTTCACTCTCTTTTAAAGTAGATAAATTCTTCTTAAAAATCCATTTTAATGTCTGATTGACATACGATTTACATTTGTGTTTATCATGCCTCCTGAGTTTTCCCTAGAAGATTTCCATTCCGGATCAATGCCTCTGGACATGGGTCAAGTGCCCTCACACAAGGACATCTGGGCATCAGGAAGAATTCAGAAACCTAGACGACGATCTCTAAAACCCGGCCCCAACATCAGCCTTCACATTCAGTAACATCTCTGTGTTTGCAAATAGCATAAACGGTGTCCTGCCTTTGAGGGCACATAAAGGCGGTATGATTGAAGGTCGAATCAAATTCCAGAGAGCCTGGGTGTCTATGCCTGGCCACTCAGGTAGGGTTCCGTTTACCTGGTGGTTCAGACAGCGTTCATTTCCTGTTTACATCAAAGAGCTCTGGTCCCATTTTAGAAGTGGATTAAATGCCTATTACACTTCTATTGTGGTGTATTATTCTTTCTGTAATCCTGGTCAGAGGCAGCAAACCGGGAGCATCGTTTTAGAACCACGATTATGAATTGCATGTATAGGTAGATGGGGATGGAGGTGGAGACAGGGATGGAGCTGATGGAGACAGGGATGGAGCTGAAGTTGTGGATGGAGGGGGGGGATGCAGGTGGGCACAAGGGTGGAGGCAGGGGTGGCGCAGACAGGGAGGTGGTCAAGCTGTCCGCTGCTCACTCCCCAGGGCGTGTTTCTCCCCACTCTTTCTTTGCCAACATCCTGCCTCAACTCTCCCTACAATTTTGAGAAGCTCCCTGGGATGGGAGCCGCCCCTTTGTATCTAAACCCAGGCTCTGACCTGATCGCTGGAGCCCACCCCAGGGCAGCCCAGGAAGCCCTCCGTGGCTCGCAGACAGAGGACGCACACAGCCAAGGGCAGAGCAGCTGGAGAAGGTGCACCTGAGGCCCGTCAGAGCGCCTCCCTGCACCTCCACACCCCCACCACGCCGGGCGCCCCCTGCAACCACTCTGTGGGCAACCAGCCAGTTTAGGTTCTCCCTGGGTCTCTGTTTCCTCCTCTCCAAATGAGAGTGATAAAACCCAAATGCAATGATGAGGGGCGATGAGAAGGTGAACATCGAGGGCACTGCAGCCTCACCGCCACGGCGACCACTCCTCCTCCCACCCACCCCGTCTTCCCGCCCGGTGTGCCCACCACCCCGAACACAGCCGCCAGCCCGCTGCTCTGACTCCAGGCTGCCGGCCAGTTCTCGGTTTCGGCTAGTGAGGACGGATGGGGCTGTGTGTCCCAAGGGTACTTGCTTTGAACAGCAGCAGCTGGAGGCCTGGAGTTAGGGACCCAAGATCAGGAATGAGGCCCCGAAGGTGGGAGTCTGGCCACAGCGGTCCACAAGGTAGAGAACGAGTTTGAAGAATTCCAAACCCATTCCAGCTACTGATCTGTTCAGGCGGCAAAACATATATTAAAAAATTAATAGAAAGTCCCCACTTTACCTAACCCCCAAGATGTTCTAGAACAGGGTGGCTGGTGGGGTGCCCAGCCCCAGTTGCCCAGTTCTCCACAAGCTAAAGGCTGGAGCTGCCGGCTGCGGGCAAGGAGCCCAGGAGGTGCTGCTGACGGAGGAGAGGATTCAGACAGTACGGTACCTGCCAGCACGGCCCCGGCAGCCCCACGCTTCTACGGGATTCAGAACAAACAATCTGACATGAGCAATGATGCGTGTATTTCAGAAGGGGATATCACTGGGCTGTAGATTGGATTCAAGGTGTCTGAGTTAGCACTGGCAGGATGTACAGACTATGGGTTTAAAAAATTAGTAATAACCAAGACCTCCAGCTGGAGGAAACCACAAGGCAAAGAGTAGAAAAGGAAAACACAGAACTTCTTGGGGGTGGCGAGGAGAGGCGCCCAGCAGGGTGGGATCTGTGACAGGTGAGCTGTGAGGCGTACACGACACCGTGCTGTGCTGAGTCACGCAGACTCTTGCAACCCCAAAGGCTGCAGCCCACCAGGCTCCTCTGTCCATGGGGTTCTCCAGGCAAGAATACTGGAGTGGGTTGCCATTTCCTTCTCCAGGGGATCTTTCCAACCCAGGGATCGAACCCGGGTCTCGTGCATTGCAGGCAGACTCTTTATCGACTGAGCTACAAGGGAAGCTGTGAGGTGCACCAGGACAGCAGGTGACCTTTAAATGAGTTGAACTAGGTTGCAGCCAGACTGCGTGCTTTTGGACTTGCTCCTGAATGTTCCTTGATCTTACATTCTAACAGCTGTTTTATGACCGTGGCATCTTTAAAATAACCGAGATCTAAAAAAGCAAGGACCATGCTCATCCCTGAGGCTCGTCTCTGCATCTGGGAACTAACTCAGAATGAGGCTTCCAGGAGTCACGCTGCCTCCCTAGGGAAGGGCATCAGACTCACCTCCTGGGAGATGGGCAGGGAGCTTTGTAGGAAAAGCCACAGGGACAAACACCCAGAAATAGAAACTGTGCGTTGAAAGCTCCCTGTCCTCCCCTGGGGGTGGACCCGTGGGTGTGCAGGACGATGTGTGCTCTGCCTGATGGTGAGCCAGGGACAGCGCCCTGCCCCGCCCAGGCCCGGGCAGCACCCAGCCCTGCCCGCTCTGCTCTGCTGACTTTCCGCTCCTTCCAGAGCCACGAGCAGGGTGACGCTGCCTCCTCCTAACCCAGTCCTCCAGCCCGTCTATCCTCACAACCTCGCTCCTCCCACACCTTCACAGCCAAAGCCCCCCCGGAGAGTTCTCCCAGCCGCACGCCTGCCCAGAGCAGAGCCAGCCCAGGCAGGGCTCTCCTGTTCACGCCGGGGTTGCTGTGCCCTCGCCCTGACCCGCCTCGGCTGCTGCTCCTCAAGGGAGGCCGTCTCCCTCCACCGCCTCCACACGCATGATGCAAAAACCACACGTGTTCAGAGTGCGTGAGGAGCCGCTGCTGTCCCTGTCTTTAGAGGCATGAGTCAGGGAGCCCCCTCTGTGCCTAAGACCTGAAACCCTTTCTCGGAACACTGTGAAAGCCGTGCCCCTGTTGCAGGACCCGAGAGAGAAATGCTGTGAACAGGCGTGCGAGGCTAAGCTGGACACTGACCACTGACCAGACGCCCTGAAATGGCAGCAGAGTCCAGGCACTTGAATTTCCTAGAGGAGAACGTCCCGTCCTGTTAGAACCTGCAGGCCGTCTCAGGACCCTGTCACCTGGGCTACCGCCCTCTGCCCTCTAGCGTTGCCGTTGTTCAGGTGCTAAGTTGTGCCTGACCCTTTGTGACTTATTGACCTGCTGCACACCAGGTTTCTCTGTCCTTCACCATCGCCCAGAGCTTGCTCAAACTCATGTCCATTGCGTCGGTGATGCTATCCAACCATCTCATCCCCTGTCACTCCCTTCTCCTCCTGCCCTCAATCTGTCAAGGCCCTACAATGTGTCAGGCCCTGCCAGGCACTCTGATCGCATTGACCTCCTCACAATAACCACACAAGGCAGGTGCAGATATGAACTCCTTTGGTTCATGAGAAACCCAGCACTTCTGAAAGATCTTGCAGCCACGAGTGGGGATCCAGTGTCCAGACACAACAGTGCGAGATCCCAGGGCCAGCGCATATTAGCACTATTCACCTGGACTTCTGAAACTGGTGGTAAATTCTATTTTATGGAAAGATTTTTCATGAAGGATTTTTTTATGTCCACTTAAAGAAATTTGTCCTTAGTTTCTTATGCAATTATTTAATTCATCATGCCGATTGAAAAAAAATGCACCACCTAAAAGTTGAAAATCATCTTTTATTTGGCATACAAAACTGAGGATTGAGCCCAGGAAGCAGCCTCTCAGATGGCTCTGAAAGATCCTTCTGAAGACATGAAGGAGGAGCCAGGAGCTCTAGGAATTTTTCAACAAAACCCAGGTTGTCAGAACAATGACAGATTACTGTTGGGGACTTGCCTGGTGGTCCAGTGGCTGAGACTAGGCTCTCCCAATGCAAGGGACCCCGGGCTGACGCCTGGTCAGGGAACTAGATCCCACAAACTGCAACTAAGAGTTCAGTTCAGTTTAGTTCAGCTCAGTCACTCAGTCGTGTCCGACTCTGCAACCCCATGAACCGCAGCAGGCTAGGCCTCCCTGTCCATCACCATCTCCCGGAGTTCACTCAGACTCACTTCCATCGAGTCAGTGATGCCATCCAGCCATTTCATCCTCTGTCATCTCCTTCTCCTCTTGCCCCCAATCCCTCCTAGCATTAGAGTCTTTTCCAATGAGTCAACTCTTCGCATGAAGTGGCCAAAGTACTGGAGTTTCAGCTTTAGCATCATTCCTTCCAAAGAAATCCCAGGGCTGATCTCCTTCAGAATGGACTGGTTGGATCTCCTTGCAGTCCAAGGGACTCTCAAGAGGCTTCTCCAACACCACAGTTCAAAAGCATCAATTCTTTGGCGCTCAGCTTTCTTCACAGTCCAACTCTCACATCCATACATCATGACTACTGGAAAAACCATAGCCTTGATTAGACGGACCTTTGTTGACAAAGTAATGTCTTTGCCTTTTAATATGCTGTCTAGGTTGGTCATACCTTTCCTTCCAAGGAGTAAGCATCTTTTAATTTCATGGCTGCAATCACCATCTGCAGTGATTTTGGAGCCCAGAAAAATAAAGTCAGCCACTGTTTCCGCTGTTTCCCCATCTATTTGCCATGAAGTGATGGGACCGGATGCCATGATCTTCGTTGTCTGAATGTTGAGCTTTAAGACAACTTTTTCACTCTCCTCTTTCACTTTCATCAAGAGGCTCTTTAGCTCCTCTTCACTTTCTGCCATAAGGGTGGTGTCATCTGCATATCTGAGGTTATTGATATTTCTCTCAGCAATCTTGATTCCAGCTTGTGCTTCTTCCAGCCCAGTTTCTCATGATGTACTCTGCATATGAGTTAAATAAGCAGGGTGACAGGATACAGCCTTGACGTACTCCTTTCCCAATTTGGAACCAGTCTGTTTTTCTATGTCCAGTTCTAACTGTTGCTTCCTGACCTGCATATACAAGTTTCTTAAGAGGCAGGCCAAGTGGTCTGGTATTCCCATCTCTTTAAGAATTTTCCAGAGTTTTTTGGGGGTCCACACAGTCAAAGGCTTTGGCATAGTCAATAAAGCAGAAGTAGATGTTTTTCTGGAACTCTCTTGCTTTAATGATCCAGGGGATGTTGGCAATTTGATCTCTGGTTCCTCTGCCTTTTCTAAAACCAGCTTGAACATCTGAACATTCACGGTTCACGTATTGCTGAAGCCTGGCTTGGAGGGTCTTTTCAAATGAGTCAGTTCTTCGCATTGGGTGGCCAGAGTGTTGGAATATCTTTATTTCTGCTTAAAAGCGAATCCTCTCAGAGGCGGGCTGCCCTCCGGCCTCCAGCCCGAGGAGCGCCTTCTTCTTTCCCACATGCAGCATCCCCTTCGGTCCCTGGAGCTTCTTTTCCTCTCACAGATGTCCTCTTTTTGGCTCATTTCGCCGCCAGCGAACCCAGCCGTCTGAGCCGGTGTCTGCCCAGGCCGAATCAGCGTGGGTGAACCGTGGCTCCACACGCCCTGCTCTCTCCCAGTCACCTCCCGGGTCTAGGCTAGGGGCAGGGAGTGAAGACTGTAGGGATCCAGGCGGGGCCGAGGAAGACATTTCCCTGTCCCCGGGTTTGCCTGGCCCTCGCTGAAGAAGCAGCCAGCGGAGGACCACCGTCCCCAGCATGCACTGCGCCGGGACCACGCCTGCCCGCGCTGAAGAGAGCGTAGAACTACGACCCCCAGCATGCACTGCGCCCATGGAGCAGAGAGGAACTACAGTTCCCAGCATGCAGCGGGCAGCCGCGGCCGGTCCTGGTGTGCACTCGGAGCTCAGCGGGGCGACCAGGAGCCCGCGGTCGTGCGGTGGGCACGGGGCGGGCACCCTGTGTTGGCTGCCGAGAGGGCGGCGCGCTGCGGCCGATGGGCTGCCCACTTCTCTGCGGTCGATACTCGCTTCCGTGCCCGGAGCAGGAAGCGGGTCCTGCGGTTAGCAAAGCACGCAGTTTAAAAGACAGCAAGAGGAGGTGCCTGGGTAACACGTCAGGCTTTGTTCCTGGGGGAGCCGGGGCCTGTGTTCTTTGTGCATCACGGACAGCTAACTGGGACCCCTTCGCCGCGGGCCTTGGGCCCCTGTAATTCGGCGCGTGTAAATGTGCTGCGTGAGCTCCGCTGTGCGCGCCCCTCCCTCGCACGGAAGCCCTCAGGCTGCTGACACTTTAGGAGACCCTGAGCTGAGGCCCCGGGCTGCAGACGCCCTGGCGGCCTCTCCACCGAGCTGGCTGTCAAGATGCGCTGGACAGCGAGCCGGCTGCCCCTTCCGACCCCTGCGAGCTCAGAGCTTGCCCCCTACGACCTCAGCTCTGCCCGGGGCGCAGCCGTGTGGCCATCAGCTCCCTCCAGGCCAGCGACGACCCGGGGGCGGGGGCACAGCGCGGGAGCCTGTCCTTGGCAGGAGCGCATGAGCTCTCAGGGACGGGCTGTAACGGAGCAGAGACAGCCTCCAGCTGCTTCTCCAGGACGCCCGGCTCGCACAGCCGGGTTCCCGGGGGAAGCCTCACACCTCACCCGATGCTGACAGCGGGGCCAAGGTCAGCATGTCTTTCCTCCAGCCCCGCAGAGCCCGCAGGACACGTGCCCGGCTTACTAAGCGGGACTATTCTTCCTCCAGGGGTTATGCTTCATCCTTGACTCTGGCTTATGTGCAAGGGCAAGAGGCTGAGAACAGAGCCGTCAGGAAGCCATAAGTCTTGCTTGAATTCCAAGCTAAGCCTTAATGTGTGGAGGCACAGGGAGCAGGCATTTGACTCAAGACAGAGCAGCATCAGCTCTTCATGATCAGAACCTAGGCCCTCGGCCTGGGGCCGTCACCAAGGCCAGCTTCTTAGGCCTGTGGCCTGAGTGGTCACGCAGGGCGCCCTAGTGAGAAGCGCCTCGAGCTTGGCCTGATGCTCTGCTTTTCCTGTCTTGAACTTCTCAGTCATTTTTGGACCAGGGGCGTGCGTTTTCGCTTTTCACTGGTCTCCACACGTTGCCCCCTGGCCCTGACAGGCACTCTGCCTGGAGCTCAGCTTCTCCTCTGTGAGATGACCTCTCCATCATCGGGCTATCGTAACAAGCACCAAGGATCCGGGAGCTTGAACAGCAGACGTTTAGCCCCCTTCAGTCCTGGAGGCCGGAAGTCCGAGGGCCATTCTCCCACCTGGTGCAGTTCTGCCCTGTCCTCACGCAGCAGGGCAGAGGGAGCCCCTGGGGCCTCTTCCTTTTCTCCCAAGGGCGACGGCGCCACCCGAGGCCCGCCCACCCAACTTCATTCACACCTCCTGACCCCAGAGGCCCACCTCCGGCTACCCTCATACTGAGGGCTGGGGCTTCAGCGTATGAGTGGGGGTGGGCCCAGCTGAGTCCAAGGCCACTGGAAGCTTGGGCTAAGACGTCTGCAAAGGCACTTTAGCTACAAAACCCTTTCATCCGAAGAAGTTCCCTGTAGAGCTTGACATGGTCCATGTGACAGGCTGCTTTCTAAACCTTCCCTTCCTTCTTTTCCTTTCGTTTCTCCCTTTGCGCGACTTCTCGCGCCCTTTCTGCAGAGTGTCCTGGCTCTGTGCGGGTGGTGGGGGAGGGGCCGGGGCCAGTCCCTCATCGTCCACTGCAGTTGTTTTGTTGCCCTGTAGCTCCCGAATTAAGTGATTTATCCATGGGGTGGGGTGGGGGTTCCCTGGTCTCCCCCTTGCCTTTCTCATGTGTGAAGTGGAGATGGTAGCACCGACATGTGGGGCGATCGGTGGAAAGCACTGAAATAGTATCTGCAAAGAGCAAGCACGCAGAACAGGTGGGCCGTGTGTATTTCCACGCACGTGGTCGGTCCTGTTACGTCTCAGCTGCACCCGCCTTGAAGCAGTTACGCGCCATCCACAGAGAGAGAGCAAAGTCACAGACACACGTGCGCAGCTGGTGTCCTGCCTGGCAGCACGTTCTCGACTGTGGTCCCCAAAAGGCAGTGGTCACGCTGAGCCAAGGGTACAGAGCCCGACAGGCAGAAATATGGAGGGGGCAGGAGATGGCTGGGCAATGCCCTCAAAGAGGGCGATTCAGAGAGAGCGGGCTCCAGATGTCCTCCCGGGCCCCATGACTCACTGCTGAGCGCTTGCCTGCACGAGTCTAGGGTGAAACTCCACCAAGCCAGGTAGAGGCAAACTCCGGGGTGAGGGGCGGTGGGTGGCGGATGAGCAGGTCCTAAAGCTCACTCAGGGAAAGAAGGTGGGAATGGAGTCCAGTCCCAGGGTGGAGACAATGGAACTGTGTGGACAGTCGAGGGATCGGCGTCAGTCTGTCCCAGCTGCGTGATGAATTCTGCAGACGGGGTGCAGGCGGGGCAGGAAGGCTCATAGGTGACAGCAGAAACCTCCCCAAGGTTCTCTGGAAAGTGCCAGCAGCGGGCTTCTGATGAGGACTCTGACAGGTTATAGAGTGCCGATTTCCCTCTGAGCCCACCCATGGCAGAGTAGACCACTGGCGGGGGGGGTCCCCTTCCTGGGGGCTGCTCCCCAGACCTAAGCATCCCACAGAGGCTCTCACCTCCTAACACAATCGTGTTGGTGTTAGGAGTTCAGCATGAGGATTTGGGAGAGAGACAGATGTTCAGACCACAGCAAGCAGTGAAAACACCAGCCTGGCCCGATCTCTCCTCCAGGTTGGTGAAATTAGACGAGAGTAAAGGTGCTCTGCCTGCCACAAACAAGCCCGTGAGAGGATTAATCTGATCTCAGGGGAAATCGACCGCCTGCTAAGCCTAACTTCAGCCTTCTTTGCAGGGGGGAAGCCGAAGGCACGCTGTCAGCAAGCTGCATTCACCATCAGATATAGGCAGACACGGTCGCTAGATGTCGGCAAGCAATGCTGGGGGAGCGTGAGTATAAACAGATAAGAATAACGGATATAATGAAATTAGCAGGCACAGGCATTAAAGCAGCTATCATAACATCATAGATGCGCTCCAGTGTTTAAATGGAAACGTGGCCATAATGAGCAAGAAGTGTAAGCCACCAAACTGACGCCATCTATGCGTCCAGATACACTATTAACAGAGTAGAAAGGCGCCTCAGGGGATGGGAGAATATTTGCGAATCATGAATTGGATGAGGGATTAATATTGAGAATATATAACTCAACAATAACAAAAAACAGCTTCTTTTAAAAGTATGTAAAGGCCCTGAATAGACATTTCTCCAAAGAAGATATACAAATAGCCAATAAGTACATAAAAAGTTGCTTGGCATTGCTAATCGTCGGAGAGACACAGACCAAAGTCTGACACAGGCTACAACCTGGCCAAGTGATGGATGTGATGCTGAGAGGAATAAGCCAGACTAAAATGGACACACAGACTTGGTTCTACTTATGTCAGGCCCCAACAGCGGGCAAATTCATGGAGACAGAAAATACAGTGGTGGTTGCTGGCCTGGGGAGGGCGTGGGGCGTTAGCGTTCAGTTGGACAGAGTTTCAGTTTGGGAGGAGATGGGCAAGGTGATGGCTATACAGAAACATGAAGGCCACTCAGCTATAAACCTAGCCATGATCAGAAATAACAGCTTTCATGTATATTTTACAATAAAAAAAGTAAATTACCAAATGAAACTTTTTACAGATGAAGAAAGCAATGTCCAGATATAGATATGGATGTGGATATGGATATATGTAGACAGATATAAATATAGCCTGGAATTAACTGCAGATCAGACACTACAGAAGAAAAGGGTAGTAAATTTAGGACATTGGAACAGAAACTGTCCAAATTAAATCTAAATTAAAAAAAGCTTAAAAAACAGGATGAGAATTAAAGGGGTAAATAAATTATTTAAAGAAATTATGGCCTGAAATCATATAAATCTGATGAAAATTGTGAACCCACATAAACAAGAAGCTCAGTGACTCACTAAGCAAAATAAACAGCAAGAGAACCGTACAAAAACCATCACAATCAAACTTCTGAAAACCAATAATAATCAGAAAATCTTAAAAACAGAAAAGCAAAACCATGCTGTTTGCAGAGGAGCAGCTGTGATAAAGACTCGAGACTTTCGAGAGACGCAGAGGAGTCAAGAACAGCATCTCCAAAGTTACTGGGGAAAAAGCTGCCAGCCTATAAGCTGGCGAGGGTGCAAGTAAAAGCATTCTCTTTAAAATGGACACGAGAAAAAGACCTTTTCACATAAAAGAGGTGAAAGAGCTCATTGCTAGCAGAGCCAGAGACCTCTTCATGGAGGAGGCGTTTCAAGTGGAGAAAGTGGCCGCAGGTAGAAAATCGAGCTGCCCTCTGTGGCGCGCACGGGAATGAAATTACCGAGAAGAGCAGGTCCTGCGGAGGACTGCTGAACCTGGATGAAGAAGACAGGCCACGCGACCAACTGGGGTAGCAGGCGATGTTCGCGTGTGGTAAAAGTGCTCTCTCTACAAGTTCATCTGTGAATTCTAGCGTTTTCAGTGACAAGTCCCACAGGAACCCCCAAAATTCTAACTGGTTCAAAAAACCCAAGATATTTCTAAAGATAATTAAGAAAATAATTTAAGGAAAAACGTAACAGAAGATACTGTTTCTAATCATTCCAAGAGCTACGTGAAGCTGCAATAACTAACAAAGACTGTGTGACTAGACTTAGAAAAAGTGGTCAGATGATGGGAAAAGAGCCACATACGAGCGTGGACCCAATTTATGTGACAGTTCTGTGGGCTGCTTTGGTAGCTCAGCTGATAAAGAATCCATCTGCAATGCAGGAAACCCCGGGGTTGATTCCTGGATTGGGAAAATCCCCTGGAGAAGGGATAGGCTACCCACTCCAGTGTTCTTGGGCTTCCCTGATAGCTCAGACAGTAAAGAATCTGCCCGCAATGCAGGAGACCTGGCTTCAAGCCCTGGGTTGGGAAGATCCCCTGGAGGAGGGCATGGCAACCTACTCCAGTATTCTTGCCTGGAGAATCCCAGGGGCAGAGGAGCCTGGCGGGCTACAGGCCATGGGATCACAGAGCTGGACACGACTAAGGACGGCATGTACACCTTTCCACTTTAAGAGTGATCTTAAGTCCAGTATTCTTGCCTGGAGAATCCCAGGGACGGCGGAGCCTGGTGGGCTGCTGTCTATGGGGTCGCGAAGAGTCAGACACGACTGAGCGACTTCACTTTCACTTTAAAGTTGAAAATAAGTAGGGGGAAGTGACTTGAAATGTTTACTTTAATAAGCAGCCACATGCAGAAGCAAATGTCTGAAAACTTTCAGAGACCAATTACGCAACAGGTACCGAAAGTCTTAAAATGTATTTAAACTGTGGCTTATCATTTCTCCTTCTAGAGGTTTTTGTTGTTGTTGTTTGGTCGTGGGCTGTAGCCTGCAAGGCTCCTCTGTCCACATGACTTCCCAGGTAAGAATACTGGAGTAGGTTGCCATTTCCTCTTCCAGGGGATCTTCCTAAGCCAGGGATCAAATTCAATTCTCCTGCACTGGCAGGCAGGTTCTTTACCACTAAGCCATCACCCATGTGCAAATATCAAACAGGAGACTCAATTGCTCTTACAAAAATGCTACAGAATTGATGTTCACGGTTGTAAGAAATTATAAACCTCTGAAATGCTTTACAGTGGGGAACTTCTGGAATAATTATGATTTTGGACTTATCTATTTGAGCTTCCCAGGTGGTGCTAGTAGTAAAGAACCCACCTACCAACAGATTTAACAGAAGCAGGTTCAATCCCTAGGGAAGATCCCCCGAAGGAAGGCAGGCCTGACTGAAGGAAGGCATGGCTGCCCACTCCAGTATTCTTGCCTGGAGAATCCCCATGGACAGAGGAGCCGGGTTGGCTACAGCCCGTACTGTTGCAAGGAATCAAGCAGCTGAAGCAACTTAGCACACATGCACGTATCTATATACCATGAACCCAATTGCACAGAATCAAATATGTGTCTACAATATCTCTTCAAAAATCTGTTTATTATTTGATTTGTGAAGAAGTAATCTGTGCCAGAAACCCTCCTGAATAAGAGGAAGTGTTTGTCCTTGAGAAGCTCAGTCTGTCGGAAAGACAGACAGGAGACGACAAGGTGAGTGCTGCCCGCCCGGTGAGAAAATCCATAAACACTTAGCGCGTCCCTGACGATGCAGCGGAAATTTTGTTGCTGAGTGTGGCTGTGTGCCAGGCTCTTTAAGTGCCTTGTCTTCACTAAAGTCTACAACTCCAGCTGGAGAACAAGTGAGTTCACTGGTTAAACTAGGTGAAGAGACGTGTCCGGTGTCCAGGGAGGAGCCGTGATGCCCACAGGTCCTCTGCTCAGGGCAGCTCTCTGCCGGGCACTCCTGTTGGAGAAGCCTGTGGTTTTGGCTGCTTAGACAGAAGGCAGAATACTGCCTGGAAACGGAAGGACATCATCTCACTTACTTCATTTCGTTTTGTTGGTCTGCTTTCCCCTTGGATGGAAAGGAGGCCACTGAACCCTAAGCAGCTGACCTTCAGGGCTGGTCATTTCTGTTGCCCTGACCCCCTGGGCCAGAGGCTGGAGGAGGACAGTGTCCAGGGGGAAGAGGCCTCCCCGGGGCAACTGTAGCAGCTCTCCTGCGGTTCCTGTACACACTCAGCCACAGACACGTCACACACACCACGTCCTTACTCACGTGCGCGCGTGTTTTCTTTGTCACCAAGGAGAATGCATGCTGAGGTAGAAGAATCCAAGAGTTGTTATGCTCAGGAGTGTATGCCTGTTGCGATCAGGGAGTTTGCGATGCTGTTTCCTAGAGCACGCGTGCCGTAGCATCGTACCTCTGGACAAAGAGGTGAACCTCGCCCCTCTTTTAGGACTTGCGCACACAGAGTCTGGGTGTGTGTTGCTGGAACTGTGAACGTCTGTGGGCCAACATTTAGAACTGCCATCCTTGCCTTGGTCTGTAAAATAGTGGCGAAGCAGCGATGGACTGAGTTAGGGGCTGCTGCTGACCACACGCTGTGTGCTGCCTTGTAAATCTCTTGCGGCCGTGAGCCCTGGTTTGTCTATAAAGTGGAGGAAAGGAACAGTTACCTCAGCAGGCTGTGGTGAAGGAGAAACAGATCATCTGGATCAAATCTCTGACAGCAGTGTGCTGGGGGTGGTTTCAGTTCAGTTCAGTCGCTCAGTCATGTCCGACTCTTTGCGACCCCATGAATCCTCCCTGTCCATCACCAACTCCCACAGCTTGCTCAAACTCATGTCCATCAAGTTGGTGATGCCATCCAACCATCTCATCCTCGGTCGTCCCCTTTTCTTCCCGCCCTCAAACTTTCCCAGCATCAGGGTCTCTTCAAATGAGTCAGTTCTTCGCATCAGGTGGCCAAAGTATTGGAGTTTCAGTTTCAGCATCAGTCCTTCCAATGAATATTCAGGACTGATCTCCTTTAGGATGGACTTGTTGGATCTCCTTGCAGTCCAAGGGACTCTCAAGAGTCTTCTCCAACACCACAGTTCAAAAGCATCAATTCTTCAGCACTCAGCTTTTTTTATAGTCCAATTCTCACATCCACACATGACCACTGGAAAAACCATAGCTTTGACTAGATGGATTTTGTTGGCAAAGTAACATCTCTGCTTTTTAACATGCTGTCTAGGTTGGTCATAGCTTTTCTTCCAAGGAGCAAGCATCTTTTAATTTCATGGCTGCAGTTACCATCTGCAGTGATTTTGGAGCACCCCCCCAAATAAAGTCTCCCACTGTTTCCATTATTTCCCTGTCTATTTGCCATTGAGTGATGGAACCAGATGCCATGATCTTAGTTTTCTGAATGTTGAGTTTTAAGCCAATTTTTTCACTCTCCTCTTTCACTTTCGTCAGGAGGCCCTTTAGCTCTTCTTCACTTTCTGCCATAAGGGTGGTGCCATCTGCATATCTGAGGTTGTTGGTATTTCTCCTGGCAATCTTGATTCCAGCTTGTGCTTCATCCAGCTGGCATTTCACATGATGTACTTTGCATATGAGTTAAATTAGCAGGGTGACAGTATACAGCCTTGGCAATACTGACTTTTAAATTTTCAGAAATTCATAAGCCTGTTGTTAAGTAGGGCTTCGCCGATGATTCAGTGGATAAAGAACCCTCCTGCAATGCAAAGGACACAGAGACACAGGTTAGATCCTTGGATCGCAAAGATCTCCTGGAGAAGGAAATGGCCAGTCCCTCCAGGATTCTTGCCTGGAGAATCCCTGGACAGAGGAGCCTGGTGGGCTACCGTCCATAGGGTCACAAAGAGTCAGACATGACTCGCTAAACACACAACTAACATCATTAAGTACAGTCATTATTAAAAATTAAACTATAGAGACATAGTCAATGAGTTATATTTACAAAAAAATAATAAAAAATAAGCCAAACTCATGGCTTTCTGATTATACTTCACTATCACCTAGTCCCTTGAGTTACTTACGTCTGCCGTGTGTGTGCGTGGAGATGTACGCTGACACGTGACTGCACACCTCGCCCTGAGCTCACACGCAGCGGCCTGAGGGTGGGCACTGGGAACCTAGCAGACTGCGAGCGGCCTCGCCGCGGACACCAGCACTCCTCTGAGGCCGGGCTCGTGCTCCGAGACGGTTTCTAGGCTTAGCGCGGTGACAAGGCGCGTGACACCGATTCCATTTAAGTGGGGACAGTATCTGTGGCCATTGCATCGTGAAAAATGAAAAGCATTGAGGGAATGTTTAGTATCCAAAACCTGCTATCTGACTCAGGGAAGCAGTCACACACACCACTGACG
Source organism: Ovis aries (assembly GCF_016772045.2). NCBI lineage: Eukaryota > Metazoa > Chordata > Mammalia > Artiodactyla > Bovidae > Ovis > Ovis aries. Next base: position 1,510,677 of record NC_056055.1, read on the forward strand.
TAGGGGGAAGCTCCAACACACAGAGCCACCGTTTCCACTCCACCTCTCTTGGTCTGTGTTACAGAAACGAAAACGCCAGCCAGCACGCGTGTTGTGATTACACTTACCCGTAAATGGCAAACCGTAGTTGAGTTGTGGTTCTGGTGTCTTAAAGAAAATGAACAAAAATACTGTTTGAGAATCAGTCTTTCCATACACAATTTGTGAGTGTTATGTGCTGAATGCTTCTATTAATATTGTGGCATGGCCTTTGTGTGCATGCTCAGTAACTAAGTCACATCTGACTCTTTGTGACCCCATGGACGGTAGCCCGCCAGGCTCCTCTGTCCAGGGATTCTCCAGGCAAGAATGCTGGAGCGGGTTGCCATTGCCCTCCTCAGGGCATTTTCCCGACCCAGGGATCGAACCTGAGTCTTTTACGTCTCCCGCTTGGTAGGCAGGTTCTTTACCACTAGCATCATCTGGGAAGCCCAATTACGCTCCTAGTGAACTGTGTTAGTCGCTCAGCCGTGTCCGACTCTTTGAGACCCCATGGACTAGCCCGCCAGGCTCCTTTGTCCAAGGGATTCTCCAGGTGAGGATACTAGAGTGCGTTGCCATTCCCTTCTCCGGGGGATCTTCCCAACCCAGGGATCGAACCCATGTCTCCTGCATCGGCAGGCGGGCTCTTTACCCTGAGCCACCAGGGAAGCCTGACATACCCTTTACAATGTTACAGTCTTAACAAAATATTGTGTGTACATATGCAGACGCGCAATTTTCTTAAACAGTTACTTACGCACACATCACTGTGCCCACTGGCACCTCAAACATGCTGACCTCTGTGCCTGGTCAGCCCTCCAGTCCTGGAAGGACTGTCAAAACAGATGCAAGATAATTGCTCTGGGAAAGCTGAGGCCACCGGGGACGTTTGCAAACTGGTGGGGTGCTCTAAGTCACCCTCAGAGCCCTGGGGAGCCCTGTCTGTGCTGGCTTTGTTGTTGAGTGGCTACTTTTGGCAAAGCGGTGGTGACTGGTGCCCAGAAAGTCCCGTGAGACCTGAGTCTGCCTCGTGCCACCCGTGTCTCAGCTCTCACCTCTCTCTCCACCCAGGGTGCCCTGTCTCCTGCCCTTTGCCTGTATCGTAACTCCCCATTCTCTGAGGCTCAGCCCAGCCATCACATCCTCGGGGAAGTCATCACCAGTGAGATGCCTCTTCTCTCTCCACTCACAGCTCCTTATTGTAACTCTTATCATGTATTTCGTCTGCCAGTGTCCAAAATTGACTATAATATCCTCAGGGACAGGAAAAGAGAATTACTCATCTCTGCTAGCAGTTAACAACAGTTTCTCACTGAATTGAACAGCAGTGATGAAGAGAAGGAGAGCCAGAAGCGGCACTTTCCACAGGGGTCCTGGACTGTTGCCACGGCGCCCCTGAATAAAGGGCCTCGTGGGGAGCCTGTCTGAGAGCCCCGAGCACAAGTGGGGGCCGGCTGGGGGAGTCCTGCCTGAGGTCTCATAGCTGGGGCTGCAGTAGGGTGGGTTGGGGTTTGTCCTTGGCCTGGAGAACCTGGAATCAGACTTATCTGAAAGTCGGTGTTTAGAAATTGAGAACTAAAATAGTCAAATATATATATCTCCAGGCTTAAAGTTTAAGATGAAGCCCAGCAGAGCAGGAACACCAGCGTGGGGCATGTGGAAACAGACCTGGTTGATGGAGATCCCTGGGGTGGAGCAAGTCTCACCTACGGGAACTGAGTCGGGCGTGGAGGACACCCAGCTGCTCAGGGAGGGTGAGAGGCCCACCTTGACTTTTGTCTTTGTCTAATTGAAAGACAACACGAAAAAGTGCCCTGATTATAAATATGCACCCTGATGAGTTTTTACAAAGTGAATGCGCCTATGCGATCAGCACCCAGCTCAAGGCCGCAGCATGCTGGGTCCGAGAAACCTCCCCTCCAGATGACGCTTCGCGCCACCAGGCCGCCAGTGGCGGGTCTGGCTCCGTCCGCCTTCGTGTCTGGTCCCCGACACATGGTCTTTCTGCGGCATCCACTGGCGCCCTCGCAGGTGGCAGTGCTTACTCTCGGCTCGAAACACTGCAGCTTCCATCCGGCCCTCAGTCTGGCTGCCAGGACTAACGCCGCTGAGGGAACTCGGTGCGCGTTTTGAGTCGATACAGAGGAGTGGGGCCCCGAGGCCAGAGTCACGCTCCTTCACGCTCCTTCACCTCTTCCGAGTTAACCAGTATTATTTCTTTTTTAGTTTTACCTACGTCATGTTAATTTCATAAATTGTCTTTCTTCCTTAAGGAATTAGGATTATAAATGCAAGATTCTAGTGCATCTTCGGGATTAATAACTGTCTAGGAATTTGGCGCTATTGCGAGTCTCTGTCAACGACACATTCTGAAAAGGCAGAAGTTCAGCCGTCTCTATTACTTTCACACGGGTTTACTCTCCATGTGTGTTAGATCATGGCAGATATATTCTTCTGCAGTGAATACTTGTTAGCATTTTTCTATGTGTTTCCCATTTTCCTCTTCCCTCGCTCATATTCATTTTACTGGATTTCTGTGATTCCCCCTAGAATCATTTTCTTCCTTCCTAAAGAAATCTTATTGTTTCTTTTCACGTACACCTGTGGGCACCAAGTCCTCTCAGGTTGCTCGTGGTGGAACTGTGCTGATCTCGCCTTCGCTTGTGAAGGACACTTTGTCCGGCTGCAGCTCGGGTTCTCAGCGTGCTCCCCCTGCCCGTGAAGGGGTCGTTCCATTGCCTTCTTGCTCCCATTGCTTCTGCGGAAATGTCAGCCACTGGTGATTCTGTCCCTCTTTTCTCTCTGCCTCTTCTGGGGCGGTTCCCTCCGTCTCCGGGTTTGAGCCATTCTCTTGTGATGCGTCTGTGCTGCCTGGGAAACACGTTGCTTCGTGCACCTGTGACTTGAGCCTGACGATCAGCCTGAAGAAATTCTCAGCTTTCTCTAACTTCTTCCCTCGCCCCTCCCCTCCCAAGCCTCCAGCTACATGGTTAGCCTTTCCGCTCATCCACACGTCTCTGGGGCTGTTTTCTGCATTTTCCTTCTGTCTGCGTCAGCCAATCGATTGTCCCAGAATCTAACCTTCTCTTCTGTGCTTTAAAGTAAATTACGACTTCACTGAATCTTGGTTTCAATGTTTGAAATTTTTACTGCTAAAATTATTGATACACATTTTTATGGATTTGGATTTTCTGCTTAAATTCCTCACCTTTGCTTCAATACGTTAATCAAAGCTGTTTTAAAGTCCAGATTTTGTAGCTTCAATAGATGGGCGATCTGGGGCTTTTTTCCCTAGTTTTGTCCACGGTTGCACCTGGTGAGCTTTTATGAAATGCCGGACTCTGTACATGAAACGTGACAGAGGCTCTGTTCGACGGTGTCTCTTTATTGCAGAGACTGCGTCTTTCCTTGGTACACAAACGGGCAGAGGCGGCTGTCCTCCTGCTAATCGGGAGCTGAGTCCACTCGTGACCGGGACGCGGGGCTGCTTCTGTGCTTGCTTGCCTGTTGGCCTCTCTGCAGTTCTGTCGCCTCCTGGTTCCTCTCGCCCTCCTTTCTTCCAGGGAGGCCCTCAAGTTTCCAACTGAAACCCAAGATTAGTGACATCCGTCTACCTGTTCTACCATCCACTGACCTTTCCGCTGACCTTTCCACTGACCGTTCCACTGCACAGAGAGCCCCGCTGTTTTAAACCAAAAGCTCCAAGGCTTTGTTTGGCTTCCTAGCATTGCCCTGTCTGCCCTAAGAATGCAGTGAACGCCTTCAGGAAAGAGCCACACGTTTATGATGGAACCTCCCGCACCTGCCTTTGTTCCAGGATCTGGCTCCTAAGTCCCGTGAGTCCCTCTCAGTCACGAGACCAGGGGGACCTCTGCTGACCTCAGAGACTCCCTCCCTTGGCTGGGGTCTTCCTGCCTCGGGTCCTGGCCGCACTCCGGCTCTCTGATCGCTTCCAGTGTTGGTTTTCCCTGCTTGCTCTTGGTGAAGCTTTGGTCTGTGGCTCGCGACTCCGTCTTAGCTGCAAACAGAAATCCTCTCTTCGATTTTACGATGAAGTTCGGGAAGCCATGCGCGGCCGCCCCAGGAGAGCCGGGGGCCGTGGCCCCGTCACTCCCGTCAGGAAGGAGGCTGCGCGGGTTCCGCAACGAGCCGCGTGACGCCGTCCCCCAGCAGTACTCCCGACTGACTGCTGCGTCAGCCTCGAATTCTCAGGACTCTTCTCAGCACGGCCCTAGGTCTTCTCCTGAAGTTCAACCCACTGCCTAACCCACTTTGGGGTTTTGGGCCGAGGTCAGAGGTCAGTCAGTCACTTTGGTTAAACACCTGCCAACTTCAGGCAAAAAGGAGCACAGCATTTGCCTGAATGAATTCAGTAGCTCTTTTTTTTTTTTTTTTTTTCATGAAACCATGGTTTTCTGGCTAAATTCAGACTGACTTCACGTTTTGGAATAGTTTGTCTCCTCCCCCAGTCCTTAGAAATGAGAAGGATAATGCTCGTGACTGAAGAGGGGGTCAGGGAGACCATGCAAATATTTGGAAGGCAGCAGAGTTTGAACACTTGAAAGAAAAGTGTGATATAAATGATCATTTTTTAAAGCGCCATGTGTAGGAACTGCAATCCAGCTTTTTTTTTTAAGAAGAAGTGTTTTGGCGTTTCATCCCAATTTACTGATGAATGCTAACTAATGGAATGTTTGTCTGGGACTCTGAAGAGGCAGTTCAGTTGGCTGTATGTAGACAGATAACGTCAGTCGCTTCTGATCTTGCACACCAAAGCATCTCATATAATGATAAATGGTACCAGGTTTCAGAGTCCTCCAAACGATGCTATCTGCAACACCACTGCTTCTCCTTACTATCTCCCATTTTTATTTTCTCTCCGTGAAAGAAATAACTGTTAGTAAAGGCTTATAAATTCCAACTCTTATCTTTTAAAATGGTTGTTCTTTTTCCTCATCTTAACATACAAATAGACTCCCTTTCTCAGGCCTTTGCTAAAGAGCCGAGGAAGAGTTTGCAAGGTTTTGATAAAGCCTCCTGAGCAGTCCAGCCAATGAACAGAGATATGGAAGTCACTTACTATCCACCTGGACCACTGCAGGCAGAGCCTTTTGACATCCTCAGAGGAGGCCAAGCTTCCGCTGAAGGAGATGCTCAGAAAAAGTGGAGAAACAGCAAACAGAAATCTGGGTGAAAAAACTGGAATCACAGAAGAAACTTACCTGATTGTCTCCAGTGCTGCTGACAGCAGAAGGGGCTAGGGCGGCCTTTGGAGGAGGCTTCAGACGCGGAGACCTCCGGGCTTCCTGCACCCTTCACGTCCGCCCAGCCATGCCGTGGTCGCTGGTTCACTGCAGGACTCGGGGGGCAGCTGGACTGGTCGCTGGTTCGCTGCAGGACTCGGGGGACGGCTGGACTGGCAGGATCTTCCTCCGTGAGAGGAGCAAGGGGCAACGATCCCCGATTCGCCTACAGCCACGTGGCTTCTGCCCGCAGGGTGTGGAGGTTTGGCGCCGGAGGGGTCGTCGGGAGCAGTGGGCACCCACGTCTGCTGTCGCCCTGCCCCCACTTTCGAGCCCACCCTCCTCTTCCTCCTGCTCGTCTCGCGGTCTGCTCCGTGCATTGTCTAAAGCGCCGTCTGTTCCATTTTCTTCTTTAAAGTCATCCCCCTGTGGTCTGGGCCTCAACTCCAAGTGCCCAGCTGCCTCTCCTGCCCCTGCCTCTCTTCTGTCAGTACCTTCAGCTTTATTTTTGATCTAATTTACTTATTTGGCCATGCCCCACGGCACATGGATCTTAGTTCCCCAACCAGAGATCAAACCCTGGACCCTGCAGTGGAAACGCAGTCTTAACCACCGGAGCATGAGGGAACTTCCACCACCTCCAGCTATAAGCTCACCTCCCGGCCCTGGCATCCCCTCTCCCCACCCTCTCCCCCCCGCAGCCTCTTCTGCCCCCAGTATCGTCGCCCACACCTCCGCTCATCAACAGAGGCCGCCTCGGCGTAAATGCCACTCCTAATTTATGACTGCTGATCCCAGCTTTGTCTAATCATGTTTGCTGATGTCTTATTGTCTTTGGTCCAGAGGGCCCCAAATATGTGCTTTCAAAGAAACATTTTCTAACCCAAGAAAATGTTTAAAAAGCAGGTCTTAGTAAATGTCACATTTATTTTACGGTAAAAATTAATATTCAAAGCCTTAAGAAGGTAGTCAAGCCTGCCACTCCCCCCAGTTAGAGATCTTACAGCTCCATTGAGATTGAAAGAGATTTACGTGATCTGGGGGGTGGATGGGTCTCAGCACTTTCACCTACTTCTAGAGGTAAGACTAAGAAAAAGCCAATGCTAGTCTCTCTTTTCTAACCACGTGCGTGCGTGTTAAGTCGCTTCAGTCGTGTCCGACTGTGCAATCCTACAGACTGTAGCCCACCAGGCTCCTCTGTCCATGGGATTCTCCAGGTGAGAAGGATCTTCCTGACCCCGGGATCAAACTCACGCCTCCTGTGGCTCCTGCACGGCAGGCAGATTCTTTACCGCTGAGTCACCAGGAAGCCCCTTTCTAACCACGTTTATCCGTGAAATTCAAGGAGGAAGTGGCAGAGGCAGTTTCAGGTCTGACTGTCAGGACGGCGGATAAGGAAAGTCGGAAGCGTGCCTGGCACGAGCACGTGTCAGTGCTCCCGGGAGTGTAACAGATCTCCGCACTCGGCACCTTCAGACAACTTGCATTTACTATCTCCTGGTGTGTGGAGGTCAGGAGCGGGGGCTGGCGGAGCCGGGCTGCAGCTCGAGGCCCCCAGCCTGCTGTAGGGTTTCTGCTGCAGTGGAAGCCTCTCCTGGTGTGGGGTCTCCAACGAGTGCTCGTGGTTAAGGCTGTAGGACTGACAGCCTGTTTCCTTGCTCATGTCAGCCGGAGCTTTCACTCCCAGAGGCACCTGCAGATCCCTGCCACGTTGGACCCTCACGCGCTGGCAGCCGGCTTCTCAAGGCCAGCAGGTGCCTCTCCGCTTCTGGTCTCTGGACCCAGGGAGGCCCATGGCCCCTCTGAAAGGGCGCTGCGGATCCAGCCGGGCCCACTGGGGCATCTTGTGATCTGTGCTCCGTCACGCAGTCGCGTCCGACTCTGTGACCCCACGGACGGCAGCCCACCAGGCTCCTCTGCCCGTGGAATTTTCCAGGCGGGAATACTGGAGTGGGGTGCATTTCCTACCCCAGGGACTCTTCCTGACCCAGGGCTCAGACCTGTGTCCCTTTCGCCTCCTGCAAGGGCAGCTGGATTCTTTCACCAGCTGATTTCAGTTCAGTCGTGAACTGGACTGAATGTCAGTCGTGCCCAACTCTGTGACCCTGCAGATTGCAGCCGCCGGGTCTCCTTGTTCTTCACTGTCTTCTGGATTTGCTCAAACTCATGTCCACTGAGTCGGTGATAGCATCCAACCATCTCATTCCCATCCCTTCTCCTCCTGACTTCAGTCTTTCCCAGTGTCAGGTTCTTTTCCAGTGAGTCAGCTCTTTGCATCAATCAGGTGGCCAAAGTGTTGGAGCTTCAGCTTCAGCATCAGTCCTTCTCAAATATTTAGGGCTGATTTCCTCTAGGACTGACCGGCTTGATCTCTTCACAGTCCAAGGGACTCTCAAGAGGGATGGTCACATCTGCGGCTTTCCCTCACCTGTGCCGTAGCCTGGAATTCAACCCAGTGCTTTCACCGTGACTGCTGGTTTCGAGGAATTCGCAGAACCTGCTCTGTGAGGGGAGGACTGCAGAGTAAGACACACTGGGGTTGCCCTGGGGATGTCCATGACAAAAACTTACCCGAAGATACAGGCAATCAGTCAGCATGGATGGAGCGTGTAAATGAACACTGAGGACCAAAGATGCCGAATTAGGGGGCTGGTGGCTGAGAAGGAAAGCTTATTTACAGCATGGCTTCGGTGCTGACCCTTACAAGCCTCCTGACATAACTGTATCACATCCACACATCAGGAGCCTCACCACTGAGAACAGCGTGTCCTGACTTTATGCACAAGAAACAGTGTTTCACTGCAAATTAGAAACTTGCCCAGGGGAGCGGGGTGCCCTGTGGGAGCCTGAGGCTCTGCGACTGTCCTGGCCCAGGGGGCGAGTGCTCGCCCAGAGGGGCGGGGCGTCCCCCAGAGTCTGCACACAAGAGCCCTGCATGCCTGTCCTGCCGTCACACATTAGAGGCTGAGGCCTTAGGCTTCTCTGCGGCTCCCGAATCTGCCCCTGCTCGCCCCGCGTGCGTCCCCGGGTCCCGCGGCCACATCCTCCCCCGCTCAGCCCATCACCCCTGAGCTGGTGAGAGAGCTCCCAGGAGCAGCTCCGGCGTCCCACGGGAAGACCCCGGCCCTGCCTCCATCCTGGCCTCCCCAGCCTCTGTCCCGTGTGCCCAAGCTGGTTCTCCCACAGTCCTTCGTGATGGACCCCCTCCCTGACATCACCTGCTGGTCCTGCCGTCTTCACAGGGGAGCCTTCCCCGAGGCTGGTCCCTGCCTGCCCTGGACTCAGCCCCGGGGTGCTTGGCCCCCGGGGCAGCCCGTGCCCAGCGGCCCAGGCCTGGCACACAGCCTGCCCTCACCCCGTAACGGGCCTCTGCTCATGAATGCGGGGTGAGTACCCCTGCCAGGAGTCCGCGAGCCCCGCTGAGCCTAGGCGCTGGGCAGGCGGGGATCCCCCGGTCCAGGTTTGCTATAGCACGGGCCTGGTGTCCAGGCAGCCCGTCTGCTCTCGCTCAGACTGAGGCTGCTGGAGGGCGGCAGAGCTCTGGGGGCAGAGGGGAGAGTCTGGCTCGGGGGTGGCAGGGAGCAAGTACCCGGGGTTTCTCACACGATCCTGGCAAAGGCCTGACATTGGCAGCTCGCACTGGCCTGACCCCCCAGACCCCTGTGCCGTTCCCTGACCCCCTTCCCAGCATCTCAGAGTACTGGCCTCTTCCCTGGCCTCACCCCCTTCCATGAGCAGTCTGTGTTTGTGCCTGTCGATTTGTCCTCCCAGGGCGATGTTTTCTGGGGAAACCTGTGCTCCTGTATTGATTACGCTCTCTGCAGACATAAAAGCTATGCCTTTTTCAAGTGAGAGCTATGAAGATGGACATAAAAGTACATAGAAAATACACTCCCGGCTCACCCCACCAGCTGCTGTGTCTGCCCCAATGCCGGCTCCTGAGACAGGATAGCCGCGCACCCATCACCATGCTGGGGGATGGGGGGGTGGGGGACATCAGGTCCTTTGCTGTGAGTCACTCAGGGGCCAGGGCGTGCGATGGGGGAGACAGGGCCTGTGGCGGTCAGGATGCCTCGAGCCACAGTCTCATCTCACCAAGGACACAGCGAAGCTCCGCAGGTCATCCAGGAGTGCCGGGGAAGACCCACCCCGAGTGGGGCTGTGAGTCTGGCCACCTCCAGCCCCTCTGCTCCATCCGCCAAGCCCTCGTGTGAGCCCTCACTCGGGCGAGGTGAGCAGCGTTTTCCCCGGAGCTCAGGAGACGTGGTTTATGGCTGCCGCAAGGAGCGCTCGCCAAGAGGCTCTGAATTACTGAGCTCTTGGAGACACGCGTGCATGAATAATAGATCCAGCCCAGATGCAGGGCGCCTTCTGTGCAATTTCTCAAGGCGCCTGGAGAGCCTCTCAAGGGTGCTTGCAGAGGTCACAGCCTGCTTGAGCTATTCCGGGTGGGAGAGACAGAGCTCTGCGGGTGGAGATGAAATGCCAACAAGGAGACACCTCCTGAGCAGCGTCGGCCTGGCCTGGGCACCTGAGAGGCCCTCTGCCCCGCCCACTCCAGCTCACCAGGATCTTGCTCATCCCCTCCCTGGTCAGCAAGGTGGCCGTGACCCGCATTAGCAGCAAGATGTGGGCTAGAAACCCGCACCGTCCTACCCAGCACAGAGCCCAGACCCCTTCCGCAGCCACACGTCTCAGCAGAAAGAGAAAACTGCAGATCCGAAAGGGAGGTGCGCACGGTGTCGACGCCGGCGCTCTTCCCGGAAAGCTGGGACCTTCTTGTTTCAGCCCCACACGAGGCTCGTGACCTTGAGCCTGTCGCTGAAGTTCCTGGAGCACAGGGAGCTCAGCGTGCCCTGTGAACACGGACGAGAGGCCATCCCGGGCTCACAGTACCTGAGACACAGCACCCGGGGCATCCGCAGCTCCAGCTCCTGGAGGGCACCGGGGTCCTCCTCCAACCTCCGTTCTCACGGAAAGAGACTGCAGGCTGCCGCCCAGCTGCTGTCAGCTCACAGCCCCGACTCTCCCACAGATGCAAGTTCACTCACGGCCGTGGAAAGAGACAGAGCAGGCCTGCTTGCCTGGGGGCGCAGCTGGTAGAGAGCCCGCCCACAGTGCAGGAGACCTGGGTTCCATCCCTGGGTCGGGAAGATCCGCTGGAGAAGGCAAGGCCACCCACCCCAGGATTCTTGCTTGGAGAATCCCATGGACAGAGGAGCCTGGTGGGCTGCAGTCCACGGGGCCACAAAGAGTCGGACTCGACGGAGCGGCTGACGCTAGCTTGTCTTTCCAGCGTGTCTGCGACTGGTGTTCCGCTTTGTGCGTTCCGCTTTGTGCGTTCCGGGGTCACGGAGGATCACTGTGGGATGAGGCAGGGCAGGTCCTGGGCAGGTGGCCGCCAGGCCGTGGGGCGATCAGCCCTCTTTTGGTGATTTGATGAGCCAGAGCTGGGGCAGGAAGAAGGAGCCAGGATGATGCTTTCCCTGTGGAACAAGCTCGTCACCCCTATCAGACAGAGAGGAGTGTGGTTCAGGGGTGCGGTCTGCGCGGTCGTCAGACTTGATCACAGGCGGTTTAATTTGGTCACAGTGTCTCAGGTAGGCGGTGGCCTCATCCGACGTGGCCCCCTGCTCCGTGTCTGCTCCCCGGGAGAGCCTGGCCCAGCTGGCCAAGCTGGAGGGAGCCTGTCCGCTCAAGAACAGGAGCACCATTCTTGCTTTCAGCACCCCTGGCTTAGCTGCAAAGGCTTCATGCCGTCTCTCAATCATCCTAGAGATCTCTATGGGCCTGATAAAACCAGAATAAATATCAAGTAGTTTTAGCTGTGGAAGCAAGCCTATATTATCTCAGGGTTCAATCACAGGCTTGTGTCTCAAAATCAAACAAGAGTATTCAGGAAGCAATCGTTGGTCTAGGAAATTTAGAAGTATACGCCAGGAAAGTTTGGTGTGTTAGAAAGTCTATGTCAGCGAGAAAGAGAGAGATTGTACTGTACCAATTTCTGATGTCATGACTCAAAAGCAAGGTTTAACTGAGGAAAATTCTAAATTAAAGTATTTCCTGTGTGGTTACAGAGAATAAATCCTACTACTGATTACACTGTATTTATCCCCATTTCAGTAATTTAATTTACATGCAACTTAAGCCCAGCCAGGAATGATAGTTGGAAGACTGTCACCTCTTAAGACACTCTTAAGTGCAGGTTGTTTCCTATGAGCCTAGAGAATGAGGAATTTTTATAACAGTTCTTCTGCTCAGATTTGTAAAGCGTATTAGGAAGTATGTAAAATTGGACGTCTTTCTAGAAGACCATGAAAGAACGGCATCAGGCTCCCGTGTGAGCCCTCCTGACTCCTCCTGGCACCAGCTCCCACCCTCACGGGCCAGCCGGCCATGTAGACGCCCACCACAGCCCTGCGATGTGCAGCCCACGGCCCCCGCGCCACACCGAGCAGGAGCGTTCGGGCGCAGCATCAGCCGAGAGCGGCAGCTGGGGGCAGGTGATCCGGCTGGCCACCCCGGCGGCTCCAGACACAGGACACAGCACAAGCCCTTGGCTGGCGGGGGCGGGCTCCAGAGGGCGGGAACTCGGGGTGGACGCCCACTGGATCCTGAGCAGGCAGGATCTGAGATGCCCCCACCTTGCCCCTGGCGGGACCAGACCAGCACAAGCTGCCCTCATCCAGGGCACCCGGCCTGCCACCGACCGCGCTGGCTCCGGCCCGAGGAGGGACGCCAAGCGCACCTGGCCGCCACTCCAGCGCCAGAAGCCCCCCTGGCATGAGCCTCTGCCTGGGACTCTCTGACTTGCCAGCTGGCCGTGCCTGGACTTTGGCCCCTTCCTGTCCTGGGAGGGGCCCTGGGGCTCAGACCAGCCTTGGCTGCATCGTCAGGGAGTTCCTGGGGGGTCTGCAGTGTGCTCGGGAAGGCTGGCTGGACCACACGACTGGGGCCGACAGCAGCCCCTCACGGCGGCCTGACTGGCGCAGGGCTGGGGTCAGGAGCCCGGCGGGGGCCCTCCCCCACCCTGAGAGGGCCCTGGGCGGTGGAGCAGTGACCAGGGGGCGGACCTGTGGGAGGCGGGACCACAGCCCAGGCGGACACCACTGTTCACGCAGCGGGCATCGCTCCCTCTTCCCTTTAAAGCCTGCCTTCTGTGGAGCCTCTCCCGACAGCCGTCTATGGACCCTTCCTGCTGCCCGTTAGGTCTGCATCACCGCATGACGCTCTTTTTCATCAGGTCACTCAGCGGAAGTTTTAACAACACGTTAGTCTGCTTATACGAGTGTTGGCTGTCTCTCTATTATTTGTAGGTAATTTCGGCTGTGTAACGGAACACCCCAAATAAGTGGGACTTTCATAAGAAAGTTTACTTCTTATCTCAACCTCAGTTTGGAGACCCGCAGTCCAGCGCCGATCTAGGGCTGGCCTGACAGCTCCCCAAATATCAGGGACTCTGGACGCCCTCAGTTCTGCTGCTCTGCCATGCCCTACACATGACTCATAACTCACGCCCCAAGAAGGCTGCCTAACCTCCTGCCATCACATCTGCATTCCAACAGGAAAGAAGAGACTGAAGCACATATGTGCACACCCTTGAAATGGCTCCATCCAAAACTGAACACACCCCTTCTGCTCACACCTTTGTCAGAGCTTCGTCTCAAGACCACTCTTAGTACCAAGAAAGCAGGGAAACGTGGCTGCTGTGATGCCAACCCATCAGCTAAGAATTCAAGTTTTACCGTCAGGGAAGAAGGGGGAAAAAGACGCAGGAAAAAAACAGACCCAACCCTCTCCACCAGTAGAAAGAAAAGCCTTGTGTCAGCTGGGCAGGGGCGCCCAGCTCCAAGCAGAGTTGATACCCAAGAAAAAGTTGTGAAAAATGAGTGAGACCTCCCCAGAGTGAAGACTTGCTGAGACTCTCAGGGAGCAGGGCCGTGACCACAAGCTTCGAACTTCGGTGCCGTGTTGTACTAAAAGTAAGGACGCGGGCGAGGTTCTGGGCACTGACCTCCAGGTCTGCCACCGCTCACCGTCCATCCTTACCCCGGGAAAACACGTCCCCTCCTGTGGAGGCTTTGCCCCCAGCTAATCCGTCTCCGAGTCATACCCCTCAGCTGCACTTTGCCCTCCTCCACCTCTCCTTCATCTCAGTGACTGAGTGCTGAGCGTCTCCCGCCCAGCCTACGCTTCTTTCAGGAGGAAAACATGGACACAGGATCCTGAGCCCCCGCCCTCTCCTCCTGCAACTTCAGCCCCCTTCACCCCCAGCCAGTGCTGGGCAGGGCGCCCCACCGTCTGCCACTGCTGTCTACAGCTCATTGCGTTGGCCACACAGCCCCAAAGTGACCCCGAAACTGGCCAAGGCATCAGAGCACCACCCAGACCCCAGCACCACCCAGACCCCAGCACCCTGACCCCAGCACCACCCAGACCCCAGCACCCTGACCCCAGCACCACCCAGACCCCAGCACCACCCTGACCCCAGCACCACCCAGACCCCAGCACCACCCAGACCCCAGCACCACACTGACCCTGAGCACCACCCAGACCCCAGCACCACCCAGACCCCAGCACCACCCTGACCCCAGCACCACCCTGACCCCAGCACCACCCAGACCCCAGCACCACCCTGACTGTGAGCACCACCCAGACCCCAGCACCGCCCTGACCCCAGCACCACCCTGACCCCAGCACCGCCCTGACCCCAGCACCACCCAGACCCCAGCACCACCCTGACTGTGAGCACCACCCAGACCCCAGCACCGCCCTGACCCCAGCACCACCCTGACCCCAGCACCACCCTGACCCCAGCACCACTTTAGCCATACCATCACCTCTCCCCTCTGCAGTGTCTGCCCCTTCCTGCCGGCACCTCTCGAGTTTCCAGGAAACCACTCTTTCCTGGTTTACCGCCTGCCTCTCACCGCTGCTCCGTCTCCTTTGTGGGCTTCCCTCTGCTTTCCTGTCTCATAAATGTTGATGTTCCCCAGGGCTCCGTCCTCATCCTTCCTCAGTCTAGACAACCTTCAGGGAAGATCTCATTCAAGCTTAGGGCTGTAACTGCCACATACTGCCCTGTCCACCCCCTGCCACACTGCTCCCCCATCCCCTCCCCCATCCCCTCCTCCTATCCCCTCCCACACCCCTCCCCATTCCCTCCCCATCCTCTCCCCTATCCCTTGCCCCATCCCCTCCTCTTATCCCCTCCCCCACCCCCTCCCCCAGCCCCTCCCCATCCTCTCCCCAATCCCTTGCCCCAGCCCCTCCCCATCCCCTCCTCCTATCCCCTCCCACACCCTCCTCCTATCCCCTCCCCATTCCCTCCCCCATCCTCTCTCCCATCCCTTGCCCCATCCCCTCCTCTTATCCCCTTCTCCATCCCCTCCTATCTCCTCCCAATCTCCTCCCCATCCCCTCCCCCATCCCCTCCTCCTATCCCCTCCCACATCCTCTCCCCTACCCCTCCCCCATCCCCATCCAGAAGGAGGTGCAGCTCCTGACTGGGTAGCACCAGGTGGGCTTATCATCAGAAGCCAAGCTCAGATTTTGCGGAGGCGCCTTCCACCCTCCACAGAGTCCCACCTCCCCGGTTCAGTAAGAGGCCCCAACTGTCTAAAGACCAGAGACAGCCCTGAGGGCGTGAGTGCGTGTGCGATGCCTCCCTCACCCTCGCTGCACGCCCACCAGGCTCTGTGCTCTGCAGTCCGGCTCCTTCCCCGGCTCCTACTTCCGCCTCCATCTCTGCACAGATCAGCCCTGACTCAACTGCCCTGCGGACGCCCCGGCTTCTCTCCACAGACCCTCACCCCGGCTTCTCCCCCCACCCCGGGCCTTCGCCCCAGCTTCTCCCCCTGAGCCCTCCAGGCTTTACACACACCCCTGGGCCCTCGCCCCAGCTTCTCCCCCCAGGCCTTCACCCCAGCTTCTCCCCCCGGCCCTCGCCCCAGATTCTCCCCCAGGCCCTCGCCCCAGCTTCTCCCCTCTGGCCCTCCAGGCTTTGCACAACCCCTGGGCCCTCGCCCCAGCTTCTCTCCCCGGGCCCTCACGCCAGCTTCTTTCCCCCGGGCCCTGCAGGCTTCGCACACCCCACCCCCCCAAGCTGCCCAAGCAGCATCTCTAACGGAAATCCAGTCACACCACCTCTCTGGGGACAGGTGTCCCCCTCCCCCGCAGCTCCCAGTCGTGGGGCCCTGGTCCTCCAGGTGCGAGCCAAGGATGAGCCTCCATCCCCCGCCGCTCGGGCCCCAGGGACGCCCCCCGCAGCCTGCAGCTCAGGGCTGCTCTCACCCACAGGACCCGGAGCCTCCACATCACGCCAGTGTCGCCCCGACCAGATCCCACCGGATGACATCGGGGATCACAACCTCACTCACTGTAGCAATTCACCAGCAGGTTTGGGGCCTAGGACTCACTCCAAAGGCAGTTTAAGGAACTAAACGAAGCAAGAAAACACAGTGAAGCCCCTTCATAGCTTAAATTTTAGGCCCAAGTGAGGCTGTGTGTCCCTGATTGTCATTTCTCATCCCCTGTTCTGACTACACTCCTTCCCTCGGACACAGAACCAGAGCACCCGAGTCCACCTCTCCCGGCCCGATGCCGAGAAACCTGTGTGCGCACCTCTCCGCAGAGCCTTTTTCTGATGCGCTCTGGTGGCTGCTGGGCTCTGTTGAAGTGGAAGACTGAAGACACGGAGGCTGCCTGGGCACCTCAAAGGGCTGAGCTGCAGGGTGAACGTGAGCAAGAGGGGAACCTGCATTTCTCCGCCTTCAGCAAGGGGGTCCTGCCAGAGGGTCTCCCCCCAATGTCTTGGCTGACTTCCCACAAAGTGACAGGAAGTGAGCCAGGGGCACCTCCCCAGGGGAGCGTCAGACCAGTGACTGGAGCCCTGGCTCTGAGCAGCGTCCCGGGTTCTGAATCCAGAGTCAGTCGCTGCCCTGCTGGCCTTCTGTGTGCCTCTAACAGCTCGGTTTACAACCGAATCAGACCAAGTCCACATTTTCAGAAGCATCCAAATGTCATCCCGGCGAGACGTGGCCAGCATACCAAACGGGGGCGGGGGGGGGGGGGCGGGCGGAGACTCGGCCCATTGGAAGACCACTCTCTTTGTTTCACGTGCGTAAGATAATGAGGCTTTCAAAAACTGCTCCAATTTTCTTGGAAACTAATAGAGTTTGAGGCGATGTCAATAGAGGGATTAGTCAGGACCACCAGGTATATTTTGTTGACAGAGGTAAAGAAATAAAGCGGGGAGTCGAGCCGACGGCGAGGCTGCGCTTGGAGGAAGCGAGCATATGGGAGAAACGAGGCCAGTGTAGCGAGAAGTGGATTCAGGCCCTCGACTGGTTTCCGGGGCGGGAGGCAGGCAGACAGATGGCAGGACATCAGGACGCGGACTAAGATGGATTTTAAGACGACAGGTGTGCAGGACGGAGTGGCCTTTTCTGATTGGGAAACGCGTTCCTGCTCTGCCATCTCCCTGCCGCTGGGACCCCGAGGCGCAGCCCCCAGCCCCCCGTCCACGCGCCCTTTCAGTCAGGCCCGTGTCCTGTCTGCATCGCAGGCTGGACCTTCACCCGTCCCGGGGGAGCCCTCTGGCTCCTTCCTCTGCTTCAGCAGGGGTGTTCCCGCTCCTGCGCCCCTGGAGAAACCCCGCGCGGGGAGAGTGCCCCCTGGCGAGCTGGGCTGTGCCCGGGAGCACTGCCCCGGGCGTGGCACGCCGGAAGCCCCTGGAGAAGGTGTCTGACTGTGCGAACGTGGGGAGCGGAAGGGAGCACCGTGGCAGGGGCAAACGGCGAGCGACGGAAGCAACACGCTCCACGTGACGGATCAGCATCCTTAAATATAAAGAAATCTGACAAAGAAATAAGGACAGATAACCAAGGGAGAAACTAGGCAGGCAGCTGAAGATATAAATGGGCATGAAGTACATGAAAATATTCTAATTCATTAGACACACATTTCTAATGAAGACGAAAGTTATTCCCCGTGTCCATCACACTGATAGAAATGGCCACAGTGCCCATGAGCACTTCAGAAGAGGTCAGAATACGTGCATAATTCGCTCAGACTTCATGGGACCACAAGCCAGGACAGCATTTCTGAGTGATACTTTGGCAATTGCTGTCAAGAGCCGTGCCTTTTTACCTGGAAACAGTGCACTGAAGACCGTGCGCCGGGTGGACGGCCAAAACACACCCGAAGGTGCAGGCGTGCGGGGCTTGGTGTGCAGCCCTGAGAACGTGGGCCGGTGGCAGGCTGGCGGGGGCCGCGCGTCCGCTCGGCGATCTTGTCGAGTTTCTTCTCGTTCCTGTCACCTGTGCCCAGCAGCGGAGCTCGGCCGCGCCTGCGCTTCTGGGGCTTCTCCTTCTGCTGAGGCCGCATCATTAAACAGCAGGTCGTGGTCGCGCCACAAAGGAAAACGCAGAAAGGAGAAGAGATGGAGGGACGGGCGTGAGCCACAGCCCTAGGGAGCCGCAGAGACGGCAGCCCAGAGACCGCTCAGTGACGACTCAGAGGGTGGCCGGGCTGTCTCAGATCCCAGGAGGGTGGTGAGAGGCGGAAGTGCATGATGGCAGCAGAGCTCACGTGAACGCCGACCCTGAACAGGAGAAGAGCCGCGCTTCCTGAAATGCTTCTTTGCCTCTGGGGATGGGATGGCACGTGATTTCTTCAGAGCCACGTCTGGGGTCTTCCAAGGTCTCTACTGATAGCGTGCTTTCCCAATGATGGTGCTTCTTTCACATTTCACACGGAATTTTCAACATTTGTGTGGACATGGAGATCAGCCCGGAAGAGTCCTCAGGCTTCTTCGCAGGTTGTGATAAACTTCCCTAGAGAAGCTAGTCTGTGTGCTTCAGAGGGGGCAGCGTGGGGGCTGCAGGGGGCGGGGGGCTGAGAGGCGCCCTATGCTGTGTCATCACCGTCTGCCAGTCTGTTGGGCGAGACAGAGACCCCGGGGCGGGGAGCCTGCAGGGGTCAGGGCGGGGTCCCTCCTGGAGTGGCCACGGGGAGGTGCCCGGGGGACCCCAGGGTCAGTGAGGGGACCCAGATGCTAGGATCGTGCAGGACCTCAGGTCCAGTGAGGGCTCCAGGTCGGAACAGCCCGGACAAAGGGCCTTCCCCCGTGGGTCACCAAGAGCTGGCTGCATTGCGGTCAGGGGACAGAAGTCGGGAAACATGCTGACGGAGACCAGCCCAGCTTTCGGAGACGTGCCGGTGTGCCGGGACAGCCCGCTGTGAGGACAGACTCTCCACCCGGCCCTGTCCTCCGCTGTCTGACCACATCGGCTTGCACAAGCTGTGCACACACCCATGGAATCTCCTGCCAACACGATGGAGCACACGGAGGAAAGGGCCCCGCGGCTACAGCTACCCAATGGACCCCAACTTCTTGTACCTATGTGAGGAGTAGGTGACAAGCCCTGGAGCCCTGGGCCTGGCTGGCGGTGCCGGGTTGACAGCAGCACCTGTGCAGACATCAGGCGGAGGGCAGTCTGCCTCGTCCTTTCATTTCTGCAGGGCTGAGCTGCAGCCTCTAGGGCTCGGTGTGAGATCCCGAGAAATTGGATCTGGAGCCAGTCTCTGCCCGGGGCACAGGAGGAAGCCTCCAGAACAGGCTCACCTCTCACTCTTTGAATCCGGGACCCCAATTGCAGAAGCGTCTGGGTGAGGCCGCAGGAAAGACCGCCGCCTACGGCTGCTGCTAGCAGTTGGCGGGAGGTGACCCCTGACACTGGCTGTGGGCACTCAGGAGAAGGCGCGACGACCCTGCAGGGCCAGGAGGAAAGTGCTGGGTGCTCTGGAGCTGCCTGCAAGGGAGTGGGTGTGGACGGCTCGCGGGCCCACTGTGGGCTGGAGGAAGTGTCCAGAAAGTATTGAGGGGAGGGGCCAGCAGTGCCCCTGAGGAAGCTGGTCCGCGTCTCCTCCCCCTGAGCCCTGCCCTCACCCCTGTACCTGGGGAGCCTTCCAGGAGGCTCCCTGGGCTCTGTGACGTTTCATTTCTGCCCTGACCCTGGAGGGGCCCCTCACCTGGGTTGTCATATGCAGGCTGCTCTGAGGGTGGCCTGGACCACCCTGTGGCTTGGAGTCTGGGTCTACCGGGCCGTGCATCCTCCCAGGCCCTGCATCCTCCCGGGCCCTGCATCCTCCCAGGCCCTGCATCCTCCCAGGCCCTGCATCCTCCCAGGCCCTGCATCCTCCCGGGCCCTGCATCCTCCTGGGCTGTGTGTCCACCCAGGCTCTGCGTCCTCCTGGGCCATACGTCCTCCCAGGCCCTGCATCCTCCCGGGCTCTGCATCTACCAGGGCTCTGTGCCCTGATGCCCTCCTCCTTGGGATCAGGTGAGTGCTCCCGCAGTCTCCCCGTCCACACTGCCTGTCTTGGTGCCCGCTGGCCTCCGTCGTGAACACACTTGAGGAGCAGCCCAAGCTCCATCGTCTGCTGGCCCCATGCCTGAGCTGAGCTGTGCCACTTCTCTGGGGCCTTCAGTGAGCCCTCACAGGGCAGACTCCGTCAACAGTTACTGAATGAGTTACTCTCCGTGCTCCCGAGACTTGGCAGTGGAATAGAGCTGGGGCCCTGGCCGCTGGCTGAGGGCCCCGGGAAGTTCATAGACAGACAGGAGTATCTGAACTCCGAAGCGTTCACACCCTCCCACGTTACTCCCGCTCCAAACTGTATCTGCTCCATCTCTCTCATTTCCTTCTCCTTTGCTTCACTAATTTATCCTCAAATGGCAAGAAGCTCACGGTGTATTTTAGACACAGCAAACCCCCAGGAAGATGTCTGTTATTTGTCTTCTAAGATATAAGCTCCAGACTCTCCCCAAAGCCGGATGGGGGTGTATTTATAGCGCAACCTGAAGTCTGAATCTCAGGTGGAGAATGCTCGATACACAGTCCTGCAGAGGCACCACGCCCCCTGAGGCGCCACCAGCTCCCCAGCAAGGGCCCGCCCGGCCGGGGGCCGACCCCGAGGGCCACAGCTGTCCTCTGCACTTGCGCGGCTTCTGCCCCCGCCGACCTTTGGGGCTGACCTCTGAAAGCCTTGGCTGAGACTGGCCGGCTTTGGTGAAGTGCGGAGCATCCGTTGATGCTGATGGAAAGCAGAATGTGAAAATGTGAACTCGCTCCATGTTTCTTTCTTTCTTTATTTTTTGCCTTTCAAAATAAAAAAATATTTTTGGAGTACAGCTGGTTTACAATATCATGCTAGTTTCAGGTGTACAGCAAAGTGGATCAGAAAAAGTGAGACTTATCTATGCTCAATTTTTCAGATTCTTTTTCAAATAGGCCATCGTAGAGCATCGCGTGGAGCTCCTTGGGTCACACAGTACGTTCTTACGAGGCTTCTAATTTTTCCTTAATTTGTTATTTTTAATTGAAGGATAAGTAAGGCTATGGTTTTTCCTGTGGTCATGTATGGATGTGAGAGTTGGACTGTGAAGAAGGCTGAGCGCCGAAGAATTGATGCTTTTGACCTGTGGTGTTGGAGAAGACTCTTGAGAGTCCCTTGGGCTGCAAGGAGATCCAACCAGTCCATCCTGGGGGAGATCAGTCCTGGGATTTCTTTGGAAGGAATGATGCTAAAGCTGAAACTCCAGTACTTTGGCCACCTCATGCGAAGAGTTAACTCATTGGAAAAGTCTCTGATGCTGGGAGGGACTGGGGGCAGGAGGAGAAGGGGATGACCGAGGATGAGATGGCTGGATGGCATCACTGACTCAATGGACGTGAGTCTGAGTGAACTCCAGGAGATGGTGATGGAGAGGGAGGCCTGGCGTGCTGCGATTCATGGGGTTGCAGAGTCAGACACGACTGAGCGACTGAACTGAACTGAACTGAATTACAGTATTGTGTTGGTTGCTGCCGTACATCAGCAAGAATCAGCCACAGGCCTGTGCACATCCCCTCCCTGTTGTGCCTCCCTCCCACCTTCTGCCACGCCCCACCCCTGAGTTGCCACGGAGCCCCACTTTGAGCTCCCCGAGTCCCACCGCGAGTCCCCCTGGCTGCCGGCTTCACGTATATCGGTGTGTGTGTGTTTCCATGCTGCCCCGCCCACCGTGTCCGGAAGTCTGTTCTCCAAGTCAGTGTCCCCATTTCTTTTCATTTGAAGACTGCCTGGGGCCCTGCCTCACCTGGCCAGGTCCACACCCTCAGGCGAGGGTGCAGTCTGAGCCCCGCCGGCGTCTGAGGCCACATCCACCGCCAGGCAAGGGTCCTCCCTGGACGCAGACGTCCGGGGCCATCCCCAGCCCACGGCAGGCTGTGCCAGCCCTGCTCTCCGTAACTGTGTGGCCCGTGTTTGGGAGGATAGCCCGGAACAGTGAGAACTGTCAGCTGTGAGGCCAAAGGAGCTCCATGTGGGACCTCCTCGCTGCCAGCGCTCTGTCCACCTGGGCCTCAGCCGCCTTCCGTGCGGGTGGTAGGGGCCGGAGCCTCACCCAGGCCTCGCTGAGATGAGCTGGGAGGAGGCAGGAAGCCACGTGCTTGCTCCGCCACAGGAACTCCATGCACACGGCTCCCCCTCATTACCGAGAGCGCACACCTGGCCTCCCTGGGTGGATCTCAGTGGGGAGAACCCCTGACTCAGGCCCTCTGCACCTTCCGTCTGTGATGCGGCTGGAGCCCCGCCAGCCCGGTTGGCCCACTGCCCCCAGGCCCTGCGGCAATCTGGGTACCACCGTGTCCTGTGAGCAAGAGCCTGCCCTCCAGTAAATTTGGAGATGCTGCGGCCCGGCCGGCTCAGCCTCCTGCAAGCAGGGCCGGAAATCTCAAGGAAAGAGACAAAGGGAACCTTCAAAGTAAGACTTGGGAGACTGGAGCCTCCTATTGTTCCCCACCCAGTCGTCCTCCAGGGGGTCAGGCTGCGAGCGGCTCACGGCTCGGAATGAACACGTTGGCCCTGACGAACCCCGGCTCTCAGCGCCTCTGAATATCTAGAGACGAGCCCCCAGTTCTAGGCCATCTGCAAACGTGACTGGGGCCCCATCTGAGCCCTGTCTGTTCCTGGTTCAGCTTGTCATCTGGAGGGAAGCCACAAGGTGAAGGAGGCTGGAGAATAACCAAGGGCCCCCCGGCCCATGTGCGGGCTCTGTCGAGAGCAGGGTCCTTCAGTGACAACAAAAGCCGCCCTTCAGCTCACGTCACAAGGCTCAACCCACAGCGCACGTCACATCCAACGAGAGCTAAGACGTCTGTGTTCCTTTGGTTTCTTGTTCAGCGTCTCCACCCGCAGTGTGTCATCAGCTCCACCAGGCAGGCTCTCTGTGATGTCCACTGCTGTGCTGTGAGCACAGAGGTGTGCTTGGCACGGAAAGCAGGGTGTTTGGGCATAGATGCTCAGAGAGGTTGGCCTTGAGGGAGCTGGGGAGGGCGGGGGCGCTGAGGAGAACAGCTCTGAGTCCTCATCCACCATCCTTTAAAGCGGGGCGGGCGGTGAGGGGAGCAGAGACGGAGCCCCAGGTCAGGCCAAGTGAGGAGAAGGGAGACTGAGATGGCCTGGCGTCCCGGGAGCTGGGGAAGGACAAGCCAGGAGAAGGGAGACTGAGGCAGCCTGGCGTCCCGGGAGCTGGGGGTGGACGCGTGCAAGCAGGATGCAGGCCAGGACTGCCTGGAGGCGCAACCCAGCCCCGGGCCAGCGCCAGGCAGCTGGTCAGAGACAGGTCAGCCTGCGGCTGGTGGGGGCCTTGTTTGCCACCCAGCCCAGCCCAGCCCTTCATCTGACGGAAGAGCAGAACAGAACCGTGGGGAGACAAGGGGTGTGGCTGAGCTAACAGAGGAAGCGTGGCTCACCCCAGGCCCCCTGACCCCCAGGCCCCGGCCAGTGTCTCAGCCACGCAGTCAAACGTCCAGACCCTGCTGTGTTCCAGCCCGACTTCCAAGTTGCTGGTTGGCTCCCGGAGGGGCAGGGCTCAAACATTGCTTTGGCCCAAGACTCTCCCATCACCTCCCTTCCTCGTCTCTTGGACAGACGGCACCTTCCCCAGCCGCTCCCCTGTGACAGCAGAGATGGACAAAGAGTTCGCAGGAGCGCCTTGCGTCGGGAGGCGCAGAGCATTTTGCACCGGCCCCCGCTCCCCATCTGCTTCATCTGTGCCCGCTCCACAGTCTCTCGGCAGAAAGCCAGTCCGCTTTTCACTCCCCGCGGCGCCTCCTCCCCACCCCCAGCCGCAGAGGCTTCTGCGGACACGACCCTCTTCTGAACAACCATGCTGGGCAGCCGTCCGGGTATGCACTGCCTGGGCCCAGAGACCCTTCCCCAGCAGAGTCCAGGACACTGTTTTAAATAACTGTGCAGATTTAGGAAAAGGACAAGCATCAAGTAAATCTTGTCTATAATGGCCCATCAAGTAATGTGGATGAAGATTAGCTGCCGGAGCCCATGGATCTCAGGATGTATAAATAACCCTCCTTTCGACAGGCAGCACAGATACGTTTTGTTTAAGAGCTGAGTGTCAGGGAATTCATTTCTGAGGATCGACGAGGAGACACACACATCAACACGCTGCTTCTCTGCAATAAATTTGGGGGGAAGCGCAGAGCAGGCCTTGGGCTCCTCACTGCCTCATCAGCAACCTGGAAGGACCCGGGGGTGGGGGGGTCCTCAATGACAACCGATCAAGGCAGCTCTCCGGGGAGGCAATTTCCTTCCTCTGCCCTGTCTCCCAGACTCGCCGTGTAGTGTGGGCCAGGGACACGAGCTGGACCAGGCCCCAACCTTCCCAGTGACCGTGTGGGGAAGATGGATGGAGGGGGCCTGCTGTCTGCAGACGTAAACAGTCCACTGCTAAACGCTTCTGGCTCACACTCCTGAGCCTTTAGCCTGCAGGTCTGGTCCCACCAGACACACCCGCTGCGAAGGCCCCTGTCCCCCGCTCGCCCGAGACCAAAGCCGGCTTCCCCAGCAGAGGCCAGGCCTCAGAGACACCAGGAGCATGTTGGGGGCAGAACCCACAGGAGGCTCTCAAGGGGTGTTTCTGAACCGACTGAGTGGAAAAAGACTTTGGGACAAAGGTTAGTGAATAAAACAGACAGGTGGGGGATGTCACGGGGTTAGCCTCCTTCTTGCTGGCAAACGCCTAGAGGCTGTCCTTACAGACCTGAGGGAGTGTGGGGAGAGGTCCCCGGGCGAGGAGCTGCAGGTGGCCACTGGGAGGCCCTGGGGACCCCTCGGGGCTGTGGGCTACCGCTGGGAAGTGCCGGTGACCGCTGGGAGGCCTGTGAGCCCTTGGGGCCGTGGGCCACTGCTGGGAGGCCCAGGTGACCACTGGGAGCCCTCCGGGCTGTGGGTGAGTGCTGGGAGCGGGGGGCGGCCTCCAGCTGGCAGCCGGCACATGGCCAGGCCAGAGGCCCTTCCTCCACTTGGGGAGGAATTCTGCCCACTCCCCGGGGGGGCTTGAAAGCGGACTCTCCCACCGTCGGGCATCTGGTGGGAAGGCCGCCCCTCCAGTCTCCGTGGAGGCTCGGCACGACCCTAGCAGAACCAGCTCAGACTCGCGGGCCTGTGGTCCAGGCTCCTGAGCGATGGACGCGGAGCCGCCTGTGTGTGTGGTCGGACGCCACTCACTGTGTGCCAACTGTTAACACAGCGAGAGTGCCGGGGTTCTCCAGAGAAGCAGAGCAAGGGGAGCGACCGAGAGGGGGGCGGGGCCCTGGAGACGGGGGTGCTGGCCCGTTGGTGGCCCTCTGCCGGGCGAGCGGCTCCTGGCTCTCGTGAGTCTCTGCTCCTCCGGCTCTCGTGAGTCTCTGCTCCTCTGGCCTGCTGTCCCAGGAGCCGCACCCACCCCGGCTTCCTCTCCTCTGACACCTCCCTCGCCTCCCTGCCTTGACCCAGCCGTGCCCCCCAGGTCGGGCCCCCGCTATCCCGCCCCCGCCCCCTCCCCCTGCCAGTCCCCGTGGCCCCGTCCGTCCCCAGCCGCCCCTCAGTTAACAGTCACCCCTTATTCCCACCACTCCTCTGCAGGCCCGGTCCCGGGGTCAGCCCTGGGGGCCCAGGGCGCCAACCCTCCAGCAGTGCTGACAGCGCCCCTTCTGAGCGCAGGGCCTCCTCGCTGCGTCCCCAGGCTCACGCGGGCCTTCACCCGGCGCCAGTGGACGGAGCCCGCACTGCTGGAGTTCCCCAATCCACCAAGAGCGGGGGTCTTGCCAGAACCCCTCTCGCCCTGACTCCTAGGGGGCATGTGGAGGGGGGAATCACCTCCAAACCCACCTGCCGGAAACTCACGCCATCTGAATATCCCTGTGACTCTCACAGGGCGTGGCTGAGGGCAGAGGCCCAGCCTGGACACCAGGGGGGCAGGACGGTGCCTTCGGAGCAGGGCCCTGCCTCCCACTTCTGGGCTCAGGGCCCCGGGTCTTGGGGGGCAGTGGGAGTTCACCCTGAGCCACTGGGGTCCCTGCGGTTGGGTCTCCGAGTCAGACCCGCACAACCTGATCCGCAGGTTCCCAGGGACTGACTCGGCTGTGGGCCAGGCCGACACGTCCTTGCTGGGGTCCAGCCCCTTTGACAGGCCCTGGGCGGGGCAGTGTCCTGCAGGCAAGGCTGGGACCCCCGCGGTGACCCGGCCCGGGGAAGCCGAGCTGCAGCCTGGGCCCCCGTCCAGCGGGGCAGCGGCTCAGGTGCGGGGTCTCTGGGCACAGCCTGCCTTCACACGCACCTTCGCTCGGCAGCGTTGTGCCCTTCTTGGAGCCGGTGCCCAGTATGTGCTTGCGGGATGAGTTGCCATGACGATAGCCAAGGATGCAGCTCTCGGAGATTCTCGAGTCCTCCTCAGTCTCTGCCCTCAGGCAGGAGGATGGAGCAAGCGGGGCGGCTGCCAGGTGCCCCCCGAAAGGCTGGCAGCCCAAAGTGCCTTTCCTTGCCTGTCTGAGCAAACGCGTCCTGGACAGACTCCAACAGCGGCCCCTTCAGTGGACAAGAGCCACAGAGACACCGGTGGGAGCATCCAAGGCTCGGAACCCCCTCTGGGTGCGTGCTCAGAGCCTGAAGCCCCGCTGACGTGTCTGTCTTAGCCTGGCTCCCCCAGCACAGGCCCATCCTCTGGGGAGCATGCCAGCCTGCTGGACTGGCCTTCCTTTTCTAACCAGAGCAGGGCCCTTCTACCCCAGGCAAGGACGGAGAGGAACAGCCCAGAGCCACGGGCCGGGCCTCCTCCGCCTGCACCCCTCGGGTCAGGGCGCTGCTGGGGAACCAGACCAAGAAAGCTGTCTGTGTGGGCTGAACACACGGGAGAGGAGCAGAGCGCGAGAGCCCACACAATCCTGCGATGCTGGGCACCGCACGGTCACCGAGCAGCTGTCCTACTGGGCTCAATGGAGACACTGCCGTCAAGGCGGCCGTCCTGACACTCCCTTCAGCTCGGCCCCACCGGTGCTGAAGCGGGAACCCTTCACTTGCCTCCCACACGCTGTCCCAGACAGAGAGATGATGTAACAGAAGCAAAGAAGGACCAGGGAGGGAAGGAGAGCCCAGAACAGGAGCTGGAAACACAGGTGCAGCGCCCTGGGAAATTCCCGCTGAGGTCTGCTGCTCCCAGAAGGTGTCTCCACAGCAACGGGGCCGCCTGGCGAGGCAGGGGCTTGAGTCGGAGGAGCCTGCCCTCCAGAGTCCTCCTCCTCCTGTGGACTCCGTGCTCCCGGACGCTTTCTCAACGTCCAGACCGTCCAGGTGTCCGGACACCGCGGGCTGGCAGAAGTGGACGCGGGGCACGGTTTCCGCCTGGACCTGTGCTCATCACCCGCAGGCCCTCAGTGACAATGCACTCTTGTCCACACAGACACAGCCGCCTGCCCTGAGCCTGGCGGGCTGAGCCGAGGGGACCCTGCAGGCACAGTGCCTCGTCTCCCATTCACTCCCTCATGAAAGCAAAGCTGCCTCACCCACCTCTGTGGGTCTGGGCTACCTCTGCAATCCAGTTCACTTCCTCGCCACTGTTCTGCCTAAACGCCCGGGGGTTCCAAAGCAGGAGGAAGTCCTCTTGGACAGATTCGGCCAACGGTTCAGCTTTTATGAAACTCTGTGCAAAATGATTGGTTCTGAGAACCATCCGTCACCCAAGCCATCGGCACCGTAGGTGGAGACACCTCGTCTGCCTGGAGTGTCCACGCTCAGGCGGGATAAAGCTGGAGTAAGACGTGAGAACCTTCCGCCCAGGGACATGCGGTCCCGGCTGCGGCTGCGCGAAGGACGTCCCAGGGCGGCTCCCTCGTCACGCCGAGGCGCTCATTCAGCCGCTCCGCAGGGGCGGCACCGCTACATACTCCGCAGACACACCAGCTTCTGTCGGAGCCCAGCTCTGCCCGGGGCGCCCCCACGGGGATCAGCCGAGCCCCTGACCCCAGCCTGTGCTTCCAGCCCCACACCTGGGGGTGTGCACGGCTCTGCCGTCCGCCCCTCTGAATGGGAGACAGGACAGAGCAGGTGTCCGTGGCCGGTTCAGCCCCAGGCTTTTGAGTGATCTGCAGATGACAGCGCTCACCGCATGCTTTCCGATTTCTGAATCTCTCTCTTCACTTCCCTGTGCTGCGCTTGGTCACTCAGCGGTGTCTGACTCTGTGTGACTCCATGGACTGTAGCACGCCAGGCTCCTCTGCCCATGGGATTCTCCAGGCAAGGATACCGGATCGGGTTGCCATGCCCTCCTCCAGGGGATCTTCCCAACCCAGGTGTCAAACCCAGGTCTCCTGTACTGCAGGTAGATTCTTCACCGTCTGAGCCACCACTCAGAACTAATTAAGAATTTTCTTTCCTTAGATTCAAAGTCTCCTGGGGTTTTAGAAGTCCACCTGTACAGGTGAGAAGTTCTGGGCCAGTAACTCTGTGTTTTTCTAAACGCACTTTTTTCCAAGTGGTCAAATGCCCTTTAAGAGCTTCACTCCCTGCTTCTCATAACATGGCTCTGCCTCGGCCGGAAAGAAAGCATTTTCCTGCGTGACTTGGATGCAGCCCCGTGTCAGCGGCTGGCTCAGCCTTGCCTGAGCATCAGGTGGACCTGCGACCACACTGGCCTTGATGAGGCAGGCAGGGCTGAGCTTTCTTTGTCCTGAAGCCGAGTGGCTGGGCCCACAGCCATGCTGCAGCGTCGGCAGTCAAGTCCAAGGGCACGCGTCAGGCTGGAAGGGCCAACGTGACCAGGTTTCCCTGTCCGAAGGGCCCAGGAGCAGGTGGTGGGCATGAGGGATCTGGTGGAGCCATCCTTATGGAAACCGTCCAGTGATGGGTTCCCGGGAGGGGGACTGACCCTGGTGAGGGTCCCGTCCTCAAGGATGGGGCGAGCGAGAACCTGTCCAGGGGTCAGGGGCACAGAGTCAGCCGTAGGGGCAAAGACTCAGTTCCAGGACCTAGGGCTGAAGAGCACATTCCAGGTGGGTGAACAGAGATGTAGCTGGGGTCCTGTCACCTCAGATGACAGGCCTGGAGCAGCAGGTTAGTTCCATCCCCTGGGCTGGGGTCTGAGTTTCTGGTGCCCTCCTGCCTGCCCCAAACAGATGATGACCCTAGGAAGATGAAGAGAATGCACGTGGAACCATCCCAGGGCACTTCAAAACCATCCCAGAATGCTCCGGCTGGACCAGAGTGCCTTAGAAAGAGAAACTTCTTCCTTCCTTGTCAATAAAGTTAAAAAGAGGTAATAATACAAGTTGTTACTAATGAGAGTATAGCAATAAAAATATTCTTGAACACCCCAGTAGAAGCTGAAATTGGAAATAAAACGATGTTTCTGGCAAACAATAGGTATCAAAGAATCTAGTGTTCATGTCCTTTGGCTCACATCTGACAACTTTTCTTGGAATGCAAAGTCACATGGGCCTTAGAAAGCATCACTACAAAAAAAGCCAGTGAAGGTGATGGAATTCCAGTTGAGCTATTTCAAATCCTACAAGATGATACTGTGAAAGTGCTGCATTCAATATGCCAGCAAATTTGGAAAACTCAGCAGTGGCCACAGGACTGGAAAAGGTCAGTTTTCATTCCAATCCCAAAGAAAGGCAATGCCAAAGGATATTCAAACTACCGCACAATTGCACTCATCTCACACGCTAGCAAAGTAATGCTCAAAATTCTCCAGCTGAGGCTTCAGCAGTGTGTTAACCAAGAACCTGCAGATGTTCAAGCTGGATTTAGAAAAAATAGAGGCACCAGAGATCAAACTGACAAAGTACTCCGTGCCTGGTGCTGTTCCGTGGAGTCCAGACTCCCTGAGCCCCCTGGCACGTTCAGGGTTCGATCCAGACTGCAGGGCCCTCTGGGCGGTAAGTACACACACGCAGGGCATGGGGCGCGCTCGACACACCCCCGCACATGAGCTTCTCCACGGTGCTCCTGTGCCCACGGCTTCTTGGACTGCGAGTGGGTTCCTAATTGTTTCCACCAAGCCCTCGGGGCCTCCCTGGTAGCTCAGAAGGTAAAGAATCTGCCTACAATGCAGGAGGATTCCACAGCTAGGTCAGGAAGATCCCCTGGAGAAGGGAATGGCAACCTACCTACTCCAGTATTCTTGCCTGGAGAATTCCACGGACAGACCATGGGGGTGGCAGAGAAACACCACTGAGCAGCTCTCAGGAGCCCTCAAGGGGCTCCATTCACTCATGCCAAGCGGCTCTGGGTTTGCAGCCAGTGTTTCCGGCAGGGGCTCCCACCGAGGGGTCAGAGGAGCCTGTACACACCACCCCCGCCCCTCAGCCCAGAACGAGGCCAGTCCGTCTGGAGGACCGACTCAGGCCCACTTTGCACAGGGAACCACACAGAACAGCTGGGGCTGACACTCCTGTAAGGGAAACAGACACGATCAGGCAGATCCCCACAGAACACGCTCGTCTGTGCTATAAACCGGCTGCGGGGCGGCAAGCCCCTCCCTGAGGCCCTCAGCCTGGCCGCCCTGCCGGGCCCAGGGTCCTCCCAGGGAAGGAAGGCAAAGGAACCCCATCCAGGCGCTCTCCTCTCCTCAGGGGCGTCTCTCCAGGCAGGGGAGCCGGTCTGACGGGGAGTCAGGGGGCCACGGCCCATGGATCTTCCTGCACCAGGACCCAGACAAGGGTCCCCGAGCCCTGCGGGGACAGCCCACCCCACCCCACCTCTCCCCGTGTTTTGAAAGTGTCCGCGAGTGTATGTTCCTCCGTTCTTTGTCTCGTCACAACAAAGACTTGGAGCGACGGACATTAAAGCCCCCTCGGCGTGTCGCAGCTCTCAGGTCTTGGATAGACCGTGTTATAGCTCTTAGACAAATCAGTGTTACAGCTCAGTGTTACAGCTCTATTTTATTTAGAAGATAGCAGGAGAATCCACCTTCGAGGCGTGAGGGCACGTCGATCTAAAGAGAGAGGAGAAGAGCGCCCCAGCGCGCGGGAGGGAGAGGGCGCTGGCTCCTCTGTGTATCTGTTCATCTCCCCCTGGGCCTGTCCTGTGTAAACTGGGCCAGCCGGGCGTGTTGTTTGTTTCACCTGAGGTCCTCATCCGGTCCTCGGACCTCCTTTTGTTTCATTTTTGGGCTTTTCCCTTCCCTGCCTGCAGCCACCGCCTGACAGAAGGACACAGTGAAAACTGTGCAGCTGAAGCGAGTGTTTCTCTTTCCTTTTCCTTTCATTATTGCTTTTAGATTCTCCTTCTCAAGCCCAAGGCCCGTCAGTGAGATGGAGTGGGACCTGCGATGCTGGGAAAGGACGCTGACCACCGGGGAGAGGGGCCCGCGCCAGCCTGTCTCTGCCCGCCTGCTGCGGTGCGGGGCCAGGAAGCGGCTCTCAGGAGAGAGGCGGCTCAGACAGGACAGCGGAGGCAGCCACCCCGGGGAGAGCGGCCCCGCCCCGCGGGACGGCTACAGGGGGGGCTGCAGAGGCCGGGCCGGTGGGGCAGCGCCCACCTCTGGGCGGGCAGGGGGCGGCGGCGGGCTCAGTCACCGAGGGGGTCCCTTCAAGAAGCCAGCCTGCCTGCCTTTATTGTCGAGAGCCAGGGCCCTCGGAGACTTGCCCCCACCCCACCACACACACACACACACACACACACGGTGCACAAGCAGGCTTGCAGGCTAGAGGAGGCTCCCCGCCCCCGCCCGGGCACCCTCCCCAGGATGCAACCAGAATGGGCCCAGAGGTCCCTCCAGAGCGGGTGAGTGACAGCTTCCTCTGCTGTCCCCTCTCAAGTCCCTTCTCCCGCCTTAGAGCGGGTCCCTGGTTGCCCTTAGATTTGAAAATAGACAGTTAATAGTTACTAGCCTGAGGCCTCTGTCTGCATTGTTAATGCCCCAGGACAGACTGACCCAAGAGTCGCTGGAACCCTTTGGATCCTGCAGACGCCCCTAGAGGCTCCTGAGTTCTTGATCCTTCTTCCGGGAAATGAAGGTGAACCCAGACACCAGGCACTAGTGGACTCGAGGAGCACTCCCCAGGGACAGCAAGGGTCTGCCTGGCCAGGGCGTAGCTGAGGGCCCTCTGACCCCAGGGAGCCCCCACCATCTGCCTGCTGGACAGGGGCCTCAGGGTCCCCCAGCAGAGAGTGCCCTCAGGGGGTTACAAGCACCCCAGGACCACAGGTCACGGCCTGTGGACACACGGAAGGTGGGGAGCTCTAATCTCTGCCACTGTGCAGACGACTAAACGGTGGCCTCTCAGAGTTTGCCCCAAAGCCCACCGCCGGGGAGGCGCTCGCTCAGGTCCAAGGCGCCTGTTTCCTCTCTCACAGGTTAACATCAAAGGCATCTCCACTTTCCGATGTCATCTTTTCAGAGGAACATATTGTAGCTCATTTGGTAAAGAATCTGCCCGCAATGCAGGAGACCTGGCTTCGATTCCTGGGTCGGGAAGATCCCCTGGAGAAGGGAAGAGCAGCACACTCCAGTGCTCTTGCTGGAGACTCCCATGGACTGTACCCTGCCAGGCTCCTCTGTCCACGGGGTTGCAAGAGTCAGACATGACTTAGCGAGAAAACCACCACCACCACCAAATACTGTGAGTATATTATGGCCGATGATATTAACGAAAAACCCCTCTGAGATTGTAACCAGGCCCCTTAGACAAGGTGGAAAAACAAGGAAACAAGGACAGGCCTGGCGATCCGGGTCCCCTCTCTGCCTCTGCCCTGAACCCTCCTACCGACCACAACCGGCTCCCGTGAGGAGGCAGTGGGCCTGGAGGGCAGCTGTGGGCTGAGCCGTCAGAATTAGTCTGAATCTGACCTTCCACCAGAGGCTCTAGACGCCAGGCCTCTGGGCACCAGAGTTAACAAAAGCCCCTCCCCCTGGGCAAGTGGGGAAACGCAGGCCCTTACCCTGCCAGGGGTGGGGGGACCTCTGTCTTGCTCTTGGGCCTCCACAGGGCAGGTGTGTCTGCTGGGTGGTCTCACCTGGAGGCAGGGTCTTGTCCCAACCACCCTGCCCTCCCCCAAGAACCCCAGGGCGATAATGACACACCCTGCCTTACAGCCGGGAAACGCAGGCTCCCCGACTCCCTGCTTCATGTCACCCCGAGCTCTGCCGCCACCAGGCTGAGATCGCATCATCTGTGTGGGGTCCTCTCTACACACAAGCCACCCCTGGACAGGATCGCGCCCCCAGAGCCAGCAGCCACCCTGCCCGTGGCCTCTGCCCTTGCCGCCAAGCCCCAACCCTGGCTGGGACAGTCCCCGCCTCAACCCAGCCTCCGGGGGACAGAGCTGGCTCTGGAGGAAGCGACAGAGAGCAGGCTGCGATGAGGCCCCCCCACCCCAGGGAGAGGCTGAGGATGGAGGGTGGTCCCAGCTGGGGGTGCTGCACGGTGCCCCTCCTCCATCTGCCCAGCTCCGCCTCCCCTGGGAGTGGCTTCTGAGCAGTCTTCGGGGCTGGGACCCCCAGCTGGAAGGGACCCCCTCCCAGGCGTCTGGGGAAGCACCTTTGACCTGTCGTCAGGGACCAGCTCTGAGACGAGGGTCCCTGCGCTCATGTCCCAAGGGTGGAAGCTGAGGGTGGTAACGCCCACCTCGGGCATCGCTGGAGACCAAACAGGGTGACACGTGGAGAGATGGGGGCTCGGGGCCACCCTGGCACCTGCTGAGGGGGCTCAGTGAGGACCGCAGAGCCAGCCAGGCCACGAGACAGCAGGGCTACGGACGCCCCGCCAGGCCTCCGCCCCACACGTCAGCCCTCATCCAGCCCAGCAGCTAACCCGGCTCCAGCCGCTTCCTCCCAAGGTCGCAGACCAGCCGCCACCCATCCCAGACGGCGTACCAAAGCGGTCAAGACAGGCGGCAGGAGACACAGTGAGCAGCCGGCCAGAATAGTTGGAGGAAGATGAGCCTCATCCTCTCCCCTCTAAAATGGCAAGCACTCTCTCCCTCCTTGTCTCTGTCTCTCTCTCTCTGTCTCACATACACACACACACACACACAGACACACACAGGCACACACAGCCACACACACACAAGCACACAGGCACACACATATACACACAGGCACACACACGTGCACACATGCAGATACACATTGGCACACACAGGCGCACACACACAGACTCACACACACACACACAGGCACACACAGCCACACACACAGGCACACAGGCACACACACACGTGCACACATGCAGATACACATAGGCGCACACACGGGTGCACACACACAGAGATACATACACACACAGGTGTGCACACACACACAGACACACACAGATATACACTCAGGCGCACACATGCACAGGCACACAGGCACACACATATACACACAGGCACACACACAGGCGCACACACACAGATACACACATACACACACAGGTGCACACACACAGGCACACACACAGGCACACACACAGGCGCACACACAAAGATACACACACAGAGGCGCACACACACAAACAGATATACACACACAAACGCGCTCAGTAGCAGGCACCTGACCCCCAGCGGCTGGTGTCTCGGTGGGGGGTCTGAGGCCCACCAGTTTGAGGAGCAGGGCCGCTTTGGCCACCCACACAGGTTCGTATTGCCTCCCTGTTCCTCTGCCCGCAGGGTCTTCCTCCTCCAGCGAACGTATCGCTGCCCTGAGACCAGCCCTGACCTGGTGCGCGAGGAGGTGGCTTCCTCGCCGCCGCTGCCGTGGGAGCGGCTCCGCCTCTCCCGTGTGGTCCGCGCTCCTGCTCCCTTGCACAGTTAAGGAGCCTGAGGGTTGCCGCGGCCACACGTCCATCGAGGAGGAGCAGATCCCAGCCTGGCTCTGCCCACAGCCCGGCCCCCTCCCCCAGCTGGGACCCCAAAGGGAGGCGCGGAGATGGAGGCTCCGCCTCCCGCGTCCCGCTCCCTCTCTGGGCCCGAGCCTCCTCCGGGGGCAGCCGGCCTGCGTGCTTCCCCTCTTCCTTCCACGCGAGCCACCATCCTGCCCCCGCTCCTCACCAGCTCATCCCCGGGGGCAGAGAAGTGAGAAGCTGAAGATCCCACAGAGAGAAACACCCGACGGGAGCCCGCGTTCCATCGAGGGCAGGGGCATTCCGCCGCCTCGCATGCACCTGCCTCATCCGCGTCCTCCGCCCGCGTCCGGGGCGCAGAACCAGCCCGCGCGGTTCCGGTCTCGGCGAGGGCGGCGGGGGCTGAGGATGCACTTCCAGCGAAGTGCTCTGAGAGTCAAGAGGGGCCGAAGAAGGAGGCTCCTGTCTCTGGTGCGGGTTCCCGGGCACCCAGGATGGGCGAGGGCTGGCGCTCGGTCCTGTGGGGCAGACACAGCCCTGAGGGGATGATGGTGTGAGTGCTGGTGCCGGGGCCGCATCGCTGGGGCCAGTGGGTGGTGACGGCGGCTGCTCAGCCGGGGCCGCGGGCTCGGGGAGCCGAGGACCACCTTCCCGTCTGAGCCCCGGGTGCAGCTCTGTCTGCGCTGCGCTCTGAGGTCCTCAAGAATGGGCTTCGGGCAGAGGGTGGGCACCCTCCTGGGGGAGCCCTCAAGGGACTCTGAACAGGAAGCCGCGCTGAGCGTCCAGGCTGCGGACCTGAGCTCTGATTGGAAGAAGCCATGCGGCCCTGGTGGGCTGGAAGGCGGAGGAGCCGTCGGAGCAGCAGAAGCCAGGCCTTGGGAAGCGCTTGCTGAGCGGCTCAGTCCCCAAGGTCTGGGCGGAGACCTAGAAGCAGGGCGTGCACCGGGCTGGAGGTGGGCAGCGTGGGCACCGGGCGGGCGTAGGAAAGTCCCTGGGGATGCCCATGTCCTGGTGCCCCACACCTGTGAGCCTGAAACCTTGTGTGGCCAAGGCTCTGGGCTGGTGGGAGTGCGTCAAGGGTCTTGAGGTGGGAGGAGAGTCTGGGTTCCCCAGGGTTGCCACGGGGCCCTCCTGACAGGGAGGCACGTGGCTCAGAGTCTGGGAAGGATGGAGGCGGAGACGGGAGGCAGAGGGTGAGGGGGGAGCTCTGGAGACACAGCTGGCTTGGACGATGGAGGCAGGGGCCACGAGCCAAGGGATGCAGGCCCCTCCGGAGGCTGGAAAAGCAGGAGACGGGCCCTCCCCCAGCCCCACCCCCAGAGGACATAGCCCTGCCAACACTTGCTTCAGGACTGTGGCCTCCAGAGGCTGAGATAAGCTTGTGTTCGCGGGTCACAGCAGCAGCAGGAGTAACTCAGGGGTCACAAGACGGCTGCGTGGGGCTGGGCCCTGAGCTTGGAGCCCACAGGCTTTGGAAACCCGGTGGGAAGGCGCCCACACCGCAGCCTCGCTCCCGGCCGTGAGCCCTCATGGAGCTGCCCGCCGGTGGACGGGGTCAGAAGCCAGAGGCCAGGAGGGTGGATACTCGCTCCGTGGGTGCAGAGCAGGTGGACGAGGGGGCAGTCGGAAGCTGGCCAGCTGCAGGGAGAACAGGCTCCCCGTGAGTAGCGGGCAGGGTGGGGGCGCACGTGGTCCGGGGGCAGTGCCCAGGGCTCATCCGTGCTGCCCCTCACACATGAGGCTACACACTTAGCCCTTCCCCCCTCAGCAGCAGGACCGCCGTGCAGCCTGCCCCAACTCTGGGGGCTGCAAGGAGACCCAGGGGTTCCCGGACCTCCGGTGCCATGACCTCCACCTCTCCGTATCTAGCTGGCAGCCATTCTCGCCAGGGAGCAACAGGGAGGAGCAGACTTTTCTGTCCTTCCCACGGTAACTAGACTCTCAAGTGGCTCCGGGGATCGAGGGTGTTATCTGCAAAGCTGAGAGCTGTTAGATTTGAGAGCTGAGGATGGCCGGGGCGTGTCTGCAGATGGCGAAGCCAAGGGCTTGCTCTGCACCCCGATGAGAGGACTGCAGAGCGCATCGGTGCCTCAGGCATGCCCAGATCCCTGGAGAGGGGTGACCCACCAGCTCAGCAACACGAGGGCAGGAAGGAGAAGGGCTCGTTCGGCCCATTCCTGTGAGGCAAGGGCCTGCGCCCCTCACGAGTGCGTCTCCCCCCGGGCCTGACCCTGGGCCCTTCTCTGAGCCGCACTCAGCGCCCACCCTCCCTGCGAGAGAAAAAACAGACAGGCTGGGCCTCTCAAGGCTGCGGGCTTGGACACAGACGAGATTAAATGAGAAGCACACATGCATGCGTGCACACGCGTGCTCACGCAGGCACACAGAGCCCGGGCCTCGGATCTTCCTCCAGCTGCATCCTCCTCCCAACCCTTCCGCCGCGGGCACACCTATCAATTACTTATGCTCACAGATGTGCTCTTGGTAATCTCGCCCTTTCCTTGTCAGGCAGAGAGAAGGGCTGAGAGAGCCCAGGCAGCTTGGCAGGACGCGGGACGTGCTCTGCGAGCAGCCTTATTTGCATCAGGCAGAGTGCATTCCCGTGTCACTGCCAAAGATGAAAGCGTGCCCCTCTCTGCTTCTGCGTCCCCTGGTCAGACATCTGAGCAGGCAGGCAGCGGCTCTTACTGGGAGGAAGAGAGCTGCAAGGGCAGCCCCCCTCCCCCTCCTCCTCTCTCCCCCCACCCCTTCTTGCCCGGAGATTCTTTGCATAATTGAAACCGAGGGAACAGAAACGACAGAAGCGAGTGGCACAGATGTTCCCATCACAGGTACCTCGGAGAACTCCAGAGGGCCCTCACTGAGCAGCGCCTGTGAATATATTTCATGCCTGGCTCGCCAAGAATTAGCATTGGAAGTCATCGCTGTGAAGGCAGGGGGCTGGATGGGTTTCAAGCCAGCCCAGAAAGCAGCCGCTCCGTTGCTGGCTGTCAGCCGCAGTCACATCACTGCAGACATCTCTCGCAAAGCCCGTGGAAGCCGGCGTGTCACTTCTGACATCGTGCCTTGTCCCTTTTCCCTGCCTGGCTGACAGTACGCCCAGCGCCTGCCTGTTGCTCTGTGCTGAGCAGACCCAGGTGCCCAGGCCCACAGCCCCGGGGCTTCGCTGGAAGCTGTCAGCTCAGCTCTGGGTCTCGGCAATTGATTTGCCTGCCAGCCGCCCTGGGCGTCCAGGAGAGGGATGGCTGGGGACACCCATGGACATCTGATGTGCCTGTCAAAGGACGGTCACGCGGGATCCAGAAGAGCGCGGGTCCCGCCAGCCTGAGATGATGCCCTGGGGGAGCCTCACCCCCCGTCACCCTGGAGGCGCAGGTGCCCCCGGGGGTCCCGGAGCCCGGTTGCCGTGGCTGCTGCCTCCCGCACCGCTGCTCACCCTTGCTAGGTGTTTCAGATTCTAACGTATTTACCACTTTTGAACATGCGGAGGAAACGTCAGCACAGAGAGGGAAAGCACTGACAGAATCAGCACCAGATCAAGCATCGAGCCTGCCGCTGGCACGCTGTGTGGCCTCGGGCTCGTCGCTGGGCGCCCCAGGCACCGTTCCTCCGTCTGCAGGGTTAAGGCGGGGCCTCCCCCCGCCCTGACAGGCAGTGTTGGTGCTCTGGGCACTGAGCGGGGTCCTGCCTTTCAGGAGCAGCCTGCCAGCCCCCCCCAGCACTCCGGGGAGTTCCCAGGATGCCCCTGCGGGGTCCAGCGTGGGGAGGGCGCGGCAGGTGGGCCACTGCGCCACGCTCTCCGCTGCGCCCTTTGAGCCAGGGGGTCCCTGGGGCAGCAGCGTGCTGTGTCCACTTCCAGGTGCAGCTTATGCAGCTCACGGAGAAGCAGTCGGTGCGTGCAGCTCTGAGCTGGGGCCCCCGTCCCGCCCGCTCTCTGCCCACAGGGCTGACTGCGGTCTGCAGTCACAGGGCCCCGTGTTCCCCGTCTTCTCCTTGGGTCTGGCAGGAGACACAGGGGGTGGGTGGGAAGAAGGCCTGTGTCCCCTGGAGGCGTCGCTGCAGGGTCTCTGTGTCACCGTCCCCGCCCGGGGGCAGCCCACCCCGCATGACCCTCAGGTGTGATGCCGGCTCCTTCCTGCAATCCCTCCAGGCCTGGCCATGGTGACCGAGTGCCATGACCAGCTCTGGGGTTGGCAAAGCACGGTCATCCACTGTCCCCACA
The DNA here is from genome assembly GCF_016772045.2 of Ovis aries. Lineage (NCBI taxonomy): Eukaryota > Metazoa > Chordata > Mammalia > Artiodactyla > Bovidae > Ovis > Ovis aries. The sequence goes on from NC_056055.1 coordinate 1,549,313, forward strand.
CTTTCTGAAGGGGCCCTTGTTTAAACGTTCCTTAAGCTCATGTTGTCTGTGTGTCCAGGGCCCCACGGGACACAAGGAGGCAGCTGAGTCCCTGGGACCAACCGAGGAACCATTCCCAGCCCTCTGGGCCTCCCGGGGGGCAACAGAGGGATCACTGGGTGTCAGCAGAGGAGCAGAGCCCAGGAGACGGGGCAAGGCCGTGAGCCTCTGCCCTCCCCTCTGCTCAGCAGAGCCCGGAAGCTCCGGCCCCCATCCATCTCTGTGCCTCCTCACGGCCACCCCTGCATCCCGGGCCTGCTCGGGGGTGCCCTGGGCACCCTGAGCCTGGCTCCTGGGCGGGGCAGGCGAGCCTGCACACAGAGGCCTGCGCGTGTCTGGAGGCCTCTGTGACTCCATTCCAGGGCACTACTCACAGCACCGCCGTTTCAGGCCAGGAGCGGAGCTGAGAGACTGGGGCTTGCCGGGGATCTCCTCTCCCAGCTGGTGGTGTTTATGAAGAATCTGAGAGCACGAGGAGGCCGGCGGGGGAAAGATTCCCATCCTGTGATTTCAGTTCCGGGAGGGGTCACAAGGGAAGGGTTGGGGGTGATCCCGCTCCAGGGCGGATGTGGAGAGTTCCCTCCCAGCACGTGCCACCTGCTCCCCGGGGTAGACGGAAAGAAGGGAGTGTGTGTCCATAAGCGCTGGAAAGAGCCGCCGGTCTTCACAGCGGAATTCCCCAAGTGAACCCCAGCGCAGACACAGGGTGCAGGCGGCCGGAGGGAGGTTGGGACACCAAGCCCTTCTCCCGGCCGAGCGGCCCGCGCCGCTGAGTGACCTCTGTATTCTCCCTGGGACACACACACACACAGAGAAGACTGAGTGTGTGACAGAACGGGCCGCACGGCTGTTGCCCCAGTGCCTTCAAAGCGCCCCCTCCACGGGCTCCTGGCAGCCGTCCTAAGCCGGTCTCCGTACCGACGAGAGCTGTGGCCTGGTTCCTGTAAACGGTGTGATCTGCCGTCTCCACCACCCTTCTGCCATCCCTGTGAGCTCTCACAGAGCTCACCGCGCCCCCTAGAGGAGGGGTGCATGCTTGGGGGGCCCCTCACTCCCAGCTCGGCTCCCCCGGGAGGGCGGGGCCCCCCACGGATGGCCCGCAGGGTCAGGCAGGGGTCAGCCCCCTATCCTGGCCGGGTTCTGGGGCATCCCCTCAGCAGCACCACAAAACACTTCGGGCCCAGAGCGTCCCCTACTGGAGCCCCCTCCTCCACACGCCCCGTGTCCAGCTGCTCAGGAAGTCCAGGACATCGGGCCCCAGGTCCACCCCAGAGTGTGGACCCCTGAAACCCGCCCCGAGTGCCCCCTCCTCACCACGTCTGGGCCCACCCCTGTCTGAACCCCTGGCCTCACATGGGTTGGTTCCCTGGAGCCCCCGCCCATGCCCACCCACCAACCTCCATCCTCCACAGCTGGCTCCCCTTCCAGTCAAGCCCCCCAGAGGCCCCAAGTCCCTCTGAACAAAAGACAAAGTCTTTGCAATGGAAACCATTCCTGAAAGACTTCACTCCATCCGACCACCCGGGTCTGTTCAAGACACCTGCAGTCTCAGTGCTGATCATTTCAAAGGTTAAGAAACTGGATTTCCCTTGATCAAATAATGAAAAGAACACGCACTCAGGACTCTAAAGTTTGCAAACAATTGTCATGAAATGTGTCTTATTTCATACACACACCAAAAAAGCTTAAGAAATAAGGATGGTACGTACATTTTTTAAATTGATTTTTTGTTGAAGTAGTCAATTTATAATGTTTGAATTACTGCTATACCGCAAAGTGGTTCAGTTATACACACACATACACTCTTCATCAGCTCAGCTCAGCCGCTCAGTCGTGTCTGACTCTTTGCGACCCCATGAACCGCAGCACTCCAGGCCTCCCTGTCCATCACCAACTCCTGGAGTTTACTCAAACTCTTGTCCATTGAGTCGGTGATGCCATCCAACCATCTCATCCTCTGTTATCCCCTTCTCCTCCTGCCCTCAATCTTTCCCAGCATCAGGGTCTTTTCAAATGAGGCAGCTCTTCCCATCAGGTGGCCAAAGTATTGGAGTTTCAGCTTCAACATCAGTCCTTTCAATGAACACTCAGGACTAATCTCCTTTAGGATGGACTGGTTGGATCTCCTTGCAGTCCAAGGGACTCTCAATAGTCTTCTCCAACACCACAGTTCAAAAGCATCAATTCTTCGGTGCTCAGCTTTCTTTATCGTCCAACTCTCACATCCATACATGACCACTGGAAAAACCAGCCTTGACTAAACGGACCTTGGTTGGCAAAGTAATGTCTCTGCTTTTTCATACGCTGTCTAGGTTGGTCATAACTTTCCTTCCAAGGAAGAAGCGTCTTTTAATTTCATGGCTGCAGTCACCATCTGCAGTGATTTTGGAGCCCCCCAAAAATAAAGTCTGACACTGTTTCCAGTGTTTCCCCATCTTCACACTTCATATTCCTTTCCACTGCGGTTTATCATGGGATATTGAATATAGTTCCCTGTGCTAGACTGTAGGATCTTATTGTTTATGTACATCTTTCTAAATAAGATTGTTGACGCTAAGAGGAGGTAAGTGATTGCCCAATAATGCATGATTAGTAGCTCGTTGATCCAAAACTCCAGTTCACACCCAGGGCTCTGTGAGCGCCATGATGCCAACCCAACGCACTCTAGGAGTAGCAAATTAGACCGAGTGTCGTGGGGCCCACGTGCAGAGGGCTGGGCTGGGTGCCATGCAAAGCACACACACAAAGCTGATTTTACCTGAAGGAATTGTTAGCCCTGCCCAAAGGTTAACGGGCAAAACCATGTGGACCCACAACCTCAGAGTGGGTGAGGCCAAACAGAGGCTGCTTATGAGACCTCCGCGTCTCCATGGGGACCCGAGTCCCGTCCTGGCCGCTTCTGGTCAGAGACACAGGAAGCTCAGCACCAACAAAGCCCCTGTGTCCACCGCTGCAATGACCTCAGGGATGTGTCACGAGGTTTCGGGGACCCTGAAGCATCGGGGTTCACACTGGAGTCCCAGCCCAGCGCCCACCCACACATGCTGAGGCTCCTGTCCTTGAGAGGCAGGTCTGTTTCCCGCTCCTTGAACCTGCTCTGGGTGTGTTACCAGGTCTGACCTACCGGACACGGCAGAAGGAACGCCGTGTGGGGTCTGCACTCCTGTTCGTGCCGAGCTGGGTCACCAAGCCGCAGAGCCACCCACACCCAAGGGAGACCGACAGGCGGAGGGGAAACGCGCCACCACTCAACACACGCAGCCACCGCCGCACACCGGCCAGAGTGAGGCCCCCGTGAGCTCCGCCCCAGCTCACGCATCCCCAGCGTGTGGACCCCCGCCATCCTGCCCAGGAGAGACCCTGAGAAACCTAAGCTGCTGTTGGAAGCACGAGAATCATGGAGCGATTTGTTGAACCACGACAGGTAAGCCCCATTGGGAAAGTAAATGGCATGGTCTTCTTAGAGGTGGGGCAGCTACAAACGCTGAGTTTCCCTTGGCCTGGGACCCTGGGCGATTGTAGAAAGCGCACCCCCACCCTCCACTGACCTGCAGGGGCAGGGCACAGGGAGCCTGAGCAACAGGCCGCCCGCCTCATGGACGCCACCCCGCGGCGGAAGCCTGGCTCCTGCAGGTCACACTCAGCACCAGCGGCTTACCGATCATCAGGCTTGTGTGAAGACACGCAACAAAAGTTTGATTTCAGCTGTTTCAAGTTTTTTAAAAATAATAAAGGGTGTTACCTGTTGACCCGAAACTCCTGGTGGCATTTCCAGGGTCAGAGCCCAAGCGGGAAGCCAGGATGGAGGCTCATCGCCAAGGCTCTGAAACCCGGACCAGGACCCTGCCCTTAATCACACTGCTCTCTCTGGAGCTCAGCCCGAGATTTCGCGTCTCTCAGCACTGCGGTCATTCTCTGAGGCAGGGGTTCTTCTGGGTCTTCTTCTTCTTCTTGGATGTGGACCCATTTTAAAGTCTTTATTGAATTTGTTACAATACTGCTTCTGCTTTAGGTTTTGGCTGTTTGACCACAAGTCTCGTAGGATCTTAACTCCTTGGCCAGGGGTCGAATCCCCAACCCCTGCGCTGGAAGGTGAAGCCTCAACCACTGGACAGCCAGGGAGGTCTGAAGGGCTTCTTTACTGAACCCCCTCCTGCCCTGCGCTTCTCCCCAGAGCCCCTCTCCTGCTCCACCAAACATTTCCTCTATTTTCCCAGAGCATGTTACCTCTGCCTCCGTCGGCACTTATTAAATTTAAAATAAGCATTTCCACTAAAGAAATGTGCGAATATTACTTATATTTTAAAAGAAAAAAAATCACCCCCCAAAACTATCAACAGCCTGTCATGAGAGAAGAGAGATGGATCCCACTGAAGACTAAAACATCCTAAGGTGTCAAGGCCATTCCGCGTGGGGACAGCAGTCAGGCAGAGTTCCGTATGTGCTAACGAGAGCACTGGTGTTTTATGGGATGGAATAAACGACATTTATGACATCATCAATGAATGATTAAATTATGTTTCTCGTATTCTGTGTACAAGAAAAAGTGGAATTATTTTAGGACTCTTTTAATTCTCCAGCGGATCTTCCCGACCCAGGAATTGAACCAGGGTCTCCTGTATTGCAGGCGGATTTTTACCAACTGAGCTATGAGGGAAGCCCAATTTAAAACTCCAAATGGTGTGTGTGTGCGCACGCACTTAATCTCCTGCTCAGATTGGTAAACTTCAGTTATCTGCAAAATTCGGTTCGCTGCAGCATCTCATCACTCCATGAAGCTGGACAAATGACACCTTCCCTTGGGAATGGGATAAATCGCCATAAATAAAGCATATTTAGACTCTAATGAAGTGTTGGTTATTTAACCTTTCAGAGTTTCCATGAAGCTGATTATAATTGTGTCTGAAATAAATGCAGTGTAATGACTTGAGAACCGGCCTTAGCATCAAAGCAACAGCAATTTCGGGGCGCGGCTGTGAAGGGGCTCAGAGGCGGACGCGTTGACAGAAACTCGGGCTGGGTTTGCCCTTCTATTAACGATCGGGAAGAAAGAGCAAAGATGCAGTCAGTGAAAAGCACGGAGTCCAAGGTCATCCAAGAAGCCAACGAGTTCGCATGATGAGCGCGGCCGTGTGCGGAGGGCCCCCGCTCTCCCAGCATGCTCTCCTGTCTCCCCTCCACGATGAAGTCAGACCGGCGTCAACACCTCAAAAGGACCCCCGGAGCAGGGACGGCAGAGACCGGCGGCACATGGACCTTTGACCGTGGAGTCTTTCCTTTCCCAGAGAGAACAAGCGTGAGAGTGCACGCTGCCCAGAGGACAAGCTAGGTGACCGCTGATGGGCACGGTCCCAGGTCGCTTTACAGGTGGACTTTGCTATTCATCTCACAAGAGCTCTAGAGCTGGGTGTTACTGCCTTGCTTCAAGATGGCGAAAGAGGGGCTTGGAGAAGTCGAACAACTTTCTCAAGAAGAAAGCAGACACCGTGGTGTAATTAACTCAGCCTGTGTTTCGGGGTGTGGCACTTAGATGGGTCAGAGGCCAAAGAAGGGAGCGTGTGTCTGTCACGTGCCCTCAGAGGACGCGTGTCGAGGCTGCAGGACACGCCCTGGGCTCGGCAGACTCACACCGTGACCTCCCGGCCATGCCCTGGAACAGCAAGGTGGTGCGCCGGGGCTCCTGCCCATCTCTGAAGATGCTGGGGACGGGGTGCCAGACGCGGACATTGTCACAGTGGTTGAAGCAGCGCGCGCTGGAGGGTGGGCTCCAGAGGGGGAGCTCGGGCCGGGAGGAGGTTTGGGGCAGACGGAGGGCAGCTTCTGTCCTTCCCATGTGTCCCCCGCACATCCCATGGTCCTGCAAAGAGCCTGTGTCCAAAGTCCAAAGACTTGGGCGTGAGTCCTGGTTCTACCAGATGACAGCTTCATGACTACGGTCAGCTTGATCTCTCTGAGCCTCGGTTTCCTATTCCTAAAGGACACAGGCAGCATTCCTCTGTGTACTAGTGCCTACGTTTACTGGAGAATCGGATGAGGAGTCTCTGGGAATATACTTCGTGAGGCATAAATTGATCTGCCAAGTGAGGGTTGTATGTATGTGTGCGTGTTCAGTCGCTCAGTCATGCCTGACTCTTTGCAAGCCCACGGACTGTGGCCCACCAGGCTCTCTGTCCATGGGTTCTCCAGGAAGAATACTGGAGTGGGTCCCCCTGCCCTCCTCCGGGGGATCTTCCCAACCCAGGATGAAACCCACGCCTCCTGTGTCTCCTGCACTGGCAGGCAGGTTTTTTGTCACTGCTCCACTTGAAAAAGCCCAGGTGCTTTTTATAATCATACAAATAAATGCAACCAAAACAGCTGCTCAGGGAGTGCATGAAACTCTGTCACCTCAGCACCGGGGAGGGGGTGAGCTGCCTGCACAGTGTCTCCCTGGCCATGCTCATTTATTTATCGCACTGTACGTTGTATCCCAGGTACGTATTTATCTTATAGCTGGAGGTCTGCACCTGCCAGCTACCTTCATCCAGGTATGACTCTGCTCCCCACACTGTGCGCTTCGTCCCTGACACTCACTTACTTTGTAACTGGAAGTCTGTGCCTGCTCAGCTCCATCGCCTGCTCCACTCACTCTCTCACCTCTCCCCTCCAGCCGCCGCCTGTTTGCTCTCTGTATCTGTAGCTTCGTCTTTGTTGAATTATGCTTGTCCGTTTCTTTTGTTTTTTAGATTCCGCATATAAGTGAAAATGATATCTGTCTTTCTCTGGCTGACTTATTTCACTTATAATATCTTCTGAAAGTGAAAGTCACTCAGTCGTGTCCAACTCCGCAACCTCATGGACTGTAGCCTGCCAGGCTCCTCTGTCCGTGGGATTCTCCAGGTGAGAACACTGGAGTGGGGAGCCTTTCCCTTCTCCAGGGGATCTTCCCAACCCAGGGATCGCACCCACGTCTCCTGCATTGCAGGCAGATTCTTTACCATCTGAGCCACCAGGGAAGCCTTCTGCAGAGGATCTTCTCAACCCAGGAGTCGAATCAGGGTTTCCTGCATTGCAGAAAGATTATTTACCGACTGAGCTACCTGGAGGCCCATAATATCTTCTGTGCTCAGTTGCTACATCATGTCCAACTCTTTGCAGCCCCATGGACTGCAGCCCACCAGCTTCAGACTCTGTCCGTAGGATTTCCTAGGCAGGACTATTGGAGTGGGTTGTATTTCCTTCCCCAATAATATCTTCTAGGTCCATCCACTTGTCACAAATGGCAAGATTTCAAAGTTTTATGGCTGAGTAATATTCCATTGTGTGTTTGTATATATATATATATATGATTTTCCAGATAAGTTAGTGGTAAAGAATCTGCCTGCCAATGCCCGAGACACAGGAGATGCATTTTCGATCCCTGGGTCAGGAAGATCCCGCAAAGGAGGAAAGAGCAACCCACTCCAGTATTCTTGCCTGGACAATCCCATGGACAGAGGAGCCTGGTGAGCTACAGTCCATGGGGCTGCAAAGAGCTGGGCAGGACTAAGCACACACGCACGCGCACGCACACACGCGCACACACACACACGCACACACACACACGCGCACACAATGTGTTTTCCGGTCGTCTGTGGATGGACACTGACGGTGCTGTATACCCTCGGCTGTTGTAGGTCGCACTGTGATGAATATCGGGATGCATGCATCCTTTCTAATTAGTGTTTTTCTCTTCTTTGGATAAATACCCAGAAGGGGACTTCTGGATCATAGAAGAGTTCTATTTTTAAGTTTCTGGGGCGCTTCCATGCTGTCTCCACGGCGACTGCACCATAGTGGCGAAGCTCATGCCGACTGTGCAAGAGCTCCCTTTCCTCCGCGTCCTCGCCAAGACTCCCATTTGTTGTCTCTTTGGTGACAGTCATTCTGATGGATATAAGACGGGATCTCCTGGGATTTGCGTTTCCTTGACAGCTGGTGATGCTGAGTACCTTTTCATGTGCCCGTTGGCCATCTGCATGTCTGCTTTAAAAAATAAAGTCAGTTCAGGTCTTCTGCCCACTTTTTGATTGCATTGTTTGTTTTTCTGATGTTGAGTGGTATTTCTTTGTGTATTTTGAATATTACCACGTATTCTATTGTTTGCAAATACTTGCTCCCATTCAGTAGGCTGCTTTTTCATTTTGCTGAATCACAGTTTCCCTCGCTGTGCAAAAGGCTTTTACTTTGGTGTTGCCCTATTTGTTTATTTTTGTTTTTGTTTCCCTTACCTGAGGAGATATACCCCCAAAATACTGATAAGACTGATGCCAAAGATAATACTGCCTACATTTTCTTCTAGAATGTTTATGGTTTCCGGTATTATATTTAAATTGTCGATCCATTTTGAGTTTATTTTTGTGTATGGTATGAGAAAGTGGTCCAGTTTAATTCTTCTACATGGAGCTGTCCAGTTTTCCCAGCACTATTTCCTGAAGAAACTGTTTTATCTCCAGTGTGTGGTCTTTACTCCTTCATCATAGCTTAATAAGCTCTCAAAGCTGTGGGTTTGTTTCTGGGCTTTCTACCCTGCTCCGCTGGCCTGTGGGTCTGTTTGTGGCATGCCAGCGCCGTGAAGCTCTAAGTACTGCAGTTTTACAATATCATTTCAAGTCAGTGGTACCTCCCGTTTTGTTCTTCATTAAGAATTCTTTGGCCATCTGGGGTCTTTTGTATGTTTGAATCTGGAACTGGAACTTGCTCTGGTTCTGTGAAGCCTGCCGTTGATATTCTAATGGGCACTGCGATGATTCTGTAGATTGTCTTGGGAAGTGTGAACAGTTTAACCACACTAATTCTTCCAGCCCATGAGCTGGTTTGTCTTTTCATCTGTTTGTGCCGCCTTCAGCTCCTTTCAACAGTGTTGTATAGTTTTCTGACTGCAGGATTTTCTCTCCTTGGGTAGGTTTATTCTTAGGCACTGTGTTCCTTTTGATACAATTGTGAATGGGGTTGTTTCTTTAATCTCTCTATCTGATAGCTCATTGTTAGTTATAGAAACGCAACAGATTTCTGTGTATTAATTTTGTATCCTACATCTTTGCTGAATTAATTGATAAGCTAATGCGCAGGACCAGGTCCTGGCATGGCTGGCTGCAAGGTCGGGGTGTCCAATAGCTGATGTCAGCCCTGTGGTGGGCAGGGCCCAATGCTGCCTAATGGGGACTGAGCTTCAGTTTTGCAAGATGAAAAAGTTCTGGAGATTAGTTACATGACAATGCCTTTATATTACTGAGCTGTACACTTAGAAATGCTTAAGATGGTAAATTGTATATTTGTGAAAAAGAGACCCTCCTCTCTATACAGCTGGGAAAATAATTCCTTGCTTTGCTATCATTTTGAAAAATGCCTAGAACATAATAGGTCCCGAAGAATTGATTGTCATTGTGATTTACAATGATCGGAGAGCAAGCCCATTGGTGGGGCCCTGAGTTGGGGTGGGGGGAGGTGGTGCTAAGGGGACAGTCATAGCCTGAATGCTGAGTATCTGCCAGGAGGAGGCTGCTAGGAGGTAGCCTGATCTGACTTGGGAGATGGGCTCAGGGAATCTACTGGCTGGAGAGAAAAAGTCACTGCTGAAATTTGGGGAACCAGGACATAGCTCATCACTGGGCTTTTTTTTTTTTTTTTTATTCTGGGCCAACAACTGAAGATGGCAGGGAATGTCTAGAGACGTGTCCCCTCCCAGCACCCAGGGAACAGGAGGCCCTGCAGAGAGGGGACGGGGAGGAAGCTCAGAGCAGAGACCAGACGGGCTCTACAACACAAGGGTGTTTGAAGTCCCAGGGGCCTCAAAACATACAGGACCCTTTATCCCTCATATTTATAGCCCATTTTAGAAGTAAAACAGAAAAAACAGCACGTCCCCGGTTAACAGACATCAAATCAAGACAAAATTCTGCCACAATGGGCAGTAATTAGCACCAGAAGCTTAATGAGAAAAGTGTCCAGGGGAGTCACTAAGAAACTTGGAGAAAACAGACTTTGAGCCACAAAGTCAAGAACAAGCTGAGACATCACACCTGACTTTGCCATCAGCCAAGGGAGGTCATTACCTGCCTGCGGGGACATCAACAGCGGGGGCAGCGGGAAAAGTCGGAAGGGAGGGAACTCTGGCGATTACAGAGCCATCACACTGCTTTGGGCTCACATTTGTGCAGCGATAATGGGGGAGAGAACAAGAGAGAGAGAACAAGAGAGAGGGAACAAGACAGATGGACAGAGAGACGCGTAAGAAACCGAGAGCGCGAGAGAGACAGACAGACAGACAGACAGAGGGACAGGCGTGCTCAGCCTGGGCACCGGGACCTGACCACCCTCCAGGACTCAGGCCGCCACTGGCCCACAGGTCCCTCCACGTTAGTCAGACGAGGAAACTGTCGGGGGGACTGAGCAAGTCTGACCCATGAGGGAAGATCTAGACCAAAGCCGGGGGTGACAGTGGCCGGGCTTAGGGCCACTAACCCGGGGGCTAGGTCTCCAGACCAAGAGACTCTTGCACCAAAGCTCTCGGTTTATCCCCAGGCAGGAGTCGGTGCTGGAAGGAATCTGTCCCAGGTCTTTCATGCAAACCTTTGGTATTAATTCAGGTCCGTGGGGCAGGCAGTAGAGCCTGGTTCGGTCTCATTTAAGACCCAGAACTGAATGAGGCGAGCCAGAGGGTGTGCGGGCTGCTGGGCTGAGTTGCTCTGTGTTGACCCCTGCCCCTGGTTCTGCAGACAGGGACATCGGGGCTCCCTTGCCAGGCAGACCTGGAAATCCCGTGAGCGGTCGGCTAAATCCTGACGGTTGGTTGACAAGCAGACTGACCTTGAGGGTCTTTGCGGGGATCTGAGTGCTACACAGCAGAACCAGCTGCCCCCAGGACGTAGGTGCCTCGTTTCGATTTTATGAGTAGGTGCCCGTGTTCCGGGTGCTTCTCCACCCCCTGCCCCACTCCCATGCGACGCTGATCCTGCACCCAACCCCCTCACGCCTCTCAGCATCATTCCTCATTCCTCCCACCAGAGCAGCCAGCAAAAAACTGTACTCTAAGATGTGGCGGAGCCTGGATCCTGGGGATTTCCGATGCCTGCGCCCGCTTCTGAGCAGCACGTGGGACTGTGGCCTCTGCACAGTGGAGGGAACCCAAGGACACCGAGGGACCCAGGCCCGTCATCCCTGACAGGGAGGCTGCCTCTCGAAGGGCAGGGAGACAAAACGGGCACAATTGTCAGGAGCAGCTAATGGTGATCTGCTCCAATTTTCCCAGCAACTGCGACTCTGCAGTGCACCGCTGGCTCCAGCCGTGAATATTAAACAAGAAAATGTGTCATCGGAACAAGCCCCGCAGCTCAGGAATTAATATTAATGGGGCGAACACTGAGCCTCCTTTTGAACCCTTGGAGTGGGCGGTAAAGGTAGTGATTATTAAAGAGCTCAGCCAGCCTCAGAGCTGACCTTGACCTGGGCAGGGCTCAGCAGGAGCTGCGAGAGGAGTGATTAACCATTCAGTGTGGCTCTCCCTCCAGCCGCACCGGGAATCCAGGAGCGCCAACATCTGGCATTTTAAAGCTGATCGGCACAGAGGCCGACAGTCTGCGGTGGGAACGTGGAGGCACCTGGGGAAAGAGCAGGGAGCCACAGGACAGGGTGATGAAGATGTTCTGGTCCCAAAGCTGGATGAGGCCCCACGGGAGGGTTATTCCAAGCCCTCCCTCTGATGAAGAGGATCCCTGCACTTCTTAACAGCAAGCCCTGATCTTTACAAACATCTAAGAGTTCCTGGCACAAAATGGGTGCTAAGATGAGACACTTCTGGGCCTCTCAACTCTTCTGAAACATGAAAGGAGGAGTGGACAAGCCCTGAGCTCGCCTCCTGTAGGAATGTCCAGGCGGCCCCCTGGCGTCGCTGGGGCTGGACGTTCCCTGTCCTGCACATGGCCCTTCAGACTCCTCTCTCTTCAAACTTGGTGATGGGATTCACGAGCAAGGAGAAATCGGCAGCTTTGATTTTGTCACACAGTAGGTACTCAGCAAACAAATACGTAGTCACTGGGCTATTTGTTCGCTCAGTGAACATTTACCAAATACTTAGATACTTAGATCTACTGACCTAGAAGATCAGCTGGGGAAGACTCTTGAGAGCCCCTTGGGCTGCAAGGTCAAACCAGTCCATCCTAAAGGAAATCAGTCCTGAATATTCTTTGGAAGGACTGATGCTGAAGCTGAAGCTCCAATACTCTGGCCACCTGATGTGAAGAGCCAACTCATTGGAAAAGACTCTGATGCTGGGGAAGATTAAAGGCAGGAAGGGAAGCAGACCACAGAGGATGAGATGGTTGGATGGCATCACTGACTCAATAGACATGAGTTTGAGCAAATTCTGGGAGATGGTGAAGGTAGATAAATGAGTGGATAGGTGGGTGGGTGGGTGGGGGGGTGAAAGAGTGGGTGGGTGGGTGGGGGATTGGTCGGGGAAGAATGGGTGGGTGGGTGGATGGGTATTGAACAGATGGCTGGATGGATGGTGCTGTACTTTGAATGGACTGATAAGTATTCATTTTGGTGGGTTCTAGGACCTTAGTCGTAGACTCTAACCCAGAGCACCCTAAGAGCTCAAGGCTCTAAACCCCAGAGAGAGTGATAAAATTTAGCTAACGAACACCCGAGCAGCTAAAGAGACAAGGGGTCAGACATTGCCTCGAGTCACACTGGCGACGTCGCGCGTGAGTCACAGACTGGGACCTCCTGCGCAGCCTCGGCTCTCTGAGTGCTCAGGGCTCATCCTTCTGGGGCACCAGCTCAAGGAAATCCTTCGCTGGCTTCCCTTTGCCCGTAAGATAAAGTACAAACGTCTTCCCGTGGCCTGCACTTCTCACGACTGTACCTCAATTTCTTCCCCATCGTGGCTGGAATAGCTGCTGCTGCAGCCCAGAATTCTGCTCCGACATTCAGCAGACAAGTAGCAACCTCCTCTCGTGTCTTGCTGTGTCTGAGTCAACCGGGCAGGTCTAACGAGGGCCCGGCTGGGCTGGCCTCAGCTGGGCCCACACACGCATCCGTGCCTGTTGGTGCGTCAGCTGGGGGCTGGCTGCTCTAGGATGCCGTCGGCTTGTGTAGCTGGACCTCTGCCTGAGCGCGTTCCCTGGACTGTGGCGGGATTAAGACCGGAGATACGACTGCAGCTTCTTGAATCTCGGTCACTTTCACCACGTTCTCTTGGTCAAGCCAGGCCAGCTCAGATGCAGGGCTGGGGATGGGGTAGACTCCAGCCCTGGAGGGGAGAGGTCGGGCAGACAGAGAGCAAGCAGGCTGTGCCTGCGGGGAAGGCCAGGGCTGGGGGCACGCCCACCATCAGCCTGCACACTGTGCTCAGCGCCTGCCCCCTACCCTGTCGCCTTCCACCCGCCTTCTCTCTGTCTCTCCTGCCTCCTGAGAAGCACTGCCGTCCGAGCCGGGATCACCTCTCCTACACCCCTGAGCCCCGTCCCTCCTCACAGGGCAAACTGGCGTCCCACCTGCGGGCAGGGATGGACCCTCGCTTCCTCAGGGAAGCTCCCACGGCTGCCCCTGGCTGGATGAATCCTTGCTCTTTTCCCTTAGAGGGCAGGATGCATACTTCCTTCCAGAACTTTGCAGAATTCTACTCAAATACTTCCTAGCGTCACAGCGTGTTTTGTGTCTGTCCACTAGAAGGCAAGCTGTGGGTCTCGGCCCCAGCTGGTAAGACAATATCTGGTGTATAAGAGTTCAATAAATATCTTTACTGCAAGCTTGAATTAATAAAGGAAAGACACTTCCTGGCACAATAGATCCTAGCCTGTTAGCACCGTTCCCATCTCAGAAAGTGGCTGGCCCCCTGTTTTTGTCTTTGTTCTCCTAAATCTGTCCTCATTGGAGAAAATGAAACATATCAGCATGAACTCTTTTTAAAGGATTTTTTTCAAACCCAGCTATGCTGGCCTGTTCCTGATCTCATATTCCCACTGCACGAAAAGTCTTAGGTGAGGACCAGTGTAGACGATGGTAGGATCCTGTCTTAGAACCTGCTCAACGCTGGGCTTCGGCTCAGGCCAGGTCCTAACAGCGAGGACCAGAGGGGTTGATCTCACTTGCCGAGCCTCAGTTTCTCCTCCGAAGGGGAATAAAAAGCTGTCTCTCAGGGTTTGATGACGGCTAACTCTTCAAGGTGTTAACAAGCCCATCCCACGGCAGGTAATCAATCAGAGTTAGTTCCTGTCTCCCCAGCTCATCTCTAGCTTCTTAGCCATGTGGAAAAAAAAAAAAAAAAACAGCACATAGGAAATGCTCAATTTATGGTCATAGAATTACGCTAATGGCCCTCCTCTGTGAACTGAAGCGAAAGAGTCAGGAGCGCCCGTTTAGAAGGAACGGAGGTCAGCTCCACTTCAGAGACACCGCCACTGGGAAAACGGGCCTGGGGCCAGGGGGCAGGTCAGGGCCATGGGGACAGCCTTGGAGGAGTCCACCCAGCGTGCCCAGCCGGCCAGGGAGACGCAGAGGGAGGACCAACATGGAGCTTTCTCATCCAGCTTTCCTTGGCAAAGAAAGGGAGACAAGCAGAACTGGACATTCGTGTGGATGGTCCTTGCCCTCCTTCCGGCCAGTGTTTCCTCGGAAACACAGCTTGTTGGAGGCTGTGTCTGCTGTCCTGGGGGCGGGCTCACGGCCTCCAGGTGGTGAAGGGGTCCTGGGTTTATAGACCCGGGGCTGCAGGGAGCTTCCTCGGTGTTCTCAGCTCTGGGTGGAAGGGGAGGATGCAGACAGCATGGACGGGAAGACAGCGGGGGTGCCGATGGGGCTACCACAGGCCTCTGGGCCCCCAAACGTGGCTTGATGTCCAGGAAGGCCAAGCTGCTGGGTGCCGGTGCTGAGAGCCAGACCAACCAAAGGACAACACTCTTGCCTTCCGGGCCTGTTCTGAGACGCTCGTGGGGCCCCGGGTCTCCCCTTTCTGTCCTTTTCCTCTCCTGCCCTGCTCGGGTTTCAGAGCCCCTGGGTGAAGGAATGTTTCCGTCACTCTGCGTCCAGGGCGCGGTGCCAGCCTGCCTTGCCACTGCAGTGTGGAGCGGACCGCCTGCCTCAGGTGTGTGCCGGGCCTCCCGGTCGCATTGCTCCCTCCCCGCCCTGTCCTTCATGGAAGGGAGCCAGAGCGCAGCTCACTCTTCAGGAGTTGGGATGACGTCCCACGCGCTTCGGGCCCGAACATCTACATGGATTGGGATTCCTCCACATGAGAGATTTGCCTATTCTCACTCATTTACGTATTTATTCAGTAAATTTATTTGTATCCCTACGAGCTCATCCATCCTAAAGGAGATCAGTACTGGGTGTTCATTGGAAGGACTGATGTTGAAGCTGAAACTCCAATACTTTGACACCTGATGTGAAGAACTGACTCATTTGAAAAGACCCTGATGCTGGGAAAGATTGACGGCGGGAGGAGAAGGAGACGACAGAGGATGAGATGGTTGGATGGTATCACCGACTCAATGGACAAAAGTTGGAGTAAGCTCCAGGAGTTAGTGATGGACAGGGAGGCCTGGTGTGCTACAGTCCATGGGGTTGCAAAGAGTCGGACACGGCTGAGTGACTGAGCTGACCTGAGCTCATCGGGTCAGTGTTCATCCTCTGGGTTACAGTCCCACGGGACTTGGTTCTGGTGCTCAAACTGCGCCAGCCTTGGCCCCTGGGAAGTTCCTCCAGTTGGCTCCTGAGCTCCTTGGTCTCACCCAAATCATTGTCGGGCCCTGCTTTTATTTCTGTTTGTGAGCTTCCTAGCTTTCTGGCTCACCTGGTATATTTTCTGCCTCAGTCCTGGGATGAGCCGTTTCTCCAAGGCACTTAACTCCCTCTTAAAGCACACATTTCCTTGACACTGTCTTGGGGAAATGCACTGGGACCATGAATGGTGTGACTGGTAGCCAAGAGGGGGCCCTAGTTTTGGGGGGCTGGCCACAGGACCTGAGTGAGACCTCAGGAGCAGGCCCAGCCTCGGGGCCCTTGGCCATGTGAGGCCTCCACGCCACCAGCTCACTCACGGCTGTGACAGGGAGGCTCTGACCCAGCTCCTGAGAGACAAGGAGCTCACCTCTCAGACAGGGAGCCCGGCGGTCCCCTGCCTCTGGCTGTCTCGCCCCCAGACCCTCAGGGCGAAGTGGCTGGGCCCTCACTTGTGCCCAGCACCCCAAGGAAATCAGCCCAGACCCGCACGCAGGCACAGAGTTCTCGCCTCCCTGAAGCCACAAGCCTGGTGACTCCCTGTCCTGAAGCTCAGGGAGGCTCAGGGACGCTGCCTGCTGGAGGCGTGGCTGGCTTGGGGCTCCATGGTTCTTTACTAGTGAGTGAATTTGTGTGTATGTGTGTGTGTGTGTGTGAGAATGTGTGTGTGAGAGAAAGTGTGTGTGTGAATGTGTGTGAAAGTGTATGTGTGTATATGTGTGTGTATGAGTGTGTGTGTGAGTGTGAGTGAATGTGTGTGTGTGAATGTGTGTCTGAGTGTGTGTTTGTGTGAGTGTGTGTGTAAGAGTGAGTGTATGTGTGTGTGAGTGTGTGAGAATGAGTCAGTGTGAGTGTGTGAGTCTGTGTGTGTGCGTGTGTGAGTCAGTTTGAGTGTGTATGTGTGTGAGTGAGTGCATGTGTGTGAGTGGGTGTGCGAGTGTGTGTGTCTGTGTGAGAGTGTGTGTGAGAGTGAGTGTGTGTATGTGTGTGAGTGTGTGTGAGAATGTGAGTGTCAGTGTGTGAGTGTGTGTGAGTGTGAGTCAGTGTGTGTGAGTCTGTGTGAGTGTGTGTGAGTCAGTGTGTGTGTGTGAGCCAGTGTGTGTGTGTCAGAGTGAATGTGTGAGTGTGTGAGTGTATGAGTGTGAGTCTGTGTGAGTGTGTGTGAGCCAGTGTGTGTGTGTATCAGAGTGAATGTGTGTGTGTATGAGTGAGTGTGTGTGTGTGAGTACATGTGTGTGTGTCAGAGTGAATGTGTGTGTGTGAGTGAGTGTGAGAGTCTGTGTGTGTGAGTCAGTGTGTGTGTGTGAGTGTGTGTCAGAGTGTGTGAGTGTGTGTGATTGTGTGAGTGTATAAGTGAGTGTGTGTGAGAGTCTGTGTGAGTGTGTGTGTTTGAGTGTCAGTGTGTGTGTGAGTGAGTGCATGTGTGTGTGTGAGTGCCTGTGTGTGTGTGTATCAGAGTGAATGTGTGAGTGTGTGTGTGAGAGTGTGTGTGTATGTGTGTGTGAGTGTGTCAGTGTGAGTCTGTGTGTGTGTGAGTGTGTGTGAGAGTCAGTGTGTGTGTGTCAGTGTGTGTGAGTGCATGTGTGTGTGTGTCAGGGTGAATGTATGAGTGTGTGTGTGTGTGAGTCAGTGTGTGTGTGTGAGTCAGTGTGTGTGTGTGAGTGCATGTGTGTGTGTGTCGGGGTGAATGTGCGAGTGTGTGTGTGTGAGTGTGTGTGTATGAGTGTGTGAGTGTGTGTGAGAGTGTGTGTGTGTGTGAGTGTGTCAGTGTGAGTCTGTGTGTGTGAGTGTGTGTGACAGTGTGTGTGTGTGAGTCAGTGTGTGTGTGTGAGTGCATGTGTGTGTGTGTGTGTCGGGGTGAATGTGCGAGTGTGTGTGAGTGTGTGAGTGTATGAATGAGTGTGTGTGTGAGCCTGTGTGTGAGTGTGTGTGTGTGCGAATGATGGGCACTGTCCAGGGCAGACACTGCCAGGCTTTCCTGGGAGAACGGGGCTGCCCACACCGCACTGAGGCGCTCCTGTGCGCAGCTGGACGCGCGCCCCCCCCCGACGAGGAAAAGCGGCACAAAGAGCGTCTGTGGCCCCACGCCCGGCTCTTCCTGAGCGGCTCAGGCAGCCGGTGTGCGAACCTGGCAGCCGCCTTCCTGGGGCCTGTCTCCTATTCCGCCCTGCGAGGGGCTCGGGCCTCCAGGAGGCAGCGTGACTGCGCAGAGTGACGGCTGCAGAGGGCCCGCGCGAGGCGAGCGCGAGGGGGGCGAGGGCCGCCCAGAGGAGCAGAGACACAGGGGAGGGCGGCCACCGCCCCTCCTGCCACCCAGACAGTGTCGCCATAGAAACAGGACCACCTCTGGGTTTCTCTAACACAGTGCGCAGGGCTGAGCGGCAGCAAGAACTCCCTGCCACAGGTCAGGGCTGCGGGGAGCGGCGGAGGGCCCTTCCACGGGAGCGCTGCGCCCTGAGGGCCCGGGGGTGGGGGCGCAGGGTCCCAGGGTCTGCCCGGGGGAGGGGGCCCTCGAGCGGCCACACAGGACCACCCACAGGGCTCAGCCTGGCGCGGAGAGCCCACCTGCCAAAGACGGCAGGGCGTGGGTGCCGGTGGGCCGGGGGCTGGGGGACCCCTGGGGTGGGGGCTGGGGGATCCCTGGGAGGGCTGGGGGACCCTATCTCTATCAGCCCCGCAGAGTGGGGGCCTGCGGCTGCCGCTTGAACACGGTGAGGTGGCTCCCAGCATCTGGAAACAAGGGCACGATAAGGCGTTTACAAATGAAACTACAGAGAGCAAGGGGAAGACACCGAGGAAGAGACACGCACGCCATCCAGTCAGACTCCAGGCTGCAAAGGCTGCAGACTGCTGGGTTCCCGCCATATGACGTTCTGGAAAAGGCAAACTGTGGAGACAGAAGCTCGCGGTTGCCGGGGCAGGGGGCGGGGAGCAGTCTGAGCTGAGGACGCCGGGGGAGGAGACTCTCCATAAGAGGGGGGCGACGTGCCCGAACCACAGGACGTGCAGCCCGAAGGTGCAAACATCTCTGGACTCAGTCAGCCACACCGTCCCAGTGCCGCGCAGGAACTGGGACAAACCTGCGCGAGGCGCAAGTAAGAGGAGGGTCCGCTGGGGGACGCGGGGACTCTGCTCTTCAGCCCCAACTGCTCTGTATACTTGAAACTGCTCTAAAAATAGAGTCTATTAATTAAAAGACTACACGGAGCAGAATTTAATTTTGCTGACAGCCTTAGTGGTTCTTGGGGAAACTGCAGCCTCTTCCCTCGCTCTGACCGCCGCCCACGGCGTGGAAAGGAAGCAGCGATCTGGGATTTGGCATTTCGGGGTTCTCTCCACTTGGCTGCGCCCCTCCAGGCATCACTTCTTGCTTTTCCACCAGCACCTGGACTGTGAAATAGTTGTCTTCAGACGAAGGAGCGCTGCCTTTGTGATGCGCGACTGCAGCGTGTCTTGCTGACTCCCCTAATCTCCCTGTTTCCCGCAGGAAGCTGGTTCAGAGAAGGTGGCAAAGATGAGACCCTGACCCAGGTTCCCACCACTCGAAGCTGAGGTCCGCTCAGTGGGTTCCCTCCCACCAGCCATCCACACCTCGCCCGTCCACGCCCATGCCCAGGGTCCCCGGGGCGGGACTGGCCTGCAGGGTTTCCATCAGCCGGGCACCCTGCTTGTGGGGGATCATCCTCATCACAGCCACCACGCTGGGCGGGCGTCCGCGTGACCTTCTCGCCTCACTGGGCCGCCCTGTCCCGGGAGCTGGTCCCGGCCTGCTGCCCCTCTCCCGAGAAGGCCCCGCCTTCCACACCGTCATGACCTCAGGGCTGGCTCCTCTTGCGGCCGTGGGCCGCCACCTCTTCCAGGCCAGCAGACGGGGGTCCTCCACTGGCACAGCTTCGCCCTGCCACAGCCCCCGAGTGCCTGCAGCGGGAGAGACGCCAAGCCAGGTGCCTGGGTGCGGAGCTGAGCCAGTCCTCCCGACTCCATGCTGCGCAGCCAGAGGTGCCCTCTGAGGCTGGCAGCCGTCCTGGGGCCCCCAGCAGCTCCCCACGGCCCAGCCTGCCGAGACCTCCACCCCGACAAGGTGGGAGACACACCAGAGGGAGTGGCCCACGTCCAGCCACACCGCAAGCGGCGTGAAATCGGGCTACAGATTATTCAGGGCTGCAGGGCAAATTCCTCCAAATTTTTCAGTGCCATTTAATTTTGACTTTATTATGTCTCAGGATGCTGGGGGTCAGGAGTCCCGGGCTGATCACTAGAGAGGACATACAGTGCGAACTGGCAAACACCGCAGGTCCGCAGAGCCCTTCCCGCCAAAAACGGCCCCTCCCCCTCTCCCGGCCCCCCTGCCCCCCAGGCCCACGACGCCCGCGCTGGGCAGGGGACGCTCTTCCCCAGGAACCAGCCCTCGTGGCTACCCCTGCTGACGGGAGCACCAGGTTTAGGACTGCCGGCCCCCAGATGGAGAGCAAGCCTCAGAAGCTGCATTTCCGTTCCCACCCAGAAGCCAGCTAGGAACCTGCAGAAGCCGGGGGATATGGCGAAGAGGGGCTGAGCTGCAGGCCAGGTGGGAGGGAAGGGCCGGCGGGGCTCCGTCCACACCTGGAGTGTCCATGCGGGGAGAGAAGGCTGGGTGCCCCCGGCCACACTCGACCTCTGCCGGCTCCACACTCGGGCGGTGTGAGCAGATCTGGTTTGCACTGAGGCCAGCAGCCTGGGTGCTCCCTGCCAGGGCTCTGCTCTGGGATGCCGGTCACCCCCACCTCCTGCTCCCCCCATTCCCAGGGCCTCAGGGTGCCTCCCTGGGCTAGGGCTTCATTAATCCAGTGAGTCATAGTGACCCCTGGACACTGTGGGCCTCCTACAGGGCCACCTGGGAGACACCCAGGACACAGGCCCCCATCTCGTGCCTGAGAGCGCTTCCAGGAAGGGGCAGGGGGTCACCTCCCAGGACGGGGGAAGGCCCTCTGACGAAGGAGCCAGAGGCCCTGGGGGAGCCTCCCCCTGCCCTCGCCTCTGCTGCCAAGATGCTGATAGCTGGGAGATGACGCATCAACCTGTTTCTCAGTGAGGGAGGGCCATCGATCAGACCCGCCCTCCCCTGGCAGGGCGAGCCGGCCACCAGGAGCACGTGGCTCCACCAGGGCTGGTCAGCTGTGCTTCTGGGCAAACCCGGCCCCTCGCTGAGCCCAGACTCACAAAGAGGGTGGGTCCCCAGGGCACCCAGCCCTCTACCCCATGAGTGCTTCCGTTTTGGGAAAGGACTCAGCGTGTTCTCTAAGACAAACCCCAGGCGGAGACCTTGGTTTCACGTGAAAGGAATCCCAGACAGGAGGGAGCCTGGTGGGATCCGCACCGAGATGTCTGGCCCGCTGCCCTGCCAGTCCTGTCCCTGAAATCAGAACTATCAATCTTGAGAAAATCAGATTAGCTGTGGCTGGCGTTACCTGCACAGTCAAGGGAAGCAACTGCCTTTCCATCACACTTTCCAGAAGCATAAAAGGGAGGAGAAGGGTGAGACCCCAAAGGAGATGAGCGTGGGGGCTGTGGGGCCGCCTCCTCGGGGGCACAGAAAAGAGGCATCGTCTGGTGAGCGGGGATGACGGCCCCCCTGAGGACCTCTGCACGCAGGGGCTCCCTGTGGCCCCGGGATGGCAGGGGCCGGGGGGCACACATGCTGGGCAGTACAAGGGGGGCACAGACAGAGGGAGTCTCAGAGAGGTACTGCAGGCCTGTCCCCGCAGGGCGCATCTCTGATGGGGCCGTCAGACGTCACCCCTCCTGCCCACACCAGCACCCCTCAACCAGGAACAGCCTCCTGCTCTGACCTGAATCCTTCAGAAAGCTCTGAAACGACTCTCACGAGCATCTGGACACAGAGGCAGGTTAAGAGCCCGCTCCTCTTCTCTCGTGGTCTGCCTGCTGCATGCCTCTGTGCCATGAGTCAGCATTTACTGGGCGCCTAGGGCATGCCAGTCCCGGGAGTGGCCCCTTTGACACAGTCCTAACACTGCTTCCAAGCTGCATTCTTGTATCGTCATTTCTCATTGTACAGATAAGGAAACTGAGGCCTCAGACGGTCGGCCGTGCACCAGTGTCTGTGCTGGGCTGTGCAGGGCGCCTCTTCCAGCATCCAGCCCAGGGTCCTGCACAAGCAGCTAAAATGAACTTTGTGTTTGGGGTGTTCTGCCTGCACAGAGCAAAGGTCATGGGGGAGGACAAGTCTCCCCGGGAGAGGTCCGACCCGGGACAGGCACCCAGGGACCCAGGTAGGTCTGTCTGGGACCCAAAGCCGTGAGGTCCAGGGCCCCAGGCACCTGATCAATGCTGTGAGCCCTGCATTAGAAAGGGACCGCCCAACACATGCTGGGATGATTCAGACTCACCAGAAGGCAGGACACACCGTGAGGGGTGGCGGGGAGGGTGGTGCTTCTTCAGAGGAAGATACCCCCTGGTCTTTTCAGAAAGCGCACTTTCAGCAAGGCTTGTGCTGCCATGACAGGCTGGGGCGGGGGCCCTGAGGCCTCCAGCCACCTTCACTCCCAGCTGAGTGAGCCGGGTCCCCCAGCTGGAGACCTCAATGAATCTCCAGGTCCTTCCCTGGCCTGACAGCCTCCTCCACCGCCTCCAGCCTGGGAGCAGACAGAAATGAGGCGTCTGCCCATCTCTGCCTGTTGAGAGGATCTCTCACATGGAAGGGCTCAAAATGGTCTCAGGAACCCACTTCTATAAAAAGGGAGAAACTGAGATCAGGAAGGAAGAGGAGGTGGGGAGGGGGAGTGAAGGGGGAGGGGAGAGAAGGGGGAGGGCTGGAGGGAGGGGAGGGGCAGGGGGCGAGGGAGGGGGAGGGACGGAGTGAAGGGGAGGGATCTCCTGAGTCCAACTTTGAGCACATTTTGGAAATAAGCGCCAGGAAAGGTATGAACCTTCCCCAGACGTCAGAGACTTGCTGGAAACAAGCAGCTGAAGCCTCTCCGTCAGCTGTCAGAGCCCAGGAGAAGCGGGAGGAGGCAGGTCCCGGCGGGCCCTGCCATCACCTCGCCTGGGGATGGGCTACCTCCAGAGACCCTGCTCGGCTGGATGGCAGGGACCTGGGGGCTCTTGGATTGTTCTGAGCAGGTGAGGTCGAGAGCCACTGTCCACCACGACCCTGCCCGGGCCCCGGGGCCATCTGAGCCGTGACCGCAGCCAGTGTCCCTCCCACAGGGCCCCCTCCCCGCGCCCTTGTCTGTGCAGAGACGTCTTTGCCCCCACCACGAGGGGGCACGTAGGCCATAGAGTGGGGAGGACACAGCCCAGTGGAGAGGGGACTTCAGCCCTGGGCAGGGCGGTGCCCACGCGGCTGGTGGGCGGCTAGGGTCAGTGATGGCAGTTGGCAGCATCTCAAGACTGGCCTCTGGTTCTCCCTGGGGCAGCCAGCTTCTCCCAGCAATTTGACAGGGAATCGTGTCTTCCGGGCTTGGCTTCCAGCCAAGTCCAGAACTCTGGGAATTCAGGGTTCTAATTAGTGGCTCTCATTAATCAGGGCCCCAACTAGGTGGAACTGGAGGCCCAGCATGGCAGGGAGCAGAGTGTGGGCCACCCTGACTCCAGGGACCACCCGCCTCCTGTGAGCACAGCACCGCCGCCCTGACATGGTCAGAAGAGGCTGGAGAGGCCGGCTCTGACCTGGAAAGAAACCGCAGAAACGGGAGGCAGGCAGGCTGCAGAGCAGAATCACATTCTTCTTGCTTTGCTGCCCAAAGCCTCTCGGCGGCTCCCCCACAGCCCACTAGACAAAGCCCACACCTGCAGCTCAGCGTGGAGCGGCCACCTAACCCCAGCGACCCCACTCTGGGGGCGTCACCACTTTCCTCCAGCACAGACTCACACTGCCTGGCTCCGGACACACGCTGCCCTTCGTCCGCGCTCGCTCTGCCCAGGCGGTGCACAGACTCTTCAGACTCAACCGTGTCTCCTGGGATCTGACCTGAGCTGGGCCCCGAGGGCCCCAAGAGACTCTGCCGAGGCTTCTCACACATGCACACACATAGACACACACATGGGCACACATGCACACATATGCACGCGTGAGCACACAGAGACACACATACACGTGTGCACACGCAGATGCATGCACTATACATGTGGGTACACGTGGGCACGCATGTATACATGCAAGCACACACGCATGCACCGGAACCACACTCTTGCATACACATGTGGGCACACGTGTGCACACACGTAAGCACACAGAGACGCACGCATGCTTGCATTCACACACAGGCACACGTGTACACATGGAGGTACATGGGCACGCGTGTGCACAAGTCCACACGGGCAGGTGCACACACGCATGCACACACAGCATACCTGGGCACGCTCAGGCGCATAAGCACAGGCGTGGGCACGCGTGCACACAAGCCCAGACACACGCATGCAGACACGTGGGCACATGTGCACACAAGCCCAGACACACGCATGCAGACACGTGAGCACACGTGCACACAAGCCCAGACACACGCATGCAGACACGTGGGCACACACGCACACAAGGCCAGACACGTGCATGCAGACACGTGAGCACACGTGCACACAAGCCCAGACACACGCATGCAGACACGTGGGCACACACGCACACAAGGCCAGACACGTGCATGCAGACACGTGAGCACACGTGCACACAAGCCCAGACACACGCATGCAGACACGTGAGCACACGTGCACACAAGCCCAGACACACGCATGCAGACACGTGGGCACACGTGCACACAAGCCCTCACAGACGCACGCATGCACACGTGCACAGAAGTACACACGAGTGTGCCCATGCACCTGTGCTGTGATGCCTCTGGGCTCACGCCTTGCTCACCCGAAATGCCTGCCGCCCCCAGTGCACGCCTCCCCAGGTTCTGCTGGACCCCTCGGCCTTGGCCCCTACCCCGCACCAGGCACCTCCTCCCAGCGCCCAGGGAAGCATGAGCCCAGGTGCTGCCATTGCTGCTGTGTTTCAAACAAGCCTCCCCACTTCAGAGTCTGAGTTCCCTGGAGGCAGGACGGTGTTTGACCAGGCCCCCCTTGCCAGTGTCCAGCACAAGCTCCCTTATAAAAACAGATATAAATAAAGGTGGATTTATAAGGCCCTTATTTTCAAAGAACTGTAACTCAAGCGTTTCCCTGTAATCCCATGCTTTGTCTTCTTTTCTGGTATTAGAGAAAAGAAACACTTTGAAGTAGACCCGTGTTCGTCTTGACGTCTGTGTGAGTCTGCACAGGTCCCTTTGATGGGAGCTGGAGGCACGGCCGGGTGACCGTCTCAAGTGCCATCCCTGGAAGGCCCACCGAGAGCTCCGAGCTGCGGGGCTGGGCCTCATGGAGGGCCGCTTCCTGTGGGCCTGAACCCGCTCTGAGCACCACTGCCCCCAGCCTCTGATGCAGTGAAGTGCAGGCTTCCCTCCCTGCAGACGAAACTTGGGACTCGAGGTAAATCCACGCTCACGTGATGCGTCTCTTTCTCCCGCAAGTAGAGGGCAGCCTCAAATGCAGGTTGCTGGAAGTGTCTTCTTTCTCCAGACAATGGGCGTTTGGGACGACTTTCTCGGGATGTGTTTACCCCTCAACAAGCAGGGTCTGCGCTGAGTACGAAGCAGCACGTGACTCCTTGTAGAACTGCTGTGAGTGAGGCCTCGTGGGGCAACAGGGGCTTTGGGGTCAGGGGTCGGCTCTTCATTTCGTCATGTAGACTCCGGGAGACTCTGTCTCTTTGAATCTCATTGGTCTGTAAACTGTATCTAAAGACACATCTATTTATTTCATAGACTTTATGAAATACTTTGTATTCTATTTATTTATTAGGATAAACTTATTTTTCTCTTCATTTCGTGGACTTGCTTCATAAACAGGGTAGTACAAATGTTACTGATGTGCCCTCTGCAGCAGAGTCCCCGCTAACCGACATGCCCACAAGCACAGACACGTGCGTGTCTCCTTCCATATTTTCCACGGGAAGCTGTGCGGGGCTGGGGCCAGCAGAAAAGGGCAGAACGGAACCTGAGTCTGGAGAGAGACTCGGGCCAGCCTGAGCAGGCGCGAGAGCAAAGCCGCCGCCCCCAGACAGCTTCCCCCACCCCGCCGAGGCCAGGAGGGCTCTCGTGAGCAGCCGCTCTGGCCGGCGCCCTCCTGGGGCTCGAGGTCAGAATCTCATCAGCGGTGCTGGCGTCCCTGTCAGCTCGTCCATGGGGCAGGAAATACCTGAGGTCCTTCTCCCAAGCTCCCAGCACCGAGGACATACGCCTTTGGGTCTCCCGAGATGGGGCGTCTTTTACTCCAACAAGCGCCTCTCCACCACACCTGGGTTTATGCTAACGAGACTCCCAGGTGGGGCCTGTGTGCATGCTGAGTCACTCCAGTCGTGCCCAACTCTTTGTGACCCCATGTGAGCCCGCCAGGCTCCTCTGTCCATAGGATTCTCCAGGGAGGAACACGAGTGGGCTGCCATGCCCTCCTCCAGCGGATCTTCCTGACCCAGGGATCGAACCCCCATCTCTTACTTCTGCACTGGCAGGCAGGTTCTTTACTATTAATGCCACCTGGGGACCTGGACCACTTCATGTCAGGCTGGGACTGGGACTGGCCCCGGGGAAGCCAAGCTTCTGAGGAGCAGGCTGGACCTTCCCACCCACCCCGACCCTCCAGGTGGAGGTGACAGGGAGTCGAGTTCAGCCAGTGATGACCAGCGATCCGTGCAATCACGCCTGCGTGGTGCAGCCTTGGGGAAAGTCCTGGGAGCCTCTGGGCTGGTGGGCACCTCGCGGGCTGGGAGGATGGGGTCCCCGAGAGGGCCTGGGAGCTCAGCCCCCCACGCTGGACCTGGCCCGTGTGGCCTCCACGGCCTCTTCGCCGCATCCTCCGTAGTTAACTGGCCATCACAAGGAGAGATGCCTCCTGGCTCTGCAAGTCGCTCCAGCAAATCACCCAGCCTGGGGGCGGGGCGCAAGTACTCCTGAATTTAGAGCTGATTGCTCAGATGTGTGGTGACCCCAGGGTCTGGAGGGGGGCGTCGTGTGGGTCTGAGCCACACCCCGCCATGTGGCAGGTACGTCAGCACTGAACTGACCACCAGCTGGAGTTGCAGACTTGTTGGAGAAACACGTGCACGCTCGGGCTGGAGCCGGGCCCGCCTGCTCCACACGTGCCGTCAGCACCCACGGTCACCGCGTCTGCCTCCAACAGTCTGTCTGTCCACAGGGCCCCCGGCCCCCAGCTGCCCATTCATGCAGAGATTCAATGCTCCCCACCACCAGCGGGACAAAGGCCAGGTCTGCAGAGGTCCCCAGAGTCTAGGAGAAGAGACCCCTGTCTTGCTAAGGGGCTCAAGCAGGCACGAGGTCAGCACCCTGGGTGCTGCCACAGGGGTGGGGCACCGCCCCCCTCCCCAAGTGTCTCCCTGACTGTCAGGGGAGCCAGTCAGCGGGATTCCAGGTCAGATCAGCTTGTGAGCAAACTGAGGGGCTGAGCCTCAGCATCCCGGGAGTGGGCGAGCCTCGGCGTCCCGGGAGGTCTGCAGTAGGACCAAATGGCAGAGAGCAGGTGAATTCGCTCTTCCTACTCAAGGAGGACGTCAACTTCTCTGGCCCTCACGCACCACAGCCTTGAGTCTCTGCTTTCACTCAGACCAGGACTCACGCCGTCAGCACCGCAGGCTCTGGGGCCCTTGATTCAGGCTGAACTGTCCCGTCTCCAGCTGTGGACAGCAGACGGGTCGTGGGACCTTGGGCCTCCGTAGTCGCACGGGACAACTCCTAAAACGCAGTTTCTCCCATCCGTGTCTGACTACCCATCATTCATCTACCTACTGTTATCTGTCTGTCTGTCCGTCTACCTACTGTCCACCTATTACCCATCCACCCATCTGCCTATTATCTGTGTGTCTGTCTGTCCATCTGTCTACCTATACACCTCCTGCTGGCTCTGCTTCTCTGGGGAGCCCTGGCTACGCACGTCCACACCGCAGAAGGCCCCAGCCAGGTCCCGGCAGCCGCAGGTTCAGGTTGCCAGAAACAATCCACCCACAGCGGCCAGGGGTTCGTCCTGGTCTGGCCCCACCTGGGTTCCGCTGCCTTCCCAGCTCCAAGCCCTCGACAGGCCCTGGACCCTGACCTGCTCCGTCCAGCGATCCTGACACTCAGGGTCCTTCCCCACTTCTGTGCGTCGCGCCCCTAGCTCTGCACATGAGGCCTCCCGGCCAGGAATCCCCGCTCCCCGGCTTCTACCTCTGATCTTATTCACTCCCAAAGTTAGGCTTGAACCTCAGAGCTCTGCCCAGAGCCCCGCAGACCCCTACTCTGTGCGGAGGACGCGGTGGACTCTCTGCCCGCCGGGCCTGTGGGGTGGCCTCTGTGCTGCCCTGCGGCCAGGGTGCAGCCCCACACGCCAGGAAATCCCATGCTCCACACGCGCGCCAGGACAGGGTTAATGAGGCACGAGCCTCCTCTCGAGCCCCGGGGTGAGATCCAGGCCTTGTGCTCAGGGTCGCAGTTTCCTGCAAAGCCCTCTCCTCTCCTTGGTCCTCATGGCTCTCCTACGCTACAGAAGCTGGTCTTTAAAATCAGCCTGCGTACCAAGAGCAAACTGCGCCCAAGGGTGCCCGGGGGAAGGGAGGGCTGCTGGGTTTTGTGGCAGGTTTTTCTGAGAACGTTCGAAACCACTGGATCTAAAACCTGCAAAAGAGGTCGTTTGGGGCATCTGTTTTGTTCAGGAAACGTGGCAGGGGAAAAGACCAGAGGTGTAGGAAACACGGGGAGATGGGCAACTGTGGAAACTGGATTATCAGGTCAAGGGCCAGGCGCAAGGGCACGAGAGGAAGCGCTCATCCCTGGGGGATCCTCACTCTGCACAGACAGCACCTGGCCAGAGGCTCACAGAGCAGGCAGCCGTGAACAGAGGGGCCCAAAGAAGCATCTTGGAGCCTGGGCTCTGCTCTGAACACCATGGTCCACCCCCAAGCCCCAGAGTCAGTGGGTCCTGAGAGTCTTGCCTTCCCCTCAGCCCTGTGCTGGGAGCCCACGCTATGGGAGACCCCAGCTCAGAGCACCAGGTTCAACCCCCAGCAAGGCACCTTCCGACCAGGTGAGCCCCTTCCAGCTGCCCCTGCCCAGGGATGTGACCCAATCACAGGGCTTGCCAGGGGGAAGGGGCTGTGAGACCCTTGCCTTCTGTGACCCAAGCCCTGCGGTAGTCCAGAGAAGCAGAGCCGTGCTCCCAGCCCCAGGCTCACTGACCCTCCTTCATCCCCACAGAAGCCGCCCGCCATGTCTCGGTTAGGATGTCAGCGCCTCTCCTCCAAAGCCTGGGTGCCTCCCAAGGAGAGGCTGCCCCACACTCACACCCCCCTGCAGCTCGGCACCTGGCACATGGGGCACTCACGCCGTGGGCCCGCCAGAGCTCTGCTGAGCCCAGCTGAGATTGGGCAAGAAGGAAAGGTCGGCGGGAGCCAGAGCTCCAGCCGAGCCCCAGGACCATAGGCAGACCACAGGCGGCCCACAGCCAGCAAGGAGTGCAATGCTGAGACCCAGCCCGCGCCCGGCTCTGCGGGGCCATCACAGGACCCCTGCCGGGCGTCAGGGCACACCCTCGCCCTGCGGCGCCCTCCCGGATTATGAGCCCTCCCGGGTGAAAGCTCCCTCTTCAGCAGGTGTCTCTCTCACCCCTGAGCCTTCCAGGAGGGTGGCTTGGGGTCTGGAAGTGCCCCGCCCGGGATGCAGGCCTAGTCAGGTGCCCAGGGCGGGCATTGCCCGCAGCGGCCCTTCCTCGCCCGCCCCTGGGGAGATTCGAGGAGCCTGGCCTCATCTCCGGCGGCTCGGACTTGCAGCGGCTGCCTCAGCGGGCTCTGTGGCCCGCACTCTAGCCTCCCGCCTCTGCAGGCAGGTGGCCGAGCTCGGGGCTGACCTCAGCGATGTCACTGGGTCACCCAGGCCCGGCCACTTTCTGCACCACACCCTGCCTTTCGGGCACGCAGCTAATGCCCGAACGCCGTCCTCTCGTGAACACACAATCTGCTTAGATTCCAGACGTCCCTTAGAGCTCAGCCTTTGCGGGATTCATTAGGTTCGGCTGTTCAGAGCAGCCGCCTAACTTCCAGCTCTGCCCTGTCTTGTCGGGAAAAAATGAGCATCTGAAACAATTACACACTTCGCTTGGTTAATAGAAAGCAGATTGGCCATCGTCCTCCGGCTGGAAATGGCTTCACCTCCAGAGCGCTCTGCACACCCCGTAGCGGCCTTGGGGTGGGGTTCACAGTCCACGCGGACCACTCCTCAGACCCAACCTCCCTCCTCCGCCATCAGAGTCTGTCTCTGAACATGATTTTGGGGCGTTCTATGTGGAAAATCATTCACCATGAGCATTCATCAGAGTTAAGTGCAGAAACGGTTCCACAGCCAAATACGTGTGAGAGGATTGAATTAAAGATTGAGTGTATGTATTGAGGGCAGTTTGGAGTAGGAAATGGAAGCCCACTCCAGTATTCTTGGGCTTCCCTGGTGGCTCAGGATCCATCTGCCCGCAATGCAGAAGACCTGCATGCGGTCCTTGGTCGGGAAGATCCCCTGGAGGAAATGGCAGCCCACCCCCGGACCCTTGCCTAGAGAATCCCCACAGACAGAGGTGTCCACAGTCTATGGGATCACAAAGAGTAAGACACGACTCAAGCAACTGAACACCAGAGCAATTCAGTGCCACACTGATCCCAGGTTGATAGGTGAAGGCTCAGCATTAGGGGCTAGCAGAGAGGGGAACAGAGGGCAGGGCTCCCCAGAGCCTCCTGCCTCCAGCAGCGCCCTGCCCCTCCTGTTACTGGGGACGAGCTGAGCAGGGGGTCTGGAGAGCACCCCTGCAGGGTTGGTGCGCTCCCCTCTCCAGCTAACAGTCAAAGGTGACCCACAGCACAACAGGGCGCTCCCCGCCTCCCCACGCCCCCATGCCCACTCCTCCCCGAGCCCCCAAGCCCCCAAGCCCCCACGCCCCTGCGCCCTTCACCCAGTGCCCAGAGCTTCCGAGAGCTCCCGTGCACCCGGGTCTGGGGCCGGCCTGGCCAGCCGTGACCTTGAAGAGCAGGTCTGTGTACAGGTGCCTGGTTCATGAGGTGGGAGCTCCCAGGGGAAATCCGCGTGGAGTGGGCACAGAAGGCGGGAGGGGGAGACAAGGGCAGGGGTCATCAGAGCATGGCTGGAGCAGGCTGGGCGGGAGGGCTTCAGGGGAAGGCACACCCAGGGGAAGGCACACCCGGGGGAAGGCACGCGGAGGGGAAGGCTCACTTACGGGAAGGCTCACCTACGGGAATGCACACCTACGGGAATGCACACCTATGGGAAAGCTCTCCTAGTGGAAGGCTCTCCTAGGTGGACGCCAGTCTCAGGGGCAGGGCTTCCACACTGCCACACCAGCAGGCACTCTGGAGGTGGGGGTCTGCAGGACAAGTACCCCAGCTCTGCATCAGCCCCAGTCTCTGTACTCACAGCGCCCCTGCCCCACCTGGGTTGCCCCCCAACCAGCTCCTCCAGAGCTGCCTGCTTGTCCTGAGCTCTCTGCTTGACAGGACACTGGCTTCCGCCTTTTCCCCCGGGACTCCCACACCTGCTGGGAAGTACTTCGCTCACAGCAGACTCTAGGGTCAGGGAAGGAAGAGGGTGTATCAAGCAGCTAAACATGTGCAGAAGCCCTGGGGAGTGAAGACTCCCCAACAAGCCTAAGGAAGCTCTCTCTCCATTTCTGCGGCATCTGAGGAGCAAAGTGCAAAGTGCAGACAGTAAGGCTTTAGCATCATCTCTCTGCCCAGCGAGACCTCGGTTCATCACACCTGCATCTCTGAGGCTCTAGAGTCGCTGGAAGACCAGATTCGACAGTTTGGTGTGAGGCTCTAATGTTCTTTGGAAGCCAAGAGGGAGGCTCTGCATTTTATCAGCGTTCTCACAAAGCTGCGGAACAGATCACTACCAGCGCGGGTCAGGCCGGTCCAGACGCCCGGGAGGAGCCGCCCTCTAGAATCCACGTGGGTGTTCCTGTTGTTACGGACATAATGCAGTGGAGACCTCCAAACTGAATTCCTGCGTGCAGTTCTTCCACGAAGTGGATTGGGTGTCATTCCCAGCCGTGCGGATAGGTGAGTCCTGAGGCCTGGAGGAGGGGCTGGGGCTCTCCTGCCCGCGCGTCAGAGGAAACCAGTGCACCGGCCGTGGCCCTGGTCTCTCCTCCTCCTCGCCACCCTCCAGCTTTGCCAGAGGCGGTGAGCAAACACCCATAGGTAGATGAAATCAGGCACGTGCCCTGGATCCTGCCACCACTCAGGTTTGGCTGGAGAGGCCCTTTAGATGGAGCATTTGAAGGACTCATGTGGGGCAAGCTTGGCCCCAAGCCCAACGTCCGTTCTCATATTTGCCTCGCATCTTTGACCTCACGCCGGGCACTGGGGACAATTCCAGCCGAAGCAGAAGAGACGCACCGAGGGCCCGGGGCCAGCGGGCTGGCTTTGCCAACAGGGACAAGCCGTCAGCACAGCCTCCGTGTGTGTCTCTGAGGGCCAGGACAGTGGAGGCCGCGCCAGGGAGCCTCCCTCGGCAGGAGGACGCTGTGTCCAGGGAATGGCCCGGGTGGGCCCCAGGTGGGGACCCTCCGGCACGTCTGAGGACCTCTGGAGGCCAAGAAGAGGACTGCAGGTTTTACCCAAGTAAAATTAGACGCATTAAGGGGCTTTGAGCAGAAAGGTGCCAGCAAGAAGTTCATGCTTCTGGAAAGCTCTCCCAGCTCTGGGGAGAGTAGGCGTGGGCAGGACAGAAGGCGAAGGCAGGTGAGGAGGTCGGATGCCACCCCGGGTCGGATGAGTGCATGGCCAGGGCGCGTGAGGCTGGGGTGTCGGGAACCTAGGGGCACAGAGTCACAGGAAGAACAGCTGGATTTGAAAGCCGGGGGAACAGACATTTCAGTCCATGTGGGTTAGAGGATGCTGAGACAGGCTACAGAGACAAGGAAACATGTGGGAGAGGAGGTTTTGTTTCCTGGGGGGGTGGGGGCGCACAGATCTCTGATTGTAAACAGCAGGCCCCGCAGCTGTGTCCCCAGGACACCTGGGGGCGTGTGCTCCATGGGCCCAGGTGGGACTGTAGGGGGCCGTCCACACCGAGGAGGGGCTCCTTCCATGAGACCAGCACCGCCTCTGGGACCTCTCTTTCCCCTCTGCCACATGCGCGGGACAAGGACCCTGAGACACGGCTGAAGTTCTGAGGGGGTGTGACTCATGATGACTTACACAAAAGCCCACCCTCAGTAAAGACAAGAAGAGGGGGTGCGGTCTGGACAAGGAGAAAGAACTTCATGGGGACAGTGACGTATCAAGGACAGAAAGAGCCGCCAGAGCCTGGAGGACCAAGAAAGGAACAGTAACGAAGAGTCACGAGATGAGGCGGAAGGGGCGGACTGAAGGCGGTCTCAGTGGGAGAAATTCAAGTGACAAGCTTTGCTTCATTTCATACAACAGGAAACAGGAAACTGTAAAAGCGAAATAAAGCCCTGTAGAGAGCAAGTCGCCGCCACATGTTTCCTGGCAAGCGAGGGGTTGCAGGTCTGGAGCAGGTTCGACTCCAGGGCCCAGTGTGCGTGTGGTCAGGAAGCCGCGGGCCTTGCTCGCACCTCATCTTCTTTTGTTTAAGAAGGAAAGGTGTCATGAAGACTAAGCAAGATACCGCCTCTAAGCCGCCACCACACAGCGCGCAGCCGGCGGGCTGCAAGCGGCCACACGACGTCGGTGTTTTCATTATCGTAATTCTGTGTGTTGTAGAATTTTTCAGTAATAACGAGCAGACGCCCTCCTTTCCCCAGACAGCTGTTAGAACGCTGCTCTTCTCAGCTGCCCGACGTGTCTCAGTCAGCTCATTCTCCCATCAGGGCGCCCTGACCCCAAAGGCAGCCTCCTTAACGGAGGCCCCGTCAGGGGGTCCTCACGGTGACACGTCCTGAGCCCCGAGTATCCAGCTCCAGTGTGAGCTTCTTGGTTAAGGGGAACAGGAGAGGGTGGGACCTCTCCTGCGGGTGGGACCTGCGGTGGGTCCCTGGCTCTGTGACTTACAGACCAAGTGCCGCTGAATCTCCGCGACAGGCCAGCCAGGAAGCCAGGAAGTCAGCCTCCTGGCAGAGGAGGCCCAGATTAAACAGGTGAGCCCCGGTGGGTCAGGGCTGAGGCTCTGCGGGCAGGTCCCCTGCGGGGCCTGCTTGCTCTGACGCGGTCTCCTTCGTTCATGGGCAGAGCCACTGGGGTAGCCACGCCCAGACCCAGGGGAGCCGAGGCCACTCTCTCCGGACCTAGAGCAGGAGATGCAGGCTGCTGGGCCGATGCCGCGGCGGTGCTGCGGTGCCCAGGGGCTGGGGAGACGGCAGCGACAGTTAGGACAGGGGCAGGGGCAGGGAGAGTCCGTTTTTAAGGAGGTTTGAAAAGAGAGAGAACCTAGGTTTCCCTTAAAAAGGAAATTGTGTAGCACATCCAAAAACAAGGCTTCTGAAAACCTGTAACTGCTTTGGGGATGGCGTTACCTGTCTGGGGGCCCCGAGGGCTTCCATGGAATTGAGCCCGTTCTGAACCCCCGCCCTCCCCGGGGCAGGAACCGAGGACACCAGACCCAGCGGCCCCCAGGGTCCGTGCCTGGCCCCCAGGACCACCCTGAAGGTGGAGGACGCCACCCGTGGTGGGCCTGCTGACAGCCTGGCTTCGTGCCCCCCAGCCCCACCCCGGCAGGGCCCCTCCAGTCCTCGGGCTGAGCACACACCCTCAGTGCTGTGTGAACCAGGGACTCCACTTGAGAGAGAGAAGGCGGCACCACCAGCCTCTCCGCTGCCCGCCAGAGGGACAGTGCCCTTGACAAACAGACCGGACCCCAGCGGGAGGGGCCAGGCAGGGAGCTGGCAGGCAGGCGGTCCCACCCCAGCCCCCAGCCGGCCGGCCTCCGGCTGCTTCCCTGCTCTGCCTGCAGGGGTTCTGCCAGGCAGGTCTGGGTCCACGATCTCGCCCAGGGCACCAAGCCAGCTCCCTGCCGCCTTCCCCGGCATCATCTGTCCTGCAGCCGTGACCTTATTTAGACGATAGAATCTTATATGGTAAGGAGCCGCAGGACAGCCTGTCTGAACAGCACAGATAACGCATTTCCTGTCAACCAAACCATGAACCAGTTTTCCGCCTCGTTTTTTTTAGATCAGAAGCAGATGAAAAAGCGGAAGACCGCGTAGGCCTCGGTGGCAGGGCGGCTGAGTGGCTGCCTCGCGGGGTGGGGCGGTGGTGGAGTGCGGATGCGCGGGACGGGCTGGCCTGCCGCAGCAAGGTCATGGTCTGCGGGCAAAACTGAGACGTCAGGACAGAACCAGCAGAACCAAGACGCTGGACCTCCCAGCCCAGAGCTCGGCTAGGCGCGTCCTGACAAGAAAGACTGCGCGTGGTCGCAGGGGAGTGGCCCTCAGTTGTGTGGCGGCCGGCCTGAGGCATCACCCTAAGTCTCACCTCCGTAAGCTCGTACCATCCATCGCCAGCTATCTGCGTGAAATCAGTTCTCCTCAGTGACACGTGACCAGGACTGGGTCCCCATCCGGTGAAGGCCCTTCTCCGGGAGCCTCTGGTCTGGACCCTCGGCCTGCACCCCTGTGGGAGGCGGGTGGCAAGAGGGCTCCCATGCAGACTTCAGAAGGACCGCGCCCGTCCCCAGCCTCCCCAGGACTTTGCTCTCTCCCTTCCTTCCTCCTCTTGCATTAGAGGGAATGCCTCCCCGGCTTCCGCAGGCTCTCAGCCTGGGCTCCTCTCCCCCGCAGTGCTGACTCGCTGGGCAGGTAACCCCGTCCCGGGCACTATAAGATGTCTAGCAGCACCTGGGATCCCCCCGCACCAATGGCAGTGGCAGCGCCCGGACCCGACCGCCAACCCCACATCTGGGCGCTGCCGAGTGCCCCCTGAGGGCGGAATCACGCTGGCTAAGAACCTAACGTGTTCAGAATCTCCCAGCTACTTCTCCAGCTGGCTTAGCACTGCGTGTCACGTATCTGGGCCAGTAGGAAGCCGGTGCAGAGTCCCAGGGCGGCTGCTAACGCACGGCTTTCTAGACTGTCCCTTGCTCACGCCAGAAGCAGGTGTGTGAGTGGCTTGACCATCTTTTGCTGGGTCAGGACTTCTCTGCCACCCGTAGGTGTGGCCTGTCCCCCAGGGACAGCCCTCCCGGGGATACGCCCTGGAAGGGGGCGGGGCCCTGGCACCCCAGCCTCCTCTCTGACCTCCAGGGAAAGTCCTTCCAGATGTCCTGGCTCCCTCCTCTCAGGGCCAGACTGCACGACAACCCTGAGTCAAATACATCCTCTGGCAAAGGGAAGGACCTGCGCGGCCTGGCCTGGGGGAAGCCCTTCCCTGGAGGACAGAGCCAGCCCACACGTGCACAAAGCTGGGGACCGTGAGCAGGAACAGGAGGGCAGGCGCGCGGGTGGGCTCGAGCATCGGACGCACCAGTAGGCCTCTGCGGCCAGGCTGCTTCAGCCTGGCAGGCCCCTCCTCACACAGCCTCACCACGCTCCCGGGAGCTGCTCCTTACTCTCCCCAGCTAACGTCCCTGGAGCCTGATCATCTAGGAGGGGAGGGGGCTCTCCAGGGGGCGAGCAGCTGGCATCAGAGACAGAGCTAAGCGGGTGTCCAGCACTGACCCCACACTGTCACCCAGGGGGTCATGACCAAGGACACAAGGACCCCACAAACATAGGGTTCCTCCAGGTTCTTCTGTGTCCATGATACTGAATTTACTTAAGACCATTTCAAGAAAATCTCACTCAGATTAAACTCCCATAGATGGTACCACTTTGGACTGGGATTCTTTTTTTTTTTTTTTTAATGTTAGGAAGATACCAGAACTGGTGAGATAAGGACCAGGGAGACGGCCACAAACACAGGAGAACCTCGGCCTCAGCCTCCAGGAGACGTGGCTGCTGGAGTCCCCAGGCGGGAGACGCCCTGACCCCAGTTCCCAGACAGATGGGAGTAAGTCACCTTCTGAGTTCACTGTAATTAGGAGAGTGGGAAGGGTGTGCGAATCTGTAGACACGCTGCACGTGGACCCTGTCCTCAGGAGACCGCCTGCACTCTGGATGCACAGGACACTGGACATTGAGAGGGCAGGGGTGGAGGGGAGTGGGGAGACGAGGGAGGAGCCGGTGGTCTCCGGGGAACAGGAGGGCTCGGACCTGCTGCTCAGAGGTGGGCTTGCCCAACACACAGCCCTCAAGGCCGCAGCGCCCGTCCCCCCTCGAGTCTGCCTAGATCCCATCTTGTTCCCGCGCCACCCCGACCTAGAAGCCCGCCCCACCGGCCGCTTGGTTGTCAAACCACTGGGGCATGTCTGAACAGCTCCAAGCACTCTGCTCCTCAGTCCTGGTGTGAAGCAACCCCCCGAGTGAAAGGGAAAGCCGAAGTCGCTCTGTCGTGCCCAGCTCTCTGAGACCCCGTGGACTATACTGTCCATAGAATTCTCCAGGCCAGAATACTGGTGTGGGTATCCTATCCCTTCTCCAGGGGATCTTCCCAACCCAGGGATCAAACCCAGGTTTCCCACACTGCAGGCGGATTCTTTCCCAGCTGAGCCACCAGGGAAGTCCAAGAATACTGGAGTGGGTAGCCTATCCCTCCTCCAGCAGATCTTCCCGACCTAGGAATGGAACCAGGGTCTCCTTCATTGCAGGCCGATTCTTTCCCAGCTGAGCCACCAGGGAAGCCCAATCCCCCGAAGACTGTAATAAAAGTGAAAATGGGTACTGAGGCCCGGGGCGCCTGGCTGACCCCTCTCCAGGGTCGTGAATCCCTCTAGGAAGACCCCTAGAGGGGGCTCCGCTGCAGGCTGAAAGAGGGGAGGAGAGAGTACGGCAGGCCACTCTGGACTCGAAGAAGCTCCAGGCATGGCACAGAGAGTGGACGCTCGTCCTGGCACCGCCCTCCCCATAACTGACCAGCGTGTCAAATGCCATCACCTGCCACCTTCCTCTGGTGTGTTTGGCCACATAATGTGCTGATGGGATTCAAAATAATAGCTGATTTTGGATAAAAACACTCTTGTGTTTCCAGATGAAATCATACTAATTGGGACAGTGAGCATCTGATCAGAATTCCCTGCAAATACTCAGATCAAGGGCCGGGGAAGAAGAGAGAGACCCAGCTGACTGCCACTGATCATGGAAGGTCCGTTCCTTGCCGCGTGCGTCTCAGCATCTCCACGCGCCCGGCATCTTAAAGGCCCGAGATGAACTTGGGGTGGAGAAGGCGCATCCGTGTGCGGCTGACAGTGGCAGACGGGGACGAGGCCCGCAGGCTCTCAGGGTCCGACGGAGGGCAGACAAGAAGCGGGCCTCGTCACGGGTGGGTGGGGATTCATCTCCAGACTCAGCTCAGCTCAGAGCTCAGAGGTGAACAAAAGGCCAGGCCTGCAGCCGCCTGAGCGGCTCCCCTAGATCTGTCCCTGCCACAGAGTCCACAGAGGGGCTGCCAAGCGGGGACCTCTGTCCTCCAGCCTCGCGGGGCAGCTCCCGGCAGAGGCAGGACTGAGAACCACCACCCGGGGCAGAGGGACCCGATTCAGGACTGAACACCATTACCCTGGGGCAGAGGGCCCCAACTCAGGACTGAGAGCCACCACCCGGGGCAGAGGGACCCGATTCAGGACTGAACACCATCACCCTGGGGCAGAGGGACCCGATTCAGGACTGAACACCATCACCCCGGGGCAGAGGCCCCTGATTCAGGACTGAACACCATCACCCTGGGGCAGAGGGACCCGATTCAGGACTGAACACCATCACCCCAGGGCAGAGGCCCCTGATTCAGGACTGAACACCATCACCCCGGGGCAGAGGCCCCTGATTCAGGACTGAACACCATCACCCTGGGGCAGAGGGCCCCAACTCAGGCCTGAGAGCCACCACCCGGGGCAGAGGGACCCGATTCAGGACTGAACACCATCACCCTGGGCAGAGGGACCCGATTCAGGACTGAACACCATCACCCCGGGGCAGAGGCCCCTGATTCAGGACTGAACACCATCACCCTGGGGCAGAGGGACCCGATTTGTTAAATGCTGGAGTGACAGGTCTTAATGGAACTGGCCCCAAGGGTGAAGGAAGACCCCGCTGGTGGACAGCTGAGGGCCTCTGCAGCCCCTTCGATAGAGCGTGGGGGAAACACGGGAGATGGTAACCACACAGCCCTGGAGGAGCCTGGGGCTCTGGGGTCTCCCAGGGAAGTCTGGGGCGGGAGAAGGAAGCAGGTTGAGGGAGTTGGCAGGGGCTCGGGACCCGGGGCTGCAGGGCTGGAGGCCCCAGAGTCCTCCCCGAGGCCTCCTCCTCCAGCCCTGCCCCAACATGCCTCTCAGCTCCATCCCTCCCACCCCCACCCCGCAGAGGACCACCTTCTCTCCCGGGGTCCTGGGAGCAGGCTTCATCGGGACCCCCAGTTCCAGCGCCCCTGCTTCATCCACTTTTATAAATGAAAACAGCTGCGCACATCACAAATACAAGTCGCTCGCCTTTCAGTGCTCTAAAATGGACGCACGCACATCACAAATACAAGTCGCTCGCCTTTCAGTGCTCTAAAATGGACGCACATCACAAATACAAGTCGCTCGCCTTTCAGTGCTCTAAAATGGACGCACATCACAAATACAAGTCGCTCGCCTTTCAGTGCTCTAAAATGGAAAGGCCAGACCCCCGTCCAGGCTCACGAGAAAGTCACTTAGCCCTGTGCGTGTCCCTGGCCCTGACTGTCCAGCTCACCTCCACAGCCACTCCCAGTTCCACCCGACCCTGAGTCCCTGCCAGGCGGTGCGCAGCCTGTCCTTGTGGGTCTGGGAGGCCGTGCTCGCACGTCCGTCTGTCAGTCAGTGAGGCCTGCTGGTGGCCTGCAGTCAGCACCCACGTGCCTTCACGGTCATCCTCGGCCACTGCAGAGCGGCGAGACGCGTGTGCCTCCGGACACACTGCCCGGCTCCACTGGGTCAGAGGCACACGCGACCTTCCCCGTCAGCTCACACGTGAACAAGCGTCCTTCTCGTGGTCTACACGGTGCCATGTCCTTCACACTTGTGTGACCCCATGGACTGTAGCTAGCTGAGAGAGGCAATTCCTAGGTGGGTTGATAAGAAGTCCAGGGTCTCCGAGGAGGTGAAAGGGGTCTGCGGCTCTCAAGGGGAGGAAAAGGACAAACTTTTTTTTTCTTTAAGCCCAGAGCACAACAAAACCACTCATCTTGCTCAAGGATATGTTTTTCCTTAAACTCTGTACCAAGGATTATATAACAACAATGGCGACCCGCTCCAGTATTCTTGCCAGAGAATCCCATGGACAGAGGAGCCTGCCAGGCTGCAGTCCACGGGGTCGCAAGAGTCGGACTCGACTGAGCGACTAAAGCACCAGCTCCACCGTGCTGCTTGAGGACGTGTTTCTCCTTCTTGAGAACATTTTGACTCGTCTTGTCTTAAGACATATGTTGTGGAAGCGGGTCTGGTAAGACCTTTCTGCGTTGATCTTCATCTTCTCAAGTTTAAGTTGGGTGTTGTCGGAGTGGGTCTGGTAAAGTACACAAGGCCTCGATAAGACTAGCGGGGTGGGGGGCACTCTGTCCCCCTTCTGATGTCCATGTCAGAAGCTTTGTCTGTCCCTTTTTACACTTTAGTATAACTCTGCTACCCAAAAGCTCTTGAGTGATCAGCCCTGGTCCCTAGTCCCAGAGCTAAATCCTCTTTGGAGATCATGAATCCAGCATCGTTCACCATAAGCTGTCATAGCCGAGTTTGTCTCTCCGTGGACTTCTCCAGGCAAGAGTCCTGGAGTGGGTTGCCATCCCCTTCTCCAGGGGATCTTCCCGACCTGGGATCAAACCCACGTCTCCCGCGTTGCAGGCAGATTTCTTACCGTCTGAGCAGCCAGGGAGCCTGATTTTGCCGGTGCTCTTGCCTAAGGTGGCCCCGGTGTCACACTGGGGTGCTGCCAGTGCCCGAGGCGTAAGAAGGGTGTGGCAGGCCTCACAGGGAAGCTCCCAGCCGGCAGGAGTGTGGGCTGTGAGCCCC
Organism: Ovis aries; assembly: GCF_016772045.2. Classification (NCBI taxonomy): domain Eukaryota; kingdom Metazoa; phylum Chordata; class Mammalia; order Artiodactyla; family Bovidae; genus Ovis; species Ovis aries. The sequence continues at coordinate 1,590,190 of NC_056055.1, forward strand.
AAGTTCAGCGTCAGTGCACCAACAGGATTAGTGGGGTGTCTCCAGACAGAAGCGTGCATAACACACGGGGGTGGGCGGCCTGGCGGGTAACGATGCTGCAACCAGACGCTGGCAGGAAGCCGTGGTGCTGTTTCCCGTGTCCACCGGGCCGAGAGTGAAGCAGATTGCCCTGCCCAGTGCCGGTGGGCCTCGGCCAATCAGCTGGAGGCCTGGCCGTCTGGAGCGAGGCAGGATTCTGCAGCCAGTGACCTTTGCACTTGACCTGCAGCACCTGCTCTGCTCTAGGCCTGCAGCCTGGTGACCGCTCAGATGACAGGAGTCCCCGGCCTCCACCGCCACGGAGCCAGTCCCTGAGATGGAGCCCACTCTCTGCACGTGCACACCCTGCTCCTCAGGGAGCCCCGACCGACTCACGGACCCTGTGTCTCCCAGGAGCCGCGGCTCAGGTTCCCTGACTCCAGGCTCTGGCCACTTTGTGGAGCGTGACTGCTGTAAGGAAGGAGAAGAGAGGGCATTGGCCCCCTGCCTGGCTGTGATTATTCACGTCACATGACTATCCCTTCACAGAAGCAAAGTCCTACTGCCTCGGGTCTCCAAGGAAGGGAAACGTCGATGGAGGTGCCCATCACAGGATGGTCCACAGCCAGAGTCGGGGGAGAGTGAGGGACGCCGGGGGCCTCACGCTGCACTGAGCCTCCGCTGGGCCCTCTGCTTGCGGGAACAGGGCAGCTGGGACAGTCGTGTTATCCTGGCAGCCGAGACCTGGAGGCTATTGTGCCTGGCTGGGATACTGGTTCCATCACTAACCAGCCAATAACCTTGGGCAGCTTACCCAGTCAGGCCAGTGCCTGCGTCTTCTCAGGGAATTTTTGAAAGGGTTTAATCAGTTACGCATGGACAGAACTTAGAGAGCCTTCCACGGGCTCTGTTACTGCTTATCTGTGTCCGGACTCGGCCAACTCTGGCCCTCCTGCTCAGATGAATAAAACTTTATTGGAACCCTCTCGTGTTTGTGCTTTGTCATTGCCGGTTTTCACCCCGTGGCAGAAGAGCTGAGTAATTCTGAGCAAGGCCGCGCACTTTACAGACCCAGGATTTTATGGTCTGCTTTTAGTGATGAAATCTGCTGGCCCCTTGAAACTGCGCACTTCAGGATCTGACCATCTGGACCGGGCCACACGTGTCTAGACATTCAGTCAAGCTCCATTCTGGCTGTTTCTGTAGCGGTGTTTTTGGATGAGATTAACCCTGAAATTGATCGACTGACTAAACGGCTCACTCCAGCATGGGTGGGCTCCACCCTCTCAGGTGAAGGCCCAGATCGGAGACAAAGACTGACCTCTGCTGAGCAAGAGCGACTTCTCCAGCAGACGCCCTTGGAGTCCACGGGCAGCGTGAGCTCCCCAGGTCTTCAGCCTGCCAGCTGCCCTGCAAGGGGGCCTCCTCAGCTTCCATGTCTGAGCAAGCCAGTCCCTCAGACTGGTGCTGCACTGGTTCCATTTCTCCAGAGGACTCGATTCCCAGCCTGTCATTCACTGGAATACTGCAGAGGTGTGAACACCGCCCTGAGGTTGTCATAAAGGATCTCCCATCGCTCTCAGGGCGGCTCAAGGAGACATGTGGCTGAGCCAGTGCCGTCCTGCAGGACAGGACCCCCCACGGGCTGGGCTCAGGGCACAGACGGGCTCCTGGCTGCCCCCCCAGGATGGCAGGACCCCCTTCAGGTCCCACCCCCCCCCAATCTTTGGGACTATAATCCGGGGTTCCAATAGCCTTAATTAGCCTGTTTAATTATCATATAACATGCATCACTTTTCATAAAAATATTTTAGTTTTTCTCATCTTTTATGATGTTACTCCAATTAATTCTGTTGGAAAAAAAAATGCTGAACCTGAGCTTCAAAGAAGGTGCTAGTTTTTGAAGTAAATGTGTTTGATAATGGGGTCTTCCCAGACTTCTGCATCTGGAGAGGGGCTGGGACACCATTTTACACATTCATGTACGTACGACAATATAGATCTACAGCGCACGCGCAAGGGCACGGCGCCCCACTCCAGGATTCTTGCCTGGAGAATCCCGCGGACAGAGGAGCCTGGCGGGCTGGCCCATGGGGTCACGAAGAGTCGGACACGACTGAGCAACTGAGCGCACACACACACACACACACACAGATCTACAGCTCACAAGTAAACGAGCAGATGCAGTGTATCAGCAGCTCACTGCTAGCGGACATCTGGAAGCAGCCACTGACATATATTTCTATCTTTCTGTTCATCCACTTAGCCTCCAGCCACTGCTTCTCTTTAGCAAAAACCCTAAGATTGAGATTTCACTGGAGTCTCCTTCCAACATCACTGGCATCATGGAGTAAAGTTAGAATCTATTTAGTGAAACGAACAAACCACCAGAAGCATAAAGGCTCGAGCACAGAGGAAGCTCATTTCTCTCCATGTAACGGGGCGGAGAGGACAGACTTCAGGATCTCAGCTGAGCCCAACTGCCATTCAGCAGGTGGCCGCCAAGGCTGTCCCGGCCCATCTCCCCCTGGCAGGTGGAGGGGCCCTGCGTTGAGCTTTCCCCGGGCCAGGCAAAAGGGGCCCAGCCTCTCGCGCTCACATCCTGTGAGCTGACCCTAAGTCCCGTCACTCCTCCTTGCCAGGGAGGCCGGTAAACCGCATCCCGCTGTGCACCCGAGAAGGAGAAAACAGCCGGTAATCTCTGCCGTTGCCGCTCAGCCAAACTGAGGAGACGAGGTCTTCCTTGAATAGAATCACAGGTGGGAAATGCATCCTTTCATGATGGAGAGACGAGCTTAATGAATATTCAAACAGCCTTAGGAGACAGGTAGATCAATGCCAGTGTTTTGCAGGGAAAGGGGGTGTGAGTGCCTGAATCCAGGGCCTTCACGCTGCTTTGAGGCAACGCTGCAGAAAGCAGGCGACCCAAATTCCTGGACCAAAGCATTCTTTGGTTCATTCAGCGTGAATGCTGACCTCCACACGGATCTACGTGGCAAGGGCAGAGGACCAAACTCCACCAGCCCTTCTCACACCAAGGAGGACTCGGGTCAAAGGGTCAAACCGACTCACAGACAGACGGCAGGCCCGTGGTCACTGACAGAACGTGCGGGCACCTTTATGGGACCTGCAAGCTCGAAGGGGTCCCTGACCCTGGTGAGTCTGAGACCTGAGACGTGAGAGGCAGTGGTGAGAGGAAGAGGAGCTTAAGCCTGGACCCTGGGTCTGCTGCTGCGCTTCCTCCATCTCTCATTCACTCAACGAACGTTTGCCGTCAGCTGCACACCGCAGTGCCTCAAAGATAATGTGGCCTCTGCTCTGCAGCACTTACGTTCTGGTGGGGCGATGCACGGCAATAAAACAAAGGGGAAATGGCAGACTACTGCGTCTCAGGGAGACGACGAGCAGGAGCTGACAGGGAGCCTGCCCTGGAGTGTCCACAGCCCCCGGGGGCCCAGCACCGCCTCGCAGCCACCACACCCCCCTACAGACCCAGCTCCCCCATGCTTAGTCCAGCAGGTGGGGGCTGCCGCGCTCAGCTCTGGCAGGGCACACGCCCCGACGTGGACCGTTGGCACTCAGCTCACTTCACGCCAGGACCAGCCCTTGCCACCAGCCAGGCCAGGCGGCTCCTCCCGGAGCCTTGTCTTAGGAAACCAGGAAAGAGCTGGTTTCTCCACCAGCTGCTCATCGGATCCTGAGAGCATGGAGGAAGCCCCGCACAGCCCTGCCCCAAAATGAGGAGGTCAGCCCTGCCACAGGCCCAGCGAGAGGAGGGCGGATGTTCTGATGGGTCCCTACCTGCGGCCGGGGTCAAACCAGTCCTTCTCTGGTTGAAAGAGCCATTGATTCCCCTTTTCCTCAAGTCACTCAGGGCTGGGGTTTCCTAATTTTGGACGATTTCTCTGATATCCCAGTAAGGGTGGCGGGGGGCGGGGCTGTGGGCCAGGCAGTGGATGCTGAGAATCCTGTGGTCGGGACGGCCTCTGGGAGGGTACAGCTGCTCTGGGCACACAGATAACAGGATTCGGCCACGAGATAAGCTAGAAAAGCCGCATTCCAGGAAGAAACGCCGGAGGCAACCACGGGAACCGAAGAACTCGTGGGGTGTTTGGGGCTCAGAACAGGGTCTCCGGCGGCCAGGCAAACAAGCTGGGAGGAGCCAGGCGCCCACGTCTCCTTCTGGGGGTGATGGGCATTCAGCCGCCAGGGGGGCTCTGGGCAGAGGAGTGACAGGATCTCATTTATGTCATTAACGCGTCACCTGACGGGCTTTCCTGGCGGCTCAGATGGTAAGGAATCTGCCCACAGTGCAGGAGACCCGGGTTTGATCCCTGGGTTGGAAAGATCCCCTGGAGAAGGGCATGGCTGCCCACTCCAGTATCCTTGCCTGGAGAATCCCACGGACAGAGGAGCCTGGCGGGCTACAGTCCTTGAGGTCACTAAGAGTCCGACAAGACTGAGCGGCTGACACTCTCACACGGATAAGGAGACAGAACTGCATCGAAGACTAGGTGGCCACTGAGGAGGGCTGATCCGACCTGGGTTGGGGAGGCGGAAACACGGCTGGGGAGACCCGGGGGTGGGGGGAGTGGGGGTGGGGAGGCCCGGGGTGGGGAGGCCGGGGGTGGGAAGACCCGGGGTTGGGGGGGTGTGTGGGGAGTGGGGGTGGGGAGGCACGGTAGCGACCTTGGCAGCAGATGCTGAGATGAGATGGGCTGGGGGTCGAGGCCCTGAGCCTCCGGCTGGCAGGTACGGGTGGGTGGGGGCTGGGTCACCTCCTGGGAGGAGCAGTTCTGGAGAGAAGGGCTTGGGAGGCCGGGGCGGCCGCATGCAGGGAGAGTCTGCTTCTCAGGCCAGGCACTTGGTGAAGGATGAACTCTCCGAGAATTAGATAACAAGCTCGATCGTGAGAAGGTTACGGCAGCGGACCTAAGAGTGATGGGGGCTCCGTCCGCAGCCGGGGGCTCTGCAGACCCTGATGAGGGCTCTGCGCAGGCCGGGCAGCTGGCTCAGAGCCACGGACACCAGCAGGGTGCCAGAGGCCCACACGGGGCTGGCCTGGACTCACGCACGGGGGCAGATGTGTGACTTTGCAGCCCCCGACCCCAGGGAGGGGGTTCATGCTGGGAAGATGGAGTTCAAGGACCTTCAGATGATCTTGTTCAGGTTCTTCTCAGCTGGAGATAGGAGTTCCATAGGGGTGCTGGGGAGGAGAGGGAGGAAAGGGCAGGAAAGTGCCTCCCGCCTCTGCCCCTGGCTCCAGAGCCCCCTGCTTCCTGCAGCCCTGGGTCCCTGCAGTGTCTGCGTCCTCGGGCCCAGCCAGCCTGGAGGAGCTGCTGGCACAGCGCCAGGCAGAGGCGGCAGCACTGGGTGGGTTCCAGCAAAGGAGCAGCCCCACCCCCGACCCCGGGCCTGGCGGGGCCTGGCGGGGCCTGGCGGGCAGCTTGGTGCAGGCAGGCGAGTGGGGGGTGGCCGGCCTGGGCCCCCAGAAGGCCTGCTGCATCAGATCGGATAGCTCGGGGAGGCTGGGCGGGGAGCAGGGCTCCGACAAGGGTCAAGGGGCAGCCCAAGCTCCCTAGCTGACTGCAGCCCCCGCGGGGCGCCCCCAGCCCCCACCCCGCTTAGAGGCAGTTTCCTCCCGGGGTGCTGACTTCCTCCCGACGCTCTTGTTAGATGCCACTGTGCTCACTCAAGGATCTCACACCTAATCCCTGAAACAAAAGAATCGATGTGGCCCCGCAGCTCTGCAGAAGCATGCGATCAACCACTTCCGCAAGCACCTTTCCCTTAAAGACTTCTTAAAACTTTAACGGAGTTTTTTAATGTTTCTTTATAATAAAAGATCTATTTTTAACCAAACATAAATACTGGTCATGTTATGGGTTTGGAGAGGGTATTTTTAAACAAGGCATAATGATTTGCCCATAGAAATGCCTCAGCTGAGCAGGGGGCCCAGGATGGACCGTGCTGAGATGCACACAGCCCTCAGACAGGGGCCCAGACCCCCAGACAGGAGCCCCAGTGCAGTGCAGTTCAGTCGCTCAGGCATGTCTGACTCAGGGCTCCCCAAAGAGCCGGTGCCAGTCTGCACTCCATCCCCAGAGGACCCTTCGAGGAGCTGTGAGGAGGAGGAGAGACCCTGATAAAGCTTTGTTTTTATAAAAGCCACAGTTGCTCGGGGCAAAACGTTTAGGAAATAGAAGAGGGAAAGCAAAAAGCGTGATGGAAACAAAAACGCCCCATCACCCCAAAACCCAGACATCACCCTGGTCCTTCTAAGCCTCCGCCTCCCTGACTGAAAGGGAACGAAGGTGTCACAGTATGTCATAATATGTGGGGCGCCGGCCGCACGGGGGCCACCTCCTCGGGGAGAGGGCCAGCTCCCAGGGGCGCCCTTCTCCGAGGCCCGTCTCGCCCACCCCCACAGGAGGCAGAGACCATGGCCCCGATCCTGCGGGGGGGACAGGGAGGGGCTGCCTGGCCTGGTGGTGGCCGGGGCTGAGGGGCCGTCTCCCCTGCCGCGGGCAGAGCACCTGGCGGGCCCTGTCCTGGGGCACACGGGGCGGGAGCAGGAGGCAGAGACGATGCAGCGAGGAGGAGGCCGTGGGAGCGGCCGCCGTCCCCGGGAACCTCTCTGTGCGGGCGCTCACCCGCGGGCAAGGTCCACCCGCAGCCCCACCAGGGACCCTCTGCCGTCCCCAGGTCCCGACAGAGGAGGGACCCCCAGCCCAGGTCGCAGAGCCGGGGGATGACTGCGGGGTCAGAGTCCATCCTCAGCTCTGGGCGCCCGCCTGCCAGCAGCAGCAACTGCAGGGGCTACAGATGGTGGAGGCCTGTGTCCAGAAGCTTCCAGGACATTCTCCTCGCCCTCCCTCTTCTAGTGTTGAGGTGGGTGGCCGACTACCTGCCCAGCCCAGGCATCTGGTGAATGCCGGCGAGCAGCCATGCTGTATGAGGCACCACCCTAGACCCAGAAAACCAGAGGTGAGATGGTGCCTCGGGGTCGGTAACTGTCAGTGTGGGGGGTTGGCAGGATGCCCCGGGGACCAGGGCTCAAGTGAGGCGGCTTCCCCAGACATGCATGTGAGCCTGGGACACCCCCAGCTTGGACGGGGGCCCTGGGGCACCCCTCCCTCTAGGCCCTGACCTGCCTCCCCCACGTGTAGTGCAGTGAGTGGCCACCAGCCCTGAGGCCCCGAACCGACGGTGGAGGCGTGTCCCTCCAGGGCGGCCAACTCTGAGTCTCACCACAGGCCCCCCAGCTTCCACCCCAGCCCCGGCCGCCCACCCGCTGGCCAGCTGCCCGGCCTCCAGCAGGGCCTCCAGCAGGGCCTCCGGAATCCCCGGAGACCCGGGAGCCCACCGGAACACTCACTGGAGCAGGGCGTCTCCTGCATCAACATTCTCAGCAAACAGCCCTTTGGCTTGCGTGCTCTCAGGAAGATGATTAACATAATTTCCTTGACTTCCTCAAAATTTGGTGTTTACAAGGCTATTTTGGCAAGAACGTCATGCAGGCTGGTGGGACCCGACGGAAACACTTTCAATATCGACACTGCCGATGAGCAACATGGCTGCGCTGGTCTCAGCCACTTCTCGGGGGTGTTATGAAGGGAAACACAGGCATGTCCCAGAAGGAAAGGAGCCCCTCAAACTTCAGGCCTGCCGGGGAGGGGGGGGGGGGCTGGCTCTGTGTTCACCTTGGCCGCAGTACCGCTGCCCAGCGCTGGGGAGGGAATTTATTCTTCAGAAGTCAGTTCACGCTTCACCTCCTCCAGGAGGCCCTCCTTGCCTCCTCATTCTTGGCCCCTTCTCATTCTTTCTCTGAGCTACCATTATACCTCTTCAATATTTCTATTATTTTACTTACAATACTATACCAGGACTCTGCTTATATATCCATTTCTCATACTAAATTATAACATCCTTGGGGCCAGAACCGAATCTCACTCATCTTTGCACCCACACCTCTACGAGGGTGCCTGGAACCAAGGAGGCACCTGGCCAGCAGACTCTGGGCTCCAAAACCTGCTGGGGCTCCTGTCCCCATGTGCCCCCTCACCTAGCCTGCAGGCTGGACCTGGGGATGCTTTGTCAATCAAGAGAACAGAGCAGGAGGTGACTGGCATCTCTCCTGAGATTCGATGACTGTCCTCCTCACTAGCCCATGGAGGCCGCCAAGGCCCTGTCCCAGGGAAGCCACCGCTAGCCCATGAGCCCACAGGGAGGGGCCCCGGGCAGCGGCCAGCTGGGACCAGAGCCCCATGAGGGGCCTTGGACAGGGCTGCCCCCAAGCCCTGCCCAAGGCAACCACAGAGACCCCAGAGAGGACCTGACCCCCCAAACTCTGGACACCCATGCCCTTCTGTTCAAGCCACCAAGCTTGGGAGTAGTTTATTACACAGAAGAGGTACCCAACTGTTCATTCAAACCGAACTGCACTGAACAGAACCCCTTCTGCGTGTGAAGGTCTTAAACTCACGGGGCAGACAGAGGGCAACAGGGACGGTGGGAGTCGACCAAGTTTCCAAGACCGTCGAGACCCCAGCTGCGAACACACTCCTAGAAACCCTGAGGATGCTGTTTCAGGACAAATGAAACCAGTTCTCACTACCTGTGATGGCAAAGAGTGTGACCTGAGATGGAAGCCTTGCTGGGCTCAGACCCGAGTCCTGCTGAGTGTGGACGCAGTGACCCAGAAACCTGTCTATTCAACTCGCTTCAGGGGTGTCGGTAAAACCAGCTCACAGTGAGAATCACTCCAGTCAGTGTTTGACAGACACCTACTCAACACCATGAACGTACAGCCCTCTGTCAGGAGCTGCGGACGTGAACACAGGCAAACACCACCCCCAGCTCTTGAATCTCACAGGAACGCGCTGGCAAAGCCCCCACGTCATCTCCGAGATCCAGCAAGAGTCAGTGCACCCTGCTTCCTCTGAGCTCATTCTTTGGCTCATAAGGGGGCAGACTAAACCAGAGAGGACCCTGACCCCCTAAACTGGTAGATATGCTTTTCTGTTCAAGCCACTAATTTTTTGGTAAAAAACTGGGGTTTCTTAATAAAGTGCACTTCTGTGTCTGCTGTGTCCTTGATCAGTGTGAGGGTGGGTGGTCTGGACACCTCACTAACCATCTCCCCCTTGGAGGAGAGGCTAACGAGGGGCCTGGGGATGGGAAGTGGGGTGTGGATGCTGGCCTGAAGGCAGAGCCCCGGTCCAGAAGGAGCTTGCCTCTGGGAGCCCAGGGCTAGGAGGGGCACTGGGATCCAACCAGTCTGCAAAGTCCTTGAGAAGGAGCCTTGCCCACCCAAGGCGACCCTGCCCCCTGCAGCTCCAGCAGCCGACGCCCTTAACCCCGGGTCTCCTCGTCTGCCTCTCCTCCCACACTCGCGGGGAGAGGATGCCCAGGACCTCCACAGGCTTCCAGTCTCCAGATGAGGTGCCCCCTTCCCAAATGTTTCAAGCCATTTAAATCTGGGGAGCAGGACCGTGCGAGGCTTTGCAGCACCCTGCTCTGATGGAAGCCACTCCTCCCCAACGTGGCATCGCCTTGGATTTCAACTGTGTTCCGAACATGCCTAAGAAGGCTTTGGATCGTTTCATCTACATGAACACTGCGCCAGACGGCGAGAAAATGACCTCTCGCATATCCAGGCATGACCCGGCTCGGGCCCAAAGCTCGCCATCTGTCACTTCCTCTCCTGGGAATCGCCACTCGTCACCCGCTCAGCACGGTGACAGGGACGCCTCCTGGCATCGCAGCACACCAGTCCACTGTCCTTTAGGCGCAGCTGGAGGATGGACGCCAGGACTTGGAAGTACACGAGGGGGCTGCTCTGCCATGCCCCTGGGTTTGCCCAGGGCCCTGGATGGTCCGTGGATGGAGAGACCACAGGCTGCCAGGGAGTTGGGGGGGTGGCGTCCAGACCCTGCCTCAGTGTGGGGAGCAGAAGTTTCCAGAACACGGTCTGAACCTGAGGGAGGGGCTCCAGGGGCCCGAGACCTGGCCGGCTCTGGCCGTGTGGGCAGCGCCTTGACCTCTACCTCTGAGCATCCATCCCCTGCTGCCCGGGACGGAGTCCACAGGCTTCTGGGCCAACAAGGAGGAAGCCACACATGGGGCGCGACCCCTTCCCCAAACCCTGCTGCCGCCTCGGACTTTTCACGGGCCAAGAGGCAGGAGAACAGTGGACGAGAGTTTCCGGGAACCTCTGGAGACACAGCCCAGTGAGCGAGACAAGGAAAGAAGGGACACTCGGCACCCCAGGGCACAGAGGGACACCGAGCGAGCCCGGCCCACCTGCCCGGAGCCCAGGGATGCCCGGCCTCGGAGGCAGCGGGGGCGATGCCGCGGGAGGCGGCGGGGAGGAAGGCTTCATGAGAAGGCACCTTGGGGAGCACAGACAGGTCCTGCCCTCCCTGAGCTCTGATCCCAGCTGGGAAATCCAGAGGACAGGTGGGCAGATAAACAGTTACATAAAGTGGAATGAGAAACACATGGACGCTGCCCACAGGTGAGCGGCGATTTCAAGGCGTCGGGCAAGTGGGGACAGGCTCAGGGAGGCAGTGATGGGCCAGCACCCAGGGCAGCATCGGGCGTCCATGCGGATTCGTGGTCAAGGGGGCTCCTCCAGCACCGGGACGCTCAGCCAAGAGCAGCGGGAAGGAGGTGCCCAGCGGGTGGACACCAGGGAGGAGAGGCATCTGGGAAGCAGGACATGAAGCGGAGATGAAGCGAGATGAGCTCGGAGGGCTCGCGGGGCCCGGGGTGGGCCTGGTGCCTGGCAGCACCCGGACACGCTTTGCTAGATGAGTCCTTCTCGAGAAGGTCCCACATGGCCACAGTGCAACCCCTGCAGGCAGCCTGTGAGGACTCTGGGAACAGGGTGAGTCGGGTGTCCCCTGACACCCACCACGGGCCACACTGACGGAAGCCACAGTCCTCACTGTGACGGCCACTCAGGGCCACAGTGGAGGGGGACGTGCACACTCTGGGCCCTGCTGCGGCACTCCCAGAGGGCCCTCCCAGGAACAACGTGAGAAGGAACCGTGTTTCCCACCCTGGCTTAGAGCATGCTCGGCTCTGCTTCTACGCCTGCTGAGCTGGTTTGTCTTGGATGGACAGCCAGGCATTGCTGGAACCAGGCTGCTGCTGAACACGCAGCTCAGAGGAGAAGTCGGCCCAGTCATGGCCCCTGCAGACCCCCTTGGCAAATAGACCTCCTGCCGAATCCAACAGCTCAGCTGCTCCCAGTGATATAAGTGATTTTTGCCTCCATACCATTTGCTTACTTTTCCATTGTGTTTAGAATCTAGATAGAGAAGAAAGGCACTATCTATTGGAGATCCCCTCAAAAATGTAGACAGAAGTAAAACCACCACAACATAAGACATGTCCACCCAAAGATGCCTGTCGGATGAATTAATGACGCACAAAGGTCCTCACTGCAGTTGTTTTGACCAAGAATTGAAAGGAAACTGAATGCCGAGCAATTAGAGAGAAGCTGGAAAAGACTTATTACATCTGTACCAGCAACCGTTATACAGTCATTAAAAATAATTAGCTGCACTGGATAATTTAAGGTGATTTCCACAAGTCATTTTTGAGCAAGAACACAAGAGGTTGAAACTATGCGTTAGTGATACTATTTTCATCAATAAATCATGGAAATATGTTGTGTGTGTATTATATGGGGGGAAATTATACGAAAAGACAAATCAGATTACTTAGCACATCTTATGGCTAGGGAGGTAGGCTCACTGACATCCTCATTTGTTCTGTTTTGATAGACGGAGAGTCAGAAGTCACCATTTACAGTAGAAAAACCAAGTGAGAGAGACAAAAGTCTATGTAAACATATAGAAGTAAATTGAGAAAAACGAGCAAGTACAAAGGGGATAAGTAGAAAAAAGAGAGAAAAAATACTTTGAAAACATACTGTAATCATTTCATTGCTTATAGTAGGAAATCAATAGATTCGATCACAGTAGATTTTTGCTTTTTCATACTGTTCATGGAGTTCTTCTGGTAAGAATACTGGAGTGGTTTGCATTCCCTCCTCCAGTGCTTTTTAATCATGGTGCTGGAGAAGCCTCTTGGACTGCAAGGAAATCAACCCAGTCAATCCTAAAGGAAATCAACCCTGAACATTCATTGGAAGGATGGATGTGAAGCTCCAGTACTTTGGCCACCTGATGTGAAGAGCTGACTCACTAGAAAAAAACCCTGATGCTGGGAAAGATTGAGGGCAAGAAGGGGGCGACAGAAGATGAGACGGTTAGATAGCATCGCTGACTGAAAAGGCAAGAGTTTGGGCAAACTCCCGGAGACAGTGAAGGACCAGGGAGCCTGGTGTGCTGCAGTCCGTGGGGTCACGAAGAGCCAGACACGACTGAGCAACTGAACAACAACCACTCCAAGTAGAAGATTCAAGTGACGTTAAGAGCAGCTGTTAGAACCGAAATAGACACCATAAGCATATCCGAAAGCAACCCAGCAGTACGTACATGCCCCCTGCAGAGGCTGGTCCCAAGAAGGAAGCCCAGGGCAGAGTCGCCAGCTGGTTGGGCTTCTGTCCCTTCAGGGAGAGGACAAGTGTGGGAAAGGCCTCTCCAGGACTGTCCCCCAGCTGGTAGCCGGAGTGGGACAATGTGACTTTCTCATCTATATGTATGGACTCTGCACACACCCAGTCATTTCAGTCATATCTGACTCTGTGCGACCCCATGAACCAGGCTTCTCTTTCCATGGGATTCTCCAGGCAAGAATACCAGAATGGGTTACCATGCTTTCCTCCGGGGGATCGTTCCATCCCAGGGATTGAACCCATGTAGTCTGTATGCAGGTCAAGATATGGAACAACAGACTGGTTCCAATCAGGAAAGGAGTTTACATCAAGGCTGTATACTGTTACCCTGCTTATTTAACTTATATGCAGAGTACATCATGCGAAATGCGGGGCTGGATGAAGAGCAAGCTGAAATCAAGATTGCCAGGAGAAGTAACAATAACCTCAGATATGCAGATGACACCACCCTTAGGGCAGAAAGCAAAGAAGAACTAAAGAGTCTCTTGATGAAACTGAAAGAGGAGAGTGAAAAAGTTGGCTTAAAACCCAACATTCAGAAAACTAAGCATCCAGTCCCATCACTTCATGGCAAATAGATGGGGAAACAAAGGAAACAGTGACAGACTTTATTTTCAGGGCTCCAAAATCACTGCAGATGGTGACTGCAGCCATGAAATTAAAAGACACTTGCTCCTTGGAAGAAAAGCTATGACCAACCTAGACAGCATATTAAAAAGCAGAGATGTTACTTTGCCAACAAAGGTCCTTCTAGTCAAACCTATGGTTTTTCCAGTAGTCATGTATGGATGCAAGAGCTGGACTATAAAGAAAGCTGAGCGCCGAAGATTGGATGCTTTTGAACTATGGTGTTGGAGAAGACTTTTGAGAGTCCCTTTGGACTGCAAGGAGATCCAACCAATCCATCCTAAAGGAAATCAGTCCTGAATATTCATTGAAAGGACTGATGCTGAAGCGGAAACTCTAGTACTTTGGCCACCTAATGTGAAGAACTGACTCATTGGAAAAGACCCTGATGCTGGGAAAGATTGAAGGTGGGAGGAGAAGGGAATGACAGAGGATGAGATGGTTGGATGGTGTCACCAACACAATGGACATGAGTTTGAGTGAACTCCGGGAGTTGGTGATGGACAGGGAGGCCTGGCATGCTGCAGTCCATGGGGTCGCAGAGTTGGACACAACTGAGCAATTTAAATGAACTGAGCTGAACAGATCTTACATCTCCTACAGTGGCAGGCGGGTTCTTTACTGCTGGCACCACCTGGGAAGCCCATGCGTATTGGATTACTTTTCTTTAAATAAATAATAGTTTAAAAATGATGAACATGAAGAGAATAAGACCATCTCCTGTCCCTTCATCAGTGGTCTTCCCTGAGTATCCAGGGGCGTGGGGCTCCTTGGAAGGTCTGGGATCCTCCCACAGGAGGTGACATCCTGCGGGCAGGGGAGGGGCCAGAACTGTCCCGCTCCAGACCGGCTTCCTCAGTTTCCTTGTCTGGGCCACTCTGATGGTTTTGACGGTGACCTTCTGCGTCGTGGGGAAGGTGGATTTGGAACTTGGCAAACGTCCCCAACGATGTAAAATCGTGAGCTGAACGCATCTCCTACGGTTCAAGGGGGTCTGAAATGACTCCCTCAGCTGGCGGCCCCGGCCCCTGCCCCCTCCCCCAGTGAGGCCCGTCAGCGGGCGGAAGGGCACCCTCGGGAACAATCACGCGCAGCCCCGAAACTCAGAGTGATGAGCATTGATGTGAAAATCGTGGAGGAACCGTCGCTAACCTAAAGGCAGATGGAGCTTTAAGAAAAACCTACCCAGGCTGCAGGCTTCATGTTGTCATAAACTCAAACTCGGTGCGTTCTTAAGACAGAGACAATCCAGCGCGCGCAGGACAGAGCCTTCTTCACCGTGAGGAGGGGCGGGCACCTCGCACGGGCCTAGCCTGAGTGCACGCTTGGTGCATGTGGTCTCCTTGTCCTTGGCGGACGGTCACCCTCCACCCCACACCCTGAGCTGCCCCTCGGGAGAAGCACGGCTCCCAAGGCAGCGCGGCCAGGCTCCACAGGGCGGCTAGGAGGGCGGGGGCTTGGGGGGCGGGGCCTGATGAGGCCGGGGCGGGGCCTGGGAAGGCGGGGCCCGAGGAGGGTGGGGCGGGGTGGGGCGGGGCTGGTGATGAGGGTGGGGTCATGAGGAGGGCGGGGCTCTGGTGACGAAGGCGGGGCCGTGAGGAGGGCGGGGCCTGGTGAGGGCGGGGCCTGGTGAGGAGGGCGGGGCCAGTGCAGCCCTCCTCAGTGACTGGGACGAAGTTCCCAGGACAGGAGACCCAGCTCCACGTTGTTCAGTTCAGTTCATTTGCTCAGTTGTGTCCAACTCTCTGACTCCATGGACTGCAGCATGCCAGGCCTGCCTGTCCATCCCCACCTTCCGGTATTTACCCAGAGTCCATCGAGTCAGTGATGTCACCCAACCATCTCATCCTCTGTCATCCCCTTCTCCTCCCACTTACAATCTTTCCCAGCATCAGCATCTTTTCCAATGAGTCAGCTCTTCTCATCAGGTAGCCAAAGTACTAGAGTTTCAGCTTCAGCATCAGTCCTTCCAATGAACATTCAGGACTGATTTCCCTTAGGATGGACTGGTTGGATATCCTTGCAGTCCAAGGGACTCTCAAGATTCTTCTCCAACACCACAGCTCAAAAGCATCAAATCTTCAGCGCTCAGCTTTCTTTATAGTCCAACTCTCACATCCATACATGACTCCTGGAAAAAACACAGCTCACTCTAAAGAGAAACCTGCCACCAGCGAAGGTGTCACCTCTCTGCTGATCTGCCTCCATCCTCAAGGACAGTTGGCAGAGGTGAGACGGCCGTTGACTCCTGAGCTGGGTGGGCAGGGGTAGAGGACCCCGTCCTTTCCTGCAGTGTGACCACAGCTTCTGCATCCCCTGATCGCCAGGGTTCTGCTCTGGACTCAGTATCTCACATCCGGGCTTTTCTTCCCCCCCAGGAAGGGGGGGAGGCAGGAGGCTACATCCTGCCTGGGGGACAGTTGCCTGCCTCCCAGTGACAAGTTTCTGTGTTGCCTCGAGCCCAGGGCTGAGTCTGGCTCCCCTGAGAGCCCCCAGACCTTGGGGTCAGCCATGGCACCCAGGTCCCAGGGGAGACCCCTGTCGTCAGACCCCCGGGCGGGGAGGCCACAGGAGAGTGAGTGGCATCTTCAAACACCGGAGTGCCATCACCAGAGAGAACAAGAATCCTCAGGGCAGGAGTGTGGGTGGAAGGTGCAGGAAGGGTTATTTGGAATCGATGAAGCCTGTGTGAGCGTGGATGCTGCTCAGGCTCGGGCAGGTGGTGGAGAGGGGGCTGCCTCCCAGCTGGGTTAACCTGCACTGAGTGACCCCAGGCCGAGAAGCTGACCCCACTGCCCGGCCCCGTGACCTCCATCTTCCAGTGGTCTCTGAACAGTGGTCCCCTGTTCTGAAAGGATTCTTAATGCCTCTGAACAGGACACGTGCACATGCCAACAGACATACTGTGTGCATGCGTGCGTGCTAAGTTGCTTCAGTTGTGTCCGACTCTTTGTGACCCCATGGGCTGTAGCCAACCGGGTTCCTCTGTCCCTGGGATTCTCCAGGCAAGAATGCTGGAGTGGTCGCCATGCCTGCCTCCAAGGGAACATACAGAGCTGCTGCTGCTGAGTCGCTTCAGTCGTGTCCGACTCTGTGCGACCCCACAGACAGCAGCCCACCAGGCTCCCCCATCCCTGGGATTCTCCAGGAAAGAACACTGGAGTGGGCTGCCATTTCCTTCTCCAGTGCATGAAAGGGAAGATACACTAGCCGGCCCCAAAATGAACTCGGGGTGCAGACGCTCTCAGGATCCTCCCCCCACAGACATCCCTTCCCAGCATCAGACATGCTTGGCTCTGCCCTGTGGTCTAATAAGGCTCCAGGGTCCTGGAGGGGCCCTGCAGAGTCCCCCTGGGGTCAGGTCACCCACCAGCCAGAAGCCCTCTGCTCCGGCCCCAAGTCTGTTTCCTAGCTGCGTCTGTGGGAAAGTTCCTCCCCCTGTTTCTCTTGCCTCTTCTGGGACGTGGGACAGAGGCCACTGCCCCTGAGCTTCCCTGTGAAGCCGTGGTGGGTACATGTCAAGCTCCAGGCTGGAATCAGGGCTGCTGGCCCTGGTTTTGTCCTTCTCACCAGCTGCCTGCAGACAGCAGCGCCCACGCTTCCCAGCAAGCTGGCACATCCTGCCCCCCGCCCGCCCCGTTGCCATGGAGAGAGCTGTGTGGGGAGAACCAGGCTCAGCAGAGCCTCTGAGGCTCTCCTCCCCTAGGAGGCCCCCTGTCAGCTACGGGCAGCGAAGGCTCATTAGTGCTGGAGCCCGCGGGCCCTCTTCCCCCGCAGCCTCCAGCCCAGCCTGGCCTGGCCCCCGCCTCCTCCCTCCCCCAGCGCAGCCCTGCCGCAGTGCTGGAGGTCACCCAGACACCACGGCTCCCCTTCTCCATGCAGGTCCCTCCCAGAAGAGCCCCCGGCCTGAGACACAGCTAAACCAGCCAGGGCACCTCTAAGGGGCTGGCCTTGAGTGCCCAGGGCTCAGATCTGTCCAGGCCTGTGTGTGTCGACCTCCCGACCATACACCTGACATGTGTGTGCTCATAAAACTCCATCAGCAAGCTGAGGAGACAGACACAGGCAAGGTCATCACCCACGCGATGAGTAAACTGAGGCCCCAGTAGCCCGGAGATGGGCCTCAGGCACATAACCAGGACTCCCAGACCAGTTCCGTCAGCCCAGGCACTCAATTCCAAGTGCAGCTCTGACTGCAAACTCGAGCTCTCTGTTCTCCATACTGTCTCCCCAGAACCCGTGTGTGGAGAAAACTGTGAGAACCTGCGATTGACCTCACAAGGAGGAAGGTCTTTGGAGATGTGGTGAAGGGCCTTGACGTGGAGAGACTACCCCAGATCATCAGGGTGGGGCCTCGGTCCAGTCACAAGCATGCTTAGAGAAGAGAAGTGCAGGTTTGCAGACTCAAATAACAGAGAAAGGTGATCAAGGGCGCGCGGGCCGCCGGCACCTTGCTGTGACCCTCTGGCCTCCGCAGCCATAAGTGAATGCGTTTGTCTTGTACTAAGGCCGCCCATTTGCAGCCCTTTGTTGCAGCTGCCACAAGGCAGTCACTGGAGAGTAAAGACGTGGACTCTGAGAAGTGGCACCAGCCTGCACCATCTCAGCGGCCGGCCTGCACCCTCACACAACCCTCAGTCGAGCAGCCCCACACCTTAGTCCAGTTTGGAACGTCCCTGAGCTCCAGGTGCAAACAGCCCAAGCCAGTGCAGGGTTCCCACTGAGCTGCGCCACGGCCATGCCGCGTGTGACCTGTCCAGAGGGAGGCCTGCTTCTCCCACGCCCACTTCAGAACCCCCGTTTTCTGCATTTTCCAGACAGCGGGGAAGGGGGGCTCACTCCACTTTCTCCATGCCCAGCAGCCATCCTGGGAACAAACCGCAGTGACCCCATCACTCCCACCCCCACCTTTGTGCAGCCACGCCCTCTGCAAGCCGCCCCAGGACACCGCTAGACGCGCCCACTCCTCCTCCTGGCAGCTGCAAGGGCACCCTGAAGCAGAGCTCTGGGCGGGCGCCCACCCTCTGCATTCAGAACGACACTCAAATTCCTCACCGTTGGTACCACTGTCAGCTCCTCGACACCCTCTCCTCACAGTCAGGGCCCCAAACACCTCCTCTTCCTTGATACTCTGCTCGCCATGAGAAGGCGAGGCCCTCGTGGCTAATAAAGCCATGAGGGAGGGTGTATGCCCGAGTCGTGGGCCCTGGTCCCTGGGACACCTCGGGGGGATGACAGGGGATGCAGGGTGAGGCCATCTGCCCGCCTGGTTAGAGGCGGAGGCATTGACTGCCCACTAGACCCTAGTGGGCAGAGGGCAGAGCGCGAGGACCCCAGGAGGGCAAGGCTCTACACGCTCCTCCCAGGTCTGTGCTGGGAGGGGTGGGCACGCGGCCGGAGACCTCGAGCAGATGACCCCACTCCCTGTGTTCAGGGCACAGCATTCACTCAGCTTGACAAAGCCGGCCCCAGGGCAGATCTGGCAGATACGATTTTCTCAACAAAACCTGCTACACGTGTGAACAGGGAGGCCCACCATGGTGGGTCAGTGCCCCTCTGCTCCAGGACAAGCCAGCTGTATTCCAAAGCTCAGGATGGATTCTGCGGGTCGGCCATTTGGAGCGGGCACAGCCTGGGGTGCCAGCCTCTGCTCCCTGAAGACTCAAACAGCTGTGAGTGGCCAGAATGGCCAGGAGTTGGGATGTTCTAGAAGATTCTTGACTCACATCTGGCACTGGAGCTGGGATGACTCAAGTGGGGGCCTCGGCCAGCCAGCTGACCAGTGTCAACACGTGGCCTCTGCAGCCCAGGCTCCCACACAGCTTGCTGGGTCCCAGGGGCCGTGTCCGCACAAACATCCCCACACCCAGGCAGAACACCCAGCTCAGAAGGTCACCTCACTCCCCTTCCTCTGTCGTCAGAGCAGACATGCACCCACCGGGATGGGAGACCAAAGGTCACAGGGCCCACCCCTGGCAGAGGGATGAAGAGCTGTGGCCGTCCTTTTAAACCAGGACCACAGTGCACAGAGACGGGGGCTCGGGTGCCTGCCTGGGGGCAGCGGTGGCAGCACCTGTGGGCCCTGTGCCCTGACTTGCGCGGCGCGGAAAGGTGGGAAGATGCCGGGAGTGGGAAACGTCGGCTGACTCCAGGGCTCACAGTGACGGGAGCTGCTCCCCGCCCACTGGAAGCTGAGCGTCCCACGAGGCAGGGCAGCCTCCCACCAGCAGCGCTGCACTGGGGTCAGAACCCACACTCCACCCACGCTTCCCAGCATGGGTTAATCACTCAGTTGTGTCCAACTCTGAGCGACCCCCATGGACTACAGGATCCTCTGTCCACGGGATTTCCCAGGCAGGGGACCTGTAGCCAGACACCTTCAGGGCGGGAACAGTGACATGGACTCCACGCTGGCCGCAACTATCAGAGAAGCGACAGGATTGGGATGCGGGTTTCCGGACCTAGGGCCCTGGCTTGCTGGGACCCACTGGCAGGCGAACTGCCTTGTGCTCATCTGGTTCCCCAAAGCTGCACGTGAAAAGATGGGCCATTAAGTCAGCAGGACACCCTGGAAAGATCCCTGGCCTGTGAGCACTGAATTTTTAAAAGATATTCATCCCAGCATCTTAAAATGAGGGCTCCTCTAAAAGACACACCACAGCCCAGCTGCCTCCTTTTAGGACCGTGAGCGCCTGGCAGGTCCGCACGTCCGCGTCTGAGAGCCGCTGCCCTGGGGGATGGTCTCGGTGGTGCTCGGAGGACTGGCGGGGCTGGACGGGTAGCGCATGCCCACCAGGCCCAGCGCAGGGCGTGGGTCACAAGCCCCCAGCCCAGGCTGGCGGCGACTCAGGCAGTGCTCCGTGGCCGGGGAGCTGCTTGCAACACAGGCAGGGGAGCCTCTGTGAGGCCTGGTCACCCACCCGCTCTGCCGCCCTCTCCCTAAGGAGCAAATTCGCCCTGGTTTGCCAGAATCCATCCTCTTCCTTCGAGCCACCATTGCTTGGGGGAATCCATAAGCGCTTGCCAAAACTGCAGAGGTCATCCTTAAAACAGTAATTTAAAGCTCTGAAATTATCTGCTAAATTTAGACACAGTTCTGATGAGCACCTCATTTCTCTCTCAGAACATTCTCGGCTCTGGTGGGGAGAGGAAGGAGCGGAGAGCTGGTGGTCTGCATGTGGGGGTGTTCGCGATGCCCCAGATCGGTAACTTGGTGACTCGGTACTTAGACACCTTGGAGGCACACAGCGGCGGGGGGGGCCGGGTTGGGGGGGCGGGGTCGTGTGCACTTCATGGGAAAGAGGACTGTCTTCCTGGCTTGGGGGCTGAGGCTGCCCAGCCCAAGCCCCCTCAGCTCTAGGTGACCAGCTGCTGGGCGTCCACCTCAAGCTGTGAGGAGTGCAGACCCAGGCCAGCTCCGAGTCAGAGGATGGCGGTGTGCCCTGGGGCCTGCAGGAGGGGAAGGATTGATCCCAGCCACCCAGCAGGGCATGAGTTCCGCTTGCGTCTCCCCCGAGTGCCAGGCAGCTCGGCTTCGAGGACAGTGGGGGACACCGCAGGGCTGTCCAGCAGGAAAGGAGGGGACACTGCGAGCCCCGGGGGAAGGACAGGTACGCAGACCCGTCTGTGAGGGGGGTGCCCCAGCAGTCAGGGCCACGGAGGAGGAAGCCCCCCTCCCCAGACCCAACCACCCCTCCCCTCCCCTCCCCTCCCCTCCCCCTCCTCCCACACCAGAGCCTCACCCATGGCAGGACACTGGGAGGGAGCGGTCCTGCCTGTCCTCCAATCACAGGGCAGGGATTCGGGTGGGCGTGCCCGCTTCACCCAATTACAGCGCAGGGTCAGGAGGGCGCGGAGCCTGCGGAGGGCAGGGTTCAGCGCCCAGACACCTTCTCCCAGACAGCACGGTGGGTGCGCAGGAGGCCAGGAGGGGGCATGGCAGATCGGAGGGCCCGCAGAGCCTGTGGTTGTGTCTGAGGGTCTTGGACAGGCCTGGACGGGTTCCGAGCAGAGGGGCCCCGAGCACGCAGGAGAAGGCGCTCCACGGCGGGATGTGGCGCCCGGTGAGAACACAAGGGTTAGCGGGGAGCGCTGGGCCAGACCGGAGGCGGAAGCCCGTCCAGGGACTTCAGAAGTAGTCAAGACCCGGGGTGTTGAGAGCTGGAGCCAGGAGAGGGAAAGGAGAGAAAGCGCGGGGCTGGGCTTCCTGATTCCAGAACGGGGGTGCGGGGCTTCCCCAGGACAGAAGAGAGGGGTGGGCGGGTGAGGCGCGAAGCCAGGCAAGCCCGGCCCCCTGTTGCTGCTTCTGAGGACCTGCGGGTCTTCCCAGTGGAGGGGGGTAGGGGCAGCTGGAAGTGCCGTTCCGGAGCTCTGGAGAGACTTTGGGATAGAAACAGAGGTGGGGTCTTTGTGTGGGTGTGACTGCAGCTGGCATGAAGCTGAGACCCCAGACTGCCCAGGGTGCAACAGGCCAATCATGGAAGCCCAGGAGCAGAGAGGGGGGCAGGAAGGGACGCATGAATGAGGCGGGCGTGGCCCCGAAAAGCCAAGGGGTTTTCCACAAGGACGCAGTGGACTAGTGTCCGACTCTACAGAAGGAGAAGGGCACTTTGATCGAGTGCCCGATGGCACTGGGAGGCGTCTGAGGCTCCTCCCAAACTCCTGTCCTCCTCCACCCTCTTCCAGTGGCCCCAGCCCGTCTCCACACCTTCTCTAGCGCCCCCACAGTGCGGGGGTCTGCACGCCCGGGACCACCCACCTAGAGGACGGTCACAGAGCAGGTGGTGCCTCTGCACATCGTTTCCTCCCAAGGGAGCCCCGTAGCCAGGCCCCGGGCTCCCGCTGCGCACAGACCCAGCAGTGTCCAGAATCCAGGTCCCAGGCACAGGTCCCCTAGGGACACAGCATGGGGAGGGGCCTGGAGCAGAGTCCAATGTCAAGGCCAAGGCAGGTGTAGGTGCCCCGAGTCACCTGCAGGGGCTGCAAGAAGCCTGGGCATGTTCAGATGCCACACCAAGTACCACACATGCACACACGTGAACACATGCCTGTGCACACGCATGAACACACATGAACACACGTGAACACATGCCTGTGCACACGCATGAACACCCATACACACATGAACACACGTGCACACTTGCTTCCGCACATGCCATGGCTTAGTGTCCCCAGGCCCAGGGACATCCCCCACACAAACACGCAGCTCCTCACAGCCCAGCAGAGCCTCCTGGCCGCCGGCTGCCTCCCAGGCTGTGGGGACGCACAGCTCTTCCTGGCTCAGACTCGCTCCCTGTCAGCCAGTCAGAGAAGCTGACAAGCAAGGGCAGGTCGCCAACTTGGCCTTGGCTCCGCTTGGAGGCCGGACTGGCAGATAAACTGATCCTGGAGGGGGGCGAGGCGGAGGAGGCAAGAGGAAAGCCCGGAGGGAAGATTTCAGATTCGTTTTCCCACTCATCACGCGTGCGCTCTGCAGGGCTCACAGCTGCAGTCAGGAGGCTGACGGGGCGCCAGAGCGGGCAGATGGCATGGGAGGAGAGCACGGACTCACGGGGAGGGCCCGGGACCCATCGCGGTGGGAGGAGGCTGTGGCTCTGGAGGAGGTGGGTGGCAGCCGACCTTGGAGCATCTCGAGAGGCATTCCAGCTCATTCTGGGTCATTCTGGCTCATTCCAGCTCATTTCGGCACAGGAGAGCCAGAGGCCAGAGTCACAGGCAGCCTGGGAGGCGCTGACCTCCTGTCTGCATCACTGCTCGAGAGAGACTGGTCCACGGCCGGGGCTGCTTGGACAGGTTCCATGGGCGTCCCTGAGTGCTGGCCCTTGATGAGTCGATGGCTGGTGCCCGTATGGCCACTTATAACCAGAGAAGAAACTCGGATGGGCAGAAGAGCAGCTCCTGAGAACACTCCTTCCTGCCCGTCGTGCTTGGAGGCCGCCCTGGGCCCTGGTGACGATGTCAGCGGGGGCTGGGCCCTGTTGTTACTGGGCTCTGAGGTCACATGCACACCATCTGCACTCCAGGAAGCGGGTTCAGTCACTCCCTGGTCATTTTCTTTTTGTTTCAATAAGTATCAAGAAAAAAACCAAATCAGACCCCTGCAGGAATGGCTGTGGCCGTCTGCCTGAGGGTGCAGGACGTCGTTACCGCTGAGCTGCCCGTGTCCCCCAGGGCATGGCAGCTCTCCAGGCACTGGGGACCAGGACTGGGGGAGCGTGTAACTCCAGGAGGGGGGCCCTCTCGGGCATCTGCCAGGGTCGGAACAGCCTGCCTCTGCGTCCTGCCTGCCTGTCCCTGAGGCCTGAGTCCCCGGCACCCAAGGCCTGTGCGGCTGCCTCTCCTGGGCGTGCTCCCGGTCTCGGGGTCAGATGCACCTGGGCTCTGTCTTCAGCCTCTCACCCGTGGCTCCCAGACGGCGCTGGAGGCCAGGACTAGTCAGGGCTGGAGATGAAACCGGGGCATCAGCACCGAGCGGTTCAGAGCTGTGCAAGCGTGCGAGTGTGTGTGCACGCACAGGCTGCTGCTAGAATGATACAGAGCGCTGTGCACGCGTGCGTGCGTGTGTGTGTGTGTGTGCGTGCACGCACACGCTGGTCCTGGGTGCACACACATCTCTCCAGGTGGAAAGCCCTTCCCCTCGCAGGCGCAGCCAGGCCTCAGCTCCGGGGTGGGGTAAGGAGGAGGGACGCACTTGAACTCCTGCGCTTCCCCAGGACGACAGGAGTGGCCGAGGATCCATCCTCAGCGAGCAGCAGAGAAGCAGGTGCCCGGGGGCAGAGGCGGGATGAGGAGGAGCCGGCAGGCACGGTGGGGTGCCAAGGCTGGCCTCCTGGATTCTGGCGCGGTCGGGGTCTGCCTTGGCTGCAAAGAAAGTGCTGTGCTTTAACCCGGGTTTAAGGTACTGTGTTAAACCCTATGTTTGATGTGCCAAGACCTTTGTCCCCTCCACCCCTGAGTCTCTCCAGATGGACTGTCCTCAGGTGGCCGGCAAGCTGGATGTCAGCAGTTGGCTCCCTGCATCCCTCCGTCGTCAGCGGGCCCCCAGGGCAGGGGAGACCATGGGCCGTGTCCCCGGGGCCCTGGGCCAGAACCCTCCCTCCCATACCGCACACAGGGCTCACTTAGTCCTGGGGTGCTGGGCGACACCAAATGGAGCCGTCTCTGTCTTTGTCTGTCTCTCTGGCACGTGCGCGTTCACACACACCACAGGCACATACATATGTGCACTCACACGTGTGCGGTTTGTCCCAGGGGCTGCAAGTGTGTGACCACCGTGCACGCGTTGGCAGAGCCAAGCAGGGGAACGCACCTGTCTTCCCACAGCTTTGATCTGTTTTCCTCACTTTGATTCCATCTCAAATAAACCCCTGGGGATCATCCCCTTTCTTTATTATCTCTCCTTTTCCTCTCCAGGCAGCAAGATTCAAAGGGAAGGACCCCAGGTGAAGAAGCCAGCAGAGGGCCTGGGGGCCGTCCCCGCCCCCCACAATCCACCTCAGGGCCTCCTCCCCCAGTGGATCAGGGGCACATCTCCCCACCCAGAACCTTCCCTGGATGGGCTATGTCAGCTGAGCATGGCCTGGCTCCTTGCAGCCTGGTGCCGAGGCTCCAGCGTGAATCAGGACAGGACTCTATCCTGACCATGGTTCTCCTGACCTGAGCCTCCTGCGGAGCCACCGGGGGGACAGGAGGGTCCCAGGTGAGGGGACAGCTGGTCCCTTCCCTTCTGCAGTCACCTGGAGCCCTGTGATGAGAAGGCTCAGGTTCTCTGCCTCCAGCCCTAACAGTGCCTCTGACCCCTAGGTAGCATCTCCACCCACCCTGCTCTGCTCACGGGTGTCTCTGCCCACGAGCCTGCCCGGGAGGCCGCTGCAGTGGACGCTTGGCCCGGGACACCGTCCAAGTCAGGGGCTTCACTGCAGAACTGCTGGGAGGGGGTGGTGGCCCAGCCAGCCTCTGGAGCCGAGATGAGCTGAGAACAGCAGCCTGCAGAGAGAGGTCTCTGTGTTCCCTCGGGAGACTGACAGGCAGGGGTGACAGGCCAGGGCCACAACCACAGACGGTGAGGGTCAGGGGCCGCCGGGGGCCAGGGGTCGCCCAGGCTCTCACCCAGCTCAGCTCTGCCACCCACAGGCTGCCTGGCAGTGGGGGGCGACACCACGAGCTGTTCCACAGTCCCTGCCCCACCCTCCGTGATGGGAGACCCACAGCTAGGAAGTAATCCGGGCGGGTGGGCGCCGAGCTAGCAGACCCTGAGCGGAGGCCTGAGGTGGAGGGACCTGGAGGAAGTGTCCCCAGTGGTGGGGGCGGAGCTGCGCCAAACTTGGGGTCTGCCTGGTCTGGGGGGTGCGTGCACCAGCTCCCAGTCAGGCTGAGGCAGGGCTGACCCCCTGGGCTCTGCGACCCTGCAGGGCTGTGACCCTGAGGGGCCCTGTTAGTGCGGGAGGGTCACCAGGTCCCGCGACGGGGCCCGGCCTGGGTCTGCTCTCCTATCACGCCGACCTAGTCATGACCTTATTCACCACCACACACACACCTGCACACACACACACCTGCACACACACCCGCACACACACCTGCACACACACCTGCACACACCTGCACACACACCTGCACACACCTGCACACACACCTGCGCACACACCTGCACACACGCGCAGGGCCAGGCTGGAGGTCTCGGCCCGTCTCTTTCCTCGGCACCTCAGGTGACCTGCACCCTCTGGCTCCACGGGGCCCAGATAGTGGGGTGAGTCAGGAAGCCACAGTCCCTCAACAGCCCTCTCCCTGAGGGGTCACCCCATCAGTGGTGGTGACCTGCCCCGGACACCAGCCTCAGGCCAAAGGCACAGGTCCCAGCAAACACCAACACCAGCCTCCAGGGCCACCAGCTCTTGAGTGTAACCACGCTCTGTCTGCGTGTCACCTCCTCAGGTAGCCGCGTGTGATGCCTTCTGTTTGCTGCTGGGCCCCTGACCCGTGCAAACCTCCACTTACCCCTTTGCTCGCTGACTGCTGGGACCCTGGATCCTCGAGAGGTCACAGGAGTCACGCACGGTCGCAGAGCCAGACAGGGACAGGCTGCCCTGGGCTCAGTGTGGCCCACTCTTATCCCGCTGAGAGTCCCGTGTGTGTGTGTGCGTGCATGCTAGTGTGTGTGCGTGCTTGTGGAACACTGTGAGTGTGTGTGTGTGATTGGAGAGGGCGGGGTGGGGGACCCAGCTTGTTCACATCAAGAATCCTGGGCACAGTAAGGAGAGCCTCAGGCCCAGCGCTCCACTAGGTGAGGGGTGCTGACCAGCCCCGGCCCCTTCTCCATCACAGGAAGCCCCGTAACCTACCACAGCGACCACGTCCCACCTGATCCTCAGCAAAGATTATCAAAGGCAGACGAGAGAAGTCCTATTTCCATCACTTTGAAGACAATCAAACGGGCCCAGAGAGTACCTGCCTAAGATCGCCCCAGCAATGAAAATAGAAGGGGGAACAGGAGGGCGCTTCCTGCAGTGCCCGGCTGACCCGGGGTGCTGTGGTCCTCCGGGCGCCCAAGCCTGAGTCCCATAGCTCCCCCGAGTGCAAGATGAGGAGGGGACCCAGTGATCTCCACAGTGTCTCTCAGATCAAAGACGATTGCAGAGCTGACCCGAGGCAGCAGGAGGTGACCGGCCGGAGATGAAACCGAAACTCACGAGGTTTCTCCGGCCACCCGTCCTTGTCGCTGCAGAGCGGCCAAAACCCAGCGCACATGCTGCCCTCCTGTGCCCAGACCAGGCGCGGGGGATGTCGGGTGCCCCATGTCCCTGGGGGTCTAGCCTGGTGGCCAGCCGGCCGGGGTGGGTCCATCTCCGCCCCAGCACTGGGTCTCCAGGGGTGGTGAGCTGACTGTGGATGCTTCCTCCTTGCCTCCCCATGGCGAAGCACCAGCTGTCACGAGTGGAGCAGAGGCGTGGGCCCTGTCCCCTCCCCAGCCCACCGTGGAGGAGGCTTCCAAGGAAACGGGTAAGACCAAGGCAGGCAACGCCCCCGGGTGCCTGCTGAGGACAGCAGCTCCCTTGTCCTCCATCCACAGCACACACCCTGGGCACCTTCTTCCCTCCAGAGGCATCCCCGGGCTCAGCGCAGCCCCTTCCAAAACCCAGGAAGGAAGAGGAAGAAGCCAAGGAGAGACTGAAAGAGTGAAAACGCAGAGTGATTCCCCAGGACGACGCTGAGCCATCTACAAAGCAAAACACAGCCGGCTAGAACCAGACGGTAAAGCTGAAAGCCACGTGTCACGTCCGAAGCTGACCTAGCAAGTTCCTGTTCATCATCTCAAACTCTCAAGCTTGTCTTCCAGGAAGGTGTCTGCAAAGAAGGTGTTTTGATTCAGAACACATCCTGTAAACACCAGGGCGGCGGGTGGCCAGCCAGCCCTGGGGTGGATGCGGGGTTCAGGGTTTGGCGCCTCCCTCAGAGGGCAGGGTGGGGCCCATGGCCAGCACCCTTTCCCCCCCCCGCAGCCCCCTGCCCCTGCCCCCACACTTCAGCCACGCACGCGTGTTCCCCGCAGCTGCCCCGGAGACATGAGGTCCTGCCAGCTCACAGAAAGCACGAGGGCCTCACTGACTCCTCACCCCTCACAGGTTATCATCAGGCCCCGAGGAGGCCGCTGAGGCATAGGGAGAGCCCAGCTTCTCACAGCTGTCAGACGGGTGGTCCTGCCCTGAGGACTGGCTCCTCCACGAGAGGAGGCTCTGTGACTCCCATGTCCCGCCGCGCCCCACGGCAGGAACCTCGAGTTAGAAGGAGGCAGGTGACGCTGCCAAATGGGCGCCTTCATCCCCTAACAGGCCCAGTGACAAACGGGACTCGGCGGGAGGCAGGGTCCTCGGGGGCATGTGAGCCCCAAGGGTTCACACGGAGGGAACACAGCACCACCCCAGAGGCTCAGCGGCTGCTGATAAAACCGGAGCAAGAGGCAAGAGCGGGCGGGGAAGGCCGGCTCTGGGCTGTTTCCACCCGAGGGCGTTTCCTCCAGGGGCACGGGGCACGCTGCCCCCCAAGCTTTTCTCGTCCTCCACGGCAGGACCGGGACCGCTTTGAGGGGCATCCTGAGAACACAGGGAGCATCCCCAGACACACTCCAGGCCGACCCCCGACCCCACCAGCAGCCCACTGCTCGCCCGGCACCCAGGACCTGCAGCGGAGCCGGTGAGACAGTGTCCCCGCCCCTCAGGGCCCGTTCAGGAATTCCAGCCACCCGCCAGCCCTGGACCGGGAGCAGAGCGGGCTGGGGGCCCCAGCCACTCAGGAGCCAATGGGGCCCCCACCACCCGAAGCGTCTGACAGGGTCATTCGACCACCAGGTACACGGGCCTTCTGGAGGACGAGCCCTGGGCACACCCGCCAGCCACACCCAGTACACACGCCAGGCCACACCAGCCCCACGGGGTAACACGCATGCCACACGGACCACACACACTCCCAGCAGTCAGAGGCACAGCCCTGTGCTCACACACGCGTGCCCCTCTGCACACCACACCCGTGAGCTCACACACACCCCTCACCACAGCCCTGTGCTCACACACACCCCTCACCACACCCGTGTGCTCACACACACCCCTCACCACACCCGTGAGCTCACACACACCCCTCACCACACCCATGTGCTCACGCAAACCCCTCACCACAGCCCTGTGCTCACACACACCCCTCACCACACCCGTGTGCTCACACACACCCCTCACCACACCCGTGAGCTCACACACACCCCTCACCACACCCGTGTGCTCACGCAAACCCCTCACCACAGCCGTGTGCTCACACACACTCCCCGGCATGGCCCGTGGTTAGAAGAGCTGGATCTGGGGTTCTCTGGCCCCTCTGAAGTGTTGGCACCTGGAGTCCCCCCTCCCGCCTCCCGCCTCCCCCACTGCAGGAGAGGCCATCTCATCCTCTCTTCTGCCTCCCATGGGCCCAGGGCTCAGAACAGGGCTGGGGGTGGGGGCGGCTGGGAGGACAGAGGAAAGGGTCTGTGGTCGCACGTGGAGATGGAGCACCGCATGCTTGCTGCCCTGAGCAGGAGCCAGGCGAGGAGGGCGGCGGGGAGCTGGAGGGGGAGCCTGGGGTGGGGGGAGCGCCCAGGAGGGTGGGGGTCCTGGGGGGCCAGGGGGGTGAAGGAGCTGGTTGGGGCCTGGGGTGGGGGGAGCACACAGGAAGGTGGGGGTCCTGGAGGGCCAGGGGGATGGCGGGGAGCTGGAGGGGGGCCTGGGGTTGGGGGAGCACCCAGGAGAGTGGGGGCCCTGGGGGCCCAGGGCTGGAGGAGCTGGATGGGGCCTGGGGTGGGAGGAGCACCCAGGAGGGTGGGGGTCCTGGGGGGCTGGGGGCCGGGGGCTGGAGTCTGGGCCCCACGTGGGGGCGCGCCACCCTGGTTGCAGCCCGGGCCGCACAGTGCGTGTCCTCGGGGAGGATGTGCGGGCTGCCTCTGGCTCAGCTGTAACGTCCAGGACAAGCCTGGGCCCCACACCCCACACCTGCCCCGCATCCCCTGCCACCCTGCAGCCTGGGAGGCCACTCCTGTCAGCACGCCCTGCCTGTGGGGCCAGCAGCTCAGAGAGCCAGGCCACTGCTGCTGACAAGATGCTGCCTCTGTGAGGGCCAGCGGCCGTCAGCATGTGGGGCAGGGGCATTCAAAGGGGCCACACGGACACACTTGCTCAAACACCCACACACAGACACAGACACTCAGACACACACACACAGGCACCCACACACAAGCACCCACATACAGACACATACACATGCGCACACACACCCACAGACAGGCACATGCACACAGACACAGACACACAGACACACACGCACTGACACAGACACACACTCACAGACACAGACACACACACCCACAGACAGGCACATGCACACACACACACAGACACAGACACACAGACACGCACGCACTGACACACATATACACAGACGCATGTACACAGACATATGTACACAGATGCACACATACCCACAGACAGACACAGACACACAGACACCCACGCAGTGACACACATATACACAGACGCATGTACACAGACACACACACCCACAGACAGACACAGACACACACACCCACACACACAGACACACACACACACAGACAGACACAGACACACACACCCACACACACAGACACACACACACACAGACACCCACTCACAGACACACATTTACACAGACACAGACACCTACACACAGACACACAGACACGCACGCACTGACACAGACACACACTCACAGACACAGACACACACACCCACAGACAGACACAGACACACACACCCACAGACAGGCACATGCACACAGACACAGACACACAGACACCCACGCACTGACACACATATACACAGACGCATGTACACAGACACACACACCCACAGACAGACACATGCACACACACACACACTCACAGACACACATATACACAGACACCTACACACAGACACCCACACACCCACACCCACGCACAGACACATACACATGCGCACACACACCCACAGACAGACACATGCACACAGACACAGACACACACTCACAGACACACATATACACAGACGCATGTACACAGACGTATGTACACAGACGCATGTACACAGATGCACACACACCCACAGACAGACACAGACACACAGACACACAGACACACACAGATACAGACATGTACACAGACACACACAGACATATGCACACTGGTACACAGACACCCACACACAGGCACAGACATGTACACAGACACATACACAGACACCCATCTACAGACATAGACACGTGTACACGGACACACACATGCATATGGACACATGCACACAGACACACACACCCATGGACACATGTACACACACACGGACACACACAGAGACACATGCACACACAGAAAGACACATGTAGACACATGTGCACCCAGACATGCATGCACATACACGTGGACACGTGTGTACAAGCCCCAGGTGCACAGCAGAGGGAGCGTTCCACAAGCCTCACAGGTTTCTGTTCTGCTTTCTGGACGCAGAGGACTTGCTCTCCAGTCCTGCCTGGCGACCGGGCAGCCTCCCGTCTTCTCTTTCTTGTTCCGACACCCTGCCTCCTCAGCTTCCACCACGCTCGCTCCCACCCAGCCCTCCAGACGCCCAGAGCCTCCGAGGTGTCATCACCGCACCTGCCCTATTTCGTTGCAATCTCTCGCTATTGGGCATCTTCCCAGTCACACAGTGGCCCAGAGGCCACGGGCTGGCCCGCTCGTTTGGGGTTCCCTGCATGTCACAACTAAGAGGACGCCAAAATGTTTAGTCAGTGAAGTGCTGGACAAACGAAAGCAAGCATGACTAAATGGGCAAATAAGAATTAAATGTGAACTGAGAGCCCATCACAAATGAAAAGCAAAGGAAACCCTTGTAAGAGAAGGCACGGTGGAAAGTACGCCGTTTAAAGTAGATGCAGGGCAGGCTCCTCTGTCCATGGGACTTTCCAGGCAGTAGTCCCGGAGTGGATTGCATCTCCTTCTCCAGGGGAGATGCAGGAACAGGCGTTTGCAAAGGAACAAGTTTTGCAGAAGGGAGTAGATAAGTGGGTTCCCGAGGGAAACGCTCTGCCCACGAGGACTGGGGCAGGCGGGGGTGGACGTGGTCCCTCGGCCCCTTGGGCTCGTGTGTGGACAGCCAGGGGTGGAGGGGGCGGGATGGAGGCCTGGGGAAGGCCGCCAGGTAAACAAGGCATAGAAGGAGACGGGCTTTGGTGGCTGACTGTCCTGAGCCCCTGCTGGACACTCTTGCAGCCACAAGCAAGTCCTAGGCTCGGGAGTGACCTCAGCGTCGCTGGAACAGCAGCTGAGCAGACTCCTGACTAGGAAGAGACACTCCTGCCCACCTCCCTCCAGCTCATTCCGGGTACCTCGGGCGGGGCGCCGGCTCGGTGCACACTTCCTGGCCCCCGCACTGCGTGAACCATGGAGTGGCAGTCACAGCGCCCGCCTCCTTCTCGGCGCCAGCCCCAGATACAGCATCTGGGACCCAGTGAAGCGGCGGCTGCGTTGCAGGTTACACTCTTACGACTCCATCCAACGAGCTGGCCACACGGCAGATTCTGTAATGCTGTTTTGCCCAACATTCCTAAGAGGGTGATGGGATTTCAGCTAAGGAGCAGCTGCGATTGAAGACAGGCTGAAAGGGGGACGACTGACGCCGGGGCTGGAGGTGGGGCTGGACCCCGAGACCCTCGGGCTCTTGTCTGACGCTCAGCTTTACTTCTAACACATCACCGTGTTCTCCAAACCACAGCCGCCTCACAGCTTTGAAAACTCCAGGAACTTGAGAAATCCATGCGCTTCCCTCCGTGTGCAGACCCAGCCTTGACAGTCCTCAACATCCTCCACCTTCACATGAAAAAGCCCATTTCCAGTTGTTTGGACCTTCAGTTCAGTCAGTTCAGTCCCTCAGTCGTGTCCGACTTTTGCGACCCCGTGGACTGCAGCACGCCAGGCCTCCCTGTCCATCGCCAACTCCCGGAGCCTGCTGAGACTCACGCGCGTCGAGTCGGACCTTATGTTCACGCTATTGCTAATACTGCTGCAGTCGCCCGTCGGCACGTCCAAGGTCTACCGTATTGAGTATCAGTAAAGCTCTACACGTGGTGCCTTTACTCAAATAAGTGGAAAACAATCCCTGTGTCATTCTGTTTTGTGAAGCAGGTGCACAGAAATCTGGGGAGGGGGCAGTGGCCCTTGGCCGCTTTGACCCCGATCTGTGGGCGGCGGCTTTGGCACGTGAGGGAAGGAAGAGGAGAAGCAGAGGCGGCAGCAGAGGGGAGGCCCAGCCCCCCGATTTCTCTCTGGCTTCCGGCCCAAAGTCTCTGGACGCCTGTCTCCACATCTATAAAACAGAAGCCGTCCTCATGGGCCCGTTGGGGGCGGAGCGCCCACCATGCGGGCAAACTGTCCAGCTGGGAAGAGCTGGCAATCCCTACAAAATTCTGGTGGAGAGAAAGTCACCTCCTCTCTAAGCCCAGCTGCTCCAGGAATCCTGAGCCAGGCGTGTGTGTCCACCAGGCTCTCGCTGACTGACCTCCTCGCCTCCTGGTTCTCAGCTCCTCGTCTGCAAACCCAGAAGACAACCTGAGCTGGAGTCAGGCCCGCTCCCTGAACATGGGACAGGCTGCCAGGCTCTCCTGCCAAGTCACCTGGACGCCCACGGACACCTGGAGACCCCCAAGCCCAAACCTAACTCTCTGTTTCCTCCCCACCCTCGAAGCTGGCGGTGCCGCTGCCAGCGCATCCAAGCCACAGCCTCAGGTGTCTCTGTCGGCCTTGTTTCTTCACCCTGCTCTCACCAGTCCACTCAGCGTGGCTGCGTCCTGGCGAGTCACGCCCAGAATGTGACTCAAATGCACCTGTTCACCCCACCGTCCAAGGCATCACCTTTGTCAGAACTGCTGGTTCCCACGTAAAGCCAGCTGTCCCACTGAGAGCAGAGAGAGCCTCGGGAAACCCCAAGCCCGACCTCCACCTGTCTGCCCACAGGGACCTCTGCTGGGAGCCCAGACCCCGCAGTGCCACCCTGGCGCTGTAGGGCACTCGGGTCGGACCAGGCTATCCTGGGCTGGGTGCCTTCGAGCACCCGCCCCTCTTTGCACCCACGTTAGACCGGAAGCAGTCCTCGGGCCCAGAACCATGCTGTCAACTGTCCACTGATGGCACACGACCCTCGCATCTTCCCAGAGAGGCTTCAGATGAAATTCAGAAGATGGTAAAGGAGACGCAGCATTTTCTCCAGAAGCTGTGGTGGACGGGCACGTATCACCATGTCTGCTGACAGAGGTTGGGTTTTTCTAGTGGCTTCTGGACACCACCCAGGGCCCTGGCCAACCCGGTACCGATGGCAGCTTCCCTGTGGGTCCTACAGCCTCCTGATCTCCTAAAGTGAAGTGAGAGTCGCTTGGTCATGTCCGACTCTTTGCGACCCCATGGACTGTACAGTCCATGGAAGTCTCCGGGCCAGAATACTGGAGTGGGTAGTCTTTCCCTTCTCCAGGGGATCTTCCCCACCCAGCAATCTAACCAGGGTCTCCTGCATTGCAGGTGGATTCCTAAAAGCTTCCCTCGATCTCCTAAAACCCTCCATTAATTCACATACGTCTGGGGGTCCTGAGAGCTCGAGGGCCTTCCTGGCCTCCCCCCCAGAGAAGCTCACAGGCCTGTGAGCACCACGACCCCGTGTGTGAGCCCTTCCTGCTGGGACCCCAGAGGGCGTCTGTCCCCTGATGCCAGTCCTCCGAGTGTTCCCACCACCCCTGCCTGTGTGGACAGAGCCCAGCCTGCAGGGGACCCAGAGGGTGTCTTGCCCACATTCACGCGTCTCTCCTGCGCTCTCCAGGATCGTCAGCCGATGGGCAGGCTTCCTGGCGCTCTGCCACGCCCGTGACTCTAGGTGTAAGGGCGGCACAGGGGTGGGCACGGGGACACCGGGCACAGCCCTGGGGGGTCCTCCCCAGCCCCTCACCTTTGTCAGGGGGATGCTGTCCGAGGCGCCTCTGGGGGCCTCAACTCCTGCGGGGCGTGTTCCCAGGTCACCAGGACAGTGTGGAGCCAGGACCTCCAGGGACCAGGTGTGGGGACGCGGCCTGCAGCGGCCTCCCCTCGGGCCCAGCCTGAAGACCATGCCCAGTGTCAGCTCGTGGTGCCGACCCCAGGACCTCGCCCTGCTGATGAGCGTCCTGGCTGCTCTGCACTGGTGGTGGAAATGTGCCCATGATGAATGAATGGGAGACCCACGTGCTTAATTACGACACGCAGAAAAGCCCATTGTTAAACGGTACTAAGTCCAAAAAATACGCATTTCAATAGACGATCGTCCCAGGTGGCGCCAGTGGTAGAGAGCCTGCCTGCCCGTGCAGGAGACTTAAGAGAAATAGATTCGATCCTTGGGTCGGGAAGATCCCCTGGAGGAGAGCATGGCAACCCACTCCACTCTTCTTGCCTGCAGAATCCCTTGGACAGAGGAGCCTGGAGGGCTAGAGTCACTGGGGTCGCAAAGAGTTGGACACGACTGAAGCGACTTAGCACGCATGTTAATAAGTATTCATGGAAACAGAATTTCTCCCACGCTCTCTTAGATACTTCTGGAAGATATACATTTTTTTACAACCTTCTGGAAAGCAATGTCCTTGTACTTATCAAGAGACTCCAAAACATTCGCATTCTTTGATCAAAGGTGAGAACATGGGATGCAGACAGAGCTTTCCTCGCAACGCCGTCTGGCATAACCACGCTTCTGAAGCACAAGGATTCTGTTTTGCAAACAGAAAAGCACTTCATCTTCTACGCCACTTTCTTAGAGGCCTGCTCCCTTGACAGCCGAACCCCACCTTGAACATGATCACAGGCAGGTCCGGTCATTCCTTGGGGATGCGGTCAATTTCAGAGGACAGCAATCCAGCAGAGGCGACATCAGGACTGCAGGCTCCAGCCCAGTGGACAGCTGCCTCTCCTGAGAAGCTGAACGTCACTGGTGGGAGGGACTCCAGGGAGAAGGGAGCGTGGACGACCCTGGGGTCTGCTGGGGCGGGGCTGGTGTGATTACGTTTGTGTCAGCAGATGCTAGACCCGAGTCTGCCCCTGGAGGTGGAGACAGACGGCCAGCAACAGGGAAGATCTAAGCTAAGTCATCGTCTGGGTGTAACTGGACGTCACACAGCACCACCATTAAATACGTGACTTTTTAAAGTCTTTAACTTCTTGCAGAGGAGCTTATGCTTAAGTGTGAAGCCTGAAAGTGGACAAAAGTCCCTTTGAAGAAAACTTGAACAAACTATGGGAAACGGGAAGAGGGCTTATCCCTGTGCAGTCAGTTAAGGATGCTTGGGGTTTTTTACCTGTTTTTTAATGTTTCTGGGATAACCGAGTGTTCTGATGAAGGTGCGCTGATTAGATGACCAGAAAGTGGGGTGAATTTAACGCCTGCAACAGCACGTGAGCACTGGTCTTCCAGCCAGCCTGAGGAGGGCTGAGAAGCACCAGCCCAGTCAGGCGGCCTCGCCCTGTCTTCCCTTTCTCTGTAGGTTCCTACGTCTTTCCCTCCAAAGAGCATGGCTTTACCCCTTAAGGAAAGCAGTCCCGGTGTGGACAGCTTGCATCTCCCACCGGGGCGGGTCAGCGCACGGCCACGGTCGGTAAGCAAGAGGCGCGCCAGCTGCCTCCTGGAGAGGGAGAGTCGGGGGTGTGCGAGACCCCTGCTGCCGCCCCTGTTACCATTCCCATCGCCTGCCCACGTGGATGAGCAAGAGAAGCTGGTAGGAGACAGGCGCCCGCCGTGAGGGCCCAGCGCCTGTTTGCAGGGTGAGCGCCTTCCACAAGCTGCGCTTCCGCAGCATCAGCTGTTTGGGTTCTGATTTTGTCTGCCCAGACCCCAGCTGGAGCCCGCCTGCCCGAGGGCTTGCGATGCCCTCGGCCCCACATGCGGGGGAAGGATGGTGCCCCTTCCCTGGCACGACTCTCTGTGACCCTCCCCTCCCCGCAGCAGAGGGCTGGGAAGCAGGGTGACACAGCAGACTGCTGCCCAGAGCCAGGCAGGTGCCCAGCTGGGGAGCAGAGCCAAGAAGAGCTTAGGCCCCTGCCCGCGGCATAGGACCACCAGCAGGGACAGGGAGCTAAACCAGGGTCGTGGACCCCTCCCAGGGCCCCTCGGGAACAAGAGTCACCTAGACGCTGAGGGCACGTTGCTCAGGGACCCGACTCTTCTCGAGTTCAGCTCAGAAGGAAGAGCAGCGACCCAGAGGCCACTCCCACCTGAGTGGGGGGCTCAGCTCTTGTGGGGGCACATCCTCCTCAGCCTCCACCCCTCCGTCCTCCTCTGTCTCTCGGCGGCGGGGGCGGACTGGGGCACCTGGCGCCTCATGGTGAGAACAGGCCCCTGTTCTCGCAGGCAGCCTGGCACAGACGTGGCTCCCTGCCCGAGTGTCAGGGTGCCCCTTCTCCACGCTCATCTCTTCCCTCTGCTGCCCACTTGAGACCACAGGTGCCCAGAGGCCCCGCTAAACTGGGTCCCTTCTGCAGGAAGCCCACCAGGGCCCTGGCATCTGGCTGTGGCATGGGGCCCGAGATGCCCTTCTCACTGAGCGTCTAAGACAACGGGCCAGACCAAACAAGGCCAGAGCAAGTCTCCCCTCTGCTCAGAAGAGGCTCCCCTCAGTCCTAAGTGTCCTGGGAGACCCTATGGCCCCCACGTCCCTCTCCCGACCTCGCCTCTCACCTCCGCTCTGCAGACTTCCAGCTCTCGCACACACGCCGAGCGTGCCCCCACTTCAGGCGTCTGCACTCACCGTGAGCCCTTTCCTCGGGCATCCGTCCACGTGACTCAGCTGTCTGCTCTCCCAGGGCTCCGTGCAGATGTGAAGCCCGAGTAAGCACACTCCCCACCTCGTCCCTGAGGAGTCTCTCCTTAACATGCCGCCAACGTTGCGGTGCGCAGGTCCTCATTCATCTGCGCCCTCCTCCAGTGCAAGGCGGGCTCCATGCGGGCAGCGAAGTGTGTGTGTGTGACAGTGTGCCTATGTGACGAGTATGCGTGTGTGTCTCTGTGAGTGAGTGTGTGTGAGTGTCTATGAATGAGTGTGTGTGCATCTGTGTGAATGTGTGAGTGTGAGTGTATGTGTGTGTGAATGTCTGTGTGTGAGTGTGTGTCTGTGTGTGAATGTGTATGTGTGAATGAGTGTGCAAATATGTGTGTGTGAATGTGTGTGTCTGTGTGAATGAGTAGGTGTGTGTGTGAGTATGGGTGTGTGTGAGTGTGTGTGTGAGTGTGAGTGTGTGTGTGAATGTGAGTGTGTGTGTGTGTGTGTGTGTGAATGTGTGAGTGTGTGTGTGTGAATGAGTGTGTGTCTGTGTGAATGAGTGTGTGTATGTGAATGTGTCTCTGAATGTGTGTGTGTGTGTCTGTGTGAATGAGTAGGTGTGTGTGTGGGTGTGTGTGTGTGAGTGTGTGAGTGTGTGTGTGAATGAGTGTGTGTGTGTGAATGTGTGTCTCTGAATGTGTGTGTGTCTGTGTGTCTGTGTGAATGAGTAGGTGTGTGTGTGAATGTGTGAGCGTGTGTGTGAATGAGTAGGTGTGTGTGTGTGTGTATGAGTGAGTGTGTGCTGTGTTCCCTCCCATCTTAGCACCTAGAACCATCTCTGGACCTACAAGGGTCTCCGTCAGTAAGCACCTGTTGAGTGGATGAGCTCTACAAGCCCCAATATTACAAGCAGAGGAGACAGGGGAAAAATCAGGAAACCCTCATCCCAGAAGCATCCATGTTTGAACCAAACTCGACACCAGGGTCCCAGCGACAGCTCCATCGAGCGGGGACTCTGGGCCCTGCTCACAGAAGAGCTCGATTCCAGCCTACAGGGGATGTTTCCAGATTCCAGCCCACAGGGGCTACCCCCAGATTCCAGCCTCGGGCCCAGGGGAGGCAAGAGAAGGGCCTCGGGGCAAAGGACATGTGAGCAAAGGTGGGAGGCCAGTGCCGGGCCGGGATTGAGGCCCGCTGTTATCAGCGGGGGTCACTGCAGGCCCAGCCAGCAGGGTGGTTTGAGGGCAGAGGTGAGCCCTGGGCAGAGGGAGAGGCAGGCGGGTCCAGGCACGTGGGCTGACCCTGGGGCCAGGCAAGTACCAGGGGACAGCGGTGGGCGAGGGGAGACGCCAGCCACCTCCTGACTGGTGACGGGCTTAGTGGGGAGACCGGGTGGGCCCCCAGGGAGTCTGAGCGCACAGGCCTGGGCTGGGCGCCTGCAGCTGTTCACCCTGCTGAGCTCAGTCAGCTAACGCAGGAGCTCCAGGGCCAAGGCCTCCGCCTGCCAGGGGCTGGGGGGCGGGGGTGTGTGCTTCCTTCAGAGTCTTCCCTGAAGACTTGGCTTCCCTGGTGGCTCAGACAGTAAAGCTTCTGCCTGCAATGCGGGGGACCCAGGTTCGATCCCTATGTCCGGGAAGATCCCCTGGAGAAGGAAATGGACACCCACTCCAGTACCCTTGCCTGGAAAATTCCAAGCACAGAGGAGTCTGGTGGGCTACCGTCCATGGCATCGCAGAGAGCTGGACACGGCTGAGAACTTCACTGCTGCTTCTCTCCTTCAGAGCCTTCCTGGTGGCTCAGACAGTAAAGAATCTGCCTGCAATGCAGGAGGCCTGGGTTCTATCCCTGGGTCGGGAAGTTCCCCTGGAGGAGGGTGTGGCAACCTACTCCAGTCTTCTTGCCTGGAGAATCCCATGCACAGAGGAGCTTGGTGGGCTGCAGTCCATGGGGTCGCAAAGAGTCAGACACGACTGAGCGACTAACACACAGAGTCTCACATCACCTCCTCTCCTTTTACCACCTCGCTCTGGTGGCAGCGGGGGGAGGATCAGAAAAGGGTTCTGCCCTGCAAGGGAGGCTTTCCTCAAACTTAAATCCTGGATAAATATACAGCCTGAGCTCTTTGCAATATGACCTTAGGAACTGAATTAAAGGTGCAGCTTTCCTCAGCGGTGGACTGACCTGCTGGAGCCGCAGCATCTCGGGACAGAGTCCCAGGGGCAGGTGTGGCTGAGGGGGTCAGCGGGGTTGGGGGAGTTGCATCCCTGAGGACACAAGGCCTCCCAGGCCCCACCGCCCGCCCCGCCGCCCTCCCCGCCACCCTCCCTGGAGAGGAATGAAAGACCTTGCTCCACCCGCTGGGCATGGGATTGGTTTCTTTGTGTTATTTGCTTCTTTTTCTACCAAAAGGAGTTCAAAAGTTGAGAGCTGATTAGTATTCCAGGCACCAGGACTGCTGCAAACCAGCTCGAGGCACAGGTGGGAGGGTGGGGGTGGCGATTGAAGCCTGGGCTCACCCCCACCCCGCTGGAGACCCCACTACTGGAACTAGAAGAGCGTTCCTAGCCGCCCCTTCCCTCGCTACCTCCAGGGTCACCCCACCTTGCCCTGCCCTTGGTCCTGGAGCCATCAGGCAGCCCGGGGTCCAGGGAATTCTCCCGGGATCTCACTGGTTGCCTTTGCAGGCGAGCATCACATTTGCATACATTTGTATAAGTTATGCATCGAGAACCCTTCTCTTTAACATTGCAACCTAATGAAATCATTCAGACAGCACATTAAAAACACAGCTGACTCTGGGAAGTCTGACCCTTTCCGTGTTAAATCATTTGAATGATCCCTTGAATCTGTTTGCACAAGAGGCGCGTTCAAATGGCCCTCGCCCAGGTTTTCGGAGTTAAGAGACGATTGGGCCACCACCAGGGGGTGGGAGATGTGTCCACTGCTTGCCTTAGGCTGCCCAGGGTGCTGGGAACCTCAGGTCGCCAGGGGCGTCCCCAGCAGGACGGCGGGTGCTCTCGGGCACGAATAAATGAACCCAGGGAGTCCCCACCAAACAAATCCATCTCAAGGGCCCTCTGGGTGGGACACGAACATACGCCTGTGCAGAGGTGTGAGGGTGCGGAGAAGAGCTAAAACACGCAGAGAAGGGCGCCAGACCCCACTGCGGGGAACCCTGGTGTCGCTGGGGAGCCGGGGCCCCCAGCTGAGTGCTGGGCCTGGAGGCGCTGCCAAGCAGGGCTGCCCACCCCAGGGCGGGACCTCCAGGCAGCCAGCCAGGGGCACACCGTGCTCCCCAGGATGGAGACCTCCTCTCAAGGTCAGGCTCTCAGAGCCCAGGGTCAGCAGGCTCTCTGCGGGCGGCACGCTGAGCCGGGTCCTGGCGGAGGGCCCTAGGACCCCTTTGTACTTAGTATCTCTCCGAGGGCATTGTTCACGGACACTGTTTCCACTGGCTTCTCACGAAAACCTTCAAATACCAGAGAGAAAAGCTAGTCCATGCCGTGTGTGACTTGCTCGAGGTGCTCAGCTAACGGGGGCGGTGTGAAGATGGACCAAGTCCGGGGCTGCCCGTCTCACTTCCCAGAGGCCCCCGCCCTGGAGAGTTGGAAGGACCCTGCCTTGCATGTCCCTGCCCAGCTGGGCGTCCCCTCGGGAAGCAGCATTCTGGCTGGAAGCCCTTCCCTGGGGAATCTTGTCCACAGCCAGCATGGGGAGACTGGGCCCCCGGGCCTGGTGAGAATTATTTCTTCCCGGGAGCAGGATAAGGGGCTGGCCTGAGCTCAGCGCCATTCACGTCACCTGGCTCCTTACAGGCCAGCTTGAATCCTCCGATCGCTGGGCTCCCGAAGCCTGCAGCCCTGGGGTGGATGAAGGCATGGCGAGCCACAGCCAGGTCCATGGTGGGTCCCTCAGGCCCTGGGTCTGGGCGGCCAGATCTCTGTGCTGGTTGATTCGCAGGCAGCAGACGCCCGCGTCCTTTGAGAGCCGTCCCTGACGGACTCTGCAGCCCCGCCAGCTTATCTGGAAGCGGCCCCCGCGCCATCTGGACCAGAGCATCCGAGCCCTCTGGTCTGGCCCGTCATTTCACTCGAGTCAGCGAAGATTTATGGCCCCGTGCGGCGCACCAGCCCCCGTCAGGGTCTGCGCCGGGCACGGGCCAGGGGACCCACGGAGCGGGCTGTCCATCAGCCTGTCCAGGAGCAGTGGGGGTCCTCCTCCCGAGGCTTCCTGCCAGGACGGGCAGACGTTGCACAGCACGTCCGGCCCGAAGCGAGTGTTTCCTTTGGCAGAAGGTTCTCTTCACCGAGGCTGCGTCAGCCGGAAAGGCTGGGATTGCGGAAGAACAAGAAACCATCCATTTCATCTTCAACTCATCTGTCAAGCGCGATCCCTTCTCACCTTCTTTAACACAAAGCGACAGCTCGTTCAGGGTTAAAATCACTCATCCTCTGTCTCCAGCAAAAGACCTAGGTGTGGGGAGGTGAGGGCAGGGGCGGCAGGAGGGCTTTGTCCCGTGTTTCACACGCGGTCACTGTCCCAGAAACGCATACTCAATGCCACAGGCTCAAGCACGGCTCCTCCTTGGCGGGTCAGGCCAGGTGCCCCGTGGCACCCGCTCTGGAGGCACAGCCTTCCGAAGCTCGAGGGCCCAGCCCCTCCCATCCGAGCACACGGGCTGTCAGAGGGAACCTACCGTCCGCGCCCAGGGAAGGGGGCTTATTTATCGCCCGGAAATCGGCCATTCTGCCAATTCCAACTGCCCCATGGTCATGACAGGGTCATGGAGCTGAGCACTCTTTACAAGAGAGCACGCACGAGGCACTGGGTCAAAGGAGGAGCGCTGCTGCAAACAAAGCGGTGCAAAACGAGCCTTTCCTGTGGGGGTGGGCGTGGACTGTCTCCACGTGAACCGGGGCGGGGTTCCGCCTGAGCCGGTTCTGTGGACGAGGTCTTCCCCAAAGCCGAGCTGTTCACCTCTTTCTCTGAACGCAGGTGATGCTCACACAAGTGACACCTTCCGGGGCCAGCAGAGTCACCATCGGACGGGGGCCGGAGCTGGCTCAGGGGCGACACGGCCCCTTGC
This sequence comes from Ovis aries, assembly GCF_016772045.2. Taxonomy (NCBI): domain Eukaryota; kingdom Metazoa; phylum Chordata; class Mammalia; order Artiodactyla; family Bovidae; genus Ovis; species Ovis aries. The sequence continues at coordinate 1,632,858 of NC_056055.1, forward strand.
AGGCCAAACGCCACGATAAGCTCTGTGTGACCTTGTGACCGCCGGCCGGAGTGCTCAGTGGCTGACCAGCGTCCAGGGTCTGCGGGTGTCCCAGCATCCACCCCCGCCTCGCCCTCCTCCTCCCACTGCTAACGGTGGGACCCGTGACTCCTTGGAGGATTTATCAGAAATCACCGATTTTTAATCGTTTAAGAAACACCCTATGTGAGGAAGATCTGGGTCTGACTCGACTCCGATGAGTCGCGATGTGTGCACAGCACGTTCTGTTCACACCCTCACTCCCAGCATTCAGGGCCTGCTTATAAGAAAGGTCCTTCTGATTGTGGGATAATGGCAGTCAACATACGGGCCCCCCGCGTGCTGAGCCCTGCAGGGCACAGACCCCGCATGCTGCACGCTGCTCTCAGAATGTGGGCTCCCTGCAGCCCTTGCTTCCCCACCCAGTGTGACCGCCCCCCCACCAGCTGGCCCTCCTCTACCCCGAAAAGTGACCCCTCAGTGCCACCAAAGCTGTTTTCCTGTTCCGTGTTGGACACGGCCCTGGCTCCTGGTCGCCGCACAGCCAACATCAGGATCAGATGCCCGGCCGCCCCTCCTCACTCAGTTCCTGTCCCCCAGCTCCCGGCTCCTCCAACACTGAACACCCACCAACGTGTTGCCCCCAGCCCCCTCTGGCCCAGTGGCCGGAGGCTATCAGGGTCCAGCCCAGGTCAATGCAGGTTCGCTCAGGGCTACCACTCAGTCTCCTGACCACAGACTGTGTCCTTTCACTTGCTCTGGGTCACAAGTGAACGTGTCTGGTTTAGTGGGAAAACAGTAAAGGCTGGCGTCTAGCAGAGCTGGATTCAGAGCCTGCACGTGTCTGGCCAGCATCAGCCACAGGGAGCAGGACCGCCCTGGCTCACAAATCCATACCCAGCGGCGGGCACGGTGATCCAGCTCTTACCACTTGTCACTTGCTGTTCTAAGTACTTTCCGGGAATTTTTCTAGCCAGTGTGCAGAGCAATCATCACTGAAGTGTGCCAGACACCCTGCCTATGTCTTATTGTCTTCATGTTTTTCCAGCTCATCGCCTGTGCCCGCCCTCCAGTCCCTTGCCTGCCCAGCCCACCTCCAGGAAACCACTGCACGAGGTTGCTTCTGTCTTGGAATAAGCTGTGTGGTCGGGTCATTCAGAACGGCTGTCCAGGACCTGCCTCCCCTACACCTTAGCCACGTGACTGGCCTTCCTGCACACTGGCCCTAGGCCCCAGCTCTGATGTTCTTATCAAAGAGGTAGTAAGGGGCATGCCCTCTGCGGGTTTCCCTGGTAACCGAAGAGCCACACCTGGCAATCTCCTCTCCCTGCCAGGAGCAAACGCTGCCACCATGTCCTGCCCACCACCCACTGCACCCAGTGGGGTGTTGCTCCAGGAACTTCTTCAGACACGCACACTCCGCTTCTGTGAAACCACTGACGTCTCTGTCTCTGCCTCCAGGCTCTGTCTTCAGTCTTAAAGCTGGGCAAGCACCGGGCTTGAGGCCTGCGGGGTGCAGCCCAACAGGAACACGCAGGAGAGCTTGTGTGTTTATGTCTGAACCGACTGACTGTCGTGGGGCTGAGCCTCCGCACCGCTTGCCCTGCGATGCACTCAGACTGCTCCGTGTCCAGCACCCACTGCAGACTGCACGAGGCCCCGGCTGACGCAGGGCCCCCCACGTCTCCTCCGCCTTCACCCCCTCTTCTGGGTCACACACCCTGGGTGCCGGCATCTCCTGTTCACGCCGCAGAGTGTGCTACGACACCACCCCGTGCCTGCAGACAGCTGTCGGAGCCAGTACCCAGGCCACTCCCAGCCCAGCGCCTGGATTCCCATTTTTGTCTGTCCTCCACCAGCAGCTGGATTCATCGGGCTTTTCCGTTTTGAAAGTCCAATGAGTACGAGATGAAGGGCAACGCGGCTTAACTCGGCGTTTCTCTGGTTGCCCGTGTGCTGTGTCTTCCAGGATTAGGTTCCCCCTCTTCTGAATGGTCTACTCATTTTCTCAGCAAGTTTTTCTTGATTGCCCTCCTTTTCTCCTTCTTAATTTTGAAGAAGTGTTGCGCCTCCTCTAGCTGGCCATGCCTTGTCGGCTTTAAGTTTTGACGGTGTCTTCTGAGCCATCCCCCAGCTCCTCACCACACAGTCATCAGATCCATCCCTCTTTGTGACTGGCGGAGCTTTGGAAGAAAGCACACGGTTGAAGAACTCCCTCCTCACTTGAGAGTATAGAGACCCTCTCTCGTTCCTTCAGTGGCCTTTACAGCTGCCTCTGTCGCTCTGGGTCTTCAGTCCTTCCAGCAATGACCTTAGCTTGGTCGGAGGCTGTGCATCCAAGGATTCTTCTCTCCGTAGACTGCGTGTCACCTCCTTCCCAGGCACCAGATCACCCATCCTCTCCTCACTGAAGTGCTGTTACTTGCTGGGCCCCCAAATTTCTAACCATGCTTCTGACATCTGCTTTCTGTGTCTTGTCCACAAGTCAGTTTTCTCCAGAAGCAGGATTTTCCCGACCACTTTTTTCCAGTGTGTCTTCATACATGGTAGCCTAATTCCCCTTTCTCTTTTCTTTTTCAAAGGTGTCTTGTTTATTCTGGATATTTGTTGCTTCACAAATTTTAAATGGTTTCTTTAAAACAGCTATACTAGAGTTTTTATTGGAAAAGCATTACTTGGGTAGACGTGTTGAGGTGGGGTGAGCAGATTTCACAATGCCAAGTTGCCTCCTCCGTGAATAAGGTGTATGTCTTGCCTTCTTCATATCTGCTGTGATGTCTGTCTTCTAGTAAATTTTGTAACTTGTCTTTACGAGGGTCTTAGGCATTTCGTGCTAATTCTTTGACCGCCTGTAGCCGTGGCTGCTGCTGCGAACGACATTCACCTTCTCCTCTGTTTCCTGTGCGGTCACTGCTGGCTGAAATTGTTTTCATAGAGTCGGCACACGTGCAGAAGCTTCTCATGAGACACAACTCAAGGGAAAACTCTTCACCTTGGTTGGGTCCTGGGATTGAGCTTTTAGCCACACAGACGAGTGGCCAGCACAGGCCTGCCCCGGTGCACGGGCACAGTGAGCAGCTGATGACCCCGCTCCCGGCGCACAGAGCCGGAGTCACAAGCCCGGGCTGTGTCCCCAGGCTGCCTGAGCCTCTCCACCTTCTCCCGTGTCCCCCTGAGAAAGCATCTTACCCTCCGGAGAAGTTCCCTCCTCTGCAAATGGGAACATGACTGTAACCGGCCCTGAGACTGATCTGATGGTCTAAGGGCCCGGGGCACACAAAGCCCTCCAGGGTGCCCGGCATACGGTCCGTCTACAGCGCAGGCTAATTGCAGCATCAGCAGCTGTGTGCCCACAGGAAAATCACTCAGTCAGTTTGGGCTTCACTTTTCTCATTGAAAAGTAAAAATGAAGACATTGAGGTTCCTTTTCTTAGCTACCCCAGAGTCCTATCGCAATGGCAAAATAGGAAATGGAAAAACCACTTTATAAACTGAAGTGCGGCGGGCATCTGCGGCAATGTCAGCCATCGACACCCCTGTTCGCTTCTTCCCCCTTCCTGTTCGGAACCACTTTGCCCGTCTCGCTTGTGTGCATCTGTCCATCGTCAGCAAATGAGAACTCAAACACCCTGGCCGGGTGTCTACCGTCTGCCCTGTGCAGTGTTGAGCGATTCCAGATTCCCGCGCATCCTAACGACCTCAGGAGGCGCTGCAGCCTGTTTCACATGAACCCTCGGGGGACGGCTGGACCAAGACCCACCCTGCTCGATTTTCTGAATAGTCGCTAAGAAAATGACTCACCCAGGAACCTAGCTGTTCCTCTGGAAAACAAAACCAACTGTTTGCTCAAGGAGTCTCGATCCTGTGGCTTAAAGTCCCCAGGACTGACTTCAGAAGCCTGCTGGAGATCAGACATGTTGACAGAATGTGTGATTCAAAGGAAGGAAAATGGTGAGATATTGATCGCCTGTACCTGTGAGTGTGGCAGGGTGATGCTTCGCACGGCATCTTCCTTAACGACACCTACAGACCTGCGCGCACACACTGCATCTGCCCATGGCCTCATCTTACAGACGAGAAAAGTCAGCACACTCCATCCTTTTCCTGAGTCCCAGAGCCTGAGTGTCTGGTGTGATTTGGCTTCAAACCCTACGGGACTCCCCAGGTGGCACAGTCGTCCTTGGGAACAGGAGAATTTCATTAGAATTAGTTTAGAAACCTTGAGAGGCCACTCTGTATAGTTCACTCCAAGAGGTTTAACAAGGGGAGTTGTTCGCCAGCATTTTGGAAGAGCTGAGGGAACCAGCTGGTGGTACCAGCGCCAGGAAGCCCCTCTTTCCCCTGGGATGGCACCCGGGTCCCAGAAGTGCAGAGCCACCCCTGCCAGGGCCAAGGGAGCCTGCAGCTCCCAGACTCGCCTCGCCTCTGCTCTCCGTGGGGGAAGCATACGCAGGCTCACTGTGCTCTTGGGCCTGAGCGTCCCGCCCGACCTCATAAAACATCAGCAGTGGGTGATCTGACACCCACTCCAATTCCTCCTTTTACCCTGTAGCTTGCTTCACGGAAAGATAGGGCTCCTACCCCTGGACTCAGCTCAACCAGCGCTAAGCGATCACTTTCGGTGTGCTTAGCACCCCTAGAGGCAGCGGGAGAAATCAACGTGAAGATGACCTCGGTGAAGATGAGCCAGCAGGCAGACCAGTGTTGAGACCAGGCTTCAGCCCCTCCCTACGGGAGCTCACAGGAGGACAGGAACGGAGCCGGGCTGCGCCAGGACATGCTGGGCACAGCGAGCGGCTTCCCAGCAGCGCTGCTGCAACAGAAAATTTACTTGGAAAATTCATGAGACTTTGTTCAGGAACAAAAACAAAAAAGGCAAGCAGGGTCCATGCAGGTGCACGCTGACATGCCTGAAATGTGCCCACACACCTTGAATCCTCGCTTCAGGAAGACCGAGGTCATCTTCACGTCGATTTCTCCCACTGCCTCTAGGGATGCTAAGCACACCGAAAGTGATCGCTTAGCACTGGTTGAGGTTGAGCTGAGTCCAGGGGCAGGAGCCCTATCTTTCCGTGAAGCAAGCTACAGGGTAAAAGGAGGAATTGGAGTGGGTGCCATATCACCCACTGCTGATGTTTTATGAGGTCGGGTGGGAAAGCTCAGACCGCAGAGCACAGTGAGACGCACTGTATCCCCAGAGCGGAGGCCACAGCACGACTCGGGTCCAGAGCCGGAAATGCGGACGTCGCCGGGCTGGGCGTCTGTCCCAGCTCTGACGGACCGCCCGCTCCCAGCGTCTCGGGCTCCTGCTGGAGGCTGGCAAGCCCTGTGTCCGCTCCCGGATCAGCTCCCCACACGGCTCCCCGGTTTCAGTTCACCACAACAGGCTCTGCCTCCTTCGTCACAGGCCCTCCTCCCCGCATCCGACACAGGCCACCCTCTCTGCGTGTCTGTGTCCAAACCTCCCTTTTCCTCTAACCACCAGGTATCTGGCTACAGGCCACCCGCCCACAGCATGACCCCACAGCCCTGTTTCCAAATCCACTCCCGTCCTCAGTACTGGGGTTTAGAACGTCAAGGTGGCGCTAGAGGCAGAGTCCAACCCTGGCTCCTGGGAAGCGCATGAGAGCCCCAAGGCTCCTGCACAGATACCTTGTCAATAAACCGTCCAGATAACTACGATGCTCCTTCTGGGGCACTAGCTCCCATTTCCCAGACATTCTAGGAATGTGTAAAACTTTCAGTAATAGCAAACGTTGCATAAGATGACGTCTAGTCTTTTAGAGCCTGCTTTCTCCAGGAATCCCGTGGGACGCTGCACACACGTGACTTCATCTTCATGCTCACAGCTGCTCTCCACGTAGCCCCAGCATCACCCTTCAGAGCAGGTGGAAGCCGAGGCCTGGGTTGCCGGGCAGCTGCTGGAGGCTGCAGGTTAGTAAGCTGAGGAGTTCCATTTACGTCCAGGTCAGCCTGACTCTGAGACAAGCTGCTCCCCACCACATCCACCAGAGGCACCCATCAAGAGCTCCTGTGGCCTCTGCCTGTCATGCCCTTCCTCCCTGCGGACCCAGAGAGGCCCCTGACATCAAGGCTGCCCTGTCCCAAGTCCTGAAATCCTCATGCCTCTGTGTCCCTCTTCCCAGCTCTGAGTCATGGAACCAGACAGGAATTCTCACCCTGCATTAGTCAGTCCGCAAATGCTGGCCTTCAGTACCAGCCTGGCCTCCCTAGGTGCATGGGCAACGCCCCACCCATGCACACACACACACACTCGCACACACATGCACACACGTGCACACACATGCACACACGCGTGCACACCCATGCACACACCCACACACGCGTGCACACCCATGCACACACACACAATCGCCTTCTGGCAGAGCCACAGGCAACATGGGCACAAATCATTACAGTCCTTTGGTCGTCGTTGAAGAGACGAGAACTTAAATACCTCCTGCTGTGGTCACCGCCGTGGCCTCAGACGTGAGGCTGGGGCTGCGAGAGCCCCCACCTGCCCCCTGAGAGCCATGGAGCAGCTCGATCCACAGCCACAGCCCACACATCGCTGTGGGTCACGGCGAACAGAGCTCACAGGTGGGCAGGGAGACATGGGCGCCCTTGGCAGCACCGCCCCCAACCCTAACCCTAACCCTAACCCTAACCCCAACCCTAACCCTAACCCCTGTCAGCACCGCCCGTAACCCCAACACACTTCACCACGGAGGCAACGTTTATGCCCCGGAAGCTTACCTGTTGGCCAGACAAGCCACCGAGGCCAGCAACTCCCTTGTGTTTTTCACACAAGGACTCAAAATATTGGACGACTTTGCGTATAGCACCAGGAGGTGTTCCATTTCCTGCATGAGAACAGGGAAAGAAAATCAACTGAGGTCAGTTCCTCTTTTTGTTTAAAAAGATATACCCCCCCCCCACCTTTGCAATGTGCCCCAACCGCAGATTCTAGAAAGTCCCCTTTGTCCCCCTGTCCTGGCAAGCCAGGGACATAGGACATCTTTGTGAGAAGGCGTCTGTAAGAGAAGCTAAAGGGAAAGCACCCCAAACAGAACTTTCGGGAAAACTTGTGCTGATTTCATAGTTTAGGCCAGTCGTGATAGAAGTCAGTCCTGCAAGTCAGAATTCAGACAGAGTAGAAGTTGCGAAAGTCCGTTCACAGCATAAGCAGCTGGAAGATACCGGAGACGCCGTCAGGGGCTGTGTGTCCTGTGATGCAGGCGACGTGCTCCCACTCGGGCACCTGAGCCGCGTCGGTGCCAAGCCCAGAGGCAGACAGCTTGGGAATCCAGTGCGGGAGCTGTAAACATACCTGCCTTTCGTTTTATTTCAGTAACCCACTCTATTTTTGACAGACGGCTGGGCCATGTGGGGTTTTTTCATTGCATAAAATCTAAGAAGAAATGAAAGCTTGCCATGCAACCTTTGCTCATCAAATGGACCCCACCGGAAAGGAAAAGCCAGGTGTCACCACCCCGGGGTCTGCTGTTTGGAAGGTGCAGAGGAGCAAGGAACTGAAGCAGCGTCACAGCAAACTCGCCCCTCCCCCCGAGCCTGCCCTCGGCCCCGCGTTGCCTAGTGGCACGCCGGTCACTCGCCCAGCACCGCCGGCCAGCCCCGCGACAACCCTGGGGACCAGGGTTGCAGAGAAGCCAGGGTTCAAAGCCAGCCTCAGGCACCCGCTCAGGGCCCCCGACCCCGGCTTCAGCTCAGTGTCCTGACCCTCCCAGGGCCTGCTGTTTGAACATCTGCCACCGTCCGTCTCCAAGAGTCTGGTCTTCACTCACAAACCATCTGATCAGGAGACATTTTAGAAAGCGAAAAAATAAATGCAATCCAAAAGCGAGAACTCAGCTTTAAAATTGGGTATATGTGGCCTGCCTGCAGCCAAACCACCAGCTTCTGCCTAGTCTCCTCCCGAAGCCAAAGCTGGGGTTTATGACCCTGCAGAGAGCCCAGGGCAGAGCTCAGAAAGGAGAGCGTTCAATAGACAAAGGAGGGGGGAGTCGGCCTGGGGGGTGAGACCGGGGATGGGGAGGCCTGGGGCTGAGCGCGGGGGTGAGGGGGTGAGCCTGGGGGTGAGGGGCAAGGCCTGGGGGGCATTGCGGTGTGCGGGAGGCCTGGGGTGGGGCGGCCCGGGGGGAGAGGTCCCTCTGCTGCTAATTGACTGCAGTGCTAGACCCACCGGCTGACAGAAAATGCTTATCAGAGAGAATCTCCCCAAGCTGATCATAATTGATGCAATGTTCTGTGTCAAATCACTTCCTGTTTCCTGATTGTGGATAAGAACACTGTGATTTAATCAGAGCATTTGCCACAGTTCAGAACCCCTGCAGATGAAGCCAGGTGCAGCCTGCCCTTCACGGAAACACCAGGGTGATCCAGGATGCAAGGCGTCTGCTCACAACCACGGCCACAAACCAGCCACAGCCACAGGCACACCCACAGGCACAGCCACAGGCACAGCCACAGGAGGAAAAACTGCAGACGCCCCAGGAAATAGGGAGGACGAGTCCACAGCAGACCCCCCGCCTTGCCAGAAGTTAGCTCGTGAGGCCGTCAGCTCCTGGAAGAAGCTGGGTGGAGGGGACGCAGGTGGAATCGCGGTTCTAGCTGGTGCCTCCGCTCTAACCCACACTCGTTCAGGCAGAACTGCTGGTTCATCCTCGCTTCGCGTCTGAACAAATCTAGAATCAGAAAGAAGGGACCTGTGCACAGATGCGTGGCCTGCAGGCTTGGGGTCTGGCCCCCCAGCAGTGCCTTCAAGCCCTCCGGCTCTCGGGGAGGGACACAGACAGGGAGGCCCTCCGCCCGACAAGCCCTTCCTGAGCCTCAGGGAGCTCCGCGCCTCCTGAAATGGACCCTGAGCCCTGCATGTGTCCCAGGCACGCCTGCAAGCACTAAAGGTGCAGAAGCGTAGGAAGATGAGCAAGGTCTCTGCTCTCACGAAACTCAGAATATTCCAAGAGTGGAAGCGGCAGATGAAGCAATAACAGCTGAGGCACACAGGGTAGACGAAGGGACAGCAGTGACATGGGCGGGCCACAGAGAGCTCTGGGTGTGGGGGGCCACGCTCAGGACACGGGGTCAGTGAAGGCTCCCCACGCTCAGGACATGGGGCCAGTGAAGGTCCCCCACGCTCAGGACACGGGCCCAGTGAAGGCTCCCCCACTCTTAGGATACAGTCCAGTGAAGGCTCCCCCACGCTCAGGACGTGGGGCCAGTGAAGGCTCCCCCACAGCACGGGACCCATGAAGATGCCTAGAGGCGCCACTGGGACAAGAGACAAGTCTGCAAAGCCCCTGAGCTGTGGACACGGCCGGTGAGGGCCAGGGTGGGCTGTGAAAGGGAGGGCTCCATGGTGAGTGGAGGGGGGTCCCACTTTGAGCTCAGGGGACCACGGGAGAGCAGCAGGCTTCTCCCTGAGTGGAGTGGGAGCCACAGAAGGGGGTTGAGCGGAGGTCCCCGCCCCTGGCTGAGCTCACCGCAGGCCTGTCTGGGCACTAAAGGCTCAAGGGCATCAGGGGGTCACTAAGGAGGCGGTGGCATTGAACCAGGGGAGAGCTGCCGAGAGCCGGATCAGCAGGCAAAGGGCGCTCCAGACGAGTGTGAGGGCAGAGCCTGCAGGATTTGCTGATGGACCAGGTGGGGAGGGAGGGGACAGCCAAGGGTCACCCGAGGGTTTTGACCTCCGCCACAGGAAGCATGGCCTGACCGGGAAGACGAGGGAGCCGCTGAGACTGCCTCCTCTGCAGACGATCGTAGCTTCATCGCCCCCATGTCCCCTCTGTGCATGTCCAGAGGACTCACCCCAGACTCATCACCATCATGTACGAAAGCCTTTCAAAGGTCTGCATTCCCATTCTGACAGAAATGGTGAAGAGATGTCTTTTGGCTGAAACATGACCCTTAGTTCATGTGGTGAACACATTCCGAGGGAGACTGCCGTGTAACCCCAGGAAGACAAACTCTGCACACGGAAAACTCCATGTTTGCCAACCACGCTCTCTTTTCTCAGGAGAATCTAGATGCAAATTACTCGCTTCTACCAAGAGTCAGGCATTCTGCCCGCTTCTGTGTACATGCGAGAAGGGCTGGAAGCCAGCAGTGTGGGTAGGGACGCCCAGGTCCCTAAAGGCACACCTGAGCCTCTCAGCAGACAGAAGAGCGAGCCCCTCCTTGCACGTCGCTGCTGCCTTTCTCTCCTCTCGGAATCCCAGGACACAGCGTTGCCTTGAAGTCTGCGGACCCCAGCCTCTTGCTCTCCAGTTTCACTCTGCCTGACAAGGCACCACGTGCGTCTTTATAAAATGCCAGCATGGCAGTCCTCTCCATCTCTCACTTTCTTCAGCCTCTTCCCATTGCCTACGAGCCAGAGCCCCAACTCCCGACTCCCGGAGCGTGCACCCCACCCTCCCCGGGTACAGCTCTCTCCTCACCGGGCCTGACCCCCCGTCCCCCTGCCAACCCCACACTGAGCCTCCGGAGACCGTTCTCTTAAAGTCCTGAACACGACACAGTGGCCAGGGCTCCCCCCGCACTCTCCGATGCCCGCAGCGCCATCCGCTGTGCTGTCAACGCCTCCCCATCCTTGCAGACACACCTCCCACGATCAGTCCTGAGAGGCCTGCCAAGATCCCCCCGCAAGGTCGGGCACTCCTCGCAGACACACCTCTGTCACCACCCTGCGCGTCACGCCCATCCCTGGTGTCTTTGGCCCTGACTCACCTGGAAGCCCCACTTCCCAGGCTGCAGCCTGAGGCACCTGCTGCCTTTGCAGAGAGCGAGCCTCCTGCCCGGAAGCACACGACTGTCTCCAAACTGCGGTCTCAGAGCTCACGCTGTCCAGTTTGTTACCCTCGGACCTGGAAGCGCGATCTGGAGCCAGGAAGAGTGTGTGAAGTGTATAGAACAAGCGTCTTAAACTAAAGACCGAAACGCAGGCGAAAGAGGCGGCAGACACCTTCAGAAAGCCGGCCAGCGGTTCAGGGCCCCAGAGGAGGGTGAGACAAGGAGATGCGAACTGCGAGACAGAGCCTGCGAGTGGCAGGCCTCAGAGCCCCAGTTTAGAATTCCGAGCAAGCAGGAAGCACCAGGTCAAGGCTGAAGACATCCCAGGCGAACCGAGAGACTCAGACATTAACGTCAGGAAGGGTCATTCACTATCATGGAAGAGTTATTAGACATCGTAGAGATATGTCAATCTCATATAAGTAGTCTCAAAGCTATTAGCAATGTCATTAGCAATGACCACGTTAGCAATGAGGTCACAGATTCCCTACAAATGAAAACAATCAGGTCCCTGTTAAACACGATACGTGAGAATAATTTTAAAACTTTCAAAGATTATTACTTACAAAAGGCTTTATTCAAATTCAAGGCTAACAAAAAAGCCTGGCCAGAAAACAAAGTAATTATAGGAGTTACGACGGGAACTTTTGAAAAGTCAAGTCAGAGTGGAATTTAAAACTAGAAGATGCTTGAGCAGAGCATTTAGAACAGAGCAGGCACGTGATGAGGGCAGCGTGAGGCTGGACCAGAAACGGGGCAGACAGCGACTAGCGACGAGCTGCCCAACGGCACTGTCGGCAGCCAGGTCTGCAACGACAGTGTCACTGCCTGAAGGACTAATTAGAACGAAAACGCTGAGTGTCTCCTCTTAGGAACGGGAGGAGGGTTTGGAGGAGAATGGATACACGTGTATGCGTGGCCGAGTCCCTTCCCTGTTCGCATGAGACTGTCACAACATTGTTAATCGGCTAGACCCCAATACAAAATGTTTCTGCTGTAAAAAGTAAAAATTAAAAAAAAAAAAAGACATTCGTGATGTTGATGTGCTCTGAAAAAACATGTTATCTCTCCAGGATGAAAGTGCATTGCGTATATCAAACTGCAAAAATAAAACTCTAATACAACCATTAAAACATTAAAAAAAAAAAAACCAGAAATCACAAGTATGACAAAGACATTTAGAATTAAAAGGCAGCCACACACAACTGCAATGCCAAAGAGATCCACCTAAACCAAGATGACAGGGCACCGTTCAAAATTGCAAAATCAACCAAGAAACATCGAAAGATACAAACAATAGAGGGAAATAAGACTAGGAGTCATAAACAATGACGTCTATGAGAAAACTGCATTAAAAGGAGCACAGAAGTCCCAACACTCTCATCAGACACGCGATGCGCGGTGAAGAAGGGCGATACAGGCTGCAATCTCTACCTCAGGGAAACAAAACTAAAAGAAAAGGTGAATTTGGGAAAAAATCTAAATAGTTTTTAAGTTAGATAAATAAAGCAAAACTATTACTACAAACAAGTTAGTAATTAATGGTGATAAAACTACATTAGAAACAGTGAGTTTCTTTGGGGGGAGGGCTCCAAAATCACTGCAGATGGTGATTGCAGCTATGAAATTAAAAGACGCTTGCTCCTTGGAAGGAAAGCCATGACCAACCTAGGCAGCATATTCAAAAGCAGAGACATTACTTTGCCGACAAAGGTCTATCTAGTCAAAGCTATGGTTTTTCCAGTAGTCATGTATGGATGTGAGAGCTGGACTATAAAGAAAGCTGAGCACTGATGAATTTATGCTTCTAACTGTGGCATTGGAGAAGACTCCTGAGAGTCCCTTGGACTGCAAGGAGATCCAACCAGTCCATCCTAAAGGAAATCAGTCCTAAATATGCATTGGAAGGACAGATGCTGAAGCTGAAATTCCAATACTCTGGCCACCTGACATGAAGAACTGACTCATTGGAAAAGACCCTGATGCTGGGAGAGATTGAAGGCAGGAGGAGAAGGGGACGACAGAGGATGAGATGGCTGGATGGCATCACTGACTCTATGGACGTGAGTCTGAGTGAACTCTGGGAGCTGGTGATGGACAGGGAGGCCTGGCGTGCTGCAGTCCATGGGGTCGCAAAGAGTCGGACAGGACTGAGCGGCTGAACTGAACCGCACTGAAGGCCACAGATGAAAACTCATGGACTGTAGTCAGGGGAAATTCGCATCCTTCATCACCTGCATTGTTATTCGAAACTGAAATTAAAGAAATGAATTCAAAACTACAACAGTACAACGCTTTCATCCTGAAATGGGCCGAAATTATTCTAATAGCAATTAAGCGAGGGGGCTGCAGGCTTCCCTGGCGGCATCGGTGGTAAGGAATCCACCTGTCAATGCAGGAGACCCGGGTTGGATCCCGGGGTCGGCAAGACCCCCCGGAGGGTGAAATGGCAGCCCACTCCAGTGCTCTCGCCTGGAGAATCCCATGGGCAGAGGAGACGGCGGGCCACAGCCCATGGGGTCACGAAAGAGTCGGACACGACTGAGAGGCCAAACAACACAAACAGGGACGCTGTAAAGAAATGTCCAGTCTCATCTCACACCAGTGGAAATGGGCGCGAGTGAGACCTCTCAGAATATGTCAGTAAGCAGCCAAAGGCTTGCAACGGTAGGCTCCCTTTGTCACCCAGCAATTCCACTCTTAGGGATTTATCTTGGGAAGATACACGATCACAGAAGTAGAAAAAGGTTTGCTTCCGAGCACCTTCCTCCCAGCATCGTCTGTGGCGGAGACCCTCTGGGAACGCAGGAGGAGCTAAGTGACAGGGCCCGTCCGGGGAGACCCTCGCAGTGACGAGCGCCCGGCGCTGCTCACACGGCCGACGGGTCTGTCTGTGCAGGCGAGCGGGAGGTGCAGCGGAGGCCAGGTTCATCACAAGCAGAAGTGCTCACAAGCACACGCGCCCACAGATAAGCACCGTGCCTTCACATCCTCACAACCCCGCCTGCCACAGAGGAGAAGCAAGGGATGGTCCGGGCTTGGGTTTAGACCTCTGTTTCCTAATTCTCTATCATGAGTGTGAGTAATTCGCCATCCTTCTGGTTAAACTTACTAGACGCAAACAGAACACCGTGAGGGAAGGCGGTGACTGTTGCCACTGACCTGCTTGATGTCAGTCTTCTGCACCCAGCTGAGCGGGGCCCTCGGAGACAGCGATGACAGGGCCCGGACTGAGCATGCGTTTGGACAAGTCGCTCCTTTAACTGAAAAGAAAGGGTCTCAGAGAAGGCAAGGGACTCGCGAGGCCCACTCAGAGCTCTGGACAGAATGGGGGTCAGCATCTCCACCACCAGACTCAGCTCAGGACCCCGGCTCTACAGGAAATGACTTCTTCCCTGTGTAACTGAAAAGGAGAGCGGGGAAGTGCGGCTTTTACTAACGTGAAGACCCCTCGTTATCCCCCCGCCCATCACTGAACACAACTCGATGGCAGGAGTGCCCGCACGTCACCCCAAACTTGATCCCAGCGCCACAGAGGGGCGGCGGAGGCGGGGACACGTGTCCGCCTCCCCCAGAAGCACGTGGGTTCCGTCCTGGCTGCGCTGCGGGGAAGACGCCCCTTCTCTGTCGTAACCCCGGAGAAGCCAGTACTGAAGCGCACCCCCGAGCTTGTTTTTAAATCTGACTGGATTGCAAAGGGTGGTTTACTCTCCAGGGTGGGGCCAGCAGTCGGGGCGCCTGTCAAGTGGCTCCAGGAAGTCCCCTCAGCTAAAGAGGAATTGTACTCACAGCTTTCGCCTGACGTCTCCCCCTCAAGGGCTTTGAAAGTGATTATGAAAAGAGAATCCTTGAAAGGGAAAAGGAAAGTCAGACTTCCAGAGCAGCCTTGGTGGGTGCTCACTCAGGATGTGTGTCTCCATGGAGACCACGGTCGGCTCCGCAGCTGGAGAGGCAGCAATCACACCCTTGCGCTCGGGGTGGGTGGGGAGACACCAACTGCCAGAGACACACAGGGCACAGAGACCCTGCACATCCTCCTGAGGGTTCTCACCGTCCTGACGCCGAGACGAGGCCTGAGCCAGACTCCAGGATGTGACTCAGCAACAGCAAGGGAGTCCTCCGGTGAGGAGGAAGAAGCAGGCCTCCCTTGGGGGTGGGGGAGGTTCCCAGAAGATCAAGGCTGTGGAAGCATCTGGCCAAGTCAGAGATGGGAGATCAAAGGCATCGCCTGGGCTCAATGTTTATTCGACACATAGAGATTCAAGAACCAAACTTACGCTGAGTTGTCTCGACAGGTCACTACAATCAAACAGGAGAAGGGGGGGGGCAGGACCACGACTCGGAGGACTTGGGGCACCGGGAGCGGGGGAAGAGAGGCAAGTTTGATGAGGCGGGTTCTGCCTCCCCGGGTGAGCCGGGCATGCCCAGGGCTGGGCAAAGAGGCAGGCACACTCCTCCCGCGGGGCCCTCGTCGCCCCGCCGTGCCTCGAGGGTGGCCGCTAAGTGCAGCCTGGCCCTGGAGGAGCGCCAGGCAGGGTCTCGGGGTCAGAGCCAGCCCCTCCGGGAGGAGCACGTGCTGGCGGAGCTGCCTCTGGCCCGCGGGGAGCTGCGAGCGCCCCTGACGGCCTCCCCTGCGTGCTCGTGCACGTGCGAGCCCAGCCTTCACGCACTCATCCGGGGTCCGCCGCGCTCCAGTGCTGCCCGCCTCCCCCGCGTGCTCCGCACAGATGAGCCCAGCCTTCACGGACTCACCGGGGCTCCGCCCGCGCTCCAGTCCTGCCCACGGCCTCCCGGGCCCAGAGCCGCTGCCGTGTGCTGCCCCGGGCCCCCTGCCCGGCCTCCAGCTCGTCTCCCACCAGCCCGGAACGCGTGCTGCGTCCTCCCCCTGAGTGCTCCCAGGCCTCACACAGAAAGCCCAGTCCTCCCCCCCGCCACCCCCGAATCCGGCTGGGCTCATCCCTCCTCCTGGAACTTGCCCCCGGTCCCGCACTGGGGCCTGATACCCCCCTCCTGTGCCCACCCTAACCCTGCACACCTCTCAGCTTGCATCCGTATTCCCCACCAGCTGGGACTCCTCTAGGGGCAGTTTCCGTCTGTGTCCCCAACAGACCTCGTCCGAGGCCTGCCTGCCGTGCGTGATCAGCTCTCAGGGGCTACAGCCCATGCCCCAGCCATGCAGGGCCGCAGCCCAAGCTGATCCCCACTGGCTTCTTCTGCCCCCTGCACGGGGACCCCCCACCCAAGGCAGCCTGGCCCCCAGGAGCACCTTCCACCCCCAGCGCCCAGGGCTGCCTGCACAGCCAGGACACGCAGACCCACGGGGTGAGAGACACACACGCCCCGGGGCAGCCTCCCTGCCCCGCTCCCTTCCCTGTGATTCAGCCATCAGGTCAGTGCTTGCTCGCTGGAGGGGCCCGGGAGAGTCTGGTGAGTGAACAAGGAATCATGTCCATGAGCTCCTAGCTTCCAGACCAGGGGTCAGAGGGTGCAGAGGTCAGAGACCAGGCCGGGTTGGTCCAGATGCCCCTGGGTGCAGACAGCCTGGGCTGGTCACTTGGCGACTCCCAGTCTGAGTTTTCCCAGCTTAGGGTTGTAATTATCAATGTACCTTTCGTCTGGGGAGGTTTGCCTGAATTATGAAATGACCGCACATGTGAAAAGTCATTATAAGCCCCAGAGCCCTTCATTCATTCATGTTCATTCTGAATGTGTATCAGGTGCTCAGGACATGGCAGGTTCTGACTGAGAAACTGCAGATACAGTAATTTTCACAAAGCCCCACAAACACCCCTTTCCTCCAAGCTTTCACAAAAAGCACAGCCTGCTCGGCATCCTAGGCCGCTTTATGATAAACACGTAAAATGTGTTCGTTAAATATTTGCTGAGAAATCAATGCATGCTCGCAGCGAATTCCTTTACAGTGAATTTATCTTCTCAACAAAAGCCTTTCCCTTATCTAAAGTCACAAGGAGATCACTTACTTCATCCGTCCAATGTATACTGAGTATCCACCTGCTCTCTGTCAAGAATCTGCTAATGTGGAAGTAAGCAGCCTGAAGCTTTCCTGCTCCAAAACCGGCAGCATCAGTGGGCTGGGAGGGGGGCCAGGGGACGAGTCGGCAGGAAAGACAGAAACATCTCAGGACATAAAACACTAGAAACCCTGCAAGGCCAGGGGTGGCGGGGGGGAAAGGGGGGTGGGGGGGGTAGGGGGCATGGCACGGGGGTGGTCAGGGCAGGCTTCCAGGTGGAGGTGATGACCCTCGAGCCAAGTCTTGACGGATGAGTTTGGGTTTTTTCAGAATGAGGGCAGGCTGGCCTGTGTAGAGACCACTGTGTGGGGAAGACCCCGTCGGAAGACTCCCGGGCACGTGGCTGAAGATGGAGTCCAGATACCAGAGGCCAGGGTGCAGAAGCCAGCACTGGGCTGGTACCCACTCTCCCCAGGGGCCGTGGGGGTGACCAGCGGAGGCCAGTGGAGGAGGAGGAGCCTCCTTAGAGTTCGCAGATGCGGGACAACTCCAGCGTCCATGAAGGCTGTTCTCATCGGTGGTGGGAGGCTTGTCCGGAGGCGAAGAGATTGGAAAGAGGGGCTTTGCGGGGAAGCACCAGCTGCCTCCAGACAGAGGAATTCTGAGCTAAACTCAGCTCTTTCTCCTAGTTCACCTCCGTCTGCAAGAAGAGATCCTCATTCAGCTCCCCCACAAGTCTTCAACAAGCAGCCACTTCAGCTGTGGGCGCTGCAAGCTACCCTCAGGCCAGAATGCATCGCGTGGACTGCATCTGGGGCTTCCGGGGAGAGGGCGAAGGCAGCAGCGTCCACCCTCCGCCCTCAGCAGCTCCTCCAGCTCCCCGGCCCTTCGTTACTCAGTGGCTGGACCCGGCTGGGCTCAGCATCCCACCCAGCTCCTGCTGCCGTGGAGCCCCATCCCCCAGCCTCTGAAGGCTGTGCCCCATTTGTCATTAGAGTGAGGACCAGGCGGCAAAGGCGTGTCCACTGGGGTTGGAGAAGAGCTCTGGCCCCAGGCCATCGGCAGCGTGTGAGGAAGGGGATGAGCCAAAGGCTCGATGCTTCTCCCACGCGTGGGAAGGCGCTGTCATCCCTGGACGTCAGAGCGTTTTCTTAACCTGTGCCCCCTGGCACCAGGGCTGGCCTGGGCCACCGCAAAGTGGAAAGAACAGAGGTGTGGAGTCAGAAAGATCTGGGCTTGAGTCCGTGCTCCACCTCTGACTTCAGGGCAAGGTAATCAGCCTCTCAAAGCCTCAGATTTCTCTTTTGGAAAGCGAGAACAAATCACCTCTCAGAGCCATGGGAAGGATCAGTCATGACGAAGTGAAACACTTATCAGTTTCCTAGAACAAAGTAGATGCTTAATGGACTTCAAGTGGACTTCAAGTGGCTCAGTGGTTAAGAGTCTGCCTGGCAGTGCAGGAGACGTGGGTTCAGTCCCCAGGTCAGGATGGTCGGCTGGAGGAGGACATGGCAGCCCACTCCAGAATTCCTGCCTGGAGAATCCCATGGACAGAGGAGCCTGGGCAGCCATAGTCCCCGGGGTTGCAAAGAGCTGGACATGGCTAAGCACACACATGCACACAACATAATCTCACTTCTGAATTACGGCGTTATCCTGAATTTCATAATGATGTCTTTATCATTAACACAGCAGGTTATAATAAATGGCAAGTTTCTAGCTTTAGGCTCTTACCCTGTGAATTTTCTTGAACGCCTCCACCAGCTTTCCTTGCTCCAAGCTGCTATGAGGCAGTGTCTGATCTAATGCAGTATATAGACCACGCTGGCTGATCTAACATAACACACAGACCACACTGCTTCGAGGCATGCCTTCCCTCGGGGACACCGTGACCTCAACCCCTCGGGGACACCGTGACCTCAACGCCGCACGTCCTGGACAGGTGTGAACCCCTGTTCTGAGTGAGAAAAATACGAGGTACAGGATAACACGGTGGAACTTCACTCTCACAACGGATTTGTTCCAAGAACTGTATCCTGAGGAGTGTTTTGAGTGTCTCCCTGTTCACTCGTGAAGGCCCACAGGTAGACACACGGTCCCAGCCTCCGCTCCCGGTCTCACTGAGTGCTGTAGGCCCCCTCCCAGCAGCTGCAGCCTGCACCCCCTGGTCTAGACCCTGCCTCACTCCCCGGGCTCATCCATGCAAACCCTGCGGGTCCCTCTCCACTCAGCCCTCGGCCGCCCAGCAGCTTCCTCTGCCCGCCTCGCTGACCCCTAGGCTGCTTAGAGGTGCTTTCCCACCAACGAACTCCCTCCAAGTGACCATGTGTGCGAGTCTCACCTGAGTCTGCAGTTTTGCCAAACGTAAAGCCGTCTCTCGGAGAAAGCGATGGCACCCCACCCCAATACTCTTGCCTGGAAAATCCCATGGACAGAGGAGCCTGGTAGGCTGTAGTCCATGGGGTCGCTAAGAGTCGGACACGACTGAGCGACTTCACTTTCACTTTTCACTTTCATGCATTGGAGAAGGAAATGGCAACCCACTCCGGTGTTCTTGCCTGGAGAATCCCAGGGACAGGGGAGCCTGGTGGGCTGCCATCTATGGGGTCGCAGAGTCAGACATGACTAAAGCGACTTAGCAGCAGCAGCAGCAGCAAAGCCGTCTATGGCACAGGTTCATCCAATCACCGGGGCACGTAGAGAAATCACAGGTTCAAACCCGCAGCCTCGACCCATGTGAAATGGAGACCATGGCCTTGGGAACATGCCTGAAAAGACCCATGGCACCCCCAGCCATGACCTCCAGGGCCACTCCAGGAGCCGAACGCGCAGCCTCCTGATTGCCCTATCTGCCCCCAAGAGAAAGTCCAGGCCCATCGCCTCCACAAGGTCACGGTCAGCACCTCGGGCGGCTGCCAGGCTGAGTCCCAGGCCTTCCTGCCGGATCCTCCCAGCACCCTCACAGAAGACTCCAGAGCCTCTGAGAGATGCTGGCCAGAAGGCCACTCCTGACAGAGCACAGAAGCAGCTCTTACTGGGATTCCCTGAGCAAATCTCCAAAGCTCACATTTACCACATGTTCCAAGACACCCCTGGAGAAGGCTCTGGCAGCCCACTCCAGGGTGCTTCCCTGGAGAATCCCATGGACAGAGGAGCCTGGCATGCTGCAGTCCATGGGGTCACAAAGAGTCAGACGTGACCAAATGATTCACACACATACCCACACACACACCAAAATGCCATCCATCAGGAAAATCAGGCCTTAGAGAACAGGAGGGGTTCAAAGGGCACCCGCTGGACAGGAGTCCAGAAAGCAGGGGTGAGCGGAGCCACAAGCCACGGACGAGGCCGAAACAGGCAAGCTGGGGTGGGTTCTGTGTGTCTGAGGCCCCAAGGAAGAGCAAGTGAGTGGGCAGCACGTCTGGAAAGGGTGGGGGCCGGTTTGTTCGAATGGCAGGCCCACCATTCTCTCCTGAAGGTCCTTGCAAGAGTGTGAAATGAACAAGACCACTTAGGAAGATCTGTCCTCATGGCAAGACTCAGAATGGATTGCCGAAGCATCAGGAGCCTCAGAAGAGATTCCAGGGGCAAAAATGTAAAGTTCCGGAGCCTGGGCAAGGCTAAGGACACAGCTCAGGGTCCCAGCTGATCACCAGGGTCCTGGTCACCTGCCAACGAGCATCGCCCACCCCCTGGAGGAGGCAGAAAAGCCACAGCCCGAACGTCACAGGTCAGAAAAGGGGAAGAGCCTCCGAGGGCGGCTGCCACAGCAAAGACACTCCTCACAGCGAGGCATCAACGCAGAAGTCAGAGGGTCCTCTGCTAAGCTCTCATCGCAGTCTCCTAAAGAACTAGATGGAAGGGGAACTACCCTGGGAAACACACCTCTGTCTTGAATTGTTGTAGATGATGCAAAATCGGACACTGCAGGTCCGGAAGTCGCATGTCTATAAATTTTTAAACTCAACGTGAGAAAGCACTTTGCGGTTGGAAACGCCGTCTCCGCTGATTTTGTGGCCTCGGCCCGGGCAGGTGTCCGGAACGCCTAAGTGCAGAGTGAGCCACGTGCCGCGGCCAGGCCATCACTCCCGGGGCACAACCGGAGGCCACACTTCCTCTGGTTCTGACCCCTGTAACTATCCAACAGTCACACACAGGCGAAAGCGAGTCTCCAAGAACTACATCTCACAGCAGGAAGGGAGGGGCTGACAGTCGGCCCACCTGGCTTGAGCGAAGTCCGTGGGCACAACCGTCTACCAGGCAGCGGGCGCTCTGCCCCCAAACGGGCGGGGCTGTGGTCCCTGTGACGTCACGGGACAGACTTCAGGCCACTCCCGGGTGTGCAGGCCTGTGTCCTGGCCACCACGGGTGCTGACCCGAGCTCCTGTGGGCAGCACGCCAGGCACCATCCTAACACAGGCCCAGGGATCTGCCCTCCTCACTCTGAGCATCCAGAGAGGGGCGCCATCCTAACAGGGGCCCAGGGATCAGCCCTCCTCACTCTGAGCATCCAGAGAGGGGCGTCGTCCAGCCAGCGGCTCAAGACAAAGGCCCCGCTTCCCGCCTGGCACCAAGCCGACCTGTAACCTTTCCCCCTGAAGCCCTGCAAACACAACCTCCAGTGACAGCTGGGGTTTAACCGGGCACCTCTCCGTGTAATACCCCCATTATATCTGTAACTCCCCTTTCGGGACTGACCCTGGAAGCCTGGCCTGAGGCGTCTGCAGGGGAAGTGCAGGCGCCCGCTGACCTGGGCTCCAGGGAGGCTGCAGGGTCCCGTCTGTTAGTGGGCCCCCCAGGCTGAGGTCCCACAAGCTAGCCCCCTGGGGTGGGGGGGTCTCTGCCTTTAAGACTCAGCTCGCAAACCTTTCCGCTGGTGCTTCTTCCACACCATCCTGCCCTGAGCCAGTGGCTGCATCCGTCCATTGATTTATTTCCTCTCTGAAGGAGTGTGTCCCAAACCCTCCCCACTCTCTGGCCCTGGGAAGGCAAGCCTAACAGCAGACCCTCTTCTGCTACCCGAGCTTACGGTGTGGTGACAGGAAGGTGGTTGTTATTCAGTCGCTCAGTCGTGTCCGACTCTCTGAGACGCCATGGGTTACAGCCCACCAGGCTCCTCTGTCCACGGGATTCTCCAGGCGAGAACACTGGAGTGGGTTGCCATGTTCCACGCCAGGGGATCTTCCCCGTGCAGAGACTGAGCCCACGTCTCCTGCGTTAGCAGGCGGACTCTTTACCACTGAGCCACCAGGGAAACCCGATAGGGAGGACACGAGGCAATAAGCAGTTATTAATAAAACCGTGTCATGAGAAGGTCTGTGTAACTAGTTGTGTAAGTCACGTGCAGCCATGTTCCAATTTCGTGCAATCTTCAGCCACGTTTAATTTTACCTCCCCTACTAAAGTTCGGCTCCTTGCGGTCAGGGAACGTGTGTCTGTCTTAGTTCCTGACATGCTGATTTACACACGAAAGCTACCTGATAGACGCTCATGAATTTTATCTGATGACTCAGTGAGGCAACTGGTTGGCGTCCACACTATTGCTCACCTGGAGTGCCTCCGCCTGAGTAACGCACAGCAGACACAGCCCCTGGGCACGAGGGGTCTCCCTCCCCATGGACTGGGGGCTGGAGCTCGGGGACCAGGGCAAAGAGCAGCCCGCATGGGCCTCTCGGCAGGTGACACCTGGAAAAAACTTTGTCCCCACCTCGCCAGGGAAAAGCCTCCTTTGTCTCATAAACATCCGTCTTCTCTGCCCCTGAGATCCACCATGCTGGTATTTTTATTGTGACGGTTCTGTTATCACAAAGGAGAAACCAGAAGAGGAAACAGAAGCGAAAAGCACGGCGACAGCCATTCGCTCACTTCCGTGGTCGGGAGCTCCGCTCAGCTCACGGCAGATCCTGCGCGGGGTGCCCTGTTCGGGCCTCCGGGGACCCCGGGCACCCCAAGTCAGCCCCCACTCCTGCCTCCCCACATTCTGCCGCCGGAGCCTCTCCTCCAGAGGTTTACTTGTCTTCTTGCTCCAAGTCTGGCCTGGAAGTATTAATTTCTTTTTCTTTGCACTTTCCGTTGCCACCCACAGCTGCAGATCACAGCAAAGCAGGGTAGGGCTGGGGGCATCCCCATGTGAGACCCCGACCCACAGCGGCGCGGGGGGCTGGTGCTTTATCTGCCCGTGGGGTGCTGAGCAGAGACGCATCGTCTCCCACGCCTCCCTTCTGCACCTTTGGAGCACGCTCATTGACATTTACAGACAAGGGTTTGCTTCTTCACCTTAACAACCCACGTGACTCTTAAATAAAAGGCAATGCTTTCTTCTTTTTCATAGAAAGCAGGCATACTCTAAAATACTGTATGTCATCCGTGCCGCGAGGATTAGATTACTCAGTCAAGAGTACACTGACGGATAATTGGATGGTAGAACTCTTCCTTGGTATTCTGGAACCTGGTTCTTGCTCTTTCTTTATACCCCGTGGTTACAGGGATAATGAAAATACTGAAAGCTTAAGGACACTGTCTCTTACTGGGCCGTATCAGAAACCACCACCCGCAAACTACCTTCCTTTCTAAGGGCAGACACAGGGCTGCGCGTCCACGGCCCTGGGCTGTGGGAACTTTGGACAAATAGCTTTCCCTCCCAGGATCCCAGTTCTCTCACTTGTAAATTGAGGCAATCTGCTGGACGTGTCTATGGCTATTTCCAGCACTTTCCATGAGCGGAGGGAGGTGGGCCCGGCTGCCCGCACGGCTTACGCTCTGCCGGCATGGCGGGAGTCCTGAATCGGTGTCTTGGAACAGATGCCAACGGAGACGCAGGAAACCCGAAGTCAAGAAATACCCCGCTCAGCACCCACTGATGCGTTATTATAAACAGCGTATTATAAGGAGACTCAGGCTCTTACAGCTCAGGTGGCCCCGGCGGGGGAACACCAAACCGCGGAGCCAAGCCAGGAGGAGGGGAGGAGAGCAGGGTCTGGAAAGGAAGCCGCAAGGAGCCGGCCCTGTGCTGAGCCGCCAGGCGGGCGCGGGAAGCGGACGCAGACACGAGGGGCCGGGGCCTCGGGACCGTAAGGAGAGGCGGCAACAGCCACGGGCCGGCGGGGCAACGCCCGGGTGAGCGAGGCGCCCACCCGCCTGTTTCCGAGGCCTCTTTTCTCTCAACAAGCAACAGTTCATGATCAGACAGCGGCGGGCGCCGAGGACCCGAGGGGAGGTGGACGCGGGCTGTGACAGGGGGGCCTCGGCTCCCACGGGGGCCTGCGGCGGAGGGTCTGCGATGCCCGGGAGGAGGGCGGCGGGAACCGCGGGGCTCTGGGGAGACTTCTGAGCAGAGCCACGCGGGCGCCTGGTCACAGCAGCTCATCTGGGTGGGGCCGGCGGGGCTGGCGCTGGTGCTGAGACCCCAGCGGGAACCCGAGGAGGGGTACGGAAGACGAGAGCAAGGTGGGCAGACTGCAGGCTGCTGCTGGAAGTGCGCGAGCCACGCGCTCGCCCGCCCGAGGGTGTCCCTTGCACCCGCAGAAGCCGCCAGGCGCTGAGGCCGCCCCTCCTCCTGGGCGGGCGGGGAGGGCGCGCGCTCCCAGAGGCTTCGCCTGGGTCCCTGCGCTCAGCGCCCTCTGACGGCGCTGGACTTGACACGGCATGGTTTCTGTCCTTAAAGCACAAGAAATCCTGCTTTCAAGTGCTCTAAAAATATAAGAAACCCACGGAACCGCCTGCCATGATCCGGGGGGAAGAGAGCAAGGAAGAGAGAAGCGCAGCCTCCCTTCCTCTTGGCAGCCTTCTGGGTCCAGATGGACTCCCGAGCATCTATTTTTCAAAAGCGCCGGTCCCCGCGCTCAGCGCCGGCAGCACGGCCTGAGCATCCTCTGAACCAGAAGGAGCGGCTACAGCCCAGAGCAGCGTTTGCCTGCCCCCTCCTCCCACCCCGCCAGCCCCCGCCCCAGCCCACCCCCGCCCCGTCACCACCCTGCAGCCAAGCGCAGCGGCTACCCGACCCCAGCAGCCCCCCCAGCCCCCACCACTGCCCAGGGCAGCGTCTGCCCGCCCCCCTCCTCCCGCCCCTCCCAGCCCCTACCCAGCCCCCCACCACCGCCCTGCAGCCCAGGGCAGCATCTACCCAACCCCCGCAGCACCCCAAGCCCCCACCATTGCCCAGCGCAGCCTATGCCCGCCCCTCAGCCCCCACCCAGCCCCCCACCACCGCCCTGCAGCCCAGGGCAGCGTCTGCCTGCCCCCTGCCTTGGGCCCCACAGCACCCTGCCAGCACCCACCCAACTGTCCTGTAGCCCAGGGCAGCGTCTTCCCGACCCCCTCACCCCCCCTGCCCCCACCACCACCCAGGGCAGCGACCGCCCGCCAACCCCCATCCCTGTCACAGCAGGGCGGTCCGGACGGCCAGACTAGGGCAATACTGACGTCTTATGGCTCCAAATCTGCCGTGGCTTTTAAATAATCGCTAACCTGTCCATTAAGGAAGAAAAGAGCCATCCATTTCGGGGGGGAAAAATATCTAAAAACTTCCCCCTTCCCCTTTTGAAAGCATTGCCCTTTTTATTTCTTTCATAAATAACAAGCTTAATCAATTATCTTGCCATTATCTGCAAGGAGAGTGTTTCTTGCCAGGTGAAATGTCCTCATATTTTAAGCATTGGCTTTTACGTTGTCGGTAAAATAGACGCCTTCCCCAAGGATAGTCCAGTAGCAGGCTTGGAGCCTAAAATTTCTCGTGTAGAAAAGAAACCCCCAACTAGGAAGGGGGTTGGGGTGCGTCGAAGGGCGACGGGGTGCAGCTGGTGCAGCTACCCTGCTCTCAACAGGAGCTGTGAATCGGGGGCCTTGGTCTCGTGCGTCCAGTTCTGTGACTGAATGGGAGGAGAAAACGCCTTTTTAATAGAAACCAGAAAGTAATCTCAAACCACCAAATACAGGGGTAAAACAAGGAAGTTGTATAACATTTGGTGAGGTTTCCTGTTGCAGCTTTCCTTGGCCAAACCCTCTGAGGGGTGGAATTCCTGGTGCTGGTCAGGATGGCACCACTCCATTCTATAGCGCCACTGGCAGAGAATTACATTTCCTGATACTGAGATGCCATCAGTTATAGGATGCACCATCTACTCATGAGCAGCTTTTCAGGAAACAAAGAGGCTCTGTTATAACAAAAACAACTATCAATTATCGGCCACATTCAATTTCAGAAACAGAGGTGAAAATATGCATGTTAGAATCAAGAAATATTAACTCAAAGGTCATCATCAATTCCTCATCTTTTAAAGACTTAAGCAAAGTGGGCTCATTGGAATAGAGGTCACGCTGCCCCAACAGCATCAGGGCTGAATTGAAGAAAGCAAGCAAAAGTACCTGCCAGGAGCTCCAAGGAAAAGAGCAGCCTCCAAAGGAAGACGCAGTGAACACCTGAAAGTCATTCTGTAAAAATATTAAGATTTACGTCTGGCATATCACTTCCTGTGAACAACGCGGATTACAAGACGTGAAAGTGTATGGCAGGCGCCCAGCAAACGAAAAGAAGCAGGCTCCGCTCCACTCGCTGCTTTAGCTCCAGCCCCTGCCTCACGCGAGGAGAGCAGTGTGAGTGAAGACAGACTTGCTCAGCAACTGGAAAAGTGCAGCCCCTGATTAATCTCCAAATTAGGGATTCCACATCCCATGGACTCAGGGCTGGTCCCTCCCCACCTCATCTGGAGCCCCCACGTCTTTTATCCACTCTTGCCCCCATCTGACCTCCCTACATGCCCCGCCGCCCATGGCCGCACGCCTTATCTGCCACAGAGACAAGACATCTCCACTGCACTTGTAAATCAAGAAAAGGCATCGCAATAATGTTGCATCTTCCTACACGACACCATGGCTTTTCTCTCCATTTATGTATTAAAAGCTCTTTGATTTATTTCATCAGCGTTTTATAGGTTTTCTCATCTAGACGTTGTACATACATAAGACTTTCTTTTTTGGTATGAATGCAAATGATGTCTTTTATATTGAATTCTAATTATTCACTGAGAATATATTTGAAAGCAATAAACATATGTGTATTAACTTTGCACCCCACAACCTTGTTGCAATCGCTTACTAATTCCAGGGCTTTTTGTTGCTGATTCTTTGGGATTTTCTATGAAGACAATCATGTTATCTAAAAATAACAGACAATTTGATTTCTTCCCTCCTAATCTGAACGCTTTCATTCTCTTTTGTCCTATAGCATTAGCTGGGAATTCGAGTACAATGTCTAACAGGAATGGTGAAGAAGGTAGCGCCTGCCTTGTTCGCAGTTTTAGGGAGAAAGTGTCTAGTTTCTCACTATGAAATATGATGCTAGTGGTCAGGTTTTTGTAGATGCTCTTGATCAAGCTGAGGAGGTTCCCTCTGCTTCTGACCAAATGTGTCTCCCTAAATTATATGTTGAGGTCCTAAGCCCTACTATCTTAGGATGTGACTGTATCTGAAGACAGACTCTTTAAAGAGGGAATTAAGTTAAAATGAGGTCATTAGGATGGACC
The DNA here is from genome assembly GCF_016772045.2 of Ovis aries. Lineage (NCBI taxonomy): Eukaryota > Metazoa > Chordata > Mammalia > Artiodactyla > Bovidae > Ovis > Ovis aries. The sequence continues at coordinate 1,660,177 of NC_056055.1, forward strand.
CTAGTCTAACATGACTGCTGTCCTTGTAAGAAGAGGTTATATGGATGTAGCCACATGCAGAGAAAAGACCTATCAGCCAAGGAGAGTTTCGGGGAGAAACAAGCCCTGCCATCTCTCTGATCCCAGACATGCAGCCTCCAGAATTACGAGACGTTCTGTCGTCTAATCCTCAGTTTGAGATACTGTATTATGGTGACCTCTGACCCTAGTTTGCTGACAGTTTTTATCACAAGCAGGTGTTGAATTTTGTCAAATGCTTTTTCTGCTTTTTGTCAAAAGCATTTTTTGTCAAAATGCCTTTTCACATCTATTGATGTGATCATGTGATTTTTCTACCTTAATTTATCAATGTGATGAATTATATTAGTTGATTTCTGAGTGTTCAACTAGCCCAGCATACCTGGAATAAATCCAGGTTGATCATGGTATGTAACTCCCTTTAAACACTGTCGAGCCCAGCTTGCTGGCAATTTGGGGGATTGCATTTGTAATCTTTGTAGATGCAGGTTTATGACCTATTTTCCTTTTCTCCAAAGTACTTTTTAAAAAATTTTTTCTTATAAGGCTGATCTGTTGGAGACAAATTCCCTCAATTTTTGTTTATCTGAGCAATTCTTTTGCTCTTGAATAATTAATTTATTGGACCATAACTTTAGGTTGATGAGCCTTTTTTCAGCTCCTTAAGTACTTCACTCCACTCTTTCATTTGCAGAACTTTTGAAGGGATGTCTGGTGAAATTTTCTAATCATTGTTTGGAAGCCGTGTGTTTCCAAGAGGAGCCAGGGAAGCTGGTCAGCAGGAATGCCAGCCTGCCACCAAGTGGGGTTTACTGACAGCCCCGCTCTGGGGTGACGGGGGGCACAGCACTCTGGCCTCTGATATAAGGGCCCAATCCCACCCCGAGGGCTCCACCCTCATGACCCAACCACACGAAAGGCCACACTTCCCAACACCATCACCTGGGTTTAGACTTCAGTGTATGAAACTGGATGAGGGTCGCTCAGTCACATCTGACTCTTTGCAACCCCGTAGACTATCCGTCCATGGAAGTCTCCAGGCCAGAATACTGGAGCGGGTAGCCTTTCCCTTCTCCAGGGATCTTCCCAACCCATGGATCGAGCCCAGGTCTCCTGCATTGCAGGCGGATTCTTTACCAGCTGAACCACCAAGGAAGCCCAAGAATCCTGGAGTGGGTAGCTGTTCCCTCTCCAGCAGATCTTCCCCACCCAGGAATCAGATTGGGGTCTCCAGCATTGCAGGTGGATTCTTTGCCAACTGAGCCACCGGGGGGCTTCCCTGATAGCTCAGTTGGTAAAGAATCTGCCTGCAATGCAGGAGACCTGGGCTCGATCCCTGGGTTGGAAGATCCCCTGGAGAAGGGAATGGCAACCCACTCCAGGATTCTGGCCTGGAGAATCCCATTCTACACAATAAAAGTTACATCATGAAACTGGGTGGGGGAACCCAAACTCAGTCCCCAACTTCCATCCCTGTATCTCTGTGAACCTGCCTGGTGTAGCCAAGGTCCAGAGAAGCTACCTATCAGGTTGCTACTAAATGGAAATCCCATAATAAGATCTGAACATGCTCTATACATGCCCACTTAAAACTCAGCATTCAAAAACTAAGATCACAGCATCCAGTCCCATCACTTCATGGCAAATAGATGGGGAAACAATGGAAACAGTGAGAGACTTTGTTTTCTTGGGCTCCAAAATCCCTGCAGATGGTGACTGCAGTGACAAAATTAAAGGATTCTTGCTCCTTGGAAGGAAAGTTATGACCAACCTAGACAGCGTATTAAGAAGCAGAGACATGACTTTGCCAACAAAGGTCCGTCTAGTCAAAGCTATGGTTTTTCCAGTAGTCATGTGTGGATGTGAGAGTTGGACCATAAAGAAGGCAAAGCACCGAGGAATTGATGCTTTTGAACTGTGGTGTTGGAGAAGACTCTTGAGAGTCCCTTGGACTGCAAGGAGATCCAACCAGTCCATCCTAAAGGAAATCAGTCCTGAATATTCATTGGAAGGACTGATGCTGAAGCTGAAGCTCCAATACTTTGGCCACCTGATGTGAAGAGCTGACTCATTTGAAAAGACCCTGATGTTGGGAAAGATTGAAGGCAGGAAGAGAAGGGGATGACAGAGGATGAGATGGTTGGATGGCATCACCGACTCAATGGACATGAGTTTGAGCAAGTTCCAGGAGATATTGAAGGCAAGGGAAACCTGGCGTGCTGTAGTCCATGGGGTCACAAAGAGTCAGATGTGACTGAGCAACTGAACAACGTACTCTATTCCTCACAAATGGGTTGCTCACGCCTTATCTCAGGTGAGCATCAGAGCGCCGCAGCACGAGAACCAGGATTGTCATAAACTTACAGGTTCCTAAGAAGCTGAGGTTTGAGAGTGAAGGTTTGCCCAAGGTCACTGAGCAGCAATGAGGGGGCTAGAGGTCAGGATTCTGGGGTCCAAATTCCCACTGCACAGACTGTCACGTGAATCATGCTAACTCTGTGCAAGAGGAATTTGGTTCACTTTGGGCTTCATCCAAGGAAATGCACTACTTAGAATGCCAGGTGGGCCTCAGCCTCACACTTTTTTCCTCCAACATGACCCAGTTTGGGAACCCAGTAGATAATTGGGCAGTCTGTTTCTCCCACTGTGATGCATTTTTTTGGGTCAGGAAAGAAGAGAAGTCATTCCGTGTTGTTAAATACCCAGATGGCACCATATAACTCATCTCCAACCATTTCTATTTTAAACATGGGGAAATTTTCTTGGCAAAGATACCATCAATCTTATTGGCAGACAGAGCGATTTATTTCTTAGTGTGTGAGAACTCCTCTTCTGACATTATGGGAAATGGACACGTTATTAAAAGTCACTTGCTCATTGCCCATTTCCTCAGTGGCCATGTCTCCCCAGGGGCCTGGCTGGCCAGGGCCTCATTCCTAGACAGAGGCAACACAGGACGTGGGGGCAGAGCAGGAACAGGTACATGCGCCCCTGAAGCTCTCTGCTAACTCCTGAGACTGACGCAACATTGTTAATAACTGTACCCCAGCACTAAATAAGATGAAAGACACAGGCCCACAACACTTTTCAAATCAGAAGATAAAAATTCACTTTAGACTGAAGAAAATGTTTTCAAATATAGTGTCAATCTATCCATCTTTGTACCCACAAAATACAGTTTGGACAATTTTTGTTCTAATTGAACGTGAAGCTGCATCTCCCTGAGGTGTGAAGCTTTCCTGGCATAACAAGTCCTCCGTTGCTAAGTTGTGTCTGACTCTTGGGACCCCATGAACTGTAGCCTGCCAGACTCCTCTGTCCATGGGATTTTTCCAGGCACGAATACTGGAGCGGGGTGCCATTTCCTTCTCCAGGGGGTCTTCCTGACCCAGGGGTCAAACCGCTGTCTCCTGCCTCTCCTGCAGTGCAGGCAGATTCTTTATGGCTGAGCCACCAGGAAGCCCTGAGGGCTCCCCTCACTACCTTTCCATCCCCACAAGTGTCGGGAGGGCGTGACCCAGCACTGGAGGAGCCCCATTTCCTGGCGGGGGAGGCCCTGCTGCCTGAGTGCTGATCAGTGAGCATCTCACGCAGGGCCCGGCCCCGGGAGGTCGAGCTCCCGCCTACGACTCCATTTCAAGGGGCCTGGAGGGGCCGTGCAAGAAGAAAGCAAGCAGAGCCAACAGCTGTCTCGGAAGGAAAACCCCAGTGTGACGAGATGGTGGCCTCCAAGTCGCCAGGGAGGTTTCTATGGAGACCTTAAAGCTGAGGCAGAGATGAGCTGCTCTCGGAGCGCGGGGCAAGTGCGGAAGCGTGGTGACGGTGACATGGGCACGGGTGAGGCAGGATCTGGGGGATAGTGTTGCTGCCATCCTTTCCACGGGTATGAACCCTCCCCCGGCTCACATCGCACCACCTGAAAGAGAAAACAGCAACGCGTGATCGGGCCAGGAGTGCAGAGAATCCACTCCCAGGTCCATGGACAGGGGCCCCGATTGCTCTCAGCCTTGGCTGCCGGTCGACAGCCCGGGAGGAGCATCTCTGTTCCCAGGGTGCTCTGCACCGCCAGGCCCCCAGCATGGGGCTGCTAGGCTGGAGTGACTCACCAACTGCACCCTAGTGATCCAGGGGTCCCCCGGGTTGACCACAATCCCCAGAAAATCAGCAGATGTTGTCAGACGGCATCAACGTGCCAACGAGAGGCAGGTGGCTGCTGCAGGGGACGCGGAGGAAGGTGTGCGACCTGGTTCTCATGCCTGTCCTGGCGAAGCCGGGGCTGGTGCCTGGGGCTCCATTTGCCATAGAGAAGTCCCTCCCCGCATCACCCCAACAGGATCACCGTCTTCCCCGCGTCCACATGCTCCAGGTCACCTTCCCAAACCCAGTCGCGGAGGGCTCCACACAGACCCACCTCAGAAGCAGCCGAATCAGAGCACCGGCGTTCCGCACTCTCACACGGGGGCGTGTCCACGCGCCCGCGTGTCTGTGACTCACCCCTACGGCAGCTCTAGCAGTCACGTGTTCGGAACGCTGAAACCACAAACAGCAACGTCGGTCGGGGCAGCATCACGGCCGGATGAGCCCCCAGCGGCACCTGACCCCCCAGCCCCGAGGCCACCGCACCCCCACCGCCGCGGAGCTGCCGTTGACTCTGGCCCTAAGCCCTGCGCTTCGTCAGACCTGCCTTCAGACCTGCCTTCTTCCGCAAACATGATGACGTCACGCTACTAAGATGAGCATACGCAATATTACCCTTTGAAACATTTTCTTGAACCTAAAAGTTCATTTCTGAACTTTGGCCCACTGGAAACAAGAACATTCAGGAAAGGAAACCATCGGCTAAAACAACACAAAAATCGTATATAATAGAGCCTGACATTAAATCACCATCTGACTCACAGAAAGCAAAATTTCCAGCATTGGACATGTGATCCGATCCGCACATACCCAGCCCTCAGGGCCCGGAAGCACCAGTCCTCCGCCTCTACTGAGTCCCTCTCTGTGGGACCTCCCGCTGGCTGCGTCCCACCAGGGCGGCGGGGGCTAATGGCACCTGGAGGAGACGCCAAGCTCCTCTGGGGCCTCCAGCCGGACCTGGACTCTCCCTGGAGGAGGGCACTGCCTTGCAGTCTGCAGCTTACCACACTGAGTGGCCCCTGGGTCTGAGACCTGCCCTCCTTGGCCTCCCAGCAGCCTCGCCTTCAGCAGCGAGTTCCCTTTCCTCGTGCCTGAAGAGGCAAACAGGCCAGGAACATGGTTCTGTCCCACTGACCACATGCTGAGCTCCAGTCCTGGGCGCACAGACTCTGAAGCCTCCTGGGGACGTCGGCAAGTGTCCAGGATGGGGGTCCCTTCAGCTCCTTCCCTCACCAGCAGTCCCCGCTGGATCTCACAGGAGGGCAGCAGGCAGACGCCTCCCCATACTCTCTCTTTCCACCTGGACTCCGCATCCGCACCCAAGAGACTTCCAGCTGGCCAGCGTCCATGTCGGTGGCCGGCTGCTTGGTGAACCGACTCCCAGGGCCTGGACGACCCCTCCAACAGAAAGCAGGCTGCACTTGGGGTTCTGACCTCCATCCCTTCCAGGAGTGCTTCATCTCTTCTCCTCGTCTCTGCTGGTCTCTTCACCTGTGCCTCCCCCTTCTCTGTCCTCTTGCGACCCCCTCTGGGTCCCGCAGACCTCCCCCAGAGTCCGTCTGGGAGTGAAGGGAGGGCCAAGGGCCACGTTCGGCGTTAGGAAGGACCCCCACCCCACCGCACCACATGCGGATGACTTGGCACCGGCCTGGTGCTGCCGCGGACCAGACGTCTTCCCTGCCTCCAGGTGGGGGTGCTGGGCTCACCACCTCGGGGCAAGGAACCCACGTGCCGCCTGGGCTGACCTCCCAGCCCAGGCTCGCTGAGCTTGGCCAAGCTCTTCTCAAATTCATGCATGTGGATTTGAATTGGACATGTGGTTTCCCTGGACTCATGGGTGAATCTTCAGACCCAACTGCATAGAGCGACCCTCCATCCTCCTGACACACACCTGAAGTCATGGTAGCTCTGGACGGCAGCTCCCTGGGGGTCAGACGCTGCTGAGCAGAGCTGACCTCACCCCATTGCCCGCTCAGAAGGCTGCTCTGCGGTCACAGCCTTACATGCTTGACCTTGCTTCTGAACTTGTGTCTTTTAAGTGAAATCAGAGAGACAAGGAGACCGGGAGGCTCAGACCGCCTGGCACCGTCCCCCAGCTTCCCTGGACAGCTCCTGGCTTCCCACCTGGGCATCCTGGGCCTTGCTGCCCCTGATCCCAGCATGCTGGCAACCACAGCTGCCCCACCTCTGCAGGGCCTGCACGGTGAGGGGGAACAGCCTCACCCCCGGAGGTACAGCACCACCCCCACCCGCGCTGAGGGTGCCCAGCCTGTTCCCACAGAGCAGTATCCAGAGCATCCTCACCCCAAGTCTAAGGATTCTTCTCCAGACCCCTGTCTGCAGCAGTTTGGAGAGGTAGGCACGGAAGGGGAAGCGCCTTCCAAACATCTCCAGGTACTGGCTCCCCCAGGTCTAGGAGTCAGGGTGGACCCCGGGCACCTGTTGGGGCCTGAAAACAGCCCCGAGCCTGGGGCAGTGCCCTCACCAGCTCCATTCTCAGGGGACCGTCGTCATCTTTCAACCGTTCTGAGTTCCTCTGCTCAGGTCTCATCTGGCTGGCTGGCAGCACCCACCTGGGGCAAGCCGCAGGCATGGATCAAGGGACTGCATGACTCTACACCTGAGTTCACGTCCCTCTATTTTCACTGAAGACTGGCATAGCACAGCACAGAGATGAAAGGTAAAAGGCATGCTAATAATTCAAATTTTGTTTTGTTTTGTTTTGTTTTACTTAAAACTGCATTAAAAGAAAGAAAGAAAGAAAAGAAAGTGAAGTCGCTCAGTTGTGTTGGACTCTTTGTGACCCCATGGACGGTAGCCCACCAGGCTCCTCCGTCCATGGGATTTTCCAGACAAGAATACTGGAGTGGGTTGCCGTTTCCTTCTCTGGGAGATCTTCCTGACCCAGGGATCGAAGCCGGCTCTCCCACATTGTGGGTAAATGCTTTACCATCTGAGCCACCAGGGAAGTCCAACAGGCTTTGCACTCCTCCCCGCTGGGGAATCAAACCCCCGTCTCCCGCGTGACGGTGGGGGGGCGGGGGACACTCACCACTATACTCACGAGGAGTGAGCTCGTTACTGCATCAAGCATCCATAAAGGCAACGTGGCAGGTCGGGAGAAACCGCGGAAGGAAAGGGAAGATCTGCTCCTTCCAAGCTCCAGTGCGCTCGGTCCAGCTTTCGGAACGATGGCCGCGGCTTCATCTTGCAGAGAAACCTGTGAACTGCGAGGCCGGCCCCCGGCTCCCCACCCAGGAGCCACCAGGGCGAGCCCTTCAGCGCTACCGCCCCACCCTCGGCTAACAGCAGCCCTCCCCTCGACGGCCACGCACACGGGCCCAGCAGGGGGGTCCCACTCTGGACTCCAGACCACTGTTCTCAGCACCCCCACCCCCCAGCTCGGAGGCCCAGGTCCCAGGGGAGCCCAGCACCACCCGGTCCTGGAGGGGGCCGCTGGCGGCTCCAGACAGACGGCTGGGCGGCCTGATTAGATTGGCCCAGACGCGCTCCACATCAACCCAACTGACCCCTGACAGGAGACAGGTTGATTTATTATCCTGCTGGCGCGGCTGACAGCACGCAGCGCGAGCTTGCCTCTGTCTGGCCATTCTTCAAGCTCTCTGCACACGAGCGGCACCCACATCCTCTGACACATTAACGTGGATGGCCCTGCGGAATGCTAAGAGCTGCATCCAGACGCTGCTAAGAGGCTCCGGTGAATAGTCTAATCGGGGCGGTCAAAACTGTAGTCTGTGTGGCCCAGAGAGTAATGTGCGGCTTCACTAAAAAGCAGGCGCTATGGACGAGGCGGGCAGAGCCGGGACGTGTCTGCACAGACTGTGAGTGCGGCACGGCCTGGAGGCCCAGAGGCTCCCGGAGCCCACGGTCCCAGCTCCCCATGCCCCACACCGAGAGCACGGCCTGGGAGGTCCCATCAGAGGCCCCCGCAGGCCTTACATGCCACGGCCAAGCCTCTCAGCGCATTCACAACCCCCATGCACTCACCCACGGCGCTGGGCCAGCGTTTACGTCCACCGGCGTGTGAGAGCAAGTCTCCTGCAGTGCAGACGAGCTAGCCGGAGAACAGGCACCTCAGAGGCCACGGCGCCCACTGCCCGCAGGCACTGCAGAGTCAGGGGCGTCCAGGGGAGCGGCACGGTGGAAGGTGACATCTGCTGATGGTGCTCAGCCGCCCCAAGTTCACACCTGCGGGCTACGGGGACTGCGTTCCGGTCACTCAGCTTCATCCCAGCCAAGCCCGCGGGGCCCTGACTTGCAGGGGTTAACTCAGGAGAGGGCAGGTCACACGGCAACCTGGCTCCCCAGCACGGCCCTTCAACCCTCCGGCCTCCAAGTGCCCACCTGTCCACCACGGGCACGGAGATCCCCACAAGACTGAGAGGATACCAGAGACATGGGGGCAAGGGCCAGGCAGGACGCGACCCCAACGCAGACGGTGGATGTGGGGACACTCCATGAGGCCACGGCCTGCGTCTCTCCAGCACTGGGGTCCAGCCCCTCAACCGCGAGTGGTCGGCTGTGTGGGTGCATGAGGCCCCTGGGCCCCCCGGATGGAAGCCCCCGCCTGCATAGGAGAGCCTGGGCCCATGCAAGGTGAAGCGGGGTCCTCCCTGCTCAGGGCAGGCAAGGTGGCCCCTTTACTGTGGCTCCTCAATCAGCTTGAGCCAGGCAGGCCTGCCACCACCCACGGTCCCCACGGAGCAGCGCAGAGCCGCACCCTGAGCGCCAGAGTCTCGCGTCTGCTCCTGGAGGCGATGGGGACAGAGGGGCCAGGCCACAGGGCAGAGTTATTACCCTTCTGTGTCTGCAGAGGTGTCTGAGACAAGCGCTGACATCTGCAGCACTGGGGAGGGAGGAATAAGGAAAGAGGATGAGGATTCCAGAAAGGCAGTCATAATGTCCCTGTATGTCTGCACAGAGCACTCTGGAACAGGGACACTCAGTGGCCAAGACACACCAGACCGATTTTGTCCACATGGGCAGCGGGAGAACCTCGGCTGGAGAACCCAATCACTAAACTGGGAAGAGCAGAAACTGACAGCGAGGGGTCTGCCAACACCCCCCACTCTGCAGGGAGGCCCACGCTCAACCAGCTCTGCCCACGCGCCCAGCTGCCCAGCAACCATCAGCCTGCCAGCCTCTATCACAAGCAGACGGTCAAGGAGTACCAGACGGCTGAGGAATGCTTCTAACAAGGAAGTCAGCGACCAGAACCGTCAGACAGAAGCAAAGCAATCTGCAGGAAACAGGGGCCGTGTGGGCAGGAGGAACCGGCAGAAGAGACTGCGTAGTGAATGGATGGAGGCCCCTCCCGACTCTTTGCGACCCCATGCACTGCAGCCTGCCAGGCTCCTCGGTCCGTGGGCTTCTCCAGGCAAGAACACTGGAGTGGGTTCCCAATGCTCTTCTCCAGGGGATCTTTCCGACCCAGGGATCGAACCTGAGGTCAGAGCAGGGCCAGCCCAGACCCTGAGGAGACAGCCTTCAAGGACACCTCTTTTTTTTAAGGCAGACACCACCAAAGTCGTTAAGAAGAATCCAGAGATAACAGGTCAGGATCTGTGAGATGCAGGACCAAACAGATGGACATGGAGGTAAGCGCAGAGACCCTCACATCCTGGGGCTGCCCTGGCCCCACCCGCTGCGTGGGCTCAGACGAGTCATCTCCCTCCCAGAGGCTGGGCTCCCTCCCCACATCTAAGAGGCAGAGTGAAGCGTTGGTCGCTCAGTCATGGGAGACTCTGCGACCCCATGGACTGCAGCCAGCCAGGCTCCTCTGTCCATGGGATTCTCCAGGCAAGAACACTGGAGTGGGCTCCCAATGCTCTTCTCCAGGGGATCTCCCCAACCCAGGGATTGAGCCTGGGTGTCTTGCATTGCAGGCAGACTCTGCCGTCTGAGCGAGGCCGGGCCTGCATTTTCCACAGCATCTGCCAGGGCACCTGGAGATGGGAGGTGGCAAGATGCCAGGGCAACGCCGGCCAGGTTAGCTCAGTATTTTAGCTCTTTTATAAAGCTCCATGTGGGACACTACTGCTAAAACAATAATTGAAAGTACAGACCAGACAGTCCTAAGACCCTTCCAAGGCTGCGGGGTTAACGGTCCACTACTTGGCCAGTTCTGGGCACCCTACCCTGCGCACCTTAGAGGCACCTGAGTTAGAGATCTTAAGAATGAAGCTGGGGGTGCTCCCTGCTCGTCTCCCAGGAGCCCCCACGGTCTTATCCACACTGTGGTTGTAACCTGGCACCTGCAATCTCAGCAACCTGTTGCCTGACACGCCGTAGCTGCCCCGTGAGCGTCTGATGAAGGACGGCAAGAGATGGCATAAAATAGGTCCAACAAACAGCTTAACAAGCTGCTTGATCCACAAACTGACAATGAAGCTACTTTGCACCAAACAGTATACTGAGCAGGGGAGTTAAGACGCAACAGGACTTCCCTGGCGGCCAGGGGCTAAGGATCCACCTCCCAGGGCAGGGTACACGGCTTCGATCGCTGGTCGGGGAGGATCCCGTGGGTCTTGGGGCAGCTGAGCCTGGGCACCACGACTGCTGAAGCCTGTTCTCCACACCAAGAGATGCCCCCACAATGACACGCCCGTGACCACAGGAGAGAGTAGCCCCCACTGGCCGCAGCTGGAGAAAGCCTGCAGGCAGTGATGAAACCTGGCACCTCCAAAAGAAAATACGCAGATACCTGAATTTTCAAAGCAGAGAAGCTGCATCTCTCGTCCAGACCAGCCAGGTAAAACGGGTACTTAAAGCGCAGCGTGGGGCTTAGAGCGCAGCGTGGGGCTTAGAGCGCAGCGTGAGCAGTGGGGGCCGGGGCGGCAGAGGGAGGGGTGACGCCATGCGTGCACGGCTTGGGGGCCAGGAGGTAAAGGAGACGCGGGTGGGCTGAGCTCTTCTGGACTCGGAGGGAGCCGACGTGGGAGGGAGGCTGGGGGCCACGGGGCCTTGGAAACACCCGTCAGCAGCTCCATGGAGCTGGGGAGGTGGGCTGAGCTCGCGCACAGGCGCCTTGAGTGCTAGGCCGGGGTGGCGTCCCCCTGCAGGCGATGCGGCTATCGCAGGCCCAGCAGTACCGGAGTGCGGTAGAATGTGCGCTTTTTAACGCTCACTCCCACTTCGGGGGGGAGCGCGGATCAGAGACCAGAGTCTCGGTCATCCAGGGAAGAGAGGGTGGGGGCCCCAGATGGGGCGATGGCTGTGCGCTGGAGGAAAACGGGTGGATTCAAGAGATATTAGGAGAAAGATAATGCAGTCATTAATCACCTACTTTGAGATAAATTATTCTGGCTGGAAGGCCAGAGCTGTGTGTTTGAGAAGCTTGCTCTCATCAGCTATTCTTTTGTGAAGCCCAAATTAGTATCTCTTTAAATCAGGGGGCTACACCTTCTTTTATCATCAGCAGGCAAACGAAGAAAGCAATGCGCAATTGGCCTCTGTCTTCCAAGGCGGCTTCCTTCTCTCTTTGAGGCAGAAGATCTATTCCCGCTAAGCTGATTGGAGACAGGGGCTGAGTGCGACCCATGACTGAGGAGTGAGGATGGCCAGGTTGCACCCGCCCGCGGACACCCCAGGCCCCACGCGCCTGCAAACTGTACTGTGAGCTCGTCTGCCTAACTAATGACAAAAAGCGCAGGGATGACATCACTGTTCTAACACAGGTCAGAGACCCTTCTCCGTCAACCCCACATCCAGCAGGGTGATGCGAAGTCGTGAGGAACGTCCTCAGTGTCCTCGTCTGTGAGATGGACACCAGCCAACGCGTGGTGCTGTTGGGAAAGCAATCCAGCGGACAGTGAGCGGGAAGCTCCCGCCCACAGAGGAGCTCTCCAGATGCGCGGCGGGCTGTTTGCCATGGCCCCTGCCGTCTCCCTTCCCAGCATCTGCAGAGTCTGAGCCGCTCACCACGGTGACTTCTGAAACAGTCTTCCCACCTAGATGGGAGATAGTGTGAAATCCAGACCCAAATCACTTTCATCCTCTATCCGAGCGTCAAAGATAGCTTTCGTCTCTGAAGCAAATCCGACGCGTTCCCCGGCAAAATCGGATTCCTGAGCGTCGCCCACTCTCCGCGGTGGCCTGCCAGCTGTGGGATCGGGCCGCAGCCGACCCTGAGGAGGGCACGGGCCGTCGGGGCCCTGGGTCACAGCTGCGCCACCTGACACACAGCGCCAGCCACGTCAGCTCCTCCAGCCACAAGCACCTTGGAGGACTCACACCTTCCAAAGCCCCTCGGCCACCAGGAGCGATGACTTTCCAGCGGGCTTATGTGCCAGGCCACACCGCTCCGTCCCCCGGGGGGACACCCACACCCCCGAGGCCTCCAGGGCACAGCGCACAGCTCTGCTCCAGCTCTCAGCCCCTCCTCCTCCAAAGACAGCGCAGGCCACCAGAGCATGAGTGCCCCTCCCAGCATGGCTCCACCCAACAAGCACCCCCAAGCCCCGGCCGCAGTCAGGCACCGGGTCAGAGCTGGGGACACCCAGGGGTCCGGGGCCTCAGAAACACATGGTGGTGTGTTCACAGCTCGCTTCAACCTGCGCCCCAGCCCCACCAGCCACCTGGCGTCCCCTTATTGCACGGAGCAGGAAGCGGAGGCCCCGGATGGCCAAGGAGGCCGTCTCAAGCCGCATGGCTGGTAGCAAGGCCGCCTGGCTTCCAGGCCAACACGACTTCCCCACACGAGGCTCCTGCTTTTCCAGGAGAAGAGAGGGGTTGCATTGATCCATCCACTTACTGAAGATGCCTACCAACCACCTCTTTGTACCTGCCCGTGAGACCTGGTCTCCATCCCCGGGGCCAGGGCACAGTCAGGTCTGCGATGGAACAGAGAGGGTGGCGCTCAGGCCTGGAGCCCAGCATGTGGGCACAGGAGCCCTGCACTGGCTCTGCCCCCCGGCGTTGGCCTCCTCCCACCTCCCCCGCCCATGCTGACTGGAGGAGGGGAGATTTCTCGCCTCTGGAATCTCTGATCCTGCTGCTTTTGGCTCTGAGAACAGGAGATTACAGCTCTGTCATGGACGCGGGGGCTAAGGCAAGAAATGGTGGGCCCACCTTCTCTCCCGAGAAGCAAGGCCGTGGCCCCCACCCTCCCATGCCTGTCCGGCGGGCGGGACACACCAGGGAGGCACTGGACCTGGTGCACAGACGGGGCGGAAACAGTGACGGACGCAGCTCTGTGTGGTCACAGCGGCCGGATGTCTGCCCTTCCGCCCACCGTCCTCCCCGCGGCTGCTGGCCTCTCTGCCCGTGTGAAGTCCACGTGGACCCACTCCAGACTCCACCAACTTTCCAGGTAAACATGCACACAGCGTCCAGCAGCTCAGAGTCTCATGCACGGCACCTCCCAAGCCCCTCACCCACCCGCCTTCCGAGCCCCTCACCCACCTGTCTCCCGAGCCCCCCACTACCCATCTTCAGTGCTCCCAAGAAAGGGGCCGGACCTCTGACCCAGGCCCAGGGTGTCCTCCACTCGTCTCTCAGTGAGCCCTGGCACAGCGGGCTCCTCACACGTCTATGATGCTCTGTGATTAAATCCGGCAGCAGTATGGAGGCTGGGGTCACACTGCTTTTTGGTAAGCCATGACCTCCTACTTTAAAAAGGAAGCACAAGCCCCCTTTCTAGAAGAAGGCTGAGCACTCGCACATTGCAGAAGCCTGAAGGTGTGGAGGCTTTCCAAGCATGCTGGCTTCAGGTTCAGGGAGGCTCTGAAGCCCTTCTCGCCTCCTGCTCGGGGCAAGCCAACCCAGAGGAAACTGACTTCATCGGCACGTCTCCCCCATTCACTGCCCCCGCTGCTTGCCGCAGCCCACGTTCCCCCACACACTGGGGACCCCCATGCCCTGGGGACCCCACCGCCCGCTCCACAGGTGTTTGTGCTTCATCAAGACACCAGTGAGGAATTTCCCGTTTCCTCGGTCGCTCACCCAGACGCCTGCCTGGCCGAGCCTCAGACTCTGCCCTGCGTCCGTGAGTCACGATCACCCACCACGACGCGGCCTCTGCAGCCCTGCCCCATGTCCCACTGGAACCCCCCTGTGCTGGGCCCACCGCATTATCACAGGGTCCCCACACACAGGTGGTCACTGTGCCACCACCCCTGCTGAGCTGGAATCGGCCGCCTCCCACTCCCCCCAGGTCCAGGCTGACCCTGGCGGCCGCTGCTGTGTGCTCAGGCTGTGCTTGGAAGAGACATGGCCAGGGAGCGTCATCAGAACTGAAATTCCCACTGCCCTTCTCTGTCTAAGCCAGCTTTCCCTGGAAGCTCACACCTCGAGCCTGAGAAAAAGTTCCTGAAGACAGACGGATGTAAGAAACAAGGACCAGAGAGGTGTCCATCTGTAAGAACGCTGGCCGTGGGAAAGCAACGCCTAAAGGAAGCGGGAATCAAAGCGCACGCCTTGCTGACTGCTCACCGCGCGCCGGGCTGCAGACAGAGGCTCTGCCTCCCCCGTGGAAACAACCTTCGTTCCACACATCGGTGATTCCACACATCGGTGAACCAAGGCAGAATGTGAGCAAATGGTCAATGCAGAATGCGGGTGGATGCTGCCGTATCTAAAATGGACAACCAACGGGACCTACTGTACAGCACCGAGAACTCTGCTCAGTGTTACGCCGAGCCTCGATGGGAAGGGAGTCTGGGGGAGAAGGGACACATGAACGTGCACGGCTGGGTCCCTCTGCCGTCCACCCGAAAGTATCACAACACTGCTGACCGGTTACACCTCAGCACAAGATCCCCTTCCCTTGTGGCTCAGCTGGCAAAGAGTCCACCTGCAACGCAGAAGACCTGGCTTCGATCCCTGGGTTGGAAAGATCCCCTGGAGAAGGGGAAGGCTGCCCACTCCACTGTTCTGGCCTGGAGAATTCCATGGACTGTGTAGTCGATGGGGTCGCAAAGAGTCAGACAGGACTGAGCGACTTTCACTTTCACTATAAAATAAAGAGTTAAGAAAAAAACAATGTGGGTGGATAAAGCGCCAATCCAACCTCATTTCATGAGACCCTGCCTCCAAAGCCCACGTGCCTTCACCACAGCTCTTCTGCGAGGTTCTCCTCGCCAAAGCTCAAGGGCGAATGGACAGGAGTCATCAAGGCGGAGCTGATCAACTTCCCAAAGGCATGGGTGTGCCTCAAAGCCACCGGAAAGGCAGGAAGGTTATGCATGAGGTCATGCATCATTCGAATTACCCAAGGGAAGTGGTTTAGGGCTCAGTCTCTGAACTGAAGCTGCTCTTTCCTCACTGTTTTTCCTGATACTGACCTTAAACAGCATCGTTTTATGTATTTTTTGAAGTATTTGCATCTCCGACCTACTTGCAAACTTACTGAACCACAAACATGTTTCAACCCTAAGTCACGCACATGCTTCCTATTAACCAAGAGCCTGTTTCTTTCAATTGTACCTGGTCTCTTTAGTTAATTCGCAGAAATTCTCAAGAAGTATTTGACCATGGAAATTCTCTTAGAGACTGTCTGTTTACACTGTCTGGGTTGTCCGACTAGTCTCACTACCAGCTGAGATCTAGCAGCTGTGTTAGAAGACTCCTCCCATGGAGCACAACTTCAAAAGCTGTGCAATTATCTTTAAAAGCATTGGAAGAGCCAGAGATCAATAAAGGCAACCAGAAGTTAAAGGGCCAAGGCTCCAGAGAGAAGAAAAGCCAAGTAAGGTGATCCGAACTTTCAATCCAGAGGTCTCCTCCGCAGTCATTTCCTAATGTGCACTTGGAGACAGGGAGGCTCAAGAGAAAACTATATCCTGAAACTGATGGAAGCGTCCTGAGTTGGAGAAATGAAATCCGGAGTTCAGGACTACCAGCCTGAACGGGAAGAGCAAAGATCACAGAAATAAGGGAAACGTGGAGAAGTGAGTGCAATTTCCCCTTGAAGTAGTTCACTGACCCTAACTGAGCATGAATTAACTAGCCAAGAAGCAAGACAGAAAGCATCTGCTAAGATGCTAAAAAGTTATGTAGCCATTTCAGAAAACACACTGAGCTGAGGAGACAAAATTTAGAGTCTAGATCCCACACAGGTGGAGGCAGGACCTGATGGATGTTCTAAGCTTTCAATCAAGACGCAAAAAAATCTGCTCTTGAAATAAAATCCATGAGACATCGTGAAGATAAGTATGCATGGGTCTTGGACACCCAGACAGAGGAAAAACAGAATGGAGGCAATATCTGAAGAAGTACTAGTGAAAAATTTTTCCGGAATAGATGAAAGATACCGATCTATGGGTTCAAAGGATGTAAGAACTCTCTGAAAGATTAAAAAACATGCAAACAGGCCAATTCTGTAAAACATTTAAAGAAGAGTTAACATCTATTCTTCTCAAACTTTTCCAAAAAAAATTGAAGAGGAAGGAACCCTTTTGAACTCTTTCTACAAAGTTAGCATCGCCCTGATTCCAAAACCAGACAAAAATATCACAGAAAAGAAAATTTGGGGCCAATATCACTGATAACACAGACGCAAAAATCCTCAACAAAATCTTAGCAAACCAAATTCAACAATATATTAAAAGGATCACGTACCATGATCAAATGGGATTTATCCCAGGGATGCAAGAAATTTCAGTACATGCAAATAAGCCAGTGTGACACGCCACATCAACACACTGAAGCAAGAAAGCCTATGACCATCTCAACAGACGCAGAAAAGGCTCTTTTGACAAAATTCAATATTTATGATAAAAAAAAACTTTCAGCAAAATGGGCATAAAGGAAACAGACCTCAACATACCCGCAGTCCATGGGGCCACAGAGATGAACACGACTTAGCAACTGAACAACAAGAACAACCACAAAGAGGATCACATCTCCAGTCATGTCATAAATCAGCCATGGGCAGGTAATACATAGCGTAGGAACGTGGTCAAATAACGCTGTGATGACTCTGCAGGGACAGAGGACCAGATGATTAGTAGATTATGGTGGTCATTTCCTGATGTGTGCAAACATACATCACTCTGTAGGACCCCTGAAACTAACATAGTATTGTAAGTCAACTGTATTAAATTAAAAACCAATGAACAAAATAAAAATAATAGTTTCTCACTGCTGTGTAACAAATTAGCACAAACCTAGACGCGAAGACCCTAATGCTAGGGAAGACTGAAGGCAGGAGAAAAAGGGGGCTACAGAGAATGAGATGGTTGGACAGCGTCATTGACTCAATGGACATGAATTTGAGCAAACTCTGGGAGATAGTGGAGGACAGGGAGGCCTGGTGTGCTGCAGTCTGTGGGGTCACAAAGAGTCAGACACGACTTAGCAACTGCACAACAGCAGGGTCGCAGCATCTAAGCCACTTATCATCCCAGAGCTCTGTAGGACGCAGCGCCAGGGCCGGCTCTGCTGGGCTCTCTGTTCAGCTCTCACAGTGGGCCTGCCAAGGCTGTGGTCTCATCTGGAACATGGGGTCGTGATCCAGACTTGTAGGACTTCAGTCCCCTGCAGTTGTAGATGGAGGTCTCATTTTCTCTGTAGCTGGTGGTTGGAGACCCCTCTCAGCTACAGGCACGTGTATCTGTACACACGTGGGCCTTGTGTTCTCCCTGCAAAGTCAGCTGGGGAAACTTGACTTTTAAAGAGATCACCTGATTGGGTCAGACCCAAGCAGGACAGTCTCCCTGCTGAGTAACTCAGGGTGAACTAATCTGGGGCCCTGATTACACCTGCAGAGTCCCTTTGTGTATCATAATCCCAGAAGCGTTTTCTTGCCACATGCATGAAGCAGAGGAGATTGTACCAGAATGAGAACCACCCACCTACCGCAATGACTATTCATAGCAAAGTAAAACTGCTAAGACAAAGGAAAACGGGAATGCCTGAGTTGGTAAGATCCCCTGGAGAAGGGATAGGCGATCCACTCCAGTATTCTTGGGCTTCCCTGGTGGCTCAAATGGCAAAGAATCCACCCATCTGCAATGCAGAAGACCTGAATTGGATCCTTGGGTCAGGAAAATCCCCTGGAGGAGGGCATGGCAGCCCACTCCAGTGTTCTTGCCTGGAGAATCCCCATGGACAGAGGAGCCTGGTGGGCTGCAGTCCAGGGGGCCGCAAAGAGTCAGACACGACTGAGCAACTAAGCACAGCACAGCGAGCGAAAAAGAAGCCTGTCCTTCAAAGCGGCAGCAGTCAGCCCGACAGGCGTCTCCACAACATACGCAAGAGACGTCGGAAGACGATGAAATGACGGTTTTAAGATGCTGGGGAAAGAACTCTCCAAACTGGAACTGAATGCATGCCAAAAAGAGCCTTTAAATATTAAGTAAAATGAATGCATTTTTAGACAAACAACAACTGAAAATTCAGCGTGAATAGAACAATACAAAATAAATAAATAAATAAATAAATAAATAAGCTAAAAAGAGTTTTCAACAGAAGGAAAATGACCCCAGAAAGAAGCACATAAACACAGGAAAGCATGAAAAACGCTGGAAAAGGTAAATACGTTGTTAACTCTAACTGAATATGGAATATCAGTAACACAAAGATTTTAAATTTTGTAAGATTTAAATTTTATGAAAAATGGGAGCACATGAAAACAATCGCACAACCAAGCGGTCACACCACTGCCGTGTCCTGGTCGCCTCCTGACGGAATAAAGCGATGTTCTCACTAATTAGCCAAGGGTGCGTCTTGCAGTTGCTACTGTAGAGAATATCACTGAGAGAATATAGACACTGCGTGACTGATGAATTAATAAACAGCAACTGTAAAACTGAAACTACACGCTGTTAATTAAAAACAAAGCTAGGAAGGATGAAATCAAAGCACAGATGTGCAAACAGGAAAAACAGCAAGATGATGCACTTAAACACAAGAACGCAATCAGTTTTACTACATGAAAATATAAACAATATAAATAAAATACAAAAGTTTTCTAACCTGTATTTTTAAAGTCCAAGTATATGCTGCTTATAAGAAACCTGTTCTAAATATAAAAATACAACAAATTTGAAGTAAAATAATTGAAAAAGATACACATTGAAAACACTAACCAAAAAATGTCTGACATAGCACAACCTATATCAGATAAAGCAGATTTTAAGGCAGTGTGTATTTTTAGATAGAGACATTTCAAAAGTTTTTTAAAAAAGAAAATTTAATAGGAAGATTAAATCCTAAATTTATGTGCACCCAATAACACAATTTCAAGCAAAACTGACATTTGGCTAAGAAGAAAAATCATATAGATAAATCTTAACTCTCTTTATAAAAGTTAAGATGAACAAACAAAAAATCAATAGCAATATAAAAAATGGGAAAACACAATTTAAAAAAATGGACCTAACTTTTCAAATTTGGGTGGAATAGTTTCAAAAATTGTTTGTATTATGCATCTAAATGCATTTTAAGTGATTTAATACAGTCTCAAACCCAAGAGGGTCAAGCAAGAAATTAATAACAAAAGGATAACTAAAAATTTTTTAAATTTTTACAAATTAAGTAGTATATTTCTCAATAAATCATGAAGAGAGAAAAGTTCAAAAGGAAATTAAAATATATTTTTACCTAAATAGTAATGAAGATACAATATAACAAAGCACAGCTGACAGAAGGCCTAGAGAAAATTTTTAGGTATAAATGCATGTTAGAAAAGAAGTATTGTTGAAAATAAAGGGTTAGCTATCCATTGCATGAAGCTGATTTTTAAAAAACTATAAACCATATCAAAAGTAGTAGAAAAAGAAAATCAATAATGAATAGAAAGAAGTATTAAAAAGAATCAAAAAGTCAAAAGTTAATTGTTTAAAAATGCAAGAAGAAGAATCCCTAGTAAGACTAATACACGTAGTGAAAAAAGATCAGACACGCACCACCCCATGGGGAGTAAAAATTCAGACATCACACAGGTGAAATCATCTTCATGACCTCGGGTTAAACAGCAATTTCTTAAACATGATACCACAAACAACAAAACAAAAAGCTGATAGTTTGGACTTGACCAAAATTAAAAACTTTGGGACATCAAAGGACACCATCAGAAAGTGAAAAGACAAGCCACAAAATGTGAGAACTTATTTGCAAGTCATACGCCTGCCAAGGTTCTCATGTTCAGAGTGTATAAAGGACTCATCTCAGACGAGTCAACCTAAATGGAAAATGGGCAAAGGATTTGAAAAAGCGTTTCTCTAAAGAATATGCAAAAAGCACACGAAAGGATGCTCAATGCCCTTAGTCAGTAGAAAATTGGAAGCACAATGACAGATCCCTTCACACTCACTAGGACGGCGACAACCAAAAACCCAGAGGTAACAGCGGTTAGCAAGGACGTGTAGATGTACTACACCGCTCGTGTGAGTGTGTGACGGAGCAGCCACTGCAGGAGGCAGCTGGGCATTTTCCCAGAAAACTATCCACTGACTCCACCCCTGGGTATTTACCCAAGAGAAATGAAAACGGGTCCATACGAACACGCATACAAAAACGAGCCTACCAGCACAGCCCAGCAGCGCAACCAGTGGGGACGCCCAACTGGCCCTCAACTGATAGACGGATAAACAGATTGTGGTGAATACAGACGACGGGCCCTTACTCAGACACGGAAAGAGACAAAGGACTGAGACACGCTCCAAAATGCATGAGCCTGGAAAACATTCTAAGTGAAAGCAGACAGACGCAAAGGCCACGGCCTGCACGACGCCCCTGACGCCGAACGCCCACAGCAGGAAACTCCTTGCCAGCAGGAGGATGCGTCGCTGCAGGGGAGGGGCAGAGAGCCGAAGGGCTCTTGCTTGACGGGTATGAGGTTCTTTTCGGGGGATGACATATTCTGGAATTAGATAGTGATACTGACTACACAGTGTTGTAAATACATGAAAAACATCAAGCTATATACTTTAGAGGGGTTAGGATGGCAAATTTTACAATAGATGAAGTTTGCCTCAAAAAATGAATACCTACATAAATTAAAGATGTATATCAGGTTTGTGGATTGCAGACAGTATTTTAAAGTGACTCATTCTCAGTGAAGACCCAGGATCTCAGAAATGGAATGGAGAAGATACAAGAAATGTTACCAAAGGCCTAGAAGGTCTAAAGAACAAACACACAGATGAACAATACAGTCGGTTCAGCTCAGTCCACCCGCTCAGTCGTGTCCGACTCTTTGCGACCCCATGAATCGCAGCACGCCAGGCCTCCCTCTCCATCACCATCTCCCAGAGTTCACTCAGACTCATGTCCATCGAGTCAGTGATGCCATCCAGCCATCTCATCCTCGGTCGTCCCCTTCTCCTCCTGCCCCCAATCCCTCCCAGCATCAGAGTCTTTTCCAATGAGTCAGCTCTTTGCATGAGGTGGCCAAAGTACTGGAGTTTCAGCTTTAGCATCGGTCCTTCCAAAGAAATTCCAGGATTGATCTCCTTTAGGATGGACTGGTTGGATCTCCTTGTAGTCCAAGGGACTCTCAAGAGTCTTCTCCAAAACCACAGTTCAAACGCATCAATTTTTTGGTGCTCAGCTTTCTTCACAGTCCAACTCTCACATCCATACATGACCACAGGAAAAACCATAGCCTTGACTAGATGGACCTTTGTTGGCAAAGTAATGTCTCTGCTTTTAAATATGCTTTCTAGGTTTGATCATAACTTTTCTTCCAAGGAGTAAGCATCTTTTCGTTTCATGGCTGCAGTCACCATCTGCAGTGATTTTGGAGCCCCCCAAAACATAAGTCTGACACTGTTTCCACTGTTTCCCCATCTATTTCCCATGAAGTGATGGGACCAGGTGTCATGATCTTCGCTTTCTGAATGTTGAGCTTTAAGCCAACTTTTTCACTCTCCTCTTTCACTTTCATCAAGAGGCTTTTAGCTCCTCTTCACTTTCTGCCATAAGGGTGGTGTCATCTGCATATCTGAGGTTATTGATATTTCTCCCGGCAATCTTGATTCCAGCTTGTGTTTCTTCCAGCCCAGCATTTCTCATGATGGACTCTGCATATAAGTTAAATAAGCAGGGTGACAATATACAGCCTTGACATACTCCTTTTCCTATTTGGAACCAGTCTGTTGTTCCATGTCCAGTTCTAACTGTTGCTTCTTGACCTGCATATAGGTTTCTCAAGAGGCAGGTCAGGTGGTCTGGTATTCCCATCTCTTGAAGAGTTTTCCAGTTTATTGCAATCCACACAGTCAAAGGCTTTGGCATAGTCAATAAAGCAGAAATAGATGTTTTTCTGAAACTCTCTTGTTTTTTCGATGATCCAGTGGATGTTGGCAATTTGATCTCTGGTTCCTCTGCCTTTTCTAAAACCAGCTTGACCATCTGGAAGTTCACGGTTCACGTATTGCTGAAGCCTGGCTTGGAGAATTTCGAGCATTACTTTGCTAGCATGTGAGATGAGTGCAATTGTGTGGTAGTTTGAGCATTCTTTGGCATTGCCTTTCTTTGGGATTGGAATGAAAACTGACCTTTTCCAGTCCTGTGGCCACTGCTGAGTTTTCCAAATTTGCTGGCATATTGAATGCAGCACTTTCACAGCATCATCTTTCAGGATTTGAAATGGCTCAACTGGAATTCCATCACCTCCACTAGCTTTGTTCATAGTGATGCTTTCTAAGGCCCACTTGACTTCACATTCCAGGATGTCTGGCTCTAGGTGAGTAATCACACCATCATGATTATCTGGGTTGTGAAGATCTTTTTGTACAGTTCTTCTGTGTATTCTCGCCACCTCTTCTTAATATCTTCTGCTTCTGTTCGGTCCATACCATGTGTGTCCTTTATCGAGCCCATCTTTGCATGAAATGTTCCCTTGGTATCTCTAATTTTCTTGAAAAGATCTCTAGTCTTTCCCATTCTGTTGTTTTCCTCTATTTTTTTGCATTGATCGCTAAGGAAGCTTTCTTATCTCCTCTTGCTATTCTTTGGAACTCTGCACTCAGATGCTTATATCTTTCCTTTTCTCCTTTGCTTTTCGCTTCTCTTCTTTTCACAGCTATTTGTAAGGCCTCCCCAGATAGCCATTTTGCTTTTTTGCATTTCTTTTCCAGGGGGATGGTCTTGATCCCTGTCTCCTGTACAATGTCACAAACCTCCATCCATAGTTGATCAGGCACTCTGTCTAACAGATCTAGGCCCTTAAATCTATTTCTCACTTCCACTGTATAATCATAAAGGGATTTGATTTAGGTCATACCTGAATGGTCTAGCAGTTTTCCCTACTTTCTTCAATTTGAGTCTGAATTTGGTAATAAGGAGTTCATGATCGGAGCCACAGTCAGCTCCTGGTCTTGTTTTTGTTGACTGTATAGAGCTTCTCCATCTTTGGCTGCAAAGAATATAATCAATCTGATTTCGATGTTGACCATCTGGTGATGTCCATGTGTAGAGTCTTCTCTTGTGTTGTTGGAAGAGGGTGTTTGCTATGACCAGTGCATTTTCTTGGCAAAACTCTATTAGTCTTTGCCCTGCTTCATTCCATATTCCAAGGCCAAATTTGCCTGTTACTCCAGGTGTTTCTTGACTTCCTACTTTTGCATTCCAGTCCCCTAGAATGAAAAGGACGGCACAGGAACGGCTGAGAGGAGCTACCCCACGTCCGAGGCCAGGGCGGCGGTTGGGAGGAGCTAATCCATGTCCAAGGAGTGGTGGCTGTGCGGGCGCAGGAGGGCCTAGAGGAGCTATTCCACGTTCAAGGTCAGGAGGGGCAGCGGTGAGGAGATACCCCTCATCCAAGGTAAGGAGCAGCCCCTTCACTTTGCTGGAGCAGCCGTGAAGAGATACCCCACATCCAAGGTAAGAGAAACCCAAGTAAGACGGTAGGTGTTGCAAGAGGGCATCAGAGGGCAGACACACTGAAACCATACTCACAGAAAACTAGTCAATCTAATCACACTAGGACCACAGCCTTGTCTAACTCAATGAAACTAAGCCATGCCCACAGGGCAACCCAAGACGGGCGGGTCATGGTGGAGAGGTCTGACAGAATGTGGTCCACTGGAGAAGGGAATGGCAAGCCACTTCAGTATTCTTGCCTTGAGAACCCCATGAACAGTATGAAAAGACAAAATGATAGGGTACTGAGAGAGGAGCTCCCCAGGTCAGTAGGTGCCCAACATGCTACTGGAGATCAGTGGAGAAATAACTCCAGAAAGAATGAAGGGATGGAGCCAAAGCAAAAACAATACCCAGCTGTGGATGTGACTGGTGATAGAAGCAAGGTCTGATACTGTAAAGAGCAATATTGCATAGGAACCTGGAATGTCAGGTCCATGAATCAAGGCAAATTGGAAGTGGTCAAACAAGAGAGGGCAAGAGTGAATGTCGACATTCTAGGAATCAGGAAACTAAAATGGACTGGAATGGGTGAATTTACCTCAGATGACCATTGTATCTACTATTGTGTGCAGGAATCCCTTAGAAGAAATGGAGTAGCCATCGTGGTCAACAAAAGAGTTCGAAATGCAGTACTTGGATGCAGTCTCAAAATGACAGAATGATCTGTGTTCATTTCCAAGGCAAACCATTCAATATCACAGTAATCCAAGTCTATGCCCCAACCAGTAACGCTGAAGAAGCTGAAGTTGAACGGTTCTATGAAGACCTACAAGACCTTTTAGAACTAACACCCAAAAAGGAAGAACACAATAGAAGGAATCAATAGCAGAGTAACTGAGGCAGAAGAACGGACAAGCGGCCTGAGGACAGAACGGTGGGAATCACTGCTGCAGAGCAGAATATAGAGAAAAGGACGAAGCGGCTGCCGCTCCCCAAATCATCTGCATATGCAATATCCTCCCCATCGACAGTCTCACTGGAATTTTCTGTGTGTATGAAATTTGATAAATGCACTCTATGTGGACATGCAAATGGCAAAGAATATCAAACATAACCTTGGAGAAGGAACAAGTTGGAGACTTTACAGTCTCGGTTTTCAGACCTCCAATGGTTAGTCCAACATAGCACTGGTGCAAGAGATAAGGATGGATATTTTATTTTTTACTCTTTAACATGCTAATAGTTTAGAAGAGGGAAACCTAGTTTTCACTGGGGAAGAACAGATGCCTCCTTCAAAACCTCCCATTCTGCTGACGGATGAACCACAGTCACCACAAGGTGGACAGTGGTGGAGACTGAGTTCGAGAATGAGGGTTATTGACTTGTTAACCCTTCTACTTTTGTGCATGGTTAAATGTTTTCATAACAAAAGTTTTCTTTTAAGTGTTTCAATGATTTTAAAAGTAAAAAGTCTGTAGACACCAACCTTTAACAGCTTCTGTTGAAACCTCACGGAGGAAGATAGACAAAAAGCCTGCGGAACCCAGTGCTCTTAGGGAGCCAGGTGAGCTCTCCCAACCCAGACTCAGCCCATCTGGAGGGCACTTCTGGGAACTTATGGCCCTGTCCTCTCACAGCTGACGGCTCAGCGGGGATGGCTAGACCTGACGGCGAGAAACACTCAGAAGCAGAGCGACTCGGTCCGGGCGGCGCTGCAGGCCGTCAGCACAGCACCCCAGGGCTCCAGGCTGCTCCCCAGGGCCTCGAGGGACCCCCGCCAGAGGCGGAACTGTGGTGGGCGCTGTGGACCCCACGCCGGCCCAGGCAGTTCCGACGCCTGCACGGTGAAGGAGGGAACAGCCGCGTCTGCTCCTTCATCGAGCTCAGGGGAGCGTCATCACTGCTTTACGCCCTGGAGAAGCAGCCCAAAGCTGAACCGTGAAAGATGCTCACCAGTAGCCAGACAGGACCACACGGCCATCCACCTATGCACCCTGTGCGCCGGCTCCTGCGGGCGGGGTGGGGAGGGGGGCGTGCGGACACGGAGAGACCCCGCGGGGAGGCTCCCCGCCCTCCCCGGCCACCTCCGTGAGGCCCCTTCTTCCCCAGGAGAGAAGGCGACTTCCCTGAGCTGCTCTGGGGCAGGAATCAGTCCTGCTGGCGGAGGGCCACTTTCGCTCTTCTCGGCTGAGGACGCTGTTGGTCCCTGAGGCTTGCCCAGGGGATTGCCCCGGACAGACGCTGTCCCTCCTGGTCATTACTGGGACCTCACGCTGCAGCCAGGGGCTTCCCAGATGGCCCAGCAGTGAAGAACCCGCCTGCCGATGCAGGAGACGCGGGTGCAATCCCTGGGTGGGGAAGATGCCCTGGAGGAGGGCATGGCAACCCGCTCCGGGATTCTTGCCTGGAGAATCCCATGGACGGAGGAGCCTGGTGGGCTGAAGCTCATGGGGTTGCAAAGAGTGGGACACGACTGAACAACGGAGCACAGCCCACACGCGCGCACACTGCTGCCAGGCCCCCGCAGAGTCCGAAGCAAGGGCCTTGTTTCTGAGTAACTGGCTTCACTGTTCTGTTTTGCCTCCAGACCGGAAGAGGTGGCAGGAGGTGGCCCACCTTCAAGCTCAACGTAACCAGATGGAGCGCATGACCCCCTCCCGCCTTTCAACACAAAACTGGACCCGAGCGCCGGAAGCGGAAATGTGATTTGTTACTGGTGCTTTCTTAAAAATACGCCCTGCTGTTCTGGGGAGACATTTTGTTGGTTGCATAGACTGACACCTTGACTTGGAAAGTGCCGCGAGAGTGCGTACCTTCTGAGCTAGTTTTCCAGACGGTGGTTGACACAGCAGATGTTCACTGTGCCCTGCAGGGTGGGCAACAGAAGCTTCCAGAGCTCATGGCCTGCTGCTCCACAGGGCTCAGAGTCCATCGAGAGGGACGGGCGCATTCACACCAGTTCAGGGCAGGGACCCTCACCAGGGCACTGCAAGGGGGAACCCTCATCAGGGCACAGAGAGGGGGACCCTCACCAGGACACTGAGGGGGACCCTCACCAGGGCACTGAGGGGGACCCTCACCAGGGCACTGAGGGGGACCCTCACCAGGGCACTGAGGGGGGACCCTCACCTGGGCACCGCGAGGGGACGATTCTTCAGACTCTTCTCCACCCTCCTTGACGACGGGCTCAGTCTTCGACAGCTCCCCCTGGGAAGCCAGGTCTCAGCGGCAGCCTGTCACTCTGTCTTCACCAGGGAAACAGCGTTTCACACTCTGCCCTCAACACAAGCACCGTTCTGCCTGTGACGGTTTCAAGTGTCCCTGAGCACACAGCACAGACTAACAAAACCAAGTGGCTACAGAGCGTCTCAGCGGCAGGGTTGGGGGCCTTCAGAGACCCTCCTATGCCCTGCGCACACGCGACATGTGCACCTGCGTGTCCCTGACCTCAGCCCTGTGACGGATCTGTATTCCCACTGCACCCCGCAGAGCCAACGCAGGCCCGCACCCAGGAGAGGCTTTACGGCGCAACGCCCTGGCAGTCCAGGAGGTGAGACCTTGCCTTCCAATGCAGGGGGGTATGGGTTCCCCCCTGGTCAGGAAATAAAAAGGCCAGAAAACCAAAGCATAAAACAGAAGCAATATTGCAACAGATTCAATTAAGACCTAAAAATGGTCCGCGTCCAAAAAAATCTTTAAATAAATTAATTAAATTAAATGAAAGCCTAAGTGTGAATAAAACTCGTCGACTTATATCAGTAAAAGCTCAGCAGTGGCTGTGCCCTTGCACGCGGACGATGCTCAGGAAGGTGGGACGCACACACGGCTTGTCTCACTAAACACGTGGTTCTGGACATGACTGGCAGAGACTCTGGGTCCAGGGAACGTGCTCGAGGGGTCCAGTGGTTCTAACCGCTTGGTCAGCAGTTACACAAAACATGAGCTTACGGGTGGTCCCCATCAGAAAGCTGAAGTCGCAGAAATGGCTTAGAGTAAGGAGAATATGTAAGGATAAGAAACTCAACTGTAAAGAAATTATCCTTCAACTAAAAATAAATAAATTTAAAATAATAATATTATTAAAGGAACTCAAAGACTTGGAGGGTGTGGATTTATCGTGAATCACAGGGTCACAGCCTTGCACACTATTTTTGCTTTTGTTTGCGATGTGCTGGTTTGTTTAACGCAGTTTTTTCCAGAGTTGAAAATATTACTAATGCCCAATTAATGTACATTGATTATATAGTTGTGTGGAACATGCACCATTATAGAACTGCATAACAATTGTGTAAAAATAGAATTGGGCGTTAGTGTACATAGAGATGCCCACCTGCAGGGCTGACGGGGAAGGCCAGCCACCCCCACCCCTTGCAGCCAGGTTTCAACCAGTGACTTTGGCTCATAGACAGGATGTTCCTTCCTGAGCCTATAAACCTGAAGAGAAGGATGCTTGGGATGTTTTCAGGGCAGCACACAGTGCCCCAGTCTGACTGGCTCAGCCATGAGGTCTGCAGATGCCCTCGGAGCCTGCTCACAACCCTCCTGGTGGTTCTGTGGGTCCCTTTGTCATTTCAGCGAATTTCCCCTTTAAGTCACGCAAAACTGGTCTCCACTCCTTGGCACTAAGCAGCTTTGTGTAGCAGACGCCTGAAGAAGCCTTGGTGCGGGAGTGCATCCATCGCCTCCACTCGGTCACCTGGCCTCAGGTTCCCTGGCTGTACCGTAACGAGCAGTTGACATCTCTGCTTCCTGCTGCCTCAAACTTGAGGGAAGACTGCGAGTCCACGCTGACAGAAAGTGGAAGTGAAGTCGCTCAGTCGTGTCCAACTCTTTCCGAACCCATGGACTGTAGCCCACCAGGCTCCTCCATCCATGGAATTTTCTAGGCAAGAGTACTGGAGTGGGTTGCCATTTCCTTCTCCAGGGGATCTTCCCGACCTGGGGATGGAACCCGGGTCTACCGCATTGTGGGCAGACGCTTTACCGTCTGAGCCACCAGAGACAGACTGTATCATAAAACTCCAGAAGATACAGCTTGAAAGAAGGAAACACACAGCACAGTGGCTTCTGGCAGAGACTCACTTCCGATGTCAGTATAAACAGCGCCCAAGTCCCAGACCCCGTGAGACTTGCCCAGAGTCACACGGTGCTCCTGGTGACCAGACCAGGCAGGCCAGGCTCAGGATGGGGGAGCGTGCAGCTGTGGTCACGGACGTGCATTTAGCTTTAAAAGCCCAGCAGTCAGAAACGCAATAGCCGTTCCTGACATTTGGGCAACACCTTCAGGTTTCAAATCCACTCCACATCCTTCCATTCTCTCCTAAGAAACTTGTGGATGGTTATCCCTGATTCACAGCTGAGAAACCAAGACGCCCAAAGGTTAGCTCACTCACCCAGGGTCACCAACTGATCACTGGCTGAGCAGTGAAGTGAAGTCGCTCAGTCGTGCCCGACTCCTGAGACCCCATGGATTGTAACCTACCAGGCTCCTCCGTCCATGGGATTTTCCAGGCAAGAATACTGGAGTGGGTTGCCATTTCCTTCTCCAGGGGATCTTCCCGACCCAGGGATTGAATCCAGGTCTCCCGCCTTGCAGGCAAACGCTTTAACCTCTGAGCAGGGCAGGACCTAAATCCTCGGACTCACATGTGGCCCCCTCCACCCTAGAGCCCCCTCCTCAGTGGGCCCCTCCACTGGACGGGGGTCCGCCCAGCTCTGCGGTGTGTACACGCCCGGGACACAGAGAACCACAACTCCCGGAGCTCTCCTTTCAGAACGGAGTCCAACCCTTTTCCTACAATGCTTTCCTTAATCAACTTGGCTTACGAAGAGAATCAAAACTAATATTTCCTTTCTGGTTTAATGCAATCTACTTTATCCATTTTTAAAGAGAGATTATTTTGTAGAATGGCATGTAAATCCCCCAAATACACAAAGTCACCTTCCTGTGGATTCTAGACAAATAACCCGAGAATAATCCTGACAGGACTGTGTTTGCAGAACCGGAAAGCACGGCTGAACACACAAATAAGGAGCTCACTTGCTGCGTAGCCCTCGACTTCCCTCCGCGCTCGTGGGTGCGAATTTATGGCTTCCCTTCCCAGGTCAAAGGTAATTGAGTCCATCAGTGGAACCTATAATTAGTGTGAGTGGTTAATTCCCAGGGCTTCACTGCGCTCTCTCGTGACATTTTGAAGCACTAAGCTGGCCATTATGAGCAAGTGCGCTCTGCAGTGAGTGAAGGCTGGAATTAGCAATGAAACGCTTCAGTCCCCACTTTACATACAATTTGGCTCAAGAATAGGACAGATTTTCTGTGGAAGGGCAGTCACTGCAGGCCCTTCCACAGTGTGAGAGCACCTGGACTGTGGGGAATACACGCCCTGCATCCCTCTTTCAAGAAACCCAAACAGAGAAATTAAGAACACACTGTTCCTGTGACAAGGAATTTCGCTACAAAAATAGTCCAGTAACAATTTTCTTATTTCCAAAGTTATAAAGAAGAAAAACCACTATGATTTGTATCCATCTATTAAGAAATTCAGATTTTGTACAGAGAAGGATGCAACCTAGGTTTTCATGAGACAGGCATATGTTCAAAATAAGCATTACGTCATGAATACACACACGCGCGCGCATATATATTTTTTTAATTGTGCAGGCAGATTCTTTACCATCTGAGCCACCAGGGAAGCCCAGTGATAAAACTTTTATTTTTCAAGAATTGAATATTTAGCCACACAAACTGGCCTGAATGCTTAGCTTAAAAAAAGACTTAATAAGAAATTCAAAATATTTTCTGATCCAGCCCTAAATACCATCAGTGTCTTAAGCCAGCAATCGAATCAATGTCCAGAGGTGGAGTACAATTTTTGTACATAAAATATGAGATTTAGCAAAGAATTATTTCATTCATTTATTCACTCATCCATCATATGTCCTTGCACATCATGAAGAGCTATGTTCAGTGCTGAGAATACAAGTTTGGCTCGAGAAGAATTCTGTGATCAGAATTTTGAGATGGTTTGGTCCAAGGCATGAATTGGAAAGACCACTCTGCCAACAGGATGATGGATGAGCCTGAAGTCAGGGGCAAGGATTCCAATTGAAAGGCAGTATCAATAACCCGTGCAATCAACAACGGTGCTCTTAACTGAAGGAAAGTCAGTGGATTTAGAGAGAAAAGAGCAGGCTCAAGAGATAGTGAAAATTTGGAATTAACAAGACTCGGGGTTGGATTTTGGAAGCAAAGGAAGATAATATTCTGCACTTAGGATGACGCTGGCATTGAGGACGGCCTGGCGTCTGAGTGGTCGTGGCTTTCAAGGAGGAGCCAGAAAGGCGTGTGGGCTTGAGAGAGATGATGGGCTCCCGCCGGGACGTGCTGACTTGTGGATGCCTCAGAGCCAGGCGAAGCAGTGAAGACCCTCCGTCTAATGCAGTGAGAAACTGCACCTTGTACTGGAGAAAACCAAAAATCACAGGGGTGGAATCCCTTGCCTGAGGCACAAAAATAAGCATGAAATAGTGAAGACTCACACTTCAGAACTAGGGACCGGATTCTGCCCGTTCTTTCTCCCTAGAACAGCGTCCAGCCGGAGCCCTCCAGCTGCGTCCCAGGCAGAGACATGGCTTCTGAAACCACACACGCTCTCCGTTGTTCCTCTTTTTTATTCTTTAAATTACGAGCATGTGAGAGCACATTTACAAGAGACAGAAAATACGACGTGAAGTTACATATAATTCCACTCTAGATTGCAATCATTTTTAATAGATAAATCAAGATTTTCAGTTGAAATTTGAATGTCAAACTCTCAAAAATTAATAGAACAGACATACAGAGAAGTAGAAGGGTATAGGAAATCTGAAAAGCGCTCTGAACCGTTTCAGCACAATTAAGACTCGTGCGATCTCCACACAGCAGTGGGGTACAAGCTCTGTTTAAGTCTGCACAGACGATAAACTAGGAGATGCTGGGAAATACCCAAGATAGGACCAGGTGCAAAAATGTCATGGTCTAAAGGTTTGAGAAGAAGGGCATGGCAACCCACTCCAGTGCTCTTGCCTGGAGAATCCCAAGGACAAAAGAGCCTGGTGGGCTACCGTCCATGGGGTCACAAGGAGTCAGACTCGAATGAGTGACCATCACTCACTCACTCACTCACTCACTCAGAGGTACTGAAATCATACAGAGTCTATTCTCTTATCACTGTAAAACCACACGGCATTTTTAAGGGACCCAACATTTAAAAAAAAAATATCCTACAGAAAGAAGATGCTCCTTGTGTCTTGAGAAATTAGAGCCCCTGGCAGTGTCCTTTCCTCCTGGGGCCGATAGGCTGGAGCCGAGCCGCCCGCACGGACCGCCAGCGCCTCCTCCAGGGAACCACACCTGCCTGGCCCCCGAAACCCCACGCTAGCTTTTGCATTTCTTGTCATCGTGCTAACTTATGTGTTTCTTCTGTGGATGTTATTTACAGCAGAAAATTATTGTTCTGAGAAATGTTCAAAAATAATGGAATGTTCTGGGGCTTGCCTGGTGGTCCAGTGGTTAAGACTCTGCACTTCCACTTCAGAGGGTCTGGGTCAGGGAACTAAAATCCCACATGCCACATAGCATGGCCCCAAAACATTTTTTAAACAGAGTAATTCTATTGGATTTTTATAGATTATTTACATCTATTTATTGGATTTTTATAGATTATTTACATCTATTTTTTAATAGGAAATTTGAGTAAAAATGTGCTATAATGTGAGTGGTGATTAACCAATCAGGGTTGAAAATAACCCAACAGTGATGTAACCAGAGGCCCAATCCATATGAGATGGTTTATTTATATATATATATATTTTTTTTTTGCCAACCTGA
This sequence comes from Ovis aries, assembly GCF_016772045.2. Lineage (NCBI taxonomy): Eukaryota > Metazoa > Chordata > Mammalia > Artiodactyla > Bovidae > Ovis > Ovis aries. The sequence continues at coordinate 1,692,974 of NC_056055.1, forward strand.
CTGGGCCACAGAGAGCCCAGATGTCTGGTTTAACATGATTTTGAGGTGTCCTGTGAGGATGCTTGTGGAAAACACTAGTGTTTGATTCTGAAGACTGAGCAGAGATCTGCCCTCTGCAGCGTGGAGGTGACGTGCTGCCTGCTGAGGGTGTGAAAGGAGCATGGAGCTGGGGGAAGGCTGGGTTCTCTGTCTGACGGCTCGAGCTGGGACCTGGGTCCTGCCCTGCCCTGCAGTCAGGATGCACTGCTTCAGTGTTCCTGGGTCTGCAGCCCACAGACAGCTCCTTAACAAATAACTATCATAGACTTTAGCGCTTTTGTTAAAATACAAGTAAGATTCTATTTGTAACCTTTGATGATTTCCAGTAAAAACTGCGCTTTCATTACTAGTCAGTTTCGCCAAAGGTAGCATTTGCTTATGCTGTTTCTCCCCCAGTAGCTAGAAAGTCTTCAAAATTTCAGTGGATGTATTAATACTTAGTGTGGGCAACTTCAGTTCAGTTCAGTAGCTCAGTTGTGTCCGACTCTTTGCAGCCCCATGGACTGCAGCACACCAGGCCTCCCTGTCCATCGCCAACTCCCAGAGTTTACTCAAACTCGTGTCCATTGAGTCGGTGATGCCATCCAACCATCTCATCCTCTGTCAACCCCGTCTCCTCCTGCCCCCAATCTTTCCCAGCATCAGGGTCTTTTTCAAATGAGTCAGCTCTTTGCATCAGGTGGCCAAAGTATTGGAGTTTCAGCTTCAGCATCAGTCCTTCCAATGAATATTCAGGACTGCTTTCCTTTAAGATGGACTGGTTGGATCTCTTTGCAGTCCAAGGGACTCTCAAGAGTCTCCTCTAACACCACAGTTCAAAAGCATCAGTTCTTCGGTGCTCAGCTTTTTTTATAGTCCAACTCTCCATGTCCATCCATACATGAGCACTGGAGAAACCATAGGTTTGACTAGACGGACCTTTTCAATATGCTCCCTAGTTTGGTCCCAACTCTTCTTCCGAGGAGCAAGCGTCTTTTAATTTCATGGCTGCAGTCACCATCTGCAGTGATTTTGGAGCCCCCAAAAATAAAGTCTGTCACTGTTTCCACTGTTTCCCCATCTATTTCCCATGAAGTGATGGGACCAGATGCCGTGATCTTCGTTTTCTGAATGTTGAGTTTTAAGCCAACTTTTTCACTCTCCTCTTTCACTTTCATCAAGAGGCTCTTTAGTTCTTCTTCACTTTCTGCCATCAGGGTGGTGTCATCTGCATATCTGAGGTTATTGATATTTCTCCCAGCAATCTTGATTCCAGCTTGTGCTTCTTCCAGCCCAGCGTTTCTCATGATGTACTCTGCATATAAGTTAAATAAGCAGGGTGATAATATACAGCCTTGACGTACTCCTTTTCCTATTTGGAATCAGTCTATCGTTCCATGTCCAGTTCTAACTGCATTCCAGGGCAACCTGCAGTCCAGGAAATGAGCAAAATGGAAAAATTAGCGATCTTACAAAATTATCTGTGGAAACCACGTGTAACCAACAGAAAAGAACTTCGGAGGAAGCACGTATCTGCACCTATAAATAAATATTAAATATATATCATATAAGAGAAGAGACAGCTTATTGGAAAAGACCCTGATGCTGGGAAAGACTGAAGCCAAAAAGAGAAGGGGGTACAGAGAATGAGATGGTTGGATGACATCATCAACTCGATGGACATGAATTGAGCAAACTCCTGGAGACAGTGAAGGACAGGGGAGCCTGGCGTGCTGCAGACCTCGGAGCCGAAAAGAGTCACACAGCTTAGCAACGGAACAGCAACATATTCATAAATCAAACGTGAGATGAAGCTTATTAGCTCATAAGCGTGTGTTGCCCCTGCAACACAATCATAAGGAGTAAATTCTTTCAAATTAAAAGCAAATACAAACAAAAACAATTCCCCTGGAAATGAAGATGAAATTCCTTTTTCACAGTTTTTAGAAAGCCCATAGAAGGCTATTTATTTACACTGTTGATCTTATCACATCTGTTAATATAATATTAAACCACCGTGCAATTCTGCAAATGTTAGAGACCTTAACAATGTTAAAACAATAACATTATAAATACAACAATCAGAGGGGAGAGGAGGGAATTTGGCAAGAATTGTAAAAGTGCTAGCTCTCTCATCTCTCACAGCCACAAGTTGATGATAGCTAAAATTAAAACACAGAGTTAAAAATATGATAATTCCATGCTCTTATTGAATGTTTCAAAATATTTTTCTTAGCCCTAGAATAGTATTTTAGGATATTAAGCAGTGTTTTTGGCTCTCATTTCTGTTCTCATTCATGTTACTGGATTGTTTTTATGATGTGTATTATTATTATATAAAAATAGTGAAGTCATTAAAAATTTTTAAACAGGAAATTAACACTTCTGAATTAATCTGGGTTCTCCGGAGAAACAGAACCGATAGGAAATATCAAGAGACTGTAAGGAACTGGCTGAGTGATCATGGAGAGTGAGGAGTTGGTTTCTGCCGCTGACCCAGGAGGCCCAGCGGAACACGCTCAGTGCAGCCCACAGGCCTGAGAACCAGGGAACCCGGCGGCGTAAGCTCTGCTCTAAGCCTGAGCCCGGAGGAAGGACAGGACCTGTGTGCAGTTGGTGCAGCCCGGTGAGGACAGTCTCCCTCCTCCTCTGTTCGTTCTTCCCCAGCTCTCGGTGGCCTGGACCAGGCCCCACCCTGGCGAGGGCCATCGGCTCTGTTCTGCTCGGAGTCGGTCTCTTCCATACACACCCCGCAGGCACACCCAGACGCTGCTTGACTCACGGTCTCCGCACCCTGGGGCCCAGTCGGGTTGACTCAAGGCTAATCATCATACGTCAAAAGCATCCCTCTCAGCTCTGCATTGTGGCAAGTTACAACAAGACCCAGTCCAGACCCCGAGAGGAGCATGAGGAGGAACCTCCAAGGTCTGCGGGAGGTGCCAAGCTTCTCACCTGCCTTCAGAGCTAGACTCACTCCCATCGTCTTCCCCATCAGCACGGTCTTTCCCTCGTATCAACTGGAACTCTGCTTTCTAAGGACCGGGGCTATGCCTTTATCCTTAGTTGAGTTTTGGAGCTTAGAGGAGGCGCCAGTCTCCATACTGAGACGGGATTCTCCAAGCGTCATCTCTCAGCTTTATCTCAGACCAGCCAGTCAGTCCCAGGAGCCACACTCACCTTGACCTAGAGAAACGTGGCTACTGACCCAGTACGGCCCCTGCTCACCGCTCTAGAGGAAGCTGCATTCTCTCTCGGCTGGCTCTCCGGCCTCCAGCCTTCCTGCTCTATGGCGGGGCGAGCTTGTCTGTAGACTGGTTGATGTCACACAAACCAGCCCTACTGAAGCCCTACAGTGGCCCCCACCAGCACCCGCCAAACCTAAACCAAGTTCCGAAGCCGCGGCCTCCCAGGCTCCTTGCAACGTGACCTCCCCACCTCTGCAGCCCACTCCCCACCACTCCCCTTCTCAGGCCCACCTTCAGCACGGAACCCCGCGGCCGTCACCCAAACACAGCCTGCAGGCTCTTTCAGCCATGACTTTGCTGGAAGCTCCACCCCTCGGCTCTTCCCTTACAGAAATTCTTTCCATGCATCAGAGGCTGACCCAGTGGTCCCTCCTCTTGGAATCTCTGCTTGCCAGTCAGAACGGGCCCCCTTCCAACACTATCAAAGCTCTCATCCAGATGTCCTCAGGCCTTGGGGACAACGCTGTCTCTACCTGTGCATCTCCATGACCCCGAAAGTCCGGGGCAATGACGTATTCGTCTGGGCAGCTCCCCAGCATTGCTGTGGTTCAGACCAGGTCACCACAGAGCTCTGATCTGCTGAATTCATTCTCGAGGGAAGACTCTCCTCTAGTGTATCGACATCTACGTAGCATCTCTGGATATCTGGGTTGTAGCCTTAATCCTGTCGTTGTTAAAGACTTTTTTTTTTGATGTGGACTATATTTAATCTTCACTGAATTTGCTACAATATCGCTTCTGTTTTTATGTTTTTGTTGCTGTTTATCAAACCCACAGGCTGGCAATGCAAGGCCAAGTCTTAACCCCTGGATCACCAGGGAAGTCCCTCCTATCCTTTTAATCAGGAGATTTTAGACATAGCATTTATCAGTTTATCTGTAAGCTAAATATAAATAAGGACACTCCTGTCAATGCATTTCATAAGGATGAGGAAAAATCGATTGGTTTCAGCGTTAACAGCATTCAAATCCTTAGAACCCTGAATAAAGGAGCATCTGCAGAAACAGAGGCTACTGTGCAATTCTTCTCATTCCAACAAAAGCAACAAACCCCCTGGTCCGGGTGGGGGGAGGCTGGAAAAGACCCCAGGCACACAGCTTCTTTGCGAGCACCCGACAAAGCCCTGGGCTCTCTGCAGAGGGCCAGCCCGCCTCCTCCTGCTCCGATGCTCTGCAGGGAGGGCGCCAGGCCCTAATTGCAGCTGCATCAATCAAAGGGGTGGCGAATCGCAGCGCGGCCTCGCCGGCTGGAGTTAATTAGAACACTGACATTTCCCAGACTGTCAGCTGAATGGGTGCTTAGGAGGGTGTGCGCACGCATCCAGTGGGTAAATACAGGCTGTCAGCCGCCTCGACAGATACACCGGCCTTTCTGGTTCTTTCACCAAACACCCCTGCCGGTGACTCCCCACCTCCTCTGTGACACCCTGCGAGGAGCTCAGCGTTCATCCGAAATGGGGTCAACTCATTTGTATCCTATGAAACCATGCTTTTGGACAGTCGTCGTCTTTACAGTCCAATGAAAAAGGACACCGTGCTTAAGCCAGGCTCGACACAGGGCTGGTGGGGAGGGGGGTGAGGACACAGTCTGCTCCTCCCAGACGGACCTCGAGCTGGAGCGGTGGGCCCTCCCCGCCCGCCTGGGAGGCACTGGGCTGGGGATGTGGGGGCCTGAGACCAGGCTCAGATGCCCCGGACCCTCACGGTTCTCAGCGAGGTTCACCAGCTTCCCTGGAATGAGTGTTTCTCCAGGGTCCCAGGCCCTTGGGGCAACTCCCAGAGACTTAAGTCGGTTTTGATCATTTTCACCACATGATCATTGCTTTGTTGGGAGGGAGTCTGCCAAGCTCCTTGCTTGGTCTCCTAACCAGGCCCTTTCCTAAGAAGCGCACTGAACTTCATTAGTATTTGGAAGAACAGTTCAGGAAGAAAAAGAGGCAGGTGTCACCAAGCGCACGTGTCCGGCATGGGCCACACCTGACTATGGACGCAGTTCAGCCGCTCAGTCGTGTCCAACTCTGCGACCCCATGGACTGCAGCAAGCCAGGCCTCCCTGTCCATCAGCAACTCCCAGAGCCTGCTCAAACTCACGTCCATCGCGTCGGTGATGCCATCCAACGGTCTTGGCCTCTGCCGTCCCTTCTCCTCCTTTGCACTAGTGGAGAGTGGAGAGCAGACAGGAGGAGGAAACAGCCAGCTCGGGTAGTGGGGGGTGGGGGGTCCTGTCCGTCCCTCCAGGGCTGGATCGTCAGGCAGGACGAGGGCGGGCATCCGAACGCCCGTGTCCTAGCGTCCTGGTCATGCTGAGAAACCGTCTCATCTGTCTCGTTCCTTCTCAACTGCCCCATCCTCAGCTCCGTATCCATGCAGAGGCCCTGGCCAAGCTCTGCGGACCAAGTGCTCAACACAGAGGCTGAACCGCCACACCACCCTGAGCGGGCAGGCTGCCCTCATCCCAAAGGTGCGCGTGCTCCCCCGAGGCAAGGTGGGCCCGCACTGACCTGTCCCGATGGCTATTAGCCCCAAGGCCCAGCCCCGAAGGACAGCCTTCCAGAGCTCACCACTGGGACCACAGCCATTGACATCAGAGGGTGCCTGGGCGTCAGGGCGGACTGAACGTACAGGCAGCCTGGAATATCCCGCCCGTCAGAGTATCTCCAAGAGCCAAGACCGGGCGGCTGAACAAGAAGTCCCATAAGGGTGGCGGCAGTCTGAGCCGGCCCACCATGCACACCCGCCGCCCAGGCGAGTGTGCTCAGCACTCACTGGGACGACCTCGGCCCCCACCACAGCCTCCTCCCCTAGATCAGACGGGTGGCAACGTCCCTCCCACGTGACTCCAAAGGCACCCCTTTCACAGAAACCAAAGGAGGCGGACCTTATTCTCCCCACCTACCTTACGCGGGAGAATAAGAAAGTGGCTCCCCAGGTGTCTCCCGTGCCCCGGGGTCACAGGGGCGGTCCTGGGGGAGGGGGGCAGGGCAGCGCCCCCCCCCGCCCCCCGCAGAGTGCCGTCTGGCCATGGGGCTCACAGGGGCTGCAGGCCATCCGGGCGACTGCAGGGAGATGCTCACAGGGTGTGAGGACATGCCACATAAGGGGAGCGTTTACTGCTGTTGTCTGCCTTTTATCTCTGCCTGTATTGTGGTCCCAGGACTGGTAATGAAAATGATAACCGATTTGTTTAGCTTTAAAAGACAGAGCACCTGAGCCCCGCCTGCTGCCTGGCGGCCACCCACCAGTCCAGTCTGACCAGCAGCCCACCACTATGGCCCAGCTCATTCCGCAGCGGCACTCGCTCTGCTTCATCCTCCAGAAACCCAGCGTCTGACATCCAAGCCCAGTGCGACTCCCAAGCGCCCTTCACACCCCAGCCACCAGGAGGAGAACCGCCTGGACCATCAGCCTTCGTCATGAGGCTCACCTCAACCCCTGAGAAGTCATTCGGCTTCTAATCCAGACTTTATTTCCCCGGGGGTGAGCGGGCTTCCCCTTGCCTGGATCTGCCGGCCAGTGGTAATGCATTTGTACCTGATTAAGGATGGGATTGACTTTTATGTTGGGGGTACAAACTTAAGGCACCCAGCCCCACGCCGGGGGGTGTCCTCTCCTCAACTCTCCCAGGAAGCCCACCTTCAACAGCCTCTCTGCAGGAAGATGGCTCTTGGGCTTCTGTTAAATGCAAAGGGCTGAGAACATAAATTTTTATCTTCCCCTTCCTGCGACCTCACCTCCAAAAAGCTAAAGGAATAAAGAGGTATAAATCCTCCGAGGGAAATGGGAAGGGGAATGTTAGCAGACAAGCAATCTCAGCTGACGCTTGACAGGCAGGCAGCGTGAGGAGGGGCAGCGGGCGGGAAGACACACAAGGAAGTGTCTGCAGAGACCCCGGCCAGGGCCCAGCCCCGCCTGCAGGGGGACAGAGCAGAGAGACAGACAAACACACAGCCCACCAGATGTTAAGAAAAGTCTCTAACGCAAAAGACGGAAGAAAACCTCAAGAGCATCTTAGTGTAGGCAGCGTTATAACTCAACATTCCACAAGGAGACGAGGCAAGGAACACTTGAGAAGAGCGATAAAGTTTAGAAATCAAAAAGCGATAGCAAACTTTGAAGCTTCAGTAAATGACTGAAAGATAACACGGAAATCTCTCAGGAGGTAGGACAAAATGACGGAATTCTGTGAGCACGCACTAGAGACGTAAGCGGTGTGCTGAGGAGATCTCATACAGAACCAAGAGGTATCTCAAAAAGGTGATGAGACACCAAGCGGAAGCTATCCTGGAAAAATTAATCCAAGAAAATTTCACATATTGAAAAAATATAAATCCTGAGATAGAATGGCCCAGCTGAGTGTCCAGCACAAAGACTGGAAAGTCTATAGTGAACTTGCTTCATCGATAATTATCAGAACCTCAGAAATAAAGACTAAAACCCTTAGGAATTACAGAGAAAAGAGGAGACCCTATTTCTCATCTCATTTACATCACATCCAAAAGAATCAGAACCAGAATGAGGTTAACAGTTCTGGGTTAAAAACTCAAAAAGATTCCATACTTGTTAAAGGCAAGCTCTCAATGAAAAATCCTAAAGAAATTCTCTACCTATCCAAGCTACCAACCCAAGGTGCACACTAATCAGAGCATCTTGAGATGAGAAGAAGTGAGAAGGTTGACTTCCAAAGGACCATTTCTCCGGAGGCTGCTGGAGGGCATGCTCCAAGACAAGGGAGCAAACTGAGGGAGCCCCTCGGAGGCAGAGCCAGTCCCAGAGGGCAGGGGACAGAAGTCCTGGGGCAGCAGGAAGTGGCGCCACAGACAGCAGCTCCAGGGCAAGACGAGGGCCCGGCCGAGGCCGGGAAGCCGACACCGGCTTCTCTGGAGAGACGACGGGTGCTTTCCTGGGAAATTCAGCAGGGGGACGTGGCGCAACTGTTAAATCAAGGGGGAAATCTAAGACAGAATACAGTCATGGTACACTATGTGGCTCTTCAGAGAACAACACTTATACAGTCAAATAATACAGTAAATTATAGGATAAACCATCTGGAAAAGTAAGGATATTCATTTGAAAGATTACAAGTAGAAAAAAGATGCATTAAATCAAGATTTGGAAAAAAAAAAAAACTATAATCGTAGTGCACGTCTCGGCTCGACAAAGAGCAATTTTACATGGTTTAATGATATGAACACTGATTACTGATTTAACTAAAAATGTGGATCACAATAAACTGAGGAAAATTCTGAAAGAGATGGGAATACCAGACCACTTGTCTCTTGAGAAACGTATATGCAGGTCAGGAAGCAACAGTTAGAACTGGACATGGAACAACAGACTGGTTCCAAATAGGAAAAGGAGGACGTCAAGGCTGTATATTGTCACCCTGCTTATTTAACTTATATGCAGAGGACGTCATGAGAAACGCTGGGCTGGAAGAAGCACAAGCTGGAATCAAGATTGCCGGGAGAAATATCAATAACCTCAGATATGCAGGTGACACCACCCTTATGGCAGAAAGTGAAGAGGAGCTAAAAAGCCTCTTGATGAAAGTGAAAGAGGAGAGTGAAAAAGTTGGCCTAAAGCTCAACATTCAGAAAACGAAGATCATGGCATCTGGTCCCATCACTTCACGGCAAATAGATGGGGAAACAGTGGAAACAGTGTCAGACTTTATTTTTGGGGGCTCCAAAATCACTGCAGATGGTGATTGCAGCCATGAAATTAAAAGACACTTACTCCTTGGAAGGAAAGGTATGACCAACCTAGATAGTATACTCAAAAGCAGAGACATTACTTTGCTGACCAAGGTCCGTCTAGTCAAGGCTATGGTTTTTCCTGTGGTCATGTATGGATGTGAGAGTTGGACTGCGAAGAAAGCTGAGCACCAAAAAATTGATGCGTTTGAACTGTGGTGTTGGAGAAGACTCTTGAGAGTCCCTTGGACTGCAAGGAGATCCAACCAGTCCATTCTGAAGGAGATCAACCCTGGGATTTCTTTGGAAGGAATGATGCTAAAGCTGAAGCTCCAGTACTTTGGCCACCTCATGCGAAGAGTTGACTCATTGTAAAAGATTCTGATGCTGGGAGGGATTGGGGGCAGGAGGAGAAGGGGACGACAGAGGATGAGATGGCTGGATGGCATCACGGACTTGATGGACATGAGTCTGAGTGAACTCCGGGAGATGGTGATGGAGAGGGAGGCCTGGCGTGCTGCGATTCATGGGGTCGCAAAGAGTCAGACACGACTGAGCAACTGAACTGAATTGAACTGAAGTGACATAATAATGTTGGAAGTGAGGGAGCTGGGAAGGGGAGGTAAACCCCAGTGAAGTCTTGACACTGAAGAGAAAGAGGTGACCAAACACGGTGTAAAATTGATGAACCAACTTCAGTGACACAAGCGCTTGGTTCAGGAAAGGCAGGAAGGCCCCACGGGGTCGTCGGTCGCAGGGGGCAGAGCTGGAGGGGGCTGGAGACCAGCACCCTTGCTCTCCTGCTGCTCTTTGCTGTTTCAGACCGTGTGCGTATGCTGTCGTTACCAAACATTCCATCCAGGAAGCAGCAGGGCAGGCCGGGACCCTCGCACTCTAGGGTCACGGTCAGGCCCGGCCGCATGAGCTCCTACGCCCCTTCACGCCCTCTCAGTTCACAGAACGCCCCCCTTCGTGGTGTGCTGTCTAGGCTCGCAGTGATCCTCCTGGGTGGCTATGACTTTCTTATTTACAGAGAAGGAATGCATCCAGAACAGGGGGTCACGAGTCCAGGGCCTGGAGCAGAGTCGCTTCCTGGGCTGGACCCTGAGGTCCCCCACCTACAGCACAGAGAGGGTTGAGGACACCCGCCTTTCCAAAACGCAGGTGCCGGGCGAGGGGTAAATTAGGAGGTTGGGATGAGCACACATGTACTCCTGCACACGCAGCGGACAGCCAACACAGACCTCCTGTTCCGCACAGAGAACAGGAGAACTCTGCTCAGGGCTCTGGAGCAACCCCCACGGGGAAGAACCTGGAAACGAGCGGATGCATGTGTACGTGGGACGGAATCACACCTGCAACCAGCCCAGCATGGTAAATCAGCGATAATACAAATGTTGAGAAAATGTGTTCCTGCAAGCTGCTAAATCTGTGATAACAGAAAATAAATATGGTTTCAAATATGGATATACATTTGAATGGGCTTCCCAGGTGGCACTGGTGGTGAAGAACCCGCCTGCCAGTGCGGGCCACGTGAGAGAGGTGGCTTCGATCCCTGGGTTGGGAAGGTTCCCTGGAGGAGGGCATGGCAACCCACTCCAGTGTTCTTTCCTGGAGAACCCCGTGGACAGAGGAGCCTGGTGGGCTACGGTCCATAGCGTCACAGAGAGTCAGACACAACTAAAGCAACTCAGCACAGCAAAGCACACATTTGAATAAATTGATTTTGTTTATATTTTTAAAAGCAGGTGCTAAGAGAATTTCCTGCCTCGTGATTGTCAAGGTTGCCATAGTGCCTGCCCACTGGGCCTTAATCCAGATCCCAGAAATAGGGCGCTTCATCCTTTTCCCTCCAGAGGTACACACTTTCCCGAGAAAACCACCTTCAAATCACAGCCAACAGGAGAGAGGAGGGTCCCCAGACGTCCTAGTCCACCCCAGGTGACCTTGTCCCTTGAGTCAGCCGAACCCTTCTGCCCTGATTCTCCAGTGGATTCCACTCCCCTTCATCGGGTTGTGCCGCCACCCCCCCCCCTTCTCAGGCTCCACTTGCCTCTCTGATAGTCAGAGGGTCAGCACAGCTAATATACACGCTGTTCCCCAAATGGCCTTCATTTTCACCACCTCCCCCACCTGTGCCAACCCAACCCTTCAGCCCCGCCCTGAGTGACCAGGTCATGGGCATTCTGTGCCCAGAAAATCCGCCTTCAGCCACATGGGGCTTTGAAAGCATTGTTCCTGGCGTGGCAAGAACGCAGCCAGGGGTTAGGGATCGGCGGGGACCCAGTGTCCCCGGTAGAGAGACGGGGCCTCATAAAAGCCACAGCAAGCAATCAGCGGCAGCCAGGGTCTTCAGGAGATTTTTATGGCTCCAGTGCGCTTGAGCGGCTGCAGTGGAAAATTGGCCATTCCGTGGGGATTAATGAGCAATTCGCTGGCAGAGGACAAGGTGCGCTCTTGAAGAAAAGAGTGACAAAGGAGCTCAGTTCCCCAGGGATTCAACTTAACAACCCTTTTCTTTCTGCATATTGAGAAGGAAATGTGGGGAAATCATCGCCTGCCAAGAAGAGCACTCCACTGTATTTCCCCCCAGAATACGAGAAGCCATCCAAGGACCCAGCACAGCAGACGGCTCCCTTCCGAGTGATCAGGCCCGCCGGCCAGGCGGCCAGCAGGTTTGTTAGACAAACAAGTGCCAGCCACAGAGTCGACGGTTCCTTTCAATTGGCCACAGTGGATTAAATCGAACCATTTCACAATTGTTGCTCAAATGTCTTTGAGCAGGTATTTCCTTTAAAAGCACCAAGGCTCAGGAAGGAATATCAGTTTTGAGAAATCTAATTAAAGGCATGAACACTACGTCATACCAGAAAACCAAAATGAAGTTTTCAGTCAATAAAATGGTTCACAGCAAAGAAAACCTGCAGTTGTGTCTATAATTAAAAATACTATTGCTTCAAACAACAAACTGTGGAACATTCTTAAAGAGATGGGATACCAGACCACCTGACCTGCCTCCTGAGAAACCTGTATGCAGGTCAGTAAGCAACAGTTAGAACTGGACATGGAGCAACAGACTGGCTCCAAATCGGGAAAGGAGTACACCAAGGCTGTATATTGTCACCCTGCTTATTTAACTTATATGCAGAGGACATCATGAGAAACGCTGGACTGGAAGAAGCACAAGCTGAAATCAAGATTGCTGGGAGAAATATGAATAACCTCAGATATGCAGATGACACCACCCTTATGGCAGAAAGAGAAGAGGAACTAAAGAGCCTCTTGATGAAAGGGAAAGAGGAGAGTGAAAAAGCTGTCTCAAGGCTCAACATTCAAAAAATGAAGATCATGGCATCTCGTCCCATCACTTCATGCCAAATAGATGAGGAAACAGTGTCAGACTTCATTTTCTGGGGCTCCAAAATCACTGCAGCCATGAAATTAAAAGATGCTTGCTCCTTGGAAGAAAAGCTATGACAAACCTTGACAGCATATTAAAAACCAGAGACATTACTTTGCCGACAAAGGTCCGTCTAGTCAAAGCTATGCTTTCTCTGCTAGTCATGTATGGATGTGAGACTTGGACCATAAAGAAGGCTGAGCACCGAAGAATTGATGCTTTTGAACTGCAGTATTGGAGAAGACTCTTGAGAGTCCCTTGGACTGCAAGGAGATCCAACCAGTCCATCCTAAAGGAAATTAGTCCTGAGCGTTCATTGGAAGGACTGATGCTGAAGCTGAAGCTCCAATACTTTTGCCACCTGATGTGAAAAACTGACTCATTGGAAAAGACCCTGATGCTGGGAAAGATTGAGGGCAGGAGGAGAAGGGAACGACAGAGGATGAGATGGTTGGATGGCATTACTGGCTCAATAGACATGAGCTTGAGCAAGCTCCAGGAGTTGGTGATGGACAGGGAAGCCTGGTGTGTTGCAGTCCATGGGGTCACAAAGAGTCGGACATGACTGAGTGACTGAACTGAACAGAGTGCTTCAAACAAATTACCTTTAAAATATCCTTCAATTTTCCAGTATCTCTCATTTCTTTCCAATATCTACATAGTTACTAAAGAAATAAAGTCAAATGAGCCCAAGTCAATATTTTAATTTTGATTTCATCAAACAGCAACTTGGCTCAAATCCGAAGTGGGTTAGAGGTAGGATGAATTCAGTTTACATGACAAGAAAATTCCAAACTTTTACTCAAGGGTAATCTTCTACTTGAATGGGAATCTTTCTCTTTTATACAAACATGTATTCTAAGAAGTAGCTATGACAGTGGGGAAAATGGGAAAACAAGGATTAAGAGTGGAATCTAACCAAAAGAAGACTGGGCAAGGACCTCAATAGGTGATTCAGGAAAGAAGAAACAGGACAACCCCATGTGATCCCGTGACCTCACTTTCCCCGGGAGAAAAGAAAGGAGAGACATACACGCTTATCAGCAGAGGCACCGATTTCTTTTAAAAGCTGAGTAATTCCAGTCCCGGTAAGGATGCAGGCAATGAGCACAGTCAGACTTGCTGACCAGATTTCGGTCTTGGGACGTCTTCCTGAAGCATCCATCACGCTTAGCATGGCGGCCGGCCTGTGACCTGCCGTTTCATCCAGTGAAACCCCAGCAGGACAAGACACCTGCACACAGACACAGTGAGCGCGAGTGCATCTGCATTCAGACCCACAGATACAGAGAGGTGTGTGCAATGCCAGATGTGAAGTTGCCTATGAGAAAAAAGTAAAAATTAAAACCTAAAAACGCCCTGAGCGCTGAATGAATACTATACCTACACTCTACTCATTAATATATTTCAGGCTACCAAGTTCGAGGAACCCAAAACAACTTAAAGGCGTAAACATGTTGTCTCCCAGAATGAGAGGTGGCAGGTGCTGGGGGCATCTGGGCAACTCAGGGGTTCCATCACTGAACCCCGACGCCCTGGCAAACCTGTCTTCCTCCTCAGGTTTCCATGGCAACAAGGGGAGGTTGGAGTGATGATGATGCCGCCCCCTTAAACAACGGCCAGAGGCCAGAACACAGGACCTGGAACTTCAGGGATCAGAGTTATTATGCACAGGCCCCTTCGCAAGCCAGCTGCCAGCAAGCAGGTCAGAAATAGCACAGCCCCAGCACCCCAGCGATCCAGCTGCACCCTGGGCTGGAGAGGACGGACTAGTGCCCCTAAGGAGGGAGGTCAGAAGCACCCTTCGCAGGGGTTGGGGACGGGGTGAGGTAGACTGCAGCCCCTGCCACCTTCATTCAGCAACTGCATGCCCTCCAAAACTCGGACCCCAAAACTTGTACAAGACAGTCCCAACCCCTAGCTTATCAGAGAGTGACCTCATGTGGAAACAGGGCCTTTGTGACGGAACTATTAAAATGAGGTTTCATAGCAGTAGGGTGACCCGAATCCAGCACGACTGCTGTCCTTCCTAAAGGGGGAACGTGGAGACCAGCTTGGAAGTTCCTGCTGGAATCTCTGGGCAGGCACTGGGTTGGCACCAGGGCATGGGGGTGGGAAGGGGAAGAGAATGCTGGATGCGGGTGTCACGGACCCAGGCACAGCGGCTCCCCTTCCTTCCTCCCACGTCTCGCCGTCCCCTAGAGGCTGGAGGAGAGGGGTCGAGGGTTCTAGACCAAGTCGGCCTCGCATTCATTGTGAGGAGGAACCCCGGGGTGGGAAGAAGGGAATCCAAATTCTCACATAGACTTGCCGCCAACGCCTTCTGACCCAGCCAGGACCTTCCCTCAGGGGCTTGGCTGCCTCACGTCTAAAGCAACGCCAGTTCCGATGCTTTCTCGGATGCGCTCAGCTCATTTTCCAGCCTTTCGTTCCAAATGCCCATGTCACAGGTTAGCGTGATTTTAAATAAACTCCGTATCCTAAAACGGAGGGATGTGGACACAGAGACAGACTTACCCAGGGAGACGCCCTGTGCCAGCAGGACTGAGGCTGCCCCAGGCCCAGGGGCACCCAGGAGCTGGGGGGAGGCCTGGACCGGGGCCCTGAGACACTGGGTCTGGACTTCAGGTCCTGATCGGGGGGAGCACGCTTCTGTCATTGAAGGCAAGCAGCTGTGGCTCCTCCTTAGGGCAGCTCTCGAGAAAAACACAGAAGCTGAGACCAACACCCCCACTCAGGTTGGGGACGCCCTCGGGGTCCAGCCGGCCACAGCTCCTGTCCTGGGTGTTTACGAATGGCAGCCGTTCACCTTGGTTCTACTTTGCTTTTCCTCTCTCAGTTCCTACTGAAAGGAAAGCGGTTCACAGACGGGGGCAAAATGCCGTGGCGCTCTTTAAGATGAAGCAGACCCCACGGTGAGTCCCGCACCCGGCCGTGGTCTGACCAGGGCAGACTTCACAAGCGGGAGCCGGGATGTGCACGCCCCAGCCTCAGTGTCCCATTTTCTGTTGTTACAGGGAACATAGCAACCATCATCCTAAACGCTTTGCAAGTCTTAACTCATTTGTTCTTCCCCCATAAATCCACAGAGTGTGAGTTATCATTATCATCTAGAAAACGGCACAGTTTACAGAGAAAGAAACTCAGAGAGGGAGATTAAGTAACTTTCAATTCCATAAAACGACAAAGAGGTGTAGCCAGGATTAGAACCGAGTTTCTCACTCCCCGGCTTCCCTGGGGGCTCAGGTGGTAAAGAATCCGCCTGCAATGCAAGAGACCCAGGTTCGAACCCTGGGTCAGGAAAATCCCCTGGAGAAGGGAACGGCCACCCCACACCAGGATTTTTGCCTGGAGAATCCCATGCACAGAGGAGCCTGGCGGCCACAGCCCACGGGATTACAGCGTCAGACACGACTGAGCGACTCACAGCACTTCTCACTCCCCCGTGCTGGGGCCGCCAGCACAGCCATGAAACCCTCACTCTTGTCAGGCCACCCGTCAGCCCTGCGCACGTGGAAGGAGACCCTCTCCTGAGACACTGCCCTTCACTTTCCTCCTGAGTCTGCAGATCGAGGGCGACCACCACACGCTCCGAATACGGAAGATTAGAATCAATAGACATATTTAGTCCACAATTTAATATAACACGTTGGAAATAAAGTACTGAGTATGGAAAACAAATTTACAGTTTACCAAAGGGGAAAGAGGAGGGGATGGGATAAATTATATGAGTTTGGGATTAAAAGATATGTGCTAACATATATAACAGGGATTGGGGGCAGGAGGAGAAGGGGACGACCGAGCATGAGATGGCTGGATGGCATCACTGACTCGATGGACGCGAGTCTGAGGGAACTCCGGGAGATGGTGATGAACAGGGAGGCCTGGCGTGCTGCGATTCATGGGGTAGCAAAGAGTCGGACGACTGAGCGACTGAACTGAACTGAACATGTATAAAATAAGGACCTACTGTATAGCGCAAGGTGCTATAGTCAATATTTTGTAATAACCTTTAAGGGAAAAGAATCTGAAATATATATATATTATATATATATATATATATATATATAACTGAATTGCTGTATCCCTGAAACTAACGACATCAACTGTACTTCCATTAAGAAATAATTATAAAATGTGACATCCCTAGGGGCCCAGTGGTGAAGAATCCACTCTGAAACGCGGCGGACAAGGCTTCGATCGCTGACTGGGGGACTAAGACCCCACGTGCCTCGGGGCAATCAAGCCCACGCACCACGGCAAGAGAGTCCGCGCGCTGCGACGAAAGTCCCACAGGACAGCGAAGGCCGGAGGCAGCCAACTAAATAAAACATGCGAATAAAATGATGATAAAGCACCTAGCACACTTCCAAGGCAGCGGGCACACGGCGTGGAGGGGAAGGCAGAAACTCCGCGGGGACCAGCGTCGTCGGGGACAGGGCCTTGCGCCCGCGCGGGACCCCGGCTCCCTCTGCCTCCGGGCTTCGTCCTGCTCCGGACTCGCCCGGGCTGTTTCCTCCGCTCTCAGAGCTGCACGGGCCTCCACGGCCTCCCGGGCCGGCCACTCCACGTTTTCCTCGTGTGCACCCCGAGGTTTGTCCGTCACTCCTAAGACGGTACAGCAGGGGGGGACACTGCCTACTCACACGCGGTCCCGGTACATTACTCTTTTTCTTCCTGGTCCTCGGCAGATTTGAACAGTAGAAAGGGCGGTGGAGCTAACCGCTTCGCCGGCCGCGATCGCCGGCCGGCGGGATCCTGCGGCCCCGCGGGCGCCCACAGCTCTCGGGGGCTCCGGGTGCCGAGGTGCAGGGCCTGCGTGGGGGGTGGGGGGTGCAGAGAGGGCAAAGGCGCTTCACCCCCTGCCGCCCTGCTTAGCAGCCCGCGCCAGAATCAGAGACGAGGATTGCTCGATTTTTAATCGCTTTTCACTTCTACAAATGAATGAAGAGGAAAACAGTGAGATTCCTTTTAAGTAGCAGCGAGGACCCACACTCTGTCCCACGGCTTTAGTCTGACCTCAGATAAAGGGAACCGGGCTGGGGGGCCCTTCCTGGGGCTCACAAACCACCCCCACACCCCCTCACCCACCTCCCCAGCAAGGAACCGGTGGCTGCTATCCCAAATGTGTCAGCAGCAGCAATTAATAACAGCATACATCACAAGGACATTATCAGTGTTAGAATTTTCCTGCAGTGTGTCATTTTTAATTCGATCTGAGGATTCCCACTTGACGGTGAACAATCCTCCAGAGCCTCAGTAAAGTTGGGGAGCAGAGAAGCCCCGAGAACGTGGTTTTCTACTTTTTCTCAGAGATAGCCAAAGGGCTCTACGTGTCTGTTCAAGCGCAGAGGGCTCGGATTCCTCTACCACATCCTACTACACACCCAGCCCAGCACAAAGCACCTTCCACCACGAAGATCAGGGCATTTCAAGGGCCGCGCAGCAGTCATGAAGCCTGTTTTCAGGTGAGGGGTTTGCCTGTCTGAGAACCTGTCTTGGGAGCTGGAAGACAAGGATGGGCGTTGACTCGGGAAGGGCATCTCTGGGGGAGGGCTGGATGGGGTGGTGTCCATTGGGTAACTCAAGCCGTAGACACCAGGGCACTCAGACGGAGCCTGAGAACCCTCAATGGGACACGAGGTCTCGGAGCAGCGGACACCAGCCCTCTCCCCTGACGTTACCGTGAGAGCGGCTCCAGGACAGATCCCACAGCCGAGGGGACCTGCCGAACCCTGACGGCGCGTCCCTCCCGGGTGAACTGGGGGTAGGAGAGGAAGCGCTGCCGGAAAGCCCACCATCTGGCCTGCAGCCCTGGCTTCCAGGTGGCCCTGCCTTCCTAGAGAGCGCCACGATTCTTGAAAGGCGCAAAATCATTCTGACAATTTAATGCAACACATGCCGACTAGTCACCACTCCCCCTTCGGTGGCCAATGATCGCTGCTCCCGTCTCATCCAATGGAGACCAGAGGCACTCTTTGGAGGCTCCCTGCAATCGGAGGCCAGGCCAAGGCTGGGCGGTCAGGCCCTCCCCGGCCCCGTCTGTACTGTTCTTCCAGACTTCCTGGTGGAGTTTCTCAGAGCAGGCTCACCTCACGGGTGTGTCCATACGAGGGCCGGACCATCGACGGAAGAAGCCGGATGGCCGTGGGCAGTGCCTTTCCCGAAGGACCCACGATGCTGCAGCGACTCAGGAGAAGCAGGAAGGCAGAGAAGGGAGCTCTGGGACCCCAGGCCGGGCCAGAGCTGCAGGGATAGGGAAAGACCGGGGCTCTGAGGCCTCCTGTCCAACCCCAGGTGATGAACACGCAGAGGAACGGCTAAAGCCAAGCCTGAATCCATCCTGAGGAAAGGAGGCGGGACATGATACCTCCTCCCTCGGGTTCCTGTAAGCACAGGACGGCGGCCCAAACTCTATACCTCGTAATCAGTCAGTTTGGTTCAGTCCACTCAGTCGTGTCCGACTCTCTGCAACCCCATGAACCGCAGCACACCAAGCCTCCCTGTCCATCGCCAACTCCCAGAGCTGACTCAAACCCATGTCCATCGAGTCGGTGATGCCATCCAGCCATCTCATCCTCTAGCGTCCCCTTCTCCTCCTGCCTTCCATCTTTCCCAGCATCAGGGTCTTTTCCAAGGAGGCAGTTCTTCGCATCAGGTGGCCAAATTCGCAATAAGCTACAATGAAAAAGAACCTGAAAAGGAATACATGTGTATATGACCGAGTCACTTCACTGTACACCTGAAACTGTACGTAACGCAACATTGTGTATCAACTATAGCTCAAAAATATTCAAAAAATAAGTAGGGGACGCAGATATTAGGCACTAGGTTCTTTCTACTGTGCAAGGAGCACACGTGAACACAGCCAGGACTTGTCTAATCGGAGCCTTAATAAAACAGGGTCACTACAGTCTAGGGCTTCCCAGGTGGCGCAGTGGGAAAAACACGCCTGCCGGTGCAGATGCGGGTCTGATCGCTGGGCTGGGAAGATCCCCTGGAGACGGAAATGGCAACCCACTCCAGTACTCTTGCCTGAAGAATCCCGTGGACAGAGGAGCCTGGCGGGCTGCAGTCCTTGGGGTCACAAGAGTCAGACACGGCTTCGCAACGAAACCACAACGAAACCAGTACATTAAAGGCGAATTTTTTAAGTCCTGTAGACTCCTTACCTGTTTTCTGCTGCTGTGTAACGCGTATGAGGAGCACAGCAGCCCTCGCCAACATCTATTAGCCGTCTCACAGCTTCCGTGGGCCAGGAGTCCAGCCTGTTCTCACGGGTCCTCTGCTCAGGGTCTGACAAGGCTGAAATCAAGATGCCCACTGGCTGTGTCTTCATCTGAAAGCTCAGCTAGAAAAGTACCACTTCCAGGCCCCTGGTGACAGAATTCAGCCCTTGTGGCTGTCCGATGAGATCCCCTGTTCCCTCGACTGTTGACTGGAGACCACCCTCAGCTTAGAGGTCACTCCTGGGTCCTGGTCCGCAGCCTCTGGGTGGGCAGATCAGGCCAGCAGGAGACTGTGATGCTGGAGCCCTGCTTGATGCAAAGGTGTCGCCTGTGTCTCATGACCTGACCCAGCCCAGGAAGTGACCCCCTCGGCCCCGGGTGCCCCACACTCAGAGTGGACGCTGCACAGGTCTGTTCACTTATGTGTGGCAGGGATCGCGGGGCCAGCTGAGAGTTCTGTCCACCTGAGACACTCATCAATTTGCCTCAGAAAACGTCTTCCCAGGTGGTAGCTTACCTCCCAGAACTAGACTTTCCCACCTTTATCAGAAAAAAAACACATATTTAACCAGTTACCTCTCTCAAGTCCCAGGTCAGAGCGCCAGGCTTTTATGTTTATAAGCGATGCTTCTGTCTGCTCTGAGAGTTGTTTCTCACACACAGGTGGTGGTGTTTCTCTAAATGAGAATCTGGTTCCCTTTTGTCAAGAGAGAGTCCTTTCCTTCAAAAGGATGTCGATTGTTTGCTAAAACTCTCCCTGCCCCTTGGGGGTTGATGGAAACAAGAGATGAGGGGGATGTTTGGGAATGGGACCACTTTCAGACAAACAGAATTTTTGTTACTCTTGATGCTGTCAAACTTTAAAAAATAGTCTAGAAAGTAACTGAAGAATAAACAGCGGAGATCAAAGACGAATCAAAGAAACTGTAAAATCACCTGCCTGTTGTGTAAATTTGCAAATTTCCTTTGGCTTT
This sequence comes from Ovis aries, assembly GCF_016772045.2. Taxonomy (NCBI): domain Eukaryota; kingdom Metazoa; phylum Chordata; class Mammalia; order Artiodactyla; family Bovidae; genus Ovis; species Ovis aries. The sequence goes on from NC_056055.1 coordinate 1,713,532, forward strand.
TCAGCTCTCCAGAGCCCAAAGTATTCACCCTCTGCTCAGGCACATAGCCTCTTGGGGGAGCCGGGGAGGAAGGCACTATGATACAAGCCTTTTTTTTTTTTTTAAGAGTTTTATTTTGAAAACACACTTAAAAATTGGTCATTCACATTAGCCTGGGTGTGGTCAGTCGGTTTTTGTAATTCAGATATTTTTGTGTATAAAGAACTCACTCCATCATTTTAGGCAAAGGAAAGTAAGTCCTCCTCTCCGGAAGCCTTCCAGGAGCGAGCCCTCCACAGAACCTGACGGAAGAGCCTCACTGCCCTTCCCGTCTCTCCCCGCCAGCAGGTGTTGCGGCTTTCTCTCCAATTGTGAACACGCTCCGCCTGACTCCCCGCTCAGACATGGGTTAGCTCCCAATTCCTTGTGCTTTTGCGTCGAATGAAATTAACTGGTTGGACACTGACAGGCCACAAATCAATAGTAGGACTAGATCTCTGAAATATTCATGTGCTGGTCACTCTTGGGAGCAGCATCCACGAGAAGAGCCCAGACCTCCTGCCAGCCTGCTCACAGACAAGACTGCGTCAGCATCCAGATTCTTCTTCCTTCTCACGGCAGCTCTGCTCACCCGTTCCTGCTCAGAAGACAATGAGCTAGATTCAGAGACGAGGCGGCTGTGAGCCCACCTGAGCTCAGCTCCGATCAAGTATTCAGAGCCAAACACAAACTAGGGCAATGCCGGTGTGAACCGATGCTTCTTAATTAGTGGTAAAGAACCCGCCTGCCGACGCAAGACATGTAGGTTCAATCCTGGGTCGGGAAGATCCCCTGGAGGAGGGCATGGCAACCCACTCCAGCATTCTTGCCTGGAGAATCCCATGGACAGAGGAGCCTGGTGGGCTACAGTCCATGGGGTCACAGAGTCGGATACAACTGAAGCAACTTGGCACTCACACCCTCCTAAACGTCACAAGAGGCTTACAGGAGCCCAGGTATGCATTTAAGATGCTGGTGGCTCAGACAAGGGGGCAAGTGAGTCATTGTCCACCGTACCTGCGAGGTTCCTGAGCACTGCTTGTTTGCACATCCTCGCTGACCCACACACCGACGTCCAGCACACGGGGCCTGATGCGTTTCTGTGTTTCTAATGTGGGTTTGTATGTACTTTTTTCTCTCTGATATTTTCATTTTGATTTTTGGAAGAGCTAATTTTTAAGCTAGCTCTCAGTTCAGTTCAGTCGCTCAGTCATGTCCAACTCTTTGCGACCCCATGAATCGCAGCACGCCAGGCCTCCCTCTCTATCACCATCTCCCAGAGTTCACTCAGACTCACCTCCATCGAGTCCGTGATGCCATCCAGCCATCTCATCCTCTGTTGTCCCCTTCTCCTCCTGCCCCCAGTCCCTCCCAGCATCAGAGTCTTTTCCAGTGAGTCAACCCTTCGCATGAGGTGGCCAAAGTACTGGAGCTTCAGCTTTAGCATCGGTCCTTCCAAAGAAATCCCAGGGCTGATCTCCTTCAGAATGGACTGGTTGGATCTCCTTGCAGTCCAAGGGACTCTCAAGAGTCTTCTCCAACACCACAGTTCAAAAGCATCAATTCTTCGGCTCTCAGCCTTTTTCACAGTCCAACTCTCACATCCATACATGACCACAGGAAAAACCATAGCCTTGACTAGACGGACCTTGGTCAGCAAAGTAATGTCTCTGCTTTTGAGTATACTATCTAGGTTGGTCATAATTTTTCTTCCAAGGAGTAAGCGTCTTTTAATTTCATGGCTGCAATCAACATCTGCACTGATTTTTGGCGCCCCCCCAAAAATAAAGTCTGACACTGTTTCCACTGTTTCCCCATCTATTTCCCATGAAGTGATGGGACTGGATGCCATGATCTTCGTTTTCTGAATGTTGAGCTTTAAGCCAACCTTCTGACTCACCTCTTTCACTTTCATCAAGAGGCTTTTTAGTTCCTCTTCACTTTCTGCCATAAGGGTGGTGTCGTCTGCATATCTGAGGTTATTGATATTTCTCCCGGCAATCTTGATTCCAGCTTGTGTTTCTTCCAGTCCAACGTTTCTCATGGTGTACTCTGCATAGAAGTTAAATAAGCAGGCTGACAATATACAGCCTTGACGTACTCCTTTTCCTATTTGGAACCAGTCTGTTGTTCCATGTCCAGTTCTAACTGTTGCTTCCTGACCTGCATACAGATTTCTCAAGAGGCAGGTTAGGTGGTCTGGTATTCCCATCTCTTTCAGAATTTTCCTCAGTTTATTGTGATCCACACAGTCAAAGGTTTTGGCATAGTTAACAAAGCAGAAATAGATGTTTTTCTGGAACTCTCTTGCTTTTTCCATGATCCAGCGGATGTTGGCAATTTGATCTCTGGTTCCTCTGCCTTTTCTAAAACCAGCTTGAACATCAGGGAGTTCACAGTTCACGCGTTGCTGAAGCCAGCTCTAGTGATCCTTAATTCTTTATTTTCATTTCGCCTTTGTATTTATCAGTGTTTCTCCCTTACATTTTATTTGGAAATTATTCAGCTATTCATTTCCTACTTTCTTCAACTGAACACTGGCTTATCAAGCAGTTGTGCTTCAATGTGTGTATTTAAGGCTCTGAACATCCCTTAGCCATTCTGCTCCATGGCACAGCCATTGTTTTCTGAAACAAAGCATGTTGTATCTCAACTTTATCCTTAAAACAAACACTTAGAATCCCTTTCAGAATAAAAATTCTATAAATAGACCGTATGCTATGGACACAACGACTAACTTTTTAAAAATGAAGAAACTTTGTTAAAAAAACGAAGCTCCACCACTCTGGAATGAGCATCCGCCACTGCTGACAGTTATCCTCCCTGTGTCCCTGTGCACACACGTGTAGCTTTAGGTAAATGAGATCGTATCGTGACTACTAGGACTTCTTCACAAATGTGAGTTTGATTTTCCAAACGCGTGGCTTTGGAGGAGGCACAGATAGTTTCTGTTTAAAGTCATGGTCTGATCTCATCACTTCACGGCAAAAAGAGGAGGAAAAGTGGAAGCAGTGACAGATTTTTTTTTCTTGGGCTCCAAAATCACTGCAGATGGTGACTGCGGCTATGAAGTTAAAGTACACTTGCTCCTTGGAAGAGAAGCTGTGAAAACCTAGACAGTGCATTAAAAAGCAAAGACACCACTTTGCTGACAAAGGTGCGTCTGGTCAAAGCTGTGGCTTTTTCCAGGAGTCGTGCACGATGTGAGAGTTGGACCGTGAAGTCTGAGCACCAAGGAGCTGGCGCTTTTGAATTGTGCAGAGAAGACTCTTGAGAGTCCCTTGAACAGCAAGGAGATCAAACCAGTCAATCTTAAAGGAAATCAACCCGGAATATTCACTGAAAGGACTGATGTGGAAGGTGAAGTTACACTTTGGGCACCCGATGCAAAGAGCCCACTCTTTGGAAAAGACCTTGACGCTGGAAAAGATTGAAGGACAAAGGCAAAGAGGGCGGCAGAGGATGAGCTGGTTGGATGGCATCGCCGACTCAGTGGACATGAATCTGAGCAAACTGTGGGAGATGGTGAAGGACAGGGGAGCCTGGCGTGCTGCCGGCCACAGGGTCACAAAGAGTCAGACACGGCTGAGTGAGCAACAACAACTCAATATCTCTCCAGGTTACCTGCCCAAAGTAAGGGCAGCGCCACGAGTGTGCGTTTTACCCCGTCAACACAATCCGTTGCACCAGACCACAGCCGTGTTTCTCTTTTATTAGACAGTTTCAGCAGGAAGTGTGCCTGCTCGGCATCCGGGAGGTCTGTGTGTTCCATTCTCTGTCTGGGCGGCAGTTTCCTCATCAGAAAACGGGGTCCCCCGTCCCGGGTGCCCAGACTCTCACCATCTGCTGATTTGCACAGTGGACACCAAGAGGTCAGCACATCCTAGTCCCATGGCCCATCGGTCCTCTTGCTGCAGAAAATGCCGCCCCCTGTGATCATGCCTGTCTCGTGTTTCTCTAACAGTTACAATAAGAATCGATGCAACACCATCATTCTTACGGCTGCTGACAGCACAGTTCACCGCGGGAGCTCACAGTAAAAACCACCCCCTTCGGTCTGGAAGCATGCCCCGCCTGCCACTCGTTTGGCAAATATACTTAAAAGGGGCTCGTCAGCTCCAACATTCCAAGAGGTGTTCTAAGCGCTATGGGAAAACAGAGAATGGACGTGGCCGTCCCCTTAAACAGGGCATCCGCACAGCAAGGCCAGCGGGACCAGGGCTGCTCTGCAGGCGTCAGAGCAGTGCTCCCGTTTCTTCCCCAAAGAGTCCCAACTCGGCAGCAACACAGAGGGTCACCTTGAGCAAAGATCCCACGTCTAGGGCTGCAGGCAGAGGACCGGGGAAGGCAAAGTATGAGAGGGAGGGCAGGAGCTGGGGGTGCAGGGAGGGGGACACGCCCAGGCAGGGGTCAGGCGGGGACTGAGGGCGGGGAGAGTGTCACCCCGCAGAGACCGGGGCTGGGCGCAGAGGAAGCTCCCCTGGAGCCAGGGGGCCCCAGGTCTGGGCGCGGTGACATCACACGAGTGAAGGGTGGCCTGGAGGGATGGGGTGGCAGGGCGTCCTTGGTCAGTGAGGGGCTGAACACGCAGCGGGTCCCCAAACCTACGGGGGACAAGGGTGAGCCCTGTGGCCCCGCTGAACGCCTCTCCCTCACTGACCACACAGGACAGCTGTGCCTCGGATGGTGGCCCTGAGGAAGTGAAGACCGCGAAGTGCCTAGAGGGGAAACGGCAACGGTCACCCTAGAGAGAGGCTCACAGGGCAGGCGAGCTGCAGGTGCCTGGAGGTGGGGGCAGGCGGGCAAGAAAGGGGCTGTGGCCGGGAAGGAGCTGTGGGCCAGCAGAGGCTGCTCGTATGTGTTTAAATGCCACATAAGGGCCCAGTGATCAGGATTACCGGAAACACTGAATACCGCAGGTACCAAATAAATGCAAATATGACTGAATACAGTACTCATCAAATACACATCTGAAATCCCAGCCAACCTGCTCCGGGAGGACCGTGGCTTAGAAGGGCTCCAGCAGGCATCCACTGGGCCCTGAGGGTCTCCTGGCCCCTGGCTTCCTCTTGAACACACGCGGGCTTGTCGGCTCTCGGGAGTGTCCAATCAGACTGTTTCAGGGGCTTTGTTCTTTCTTCAGAGGAGACTGATTCTTTTGCTCTGAACCCGTATCTTCCTGGAGTTCCGACACTTCAATTTCTGTGCAGGCCTCTTAGGCTCTGCGTGGTGTGGCATTAAATATGTGTGTGATCATCAGGAATTGCAATTAGCTTTGTTTTGAAAACCTCCAGCACCCCTTGGGATGGTTCGAGGCAGGGACGAGTGGAGGAATCATTTCTCGAGCCCTTCGGCTAATTCTGCAGGAAGGTGTGACGGGCATGAGAATGCAGACAGTGGCACTTCCTGGCCCGGCCTGGGAGCACTGCTCCGAGGCTTCACAGAAACCCCTCACATCTGGGCCAGATCCCGCGCGTGCTGGGAGCCCACAGGGCCGGGACCAGGCAGGAGCAGGCGGTGGGAGCAGGGAGACGGAGGTGGGAGTGGGGAGACACCGGAGCAAGGTGGGGAGGAGGGGGGGACAGACCTGATACCCCTCTAGCCTCGGGGCAGAAGGCAGAAGGCTCCTCCCTCTCTCTCCAAAGGCTGCATCACTTCTCCCTGAATTGAACGGTTTCACTGAGCACACAAACCAGGAGGAGCAGTTCCTCTCCGCTTTAATAAATAATCCTGAGCACCTTCCACACACCAGACGCTGCCTTAGGGGCTGGGGCGGAGGGGGTGACGGGGAAATGTGAAGATAAATAAGTCAGCATCCTTGTCCTGAAGGGGTCCTCCCCAGCGCACATGTATAATTCAAGGCAGACGGGCTAAGAGTCTTAGAAGAGGAAGCAATGTTTATCCCCGGCTGGGGTCTATCCGGGAGAACAGGCGTTTCATCTGCATCTTGAAGATGAAGGAGGATCTCAGCCCTGAGAACAGCAGGAGGAGGAGAGGCTGCAGACACAGACATCAGCCAGAAAGCCAGGGGCGCGGCACGCTGGGCGGGCCCCGGGTCAGCAACAGCTGGACTGCAGAGGGGGCGCTGGGCGGGGAGATGCTGGACTGCAGAGGGGGCGCTGGGCGGGGGGGACACTGGACCGCAGAGGGGGCGCTGGGCGGGGGGATGCTGGACCGCAGAGGGGGCGCTGGGCGGGGGGGACACTGGACCGCAGAGGGGGCGCTGGGCGGGGGGATGCTGGACCGCAGAGGGGGCTGGGGGCGGGGGGGGGGCGCTGGGGGGGGGGGACACTGGACCGCAGAGGGGGCGCTGGGCGGGGGATGCTGGACTGCAGAGGGGGCGCTGGGCGGGGGACACTGGATCGCAGAGGGGGCGCTGGGCGGGGGGATGCTGGACCGCAGAGGGGGCGCTGGGCGGGGGGATGCTGGACCGCAGAGGGGGCGCTGGGCGGGGGGATGCTGGACCGCAGAGGGGGCGCTGGGCGGGGGGACGCTGGACCGCAGAGGGGGCGCTGGGCGGGGGGATGTGCAACGTGGGGCCTGCCACTGCCACACGCACGTGCACACGCACACGCACACGCACACAGGCACACACAGTGCCCTCACCTGCCTTCACACGCACGCATTCACACACGTGTGCTCTCACATGTCTGCGCTCACGCTCACACTCACGCACACGCACCCTCCAGCTTGGGGGAACCTGAGGGCAGCCCACTTCCCGAGCCTCCCCCAACCCCTAGACTGGCTCCCCCTACCCCGTCTGCGCCTGGACGGGCCCTCGGGGTCGCAGGGGCCGATCTCCCTGTGTCCTGGACGCCTGCCTGGAGATGCAGCCACCGAGGGAACAGCACGTGCGTCTCAGACATTCCCCGTCTCCCAGGCTGGAACGGGCCCAGTGCGGGGAAGTTATGGTACATACATACATGATGGAGTTTTAATCGGCCACAAAAAGGAGCGCCTCTGAGTCCATTCTAATGAGGTGGGTGAACCTAGAACCTATCGTACAGATGAAGGAAGCAGGAAAGAGGAAAATCGCATAGCGATGCGGATATATAGGCTCTAGAAAGAGGAGCCCCGACGACCCCACGTGCAGAGCAGCAAAGGAGACGCAGACATAGAGACCAGATTTTTGGACACAGCAGGGGGAGGGGGGGTGGGGTGATTTGCGAAAACGGCAATGAAATATACATGTTACCATAGGTAAGAGAGAGCCAGCGGGAGTTGGTTGGTTGATGCAGGGAACCCAAACTGGTGCTCTGTGACAACCTAGACGGGGGGAGAGGCAGGGAGGGGAGGGACACCAGAGGGAGAAGGCGTATGCCTGCCTGCGGCTGATCCGTGCTGATGTATGGCAAAACCCACAATACTATAAAGTAATTATTCGACAATTAAAAATAAAATATAAATTAAAAAAAAGAAAATGCAACTTTAAAAGGACACCTCTCATTTCTCAAACGCTGATTGGGACACAAACAAGGACCCAGAGGCCACCTTGAGGAGGGTGCCCCTGGCTGAATCTGGAATACCTTGAACAACAAAATGAATGATGACAGGATGGATGGAAATTCTTGGAATGAGTTAAAAGAATTCATTAATCTATTCTGATGCTAACATTATGGAAGAGCGGGGAGTGAAGTCTCCCAGAGAATGCTGATGACCAGGAAGAGACGATGGGACAGGAGACCAATGCTCTGCCTCCAGCAGGGATTTAGCAGCAGGCGCTGACACCACCAGGGGCCAGAGGCGGGGATCGGGGTTTCACAAAGTCTCGAAGAATCGCCCCCCAAGTCAGCTATTAGTTACAACAGCGACAGGTGCCTTCCTCAGGAAGAAATCCGGCAGACGCCACCTCAGCCAAGCGGGCAAGCCCCCCACCCCAGTACCGAGACAAGGTGATGCCAGGGGTCCAGGCTCATCCCGGGGTGTGGCCTTGAGTTGTTCAGGTTACTACAGGTGCAGTTGAGGGCTAGTTGAGAGGTCAGAGGGGCCTGGCTGGAGCTGAGCCGAGAGTCTTTGCCGATGCATACATGTATTTATGTATATTGACCTTTGTGGTTCCCTCTGAGTTCCCACCTGGTTCCCAGGTGAGTGTACAGGTGCCTGCCTCTGATGGGCGCGGGGACGGCTCACCTGCACACTCACCTGGTCTGCTGTTGGGCCGGCAGCTTGACTCTCAGGAACGGCTCAGAGCAGAGAGCAGTCCTTGGTCAGCTCCTAAATCAGATCAGAGGGAGGAAACACGATGGCTATTGCGACTGGACCATCGGCAACTCCCGAATGTGGATTACGTGCTGCGTAATAAAGCGTTAATGTTAATTTTCCACGCGTGACCATTGCACTGTGTCTATGGTTTTGCTCTTAGCTAATGTAAGCTGGCGTGAAGGGGCATGAGGCCGGCAAAACGCGCCCAATACCTTTATATGGGGGAGGGGGAGAGAGGGGGAGAGACCAGCAGCGCAGACAAGCAGGGCTGCCAGCTCTGCACCTGGAGAAGGCATGTGCGTGCTCACGGTGCTATTTTGGTTACTTCACTGTAGGTCTTAATTTTTCAAAAAGTGGGAAATGAAAAGATGCTATTTAAATAGCAAATGGAAGAAAGATCTCCAGTAAGGAATGCAACAAAAATTTCAAGGCTTTATAGAGTAAACTATGCGACCTCACTGAAAACCACAAAGGTCGATATAAACACAAATACATGAATGCATCAGCAAAGACTCTCTCGGCTCAGCTCCAGCCAGGCCCCTCTGACCTCCCAACTAGCCCTCAACTGCACCTGTAGTAACCTGAACAACTCAAGGCCACACCCCGGGATGAGCCTGGACCCCTTACAGGGCCTGAGGAAACTCTGGGAGCCAGCTGACGCTGACAAGCCCCGTGACCGGCCTCTGCGGGAGGGCAGGGGCCCACTTCCCTGAACGCCGCATGGCAAGCCCAGGTGGGCTTCTCAAGGACCACTTCCTGGCTTCACCTGTGCCCCCCGCTTCCCCTCCCCAGTCCCCAGTCCCTCCTTTAAAGCTCTCAGCCCCCAGGGCACCCGCAGAAGTGGGGGCCTACAGTAACAACTGGACACCCAGAGAAGTCCAATGCGGTCAGCGCTCGCGAATCTCAGCAACCAAATGCTCGGTGGAAAAAAGCAGTGAGAGAGTCTCTCCATGAGAGACTCGTTTGGAACTATTCATTTCATTCGTGGATCAAATTCAACAAAAGTAAACTCAAACTTTAGAACCTGTTACCCTCCAAATCACTGCAGATGGTGACTGCAGCCATGAAATTAAAAGACACTTACTCCTTGGAAGGAAAGTTATGACCAACCTAGATAGCATGTTAAAAAGCAGAGACATTACTCTGCCAACAAAGGTCCGTCTAGTCAAGGCTATGGGTTTTCCACTGGTCATGTATGAATGTGAGAGTTGGACTGTGAAGAAAGCTGAGCACCGAAGAATTGATGCTTTTGACCTATGGTGTTGGAGAAGACTCTTGCGAGTCCCTTGCACTACAAGGAGATCCAACCAGTCCATCCTAAAAGAGACCAGCCCTGGGTGTTCATTGGAAGGACTGATGCTGAAGCTGAAACTCCAATACTTTGGCCACCTCATGTGAAGAGCTGACTCATTGGAAAAGATCCTGATGCTAGGAAAGATTGAGGGCAGGAGGAGAAGGGGACGACAGAGGATGAGATGGTTGGATGGCATCACCGACTCGATGGACATAAGTTGGGTAAACTCGAAGAGTTGGTGATGGGCAGGGAGGCTTGGCGTGCGGCAGTCCATGGGGTCACAAAAAGTTGGACACGACTGAGCGACTGAGCTGAACGAAACTGAACCCTTGAAAGGATAGGCAGGAACTGCGTGACACAGAACTTAGAAGGGGATTACCTGTCCTCATGACGGACAGGGGTGCAGGGTACACCAGGCCCTTCAGAGTTCAGGTAACACCCCTCCCTTAAACTGCTGGTGGGCACAGTTTATCCTTTCCCTGCACATGTAAGCTCTGTGCGTGTGCATGTGAAGTACGCTGCACGATAATTCTTACCGGAGGCTCCCGGACGGGCTCACAGTCGGCAGGTCAGGAGGGGCTCCGGTCCTCAGGAGCTGCAGGTGTGACCCTGGATGCAGTGCCCACTGGAGGACCAGCAGCGGGAACCACGGCAAACAGCGGGTGCGTCCCGATCGTTATCTGTCTCAAAACGAACGAGCACTGGGCACAGCCCTCGCCCGACCTGCCTGTGAGCAGCCCCCTCTTGCATCCCATTTCCGGGGCAAGATGGGGATCTGAGAATGCTTAGAAAAATAAAAAACCACACACTGAGGATCTGCCAAAGCCTGAAGACACCAAAGCAGGACCGTATCCCGTCCATGCAGTCCAGAAAGACTATTCTTAGCCCTTCTGATCCCTCAACACCCCAGCGCTGGTGGGGCCAAGTCAGACTGTGAGAGGGCGCGGCAGGCTGAGCCTGGCCCCAGAGCAGCAGGTCCTGATCCCAGGGCTGTGAACGTGGTCCTCCCCAGGGGAGACCTCCTCTGGGGCTGGGGGATCTGGGACGGTTTGAGGGGAACGTGGATTAGATGCTCACAGGGTCCTCGAGTCCTGGGGCGTCGGAGCTGTCCGGGGTCCACACAGGCCGGGCATCTGCACACGGCTCCTGCCAGGCCCTCCGCCTTCACCCTGCATCTTGGCGCCCTGTCTCCCAAGGCTCCGTGAGAGAAGGGATATGTGCTTCCATCAGCACGCTTCACTCACCCTAGACATGCTTCTCACGCTCACCACACTCATCCGTTTAATTAAGCAGGCTGATTCGACAGACGGCTGTGTCCTTTCCCTGGCTGTCTACTCCCCATGTGCGGTCTGGAAAGACGGGGACTTGTGTTTAGAGCAGATTTATGAGACCGTCAGCACCTGCGGATCCATCGTGGCGGTGCTTTCTTTGCTGTAGCCTGGGCTCAGAAAAATCACAAAGGAAGGGAATGTGTACTCGAGTCACATGACGCATTTGAAAAGACTATTTCAAAAGCTAAATGAAGCTGTGGAATTAAAGAGGAAACTCGAGCTTGACTCACAGTGAGAACAGACACACAGCCCAGCTGGGAAGGGGAGGGCCCAGGACAGGCTCACTTGTTACGCAGCGATGTTTGTTCACGTCTTATCCCAAACGCCTGCATCTAAGCAGTAAAGCCTTCTCTCTCCTGCCCTTGGCAGAGAATGAAAGCCTCAAGGCAGTCATTGGAAAGGCCAAAATAAAACAGAATCTGCATAAACAAACTCGCCTCCCACCGGCTCTGAGGCACAGCTGCTCTGTCTCCATCTTGGATCACAGGTAAGCTCGGCCCCCAGCTGGACGGGGAGGCAGGCAGGAAACGCGGGCATGCAAAGCTCAGACACCTGGCCCCAGCGGTGGAGGGTGGCCTGCAAAGGGGCCTTGAATTCCAGACAGAAAAGTATTGATCACAAGCCCCAGTCGCTGGTTCAGAAGTTCACTTCTTTCTGAGACCATTTGGATAGTGTCTGAAGTCCCGTTCCTGTAGCCAGGACCCTCCCTGCAAAAGCCTCTCCGCATTTTTGCCCCAAGAGTGATGTTGCACACTTGGGAGAGGCCCCAGCCTCATGCACCCACTCTCTCTGTTTGTGGGGTGAATTGTGCCTCCCAAAAGCTATGTTGAAAGCCTCCCCCCAGTACCTGAGAATGTGACTTTATTCAGAGATAAGGTCTTTACAGATGTACTTGGTTACAAGGAAGTCAGACTAGACCAGGGGGGACTGGAATAGACACTTTGAAGATGCAGTCAAGTTAAGATGGGGACATTCTGGATGAAAGTGACAGTGAAACCAGCTCAGGCGTGTCCGACTCTTTGCGACCCCAAGGACTATACAGTCCATGGAATTCTCCAGGCCAGAATGCCAGAGTGGGGAGCCTTTCCCTTCTCCAGGGGATCTTCCCAACCCAGGGAGCAAACCCAGGTCTCCTGCACTGCAGGCAGATTCCTTACCAGCTGAGTTATCAGGGAGGGCTCTAATTCCTATACGACGGCTGGCCTCATAAGAAGAAAAGAGACAGACACGCCGGGAGAACACCAGTGATATGGAGGCCAGAACTGGGGTGACGTGTCTCCAAAGCAGGAACCCCGAGCACCACAGGCGACCTCAGACGCTGAGAGAAGACGTGGGACAATTCTGGGCAGAACTTCCAGCAGGACCAAGCCCACCGACACTCTGATTTCAGACTTCTGGTCTGCAGAGCTGTGAGACGACGCACTCTGCTGTTCTGAGCCCCCGGTGCGTGCTGCGATTACCCTGTGCTGCTAAACGAACACAATCGTGTTCACACAGAAACCTGTCCATGAACATTCACAGGAGCTTTGTTTACAATAACCAGATGTGGAGAACAACCCCGCTGTCCTTCAGAGAATGAACAGTTCAACAGACTACTGTGTCCACACCCCGGAATACCACTCAGCAATAAAAAGGAACACAGCACTCGATGCAAAGAGCAATCTGAATGAATGAATTTCCAGTGAAAATAGCCAGTCCCTAGAGGTCTGATTCTATCTACATGAATTAGTGATGTGATGAAATTCTAAAAGCGGAAGAGAGGTTGGTGGCTGGCAGAGACGGAGGAGGAAGTGGAGAAGGAGGGGAGAGGCGTTCCCACGAGAGGCAGCAGGTAGACACTGGCTGCGAAGCTCTGCCTCTCAAAGCACGCCTGTCAGTCGCCCCGCCGTGAGGTTTGTGCTGTGGTCGTGCAGGGTGTCACCGCTGGGAAGACCATCGAAAGAGTCCCCAGGATCCTGCGGTGCCGTCTGTCACCGCTACATGTGGATTTGCAGTGATCGCATCATAAAAAGTTCATTAAAAACAAAAATGTTTAAATCGACCCACATGTTCTCGTTCAATATGAGAAGCTGTTTAAAATACTGATTCTCTTGTATCTCCATCCCTAAGCAACCTACAGTCTCATGGTTAATTATGAAGACAACTGGCAACAATATAAGACAGAAATTAAAGACCTTCCCACTTATGTTCCGAGTTCCCCAGGACAGACCAGACCTGCGGCGACTCGTCCCAGTGCCTGTCTCCAGTGCTGAGGGCAGGGACCCTTCTTTCCTGAGATTGGGATGGTCCGATGATGCCAGAGGCTTGGAAGCCTTCAGAACCAGGTGACATTCACACTAAGCCCATAAGAGAGTTTAGTGTTTGGCAAGCAGACAGGGGGTCGAGGAGGAGGAGCAGGTGCCCTGGGTTTATTGAGGACCAAGCTGTTCTGGGGGTTATTTACACGGGTTACCCCCTGCGCCCAGTAGGTCACAACCACTGATGACCAAATGCTGGAGAGACCACCGTGGGAAAGTTGCGTGGCTCTCCAGGCGCCGTAGCTTCTCGCACTGCACCCAGACATGGCCTCTGTCCTCAGGGGCCTGGATGATGGGAAGGTGCCTCTCAGCGAAGGGCTGGGGGCCAGGCCTGGGGCAGAGGGCGGGGCGGCGAGGGGGGGCGGTGGACACCAGGAGGCAGGAAGCAGCCTAGTGCTCAAGGGAGAGGGTGAGAGCCCAGGGGACCCGGGACAAGCAGAGCTGAGGACAAGCTTCCTCCAACCAGACCAGCTGGTCCAGGACACAAGGTTATACTTCCAGCTAAAATGCAGAGACATTACTGTGCCAACAAAGGTCTGTCTAGTCAAGGCCATGGTTTCTCCAGTGGTCACGTATGGATGTGAGAGTTGGACTGTAAAGAAAGCTGAGCACCGAAGAATTGATGCTTTTGAACTGTGGTGTTGGAGAAGACTCTTGAGAGTCTCTTGGACTGCAAGGAGATCCAACCAGTCCATCCTAAAGGAGATCAGTCCCGGGTGTTCATTGGAAGGACTGATGTTGAAGCTGAAACTCCAATACTTTGGCCACCTGATGCAAAGAGCTGACTCATTAGAAAAGACCCTGATGCTGGGAAAGATTGAGGGCAGGAGGAGAAGGGGACGACAGAGGATGAGATGGTTGGATGGCATCACCAACTCAATAGACATGGGTTTAGGTGAACTCCAGGAGTTGGTGATGGACAGGGAGACCCTGGCGTGCTCCAGTCCATAGGGTCACAAAGAGTCGGACATGACTGAGTGACTGAACTGAACTGAAATGCAGAGAAGAACTTCATGCAAGCCCATGGTCCCCATTACAAACCTCAAGGAAATCGTGTCTTTAAAGATATTTCAAGAGGATCCAATAGAATAATCCAAATATGTAAGAGCCACACCACCAATATAATTTCTTGATAAAATACCCGTTTTGTCACCTCTATAGCGACTGAGCTTCCCCTGGTGGCTCAGATGGTAAAGAATCCACGTGCAATGTGGGAGAGGCAGGTTCAATCCCTGGGTTGGGAAGATCCCCTGGAGAAGGGCACGGCAACCCACTCTGGTATTCTTACCTAAAGAATCCCATGGACAGAGGAGCCCAGTGGGCTACAGTCCACAGGACCACAAAGAGTTGGACGCAACTGAGCTACTAACATTTTCACTTTCATAACCACTGACCAGGAGATGGGACGACAGAGAATGAGATGGCTGGATGGCATCACTGACTCAACGAACAGGAGTTTGAACAAGCTCCGGGAGTTGGTGATGGACAGGGAGGCCTGGTGTGCTGCAGTCCATGGGGTCGCAAAGAGTCAGATACGACTGAGTAACTAAACTGAACTGATAACAACTGACATGTAAGCTATACCAAAATAATAACCATAACAATGGGAACATTTACTGGGCAGAGGCTTAGCTACAGTCACCCTGCAAATTTTAAGGACAAATCTATGCCAGGTCTTGTGAGGCCCTACAGGCCAGGGTGGAGATTATGGGTTTATTCCCAGTGGGAGAGAAGGGGGTTAACAGGGCTTTACGAGGGGCAGTGATGTAAAGTAATTTACATTTTATAAAGATAACCATGGTTCCCAAGTGGAGAATGGACTGTGGCTGACAGGGGGCCTTTAGGATGCTGCTATGGGGGCAGGTTCCTGCTCACATGGGTGGACAGTGAGGGTGGGGCCCCCAGACGGCGCAGGCCCGGAGGTGAAGCCACGGAGCAGACGGCGCGTGGACCTGAGCGGAAAGCGGCTGAAGGATGCTTCCCAGGTTTCTGCCCTCGGGCACCTGGTGGACCACGGTGCCAACAGCCAAGATGAGAAAGGGCGAGGGGGACCCTGCTCGAGGCTCCTGCACGCCCACAGACACCGGGGGTGGGGCGCTGCTCCAGGGAGAGTCAGGACGGCAGAAACGGGTCAGAAAGCAGGCACACAGGAGCCAGGGCCCAAGACGCCATCCCTGAAGAGAAAGAGCAGAGGAGGGGAGAAGGTGGAGATGCAGCCAGACAGAGAAGCCTCCGAGCAGAAGCAGACAGGGAGGGGAAGCGGGCACTGGACGGGGGCTGAGACCCTCACAACAAAAGCTGTTCCTTTCTCCTCATTCTTATAACTGGAGGGTTAAGACTCCGAAAAATCACCACACACACAGCAGGCCCACTAAGGTCAGATGACAGTTTTTCTAACAGAAAAATAGCTAATGCCTCAAAAACTTTCAAGGAGTCATATCAAATAATTATGCATGCAAAAACTCCAAAAATGTTAACTAGCAGCAATCAAATATTCAGTCTCACTCACAATGTTTGAACTGAGTTGCCAAGAAAAGGAGCAGGATTCCATATTATTTTTATTTAACATTCAATTTAAGAAGAGAGAGGCAGAGTGTTGGAATACTACTCATGCCATGAAAATAAAGATAGACATTTTAATTGTATTTTTTATAATTTTTTAACTCCAGTGGTCTAGGATAAAATATGGGAAAACTTATTTGACAATATTACAAATTAAGCAAAGAATTCCAAAAATATTTACAAAGATGTTTCTCTGTCTTTAGGGCCCCAGCTGTGATTGCCTGTCCCAGCTGCAAGAGCACCATCCAGGTCTTTGCGGGCATCCCGGTCTGGACGTGTGGTCTCTGGGTCCACAGCTGTGATGAGATGCAGTGTCCATTCCTGCTGGTTATGCACCTCCCCCACCTGCCAGCCCGACAGCTTCTTCCTGAAGCTGCAGGCCTGCGGAGAGACAAGAGCATGCAGGACGCCCATGGCCTCTAACTCCTAGCCCTTCCTGAGTGCAAGGTCTCCCCGTGGACATCAGACGCTCTTGTCAGATGTGCTGCACACATACTGGAAAATGACGCGGAGCAGAACACAACCCTGAACAAGTTCCTCCAGCGACCGCAGCCTCTCGTCAGAAACGAGGCAGCATCCCAAGAGAGCGCCTGCCTCAGAGACGCCCAGCTGCAGGCCTGCTGGGTGTGTGTGTCTAAGTGTGCATGCCTGTGTGTATACATGTGTGTGCATGTATGTGTGTGCACGTGTGTGCATGCATATGCATGTAGGCATGAGTATCTATGTGTGTGCATGTATTTGTGTGTGCACGTGTGTGCACGTGTATCTATTCATGTATGTACATGTGTTTATCTGTGTGTGCGTTCATGTGTGTGCGTGTATGCATGTGTGTGTTTGTGTGTGTACTTATGTGTGCATTTATGTGCATATGTGTCCATGTGTCTCTACATGTATGTGAGCATACATGCCTGTGTATTCGTTTGTGTGTGTGTGTATTCATGTATGTGTGTGTCTATCTGTGCATGTATGCCTTGCATGTCTTCGTGTGTGTGTATGTGCGCACGCACGCCTGTGTGTGTGTTCGTGCATGTGCATGTACATGTCTTCATGTGTATTTACCTGTGCTGTATGCCTGTGCGTGTCTTCATGTGTGTGTGCGTGTGCATGCCTGTGTGTGATCATGTGTGTGCATGTGTGTGTACTCATGTATGTGTGTGTTTATCTGTGCATGTATGCCTGTTCATGTCTTCGTGTGTGTGCATGCATGCCTGTGTGTGATCATGTGTGTGCATGTGTGTGTATTCATGTATGTGTGTGTGTTTACCTGTGCTGTGTGCTTGTGCGTGTCTTCATGCGTGCGTGTATGTGTGTGCATCACGCCTGTGTGTGTTCATGTATGTGTGCACGTGTTTACTTGTGCTGTGTGCCTGTGTGTGTTCATGCGTGTGCCTGTGCGTGTCATGTGTGCATGTATATGTGTGCATCATGCTTGTGTGTGTATTCATGTGTGTGCATGTGTGTGTCTTCATATGTGTGCTGCCATTACCATCCTTGCCTCTGAGTCCAGCACCCCCACGTCTCCACAGGCCAAGGACCCTGAGAGTGAGCTGGATGTCCCGGGTACTCCGTGTGGCAGACTGTGGCTGGAGCACTGGGTCTTGGAGCACTGCCAGGGCGGGCAGGCCACTGGGTCCCTCCTGCCCCTCTGCCCATGAGCCCCGAGGCTGGGGGATCGTGCTGCTGCTCAGAGCCAAGGGCCAGAGCAGGGCCGAGACAGACCTGACCCTCATCTCTCCACACGAGGCAGAAAATGAGTCGTGTTTCACAGGACAGGAGAGTGGGGCTCAACTAGTAGAGGGGCCACGAAGACCACGGAGCCTGTGAGCAGCAGGAACACGAGGCAAACCGGCTCCCTCCCTCCTCCACAGCTGCAGCCCGCCCAGAGGGGAGGCTTCTGCTCAGAAGGACTGTGGGGTGACTTGGCCAACACGAAAGAGCCAAGGCATCTGAACCTTCTCAACAACTTCTTCCCCAAAGACAAGCACTATGAAGGGCTGGTCCTCAGCTTTGGAGATGGGAGCTTGGCCTCGTGGCTGAGCCCGAACCCCATGGAATCCAGAGAAATGACGCATATTGTGAAGCTGAGCACGGATATGAGACATACGAGTAATCTGCCTGCTTGACTCCTGAGGCTCTTTTCTCGAGGCCCCGACGCCCTCCTGTAGGGATTTTCCGGAGTGACCCCCATGCTTGCTGAAGCAGACGGGTCCCTGTGACGTCCTGTCTGCCTGCAGGATCCTCCGGAGAGGTTAAGCTTGTCTGAGTTGTGAACAAAGGATATTTGGTTCTACAGAAAAGGGACAAGACTTCATTTGACTAAGAAAGATTTTTAGAAGAGAAGATTATATTTCTTAAGTCATAACAATGTGAGGATTAAAAAAAAAAATCTAAGGAATTAGCTCTATTCTTACTTCACCAAGACATTTAAAAAAAAATTTTCGACTGAGACACCCAGCGGTCAGAACCAAGATAGACTTGGTGGTGCTTTTTGCTCATGAATCAGCGCCTACATGGAAGGTCACCAAATCGAGCCACTCCAAACCCAGTTCCGAAGCATCCGAAGCATCCGTCGCACGCTGTCTCAACCAGGCATCGTGAGAGAAAGGAGCGCCCAGGGCATGATGGGAGCAGCTGTTTCCGGGTCTGCCCAAAGGCACAGGTCAGCACCAACACAGCAGGGACTCAGGTGCCCGAGTCGGGTGTCAGGGCTCAGCACTGCCACCCCACAGAGAAGGCTGGTGCGTTACAGCCTCTGCAACAGTGACTGTCTGGGGCACATCCGAGGTCATCAGGAGAATAACACAGATTCTTGCTTCTTGTGTTTCTAGGTAACAGACCCAGAGACCACAGACCACTCTCTTCTGTCTGCACCAAGGCCGCTAATGCAGTCAAGGGCACAAGAAGGGAGAGGGGGCTTACTGAGCTCTGGTTTAAAGGCCTGGATCTTAGGTTATTGATGCTGAAGCTGACCCCAACACTTTGGCCACCTCATGCGAAGAGCTGACTCATTAGAAAAAACCTTGATGTTGGGAAAGATTGAAGGCAGGAGGAGAAGGGGAAACAGAGGATAAGAAGGTTGGATGGCATCACTGACGCATGGAGGTGAGTTTAAGCAAACTCTGGAAAATAGTGGAGGACAGGGGAGCGGCCTGCTGCAGTCCATGGGTTCGCAAGGAGTCAGACATGACCCAGTCAACTGAACAACAACAGATTCATACAACCAATGGGAGAGAGTGAGGCCACTTCACCTCAAGGTTCTAGAAACAAAGGGCTTATAGCCCCAGGCTAAGCTCTAGGACATTTCTGTCTATACCGACCAGGCAAGAAATCTCTGGGCAAAAGGGGCCACCAAGGCATCATGACCCAGATAACCACGATGGTGTGATCACTCACCTAGAGCCAGACATCCTGGAATGTGAAGTCAAAAGGGCCTCAGGAAACATTCCTATGAAAAAAGCTAGTGGAGGTGATGGAATTCCAGCTGAGCTTTTTCAAATCCTAAAAGATGATGCTGTTCAAGTACTGTGCTCAATATGCCAGCAAATTTGGAAAACTCAGCAGTGGCCACAGGACTGGAAAAGGTCAATTTTCATTCCAGTCCCAAAAAAAGGCAATGCCAAGGAATTGCACAGATTTCACATCATAGCAAAGTAATACTCAAAATTCTCCAAGGTACTCTTCAACAGTACACGAACTGAGAACTTCCAGATGTTCAAGCTGGATTTAGAAAAGGCAGAGGAACCAGAGATCAAATTGCCAACATCTGTTGGATCATAGAAAAAGCAAAAGAGTTCCAGAAAAACATCTACTTCTGCTTCATTGACTACACTAAAGCCTTTGACTCGGTAGATCACAACAAACTGTGGGAAATTCTTAAGGAAATGGGAATACCAGACCACCTTATCTTCATCCAGCGAAACCTGTATGGAGGTCAAGAAGGAACGGTTAGAACTGGACATGGAACAATGGACTGGTTCCAAATCGGGAAAGGAGGCCGTCAAGGCTGCATATTGTCACCCTGCTTATTTAACTTGTATGCAGAGGACATCATGTGAAATGCCAGGCTGGACAAAGCACAAGCCGGAATCAAGATTGCCGGGAGAAATATCAATAACCTCAGATATGCAGATGACACCACCCTTATGGCAGAAAGCAAAGAGGAACTAAAGAGCCTCTTGATGAAGGTGGAAGAGGGAAGTGGAAAAGCTGGCTTAAAACACAACATTCAAAAACCATGGCAAATAGATGGGGAAACAGTGGAAACAGTGACAGACTTTATTTTGGGGCGCTCCAAAATCACTGCAGATGGTGACTTCAGCCATGAAATTAAAAGAAACTTGTTCTTTGGAAGAAGAGCTATGAGAACCCTAGATGGTGTATTAAAAAGGAGAGTCATCACTTTGCAAACAAAGGTCCATCTAGTCAAAGCTATGGTTTTTCTAGTAGTCATGTGTGGATGTGAGAGTTGGACCATAAAGAAGGCTGAACACCAAAGAATTGATGCTTTTGAACTGTGGTGTTGGAGAAGACTCTTGAGAGTCCCTTGGACTGCAAGGAGATCCAACCAGTCCATCCCAAAGGAAATCAGTCCTGAATTTTTATTGGAAGGACTGATGTTGAAGCTGAAGTTCCAATACTTTGGCCACCTGATTGGAAGAGCTGACTCATTAGAAAAGACCCTGATGCTGGGAAAGATCGAAGGCAGGAGGAAAAGGGGACAACAGAGGATGAGATGGTTGGATGGCATCACTGGACATGGGTCTGAGTAAGCTCTGGGAGATGGTGAAGGACAGGGAGGCCTGGCCTGTTGCCATTGATGGTGTCGCAAAGAGTCGGACACAGCTGAGCGACTGAACAACGAGGCGGTGGTGGTATGAGGACCTCTTGGCTGAGTGACACCAAGCAGAGCCTCGTGCAGAGCATCCATGACAAAGCCAAACAGAGCAAAATAAATCCTAGTCAGTGCCGGGCTCAGATCACGCTGGAAGGACACCATCATCCAGGGAGGGGACACAGAGGCCAAGGGCCGCCCTGCGCGAGGACTCACCTCTCCCTGCCAGCCCTGCCCCTCTGACATCTGGGCCAGAGCTCTCCTCCTGTGGGGACTGTTGGGGGTGCCCATCCATGTCCCTCCCTCCCCGCTCAATTCCATGCTGTGGCAGAACACAGCAGCGATCTGGGCAAACAGCTACATCTCGAATCCTACTCTTCATAGCTGGCTCACGGAGCCAGCCATTGACACAGTTCTCAGGGCTGGGACCTCATCTTGTTCGGATCGATCTTGCAGTTCACACAGGGCCAGGGGTTTAACGGGTGCCCGCTGATGTGTCGATCGTTGTCACTAAACCTTCTGAAGATTCGTCAGCATGACAGTCCTTTACCCTAAATCACATCCCTCCCCTCTGCTCACAGAATACGTCAGTGTCTCATGGAGACCCAGAACTTGAGTATGGGGGCCACTTCCCCCAATTCTTTTCCAAGCAACTTATTTTAAAGCACGGTCCCTTTTGAAAGAACAAGTGTGGTTGTCTAGTTGGAATTTTTCCCATGGGGAAACCCCTCCCCCAGACTAATCCTGCCCCATCCACTTCATCCAGACGCAGCCCACCCTGGACCCCCTCTCCACCCCCACCCACACGAGGCTGTCTGCTTCCTCTGCAGGCATGAGACCCAAATCAGGCCAAGAACGGCCTCCTTCTGACTTTGGGCAGAACTAAACATGAGTGAACTCTGGGAGTTGGTGATGGACAGGGAGGCCTGGCGTGCTACTGTTCATAGCGTCGCAAAGAGTCGGACACGACTGAGCGACTGAACTGGACTGAAAACATGAGAAGTCGCTTCTCATCGCTGGGTGAGGTCTGGCAAGCCAGTAGGTACCTCGCTGCTTCCCAGGTGGTGCTCGTGGTAAGAACCCGCCTGCCAGTGCAAGAGGCATAAGAGATGTGGGTTTGATCCCTGGGTCGGGAAGATCCCCTGAAGGAGGGTCTGGCAACCCACTCCAGGGTTCTTGCCTGGAGAATCCCATGGACAGAGGAGTGTGGCGGGCTGCAGTTCGTGGGGTCGCAGAGAGCCAGATACGACCAAAGTGATCACAGGCATGCACGCAGTCACCTCCGTGCCCCCTGGAGAAGCCGACTTCAGGCTGGAGCCCAGCAGCGCTGGGGTGGGGGCATGAGAGGGCAGCAGAGCTGTGCCTGAAGCCATCCCCCTGACATCTTTCTCGCTTGGCAGGATGGAGAAAGCCAACTGGTGCTCCACCCTGCAAGGAAGCCACACACCCGAGAGTCCTGGCGAAATGTGTGTCCTGCAGGACGCCAACACCTGGAAGACCAGCAGCTCATGTCAACACCATCCTTCAACAGGCCCCATGAACCAGCATCAACAGGGCGACCGTTTCTGGGGAATAAAATAGAGAGGGAGTCCTTCTGCAGGGTTTTGATAGAGTTTAACAGGAGGATTTCAGTCACCTTTATTTTTCAAGATAAACTTCGAGTATTCACATAAAGGCCATTCCAGCAGGATTTGTCCTGCCTTTGCCTTCCTGTCACCCAGCGTGATCGATTCTGTAATTGATGGAGTCTCACGGCTAGGAATTTAAACTAAGAAAATGGAAATAGAACCAGGGCCAGGGAGGGCAAAGGGAAGCAGAGGCCCTAGAAACCCTTCCAGGACCACGTCCGCACAGCAGTCAGCCCGCACTGGGGGTGGTTGCCCCAGCTCTGCTCTTGTTCTCGTCTTAGAAAGCTCTGCACCCCTTTCCACAGGGCCCCTGACATCGCAAAGCTGAGACTGCGCTGTGATTGGACACAGAGGATCCAGGCAGCAGGGACATCTCGGGGGCCCAGGTGATGAAAGAGACCCTGCTCCAGGGGCTACACAGACAGCTAAACCCCAAGGCACCCTGCCTGCCCTTCAGCCACCTGAGAGGAGGGTTATGGTGACATCGCTCCCCTAGGCATCTGTTGGCACTCCCGCGCCTCTGCGCCCCAGGGACCACTGGTGGTGCTCACAGCAGCCCTGTGCCGGTGAGGAGATGGCCCGTCCTCCCGCTGGGCCCACCTCTCCACCATGCCGCCTTTCTCGACCTCTCTGAGCCTGCTGCTGAGAACTTAACAGTTGTCTGGACAGAAAATAAAAGTAGGGCATCGAGTGAAGAGGCAGCTTGATGGAGAGAGAGGAAGAGATATTTAGGGGAGGTGGGGAAGGGGGCAGCGCAGAGCCCGGCAGAGGTTCAGAGACCTCCGTGCCGTGCCCACTCAGCCCCAGCAACCCCACAGCTGTGCTGTTTGGCAAGGCACCGTCCTTTCCGTGTACGATCCTTGTTTCAGTAATGCGCTGGATGGATTATCTTCAGCAGTGACAGTGCGCGCAACAAGCCACCCAAACCTTGGGCTCTAGAGAACCTCCATCTTTCACTGCTCACCCATCACACATCCGCTGGGCAGTCCACTGCTCTCAGCTGGGCTCAGCCATGCTCTGGGCCCCCCGCCTGCTGTGCGGTTCGGCAGCTGGAGGACTCAGCATCCTCCACACGCCCCTCACCGCCCTCTGGCCAGCTGACCTGGCACGTTCTTAGAGCAGGGGCCAGAGGAAAGAGCCAAGCTGGAAGAAAGTCACCCCCCTGTGCCTCTGAGGACATCGGGGTGCCCTGTGCCACTGCCTCGCGAGAGAAACAGTGGCCACGTCAGCGGCAGGGAGGAACGAGATCATCCAGAGAAGGGAGTTAACAGAGAGGAAGAAACAAACCGCACATGCCCCTGAGTGTCCAGGTTGACTGCTGTGGCAGGCGGGCTACTCACTCCTGGCTGGCCAGCATCGAGGTGCGGTGCTGTGTGAGGGGTGATGCTGTGTGAGGTGATGCTGTGTGAGGGGGATGCTGTGTAAGGGTGATGCTGTGTAAGGGTGATGCTGTACAAGGGTGATGCTGAGGGGTGATGCTGTGTGAGGGTGATGCTGTGTGAGGGGTGATGCTGTGTAAGGGTGATGCTGTGTGAGGGTAATTCTGTGTGAGGGTGATGCTGTGTGAGGGTGATGCTGTGTGAGGGTGATGCTGTGTGAGGGGTGATGCTGTGTGAGGGGTGATGCTGTGTGAGGTGATGCTGTGTGAGGGGTGATGCTGTGTGAGGTGATGCTGTGTGAGGGGTGATGCTGTGTGAGGGGTGATGCTGTGTGAGGGGTGATGCTGTGTGAGGGGTGATGCTGTGTGAGGTGATGCTGTGTGAGGGGGATGCTGTGTGAGGTGAGGTGCTGTGTGAGGGTGACGCTGTGTGAGGTGTGACACTATGAGATGATGGCCTGTGCCCACCTGCACACTTTTGACTGTAGCTTAGCCACGAAGGGTACATACTCTGGGTTCAGTCAGCTGTATTTAAATCCAGGCTCTCCCACTGGCTAGGTGACAGACTTTGGCCAATCTTCACAGCCCTCATCTGTAAAATAGAGATAAGAATCTACATGCCTGCATTTTTCACAGAACTAGAACAAATAATTTCAAGATTTGTATGGAAATACAAAAAACCTCGAATAGCCAAAGCAATCTTGAGAAAGAAGAATGGAACTGGAGGAATCAACTTGCCTGACTTCAGGCTCTACTACAAAGCCACAGTCATCAAGACAGTATGGTACTGGCACAAAGACAGACATATAGATCAATGGAACAAAATAGAAAGCCCAGAGATAAATCCACACACATATGGACACCTTATCTTTGACAAAGGAGGCAAGAATATACAATGGAGTAAAGACAATCTCTTTAACAAGTGGTGCTGGGAAAACTGGTCAACCACTTGTAAAAGAATGAAACTAGATCACTTTCTAACACCGCACACAAAAATAAACTCAAAATGGATTAAAGATCTAAATGTAAGATCAGAAACTATAAAACTCCTAGAGGAGAACATAGGCAAAACACTCTCAGACATAAATCACAGCAGGATCCTCTATGATCCACCTCCCAGAATTCTGGAAATAAAAGCAAAAATAAACAAATGGGATCTAATTAAAATTAAAAGCTTCTGCACAACAAAGGAAAATATAAGCAAGGTGAAAAGACAGCCTTCTGAATGGGAGAAAATAATAGCAAATGAAGCAACTGACAAACAACTAATCTCAAAATATACAAGCAACTTCTGCAGCTCAACTCCAGAAAATAAACGACCCAATCAAAAAATGGGCCAAAGAACTAAATAGACATTTCTCCAAAGAAGACATACGGATGGCTAACAAACACATGAAAAGATGCTCAACATCACTCATTATTAGAGAAATGCAAATCAAAACCACAATGAGGTACCACTTCACACCAGTCAGAATGGCTGCGATCCAAAAATCTGCAAGCAATAAATGCTGGAGGGTGTGGAGAAAAGGGAACCCTCCTACACTGTTGGTGGGAATGCAAACTAGTACAGCCACTATGGAGAACAGTGTGGAGATTCCTTAAAAATTGCAAATAGAACTACCTTATGACCCAGCAATCCCACTTCTGGGCATACACACCGAGGAAACCAGAATTGAAAGAGACACATGTACCCCAATGTTCATCGCAGCACTGTTTATAATAGCCAGGACATGGAAACAACCTAGATGTCCATCAGCAGATGAATGGATAAGAAAGCTGTGGTACATATACACAATGGAGTATTACTCAGCCGTTAAAAGAATTCATTTGAATCAGTTCTGATGAGATGGATGAAACTGGAGCCGATTATACAGAGTGAAGTAAGCCAGAAAGAAAAACACCAATACAGTATACTAACACATATATATGGAATTTAGGAAGATGGCAATGACGACCCTGTATGCAAGACAGGAAAGAGACACAGATGTGTATAACGGACTTTTGGACTCAGAGGGAGAGGGAGAGGGTGGGATGATTTGGGAGAATGCCATTCTAACATGTATACTATCATGTGAATTGAATCGCCAGTCTATGTCTGACGCAGGATGCAGCATGCTTGGGGCTGGTGCATGGGGATGACCCAGAAAGATGTTATGGGGAGGGAGGTGGGAGGGGGGTTCATGTTTGGGAATGCATGTAAGAATTGAAGATTTTAAAATTTAAAAAATAAAAAAAAGTAACTTAAAAATTGGAAAAAAAAAAAAAAAGAATCTACGTGCCTGAAAAGGTTACAGCAAAAGAGGAGCATTACAGGAGACACATTCAATGGCACCCACTGCAGAGTAAGCGGTCAGTAATTGTTGAGTAACATCATTCCTACGCTCATGATGATGACGCTGCTGGTAATGCCTGTGGTGGTGATGGTGATCGTGGTGGTGATGGTTCTGATGGAGATGGTGGTGCTGCTGATGCTGGTGGTGGTGATGGTGGTGATGGTGATAGTGATGGTGATGATGGTGGTGGTGGTGATAGATGTAGTGATGATGATGGTGCTGGTGGTGGTGATAGGGGTCCTGATGGTGACAGTAATGATTGTAACGATGTTTTCATGTGGTTCCCCCGACACCCTTACCACTTCCCTCTTCTTTCTAAATTCTCTCTCTTCTGACGTCAGTTCTTATAACTTTGGGATGAGTTTTCTAAATGAAAATGTGTGTGCACACCGTGTTTTCTCGATGGGAGTGAAATTCCACTAATTAATGGGCAAAGGATTCACAAATGCTCGTCACTGCATCCAATGAAAAAGACATTAAAAGTTAAAACTATCAAATCTGCAGAGCAGTTCACCCAGCAATCCCAAATTAAAGACATGGGGCTTGTAAGATAGGAAATGACAGGCTTTTGTTTGATCTTGAACATGATGAATTATTATTAGCTATAATCATATATGGATTTGAAGTATCTAAAGTGAAATATAAATCACATTACCCACAATCACAAGCAACAGGAGAATGTCTACGCTCATGTTACACAGCTGCTTTCCTTTAACGTAACAGGCAGCCTGTTCGTGTCCCAACACCCAGCTTGACAAAAGACACACCTGAAGAGCTTCACGTTTCTGCCAGCCCTCTACTATGCACCGTTTACGTGCTACGTGACATTTAAAGGCAGACTGGTGTTGTACTTTGTTACTTCTGTGAACTGCAGTTTATACTGGAAAACCATCTTCAGGGAGGAAAATCACCCGGTGTGCCTTCTGAACTGGGAAGGCTACACCCAGTCGGTTAAAACTCGCGTCTCTGACAACGTGTGCCTCGTGGCTGCAGCGGCACCTGGACGTCTGCTTCTGGGGGCTGGGGCGGGGGCAGGGGCGTCTGCCTGGCTCAGGAAGACGTAGAATTGGGTGTTGGCATCTCCTGGACCCAGCATCCATTCAGCAAATGTCCTGGCTGGGAATCCAGGAGCCAGGTCCCCAGTAGTGGTTGGAGGGAGATGGAATAACACCCGCCCCCCCCCACCCCCGCTGGAGGCCCTGTCCAGAGAGGACCCCGGGTCTGCATCAGAGCGGGCAGCCCCTGCGGGAGATGGTCCATGGAAGCCTTTGCATCTGGACTCCGTCAGCCCCCCCAGGGCAGCGATGCCCCCTGACTTACATCACCAGCCATCTCAACACCTTGTCAGCAGGATGCTGGGTGGTCCCAGGACCGGAAGGCCTGTGCTTCAAGCTCAGAAGGGAGCGGCTACATTGCCAGGAGAGAGCTCTGTTTCCTCACTAATCTCCTACATTTATTTCTCAAAGGAGTAAACAGAGGCATCTTCTGAAAACAGCAAACCAAACCCAGAGCCGTTCTTTGTCCAGGGGGATCCCAGCAAGAGGTGACGAGCACAGCCCAAAGGGGCCTAATTAAGATTATCAAAGGCACCGCTGTATCAGTGTGGGCAGATTTAAAGGGACAGGACAGAATGAGGAAGTGTCCGGGCTGCTGACCGTGGTCCCTGGCCCTGGGAACGAGGGGAAGGCTGTTGCCAGGGAGACGCTGCCGGACCCTGTGCCCTCCCTCAGCCTCTCCCTGACTGGGCGCCTCGTCACTGGAGTCAAGGATGGGGCCAGGAGCGCAGAGCTCTCAGTCCGCCCCCGCACAGGGCAGCATGAGGGGCACACAGTAGGGCAGCGTGGAGAGGAACCCTCTATCCCCGAATGAATTCCAGATTCTCAGGACTTTTTGAGCCTCTGCTCCTGGCCCACTCGAGGCTGAGCGGTGGAGGCACACAGTGATGGAGGTGGTGTCTCAGCCTCGAGGGGCCGAGGGGAGGGGACACCTGTGACAGTCAGGCCAGCCCTGCCCCCCGTCCAGTCTCTGCCCCCCTGGACAGAGCGTGCAGACCACGGGGCCCAGTCCACGGCCCCCAGACCAGCCTGGCCACCCCAGGGGCTCTGCAACTTCCTCGCCTCTGGGAGGGGAGTGGTCAGGGCGTTCCTCCCACGTGTACGAGTGTGCAGAGAGGGTGTCGCCAGGTTAAAGGCAAGCACTCCCCTTGAGCTGTGACCTGAGTGCCCATGCATAAACACAGTCCACACGGACCGCGGCGGGGGACGCGCGGGCAAGCACGCGACTCGGTGATAGAGCCCGGCAGGTCCCAGAGCAGAGCCCCCAGGCGGGGATTTTAGTTCTTTCCTGTGAGGGGGGTGCCCAGGAGCTAACGTCCTCCCTGAGACGGACACCTGATGACCAGGCGGCCTGCTGAATGGAGCGCGGGGGCCTCGTCCAGGTTTCACCCCGAATTCCTCTCGCCGGTGACTGCAGCTGCTGAGGACCAGGTCCCCGCTGAGCTGGGGGCTCCAAAGCCCTGTCTGTTTACAGTGGGGTTTTCTCCAGGGTAGGGAAGGCGCCACAGAGGGAAACGCGAATATCAGGTCATTTGATTACTCTCCTCAAACATCCACAGGCCCCTCTCCAGGGAGCTGCGCTGGATGTTTATTTGCTAAAACACGTAAATGGGTTGAAAGGAGAGCCGGCAGTTACAGGGCCTGGTCGGACCGTGGGGTCCATGTCCCGCATTCTCCAATCACCACTCTCAGGAGACATTCTTCTTCCTCTCCCTTTCAGGGAAGAAAGTCAGGGATAAACACTGCCCAGGACAGTGGGAGGCAGGGGATGCAGGGGACAGGGCTCCCGTGTTTGTGAGACCACGTGGGCACCCCCAGGGAGGACAAACCGGTGGAGGTCAAGGCGGTTCAGAGAGGGCAGAAGTCATCCCAGGCGGCTTTCGTCTTTCCCTAAAGAGCCTCCGGGCGGTGAGGTTCCTGTGCCCTGCTTCCGCCAACTTCCTGGGTGTGTGTCTTCTCCACGCGGGCAAAGGGTCCAGCGAGATTCACACCCCAGAGCAGGAAGGGGATGAAGACAGGACAGAGGGGGCCGTGGCGCCCGTAGCGGGCACGCCTGGTGACGCCACGCAGGTTCAGAGAAAAGCACGCAGTTCCAAGGCCTTCTGATAGTAACGCAAACACTTCTACCAGTTAATATGGCCACAATCGGATCCCAAGACAAGCAAGCCATTTGTCACTGTGGGGACACTTTTTCTTCGGGACACAGAAAGCAATTTTAAAAAGTAATAAAGTCCTAAAGGGGGTGTGTCAGGTCAGAAATTAGACTTTTTTTAATGTTTTGTGTCTCTGTTTTTCTAATGCCTTAGAGGGCTAAGCGAATCCTCATCGCGAACACTCGCGTGTAGACGTTTCTGCTTTGCTCTTGGGGATGAAGGCCCTGATCCCCGCAGGCTCTTCCGATGCCCGCGGCTCAGACAGCACCATCACTGGGGGCAACACCCCACCCTGCACGTCCAGTGCTTCCGGGGCGGACAGGGTGCCTACTGGCCCAGACCCAGACCTTCTGCAGCTCGCTTGAGGGTGCCCCCAGACCCTCTTCAGGATGCGGCGTCCCCACTGTTAGGCCCATGGGGCCCCACGTCTGGAGAACAGGCAAATAGAGAGGCAGGCTTGGCCCTCAGCACAGAGTCTACGCCCCAGGAGTTGGTGTCAGCCCGCGGGGAGCTCCGGGCTCAGCCTCGCAAACATCCCACTCGTTGCCCACCACCCGGCTCACCAGACCCCACCCCTAAACCCCCTGCACGGCCCCTTCCAGGCAGCCAAACCCCTGCAGAATCCGCCGGAACTCAAGCAGGCAAAACGTGCAGACGTCAAGTCTGAATCCCCAGGGGTCAGCATCCCCCAGAGGCCCCACGCGGGCCCAGGAGGCCCCTCGGATCTCAGGGACTGGGGCAGGCCTGGCTGCACCTGTCCTGGTTGGGTGGCAGGCAAGCGGCTGAGAGCTGGGGTGGGGGCAGTTGTCTATTCCACAATAAAATTCAACTACAGATTTAATCTTTCCATCCAGTGAATATATTTGCACACTCAAGCACTTCAGTTGTGTCCGACTCTTTGCGACCCCATGGACTGTAGCCCACCACGTTCCTCTGTCTGTGGGATTCTCAAAGCAAGAATACTGGAGTGGGTTTCCATGCCCTCCCCCAGGGTATCTTTCGATCCCACCCAAGGATCGAACCCGTGTGTCTCCTGCATCTCCCACTCTACAGGCATTCTTTACCACTGAGCCCCCAGGGAACCTAATGAATATATGTAGTTCCACCCAAATTACTGTGCCGTTTCATGGACTTGGGGGCAGGACGCAGAGAGCTGGTCCAACTGCTCAAGACCATGGGGCTGCTTAGTGTTAGAAGCAGAAACGTCCGAAGGGTCAGTCACCCCAGGCAGCCTCTGGGCTGGCCTGTCGCTGGCTGTATGTCTGCAGCCCTCACGCACAGGCTGCAGCCCCAGCCCCCGATGTGGTGGCACTGGGGGCCCTCTGGGAGGTGATCAGGGTTAGATGGGGTCACGAGGGAAGCGCCCTGTGATGGGGCTGGTGCCCTGGATGGAACACAGAGAGCCTAGAGCTCCATTCGCACCCTGCGTGAGCACATGGTCGGGAGGCTTCCGTCCACGGGCCAGGAACTCCTGCCCAGACACCACAGCTGCACCTCCCTCCCTGACCACCCCTCTCAAAGCTGCGAGAAATCACCGTCTGCTGCGGAATCCCCCAGTCTGTGGTGTTTCTGTTACAGCCGCCAAGTCTCTAGGATGAGGCCTACCTCACTCTCCCCCTGGTCTCTCGCTGTAACACCTCCACTGGGACCTATCCCCCCTGCCAGGCCTACCCTCTAGGACCCCACCCCCAAACTCCACTGCCCCAGCCCCGGCCTTTGCCCATCTGGACAGGCCCTTTCACTCACCACCACCACACCAGACATCTCATTCACCTGACGCTGCTTCTGCGACTCAACACATCTTTTAAAAGCTAATCCTATTCCACTTGCTTTCTAGTTTCAAGGAAGGGAGAGGGCAGACTTTATTTTCTTGGGCTCCAAAATCACTGCAGATGGTGACTGCAACCAGGAAATGAAAAGATGCTTGCTCCTTGGAAGAAAAGCTATGACCAACCCAGACAGCGTGTTAAAAAGTAGTCACATCACTTTGCCAACATAAGTCCATATAGTCAAACTACGGTTTTCCCAGGAGTCACATACAGATGTGAGAGCTGGACAGTAAAGAAAGCTGAGCACCAAAGAATTAATGCTTTTGAAATGTGGTGTCACAGAAGACTCTTGAGAGTCCCTTGGACTGCAAGGAGATCCAGCTAGTCCAGCCTAAAGGAAATCAGTTGTAAACATTCATTGGAAGGATTGATGTAGAAGCTGAAGCGCCAATACTTTGGCCACCTGATGTGAAGAGTCAACTCACTGGGGAAAAAAAAAAAAAATCCACCTTGATTCTGGGAAAGATTGAAGGCAAGTGGAGAAGAGAGAAGCAGAGGATGAGACGGTTGGATGGCATCACTGACTCAATGGACATGAACTTGAGCAAACTCCAAGAGACTGTGAAGGACAGGGAAGCCTGGCGTGCTGCAGTTCACGGGGTGGCAGAGTTAGACAGGACTTAGCAACTGAACAACAGATCGGGAGTCGGGAGCGAGCACTCTGCGCCTCAGGGACAGCCCTTTCTCCCTCCCACTGTCCCCGGCACGGCCCTCCTCCGCGTCGCCCCTCCCTTCTGTGCATCATCACACTCCCCTCCCTCCCTCTCAAGTGGCTACTGAGAAGTTGAGAGCAAAACTGAACATCCAGTGTTAGCAACTTTCTCCAATCCTGAGAGATATTCTTATTCCCCCTTCTTGTGATTATTAATTTATGTATTATTATCTGGTCGTTATTTCACTTATGATCTAATGTGAGCCACCCCGAATCCTTTTGGAGTTAGGCAAATATAAAGAAATAATGGATCCATATTGAACGTAAGACACCACCTGAAAGTATTTAGAAAGAAAGAGAGAGAGGAAGTCGTGATATGAAGGCCTCATGATTTTAATTCTTAAAAGCTTTTCAAATATCGCTGGTAAACTGAGGACTCCACTCACATGGGTCCTTGAGTCTTTCTCTATCAAGGAATTCTATGACCTTCTTCAAACTGAAGGTTTTGAAAAAGCAACACATAATAGGTGATGGAAGGCACTATTATTTGATGATGGTAAGCACAGATCAAGTGTAATGGGATTTTAATCCTAGAGGGAGGCTTTGGGGCTGGCAGAAACCACACGCCTCTCTCACTTCCCGGGCTGCCGTGTGCACTGCCCCGCAGGGCTCGGAGGCGGAACGCCGGGTATTGACTGAGGACCCTCTGATGAACTCCAGACAGTCTGCATCCACAGCAGAGCGAGGCCGCTGCAAAATCGATCCGAAACCTGGGCGCCGAGGAAACACTGCCGCAGGGAGCAGGCTTTAGTCTGTGTTTTAACTATTGCTTATCTCAGAGGGGCATCTAGATTACTAGGAGAAAGCAAAGCCTAGTCAATGCAAATAACGGATGACAATGTGGAAAGAGGCCTGAGGCCTCACCTGCCTCCTGAGCATCTTGGCACAGGGTCGAGGCCCTCACCCTGCGGGGGGCGACCCCTCAGAGGGGTCAGAGCAGGCGGGCACTTCCAGCCGGGATGACAGGCAAACCAGAGAAGCGCTTCCTGCCCGGACCACACAGACAGCAGTGACTCTGCCCCGGCTGAGGGCAGACCCTCAGGGGCCCTGTGCCTTTCGTTTCTTCATGCTAACCCCAGGGTTAACCCACACTACGGCGCAGAGGGGAAGGCCACCTTCCTCAGCAGCACAGAGGAACCAGCAACGCAGAAGAAGAAACCGCACTCACGTGAAAATACCTGGGAGCTCCCAGAGACAGCCCAGCATCGGCAGTTTCTCTGTGGACTTCACAGTCCTGGGGCTGCCGCCGCCAGTGTGTCCAGTAACCCAGGGACACTGTCCACACCTTGCTGTGTGTGCATGCACCAGTGTGGTCCACCCCATGGCCTGTGTACACACACCAGAGTGGTCCAGTAACCCTGGGGAAACCATTCACACCTTGGTGTGTGTACAGTGTGGCCCAACAACGCGGGGACACCATCCACACCGTGGCCTGTGTGCAAACTCGACCACAGCGCAGGGCCGGTCACGCTTGCGGCTGACCTGGGGCTGCTGGGAGGAGCCCCAGGCACTTCCAGGACCTCCTGGATCAAGTCTCCACAACGCCGGCTCCCTCTGGGAAGCCAATTTCCAGCGCGAGCAGCACGTCCACTCAAGCAGGAGGGTGGGAACACTGCGTGGTGCAGTCTCACTGTCTGGGGGCCTTTCCATCCTGAGGCCGCTGGCGGTCCCGACACTTCAGGCGCGGCCCCTTGTTTTAGCACAGATCACCCCAAAGCCACAGATAATTGGCACATCAGGCACTATGCAAATCAGCTGCAATTAAAGCCAGAGTCACAGCTAAACTGCAGTTCACTGACATTTTATTTTTCATGCAAAACAGCAAGAGCCTCGTGATGAACAGAGACACAAAGACCAACGGGATCTCCTCACTGCTCTAAACAGACAGACCATTAGGGTGGCGCAGCACACTTGCCAGGCAATGCCTCGTCCCGATGAAACGGAGTCATTTCCTTTCCTGTCTCCTGCCTGAAATAAACGCCAATACAGGGAGAAGACTGGGGCGGGGGGATCGGAAGTGAGGGGGAGGCGATGAGGCTGAATCTCTGGGTGGAGAAGCGAGCCGGGAAGCGTAGCAGACGCACTTCGCAGCAGCTGCGCCATCGTCACAGACAGAGGAGCTGCTGGAGGGGGGAGGGCGAGCCCCCCAAGTCCGGCCTCACGCCCCACCCTCCTCCAGCCACTTCAGCGCCCTGGCCATAGGGCGGGTCTCACACAACCTTGGCAAACCCACCAGCAAAGACAATGACTCTGGAGCGTAGGAGGCCAGCTGGGTGTGTCCTGGGCCAGACAATGCACAGGTGTGCCCGCACGCCTGGGCCACTTCACGGCCAGAAGGGAAGGAGTCGCGGGACCGTGGACACCCCCCTCCACCCCGCCCCCCGCCCCAGGAGCGCTGTTTCCTCTGGGCGGTGGCTCCTAAACCCTGAGCTCTTCACAGGTCCTCCTAACTGCGCTGGGAACGTGGCACCAGGTCAGCCAAGGACACGGGGCCTCAATGTCACCGCCCGCCGGGGACGGGGAGCCAGATGGCCTCTGTGACAGGCCCGGAACGCGAGCCTGGGATGCCGGCCGCGAGGACAAGCACCGAAGGATAAACCTGGGCGAGCGGCAGGTCCGGCTTTGGACGGAGGCCACTTCTCCAGGCCCGGGGGGAACAAAGGCTGTTTCCCGGAGCCGCACAAGAGATGCCTGGGTGCTTCAGAGGACGGGGCTCGTGGGGAGCCGGCGAGCTTGCTGACCGAAGCAGCTGCCATCTGCCACCGCCCTCCCGCTGCCCCCGGCTCCAGTCCCTTTAAACAGGGCAGGGGAGACGCCTGGGCCTCCCAAGTTGGAGCCCCTCACCAGCCAGAGCCAGATGTGGGTGGGGGAGGGTAACAAAAGCAGTGGAACCCACCCCCAGGGGGACTTATGGCCCCTGGGGCCAACAACCTCACACCACCCCAAGCCCAGAGCCTTTCCTCTTTCCGTTTTCCTAAAAGCTCGGTTGCTCAGTTGTGGCCGACTATTTGTGACCCAGCGGACTGCAGCCCCCCAGGCTCCTCTGTCCATGGGATTCTCCAGGCAAGAATACTGGAGTGGGCTGCCATACCCTCCTCCAGGGGACCTTCCCGACCCAGGGACTGAACCCACGTCTCTGTCTCCTGCACTGGCAGGCATGTTCTTTATCACTAGCGCCACCTGGGAAGCCCTTCCTGAAAGCACCAGGTGCCATTTCTAAATAAGAAGCTGTTTCAGCTCAGGGCACAAGCGGCCCTCCCCAGGCAGGACTGAGTCCCAGGACCACTCATCCCGAGACCCCCACGCACAGGGTTAACCGCCTGACCTCTGTGTGCTCTCAGCACCCCCAGACCTCCCCCAAAGGACCCCCCAAACAATAAGAAGCCCCGCCCTCCAAGGGCAGCAGGATGTAGTCCCGAGCTTGTTCCGGGAATGCCTGGCCCCCAGGGGAAGCTGACGGCGCGAGGCTCAGAGCCAAGGAGAGAGTGACCTCCATGGTGACCACTTGGGGTGCGGCAGATGCACCCTTGATGGGCCCAAACCTGTGTCAAGAGGCTTTTCTGGAACCACTTCCCTCTGGGGGCCCGCCCTGACTCCCCGAAGCACAGCGCTCAGGGGAGCTCTGTGCCCCCAGGCTGACCTGCCTCTCTGTCCCCGGGGCCTCCCTCCTCATGCCCGCCCGCAGCGAGGTGCTTCCGGCTAGAGCCCAAAGGGGATGAGGAGGCGAGGCACCGGCACCCAAGGACCCATCGCTCTTTCTCCCGCCTGCTGCCCCTGACCCCCCAGAGACCCCCCAACACACACCCAGGACGGGGGACTGAGAAAATGGCGGGGCATCTATCAGAGACCCCCCCCAGCACACACCCGGGGATGGGGGAGCTGAGCACACCGCGGGGCTTCTACCAGAGACACCCCCCAACATACACCCGGGACAGGGGGCTGAGAAAATGGCGGGGCTTCTATCAGAGACCCCTGAACACACACCCCGGGGCGGGGGACGCTGAGAACACAGCAGGGCTTCTATCACAGACCTCCCCCCCGGCACACGCCCGGGGACGGGGGGGCTGAGAACACGGTGGGGCTTCTATCAGAGACCCCCCCCCAGCACACACCCAGGATAGGGGAGCTGAGAACACGGTGGGGCTTCTATCAGAGACCCCCCAGCACACACTCAGGACGGGGGAGCTGAGAACACGGTGGGGCTTCTATCAGAGACCCCCCAGCACACACCCGGGGATGGGGGGCTAAGCACATGGTGGGGCTTCTATCAGAGACCGCCCAGCACACACTCAGGACGGGGGGCTGAGCACACGGCTCTGTCCCGAGCCACGAGGTCTCCAGTCCACGTGCTTTGACAGCGCCCCAACTCCGTCCCCGCCAGGCTGTCAGAAGCCCTCCCTCGACAGAGGGCAGGGACCCTCTGGCATCACACTCACACCCCTCAGTGCGTCGGGGCTCCTGACAGCCACTAGGGGGCCGGAGCGCCCGTGGGATCAGGCCGGCCCGGAAGCTCTGACCCGTGAAACTGAACAGGAGGACTCAATTCTTGACTGTTTGGATCTCAGGCCTCAGTTCAGGGCCTAGAAGCAGGCGTGGTTATTTCTCCTCCCTTTCTGCATGTGCCCCTGGGAATCCCTGTTTCCCCAGGTTTGGAGATGTAAACCCTCCGTGGGGGTGTTTTTCTTCTGCATTTTTTTCTCAGTCATAAAATCTACATCTCTGAACAACTGATGTTTATCAAGTGCAATGTGTTCAGCATGCAGGCACATTTTAAAGATGTGGTTTTTTTTTTTTTTAAGAAATAAAGAATTTCTTTTATTTTTAAAGAAATAAAGATTATTCCCTTTGAGGGGAGAGAAGGGCCCAGAGTGTATACAGGAAGAGGATTTATCTTTTACTCTGTGACTATACAATTGCTGGTTTAGTTTTGAACATGACTTACCTTTTCTTTGCAAAAAAAGGAAAATTAAAGTAATTTAGCTGTCCATTGCTAGTTGCTACTGCACATGCTCCAAAATATTTCCCAAAATATACGTGAAAAAAGAAAGACATTCATTGCAACTTTCTTTGAAATAGCAAAACACTAAAACCACTGAGGTGTCCGTGAACAGAGGGCAGAAGTGGGCAGAGGCGGGCAGAGGCGGACGCCTGCAGCTGTGAGAAGCAAAGGGGGGTGGGGTCAGTGCAGGAAGGTCCCAGGAGGGTTTAAGCAGGAAAAAAGGCAAGTAAGGCGCTGACTGCTGTACCTTATGTTTTTTCACTTAAACATTTTTACAATAAGTAACAGTTCTCTCGGAGAAGGCAATGGCACCCCACTCCAGTACTCTTACCTGGAAAATCCTATGGACAGAGGAGCCTGGTAGGCTGCAGTCCATGGGGTTAAGAGTCGGATATGACTGAGCGACTTCACTTTCACTTTTCACTTTCATGCATTGGAGGAGGAAATGGCAACCCACTCCAGTGTTCTTGCCTGGAGAATCCCAGGGACGGGGGAGCCTGGTGGGCTGCCATCTACGGGGTCGCACAGAGTCGGACACGACTGAAGCGACTCAGCAGCAACAGTTCTCTCTGGGAAAGAATCGTGGAAATTCAGTCGGTGCCTTTGGTGAGATGGAGCACGGGGGAAGGATTTTGTTTTTTATTCTGTGTCTCCTGAACTAGGAGAATTTTCTCCCCTTGTACCTGTGTGCTGGGAGGAAAATGGACACGTTCTGTAACTCAGACGTACCCACCAATGTCCCTGGTTGGACGTGGTGCAGAGTCAGCATGGGATTTCCGGTCAAGACGTCAGGTTCCCCCCAAGGGTTCAAAAGCCCCCTTCTCAGGACCCCAGCTCTAACCCTGAAGGCTCTGCACCCCGACCTCCTGTGGGCTCAGAGGGTGGTTCCTGGAGTGGAGGGGCGGACCCTGGGGTCACACAATCTCTGCTTTTCTCCCAAAGGCCCAAGGGAAGCTCTTGAAATAGAGCAGAAACGGGAGGAGAGAAACCCACTCACTTGGAGACAGCTGGGAAACGAAGATATTTTAATGTTTGAATGTCTCAGTGGAGACACAGATTTCTTCTGTTCTCCTCTTTCACATCGTCAATGTTTAAAATAAAAACAGACAAATACTTTTTTTAAAGATAAAAAGAACAAATGTTTAGAAAACCCCACAATTATCAACTTAACCAAAAAAAGGAAGTTTCAAAATGGAACACGTTCCAGCAGCTGGGTGTGAAGGCTTCACGGAAAGGAGGCTCTGGGCTGAGCGAGGTTGAGGAACAAGAGTGATGTAGAAAGACGGGCGGAAGGAGGGGCACTGGCGGGGAGCGGGCGTGACATGAGGCAGGTTCAGGGAACAGTGGGTTTCTGTGTCCTGACAGTGCGGGGCCACCAGCGGGGAGCCGTCGCCAGGAGCTCCACAGAGCTCTCCAGCTTCACCAGTTGGGGGAGTGTGGTGTCTTTTTTCACTTGGCGCAGTTCCCCTGAGATCCATCCAGGTTGTTGCAAGAAAGCTGTCTGTCCCCTTCCAC
Organism: Ovis aries; assembly: GCF_016772045.2. Taxonomy (NCBI): domain Eukaryota; kingdom Metazoa; phylum Chordata; class Mammalia; order Artiodactyla; family Bovidae; genus Ovis; species Ovis aries. Next base: position 1,751,669 of record NC_056055.1, read on the forward strand.
TGCTGAGTAGTGTCCACAGCATGGAGTGCTATGTGGATAGCCATTCACCCACAGCTAGGCTTCTCTATGCTCCCATTACTACAAACGAGGTTGCTATGAACATTCACGTACAGATTTGTGCATGAATACCAGGTTTTGTTTCTCTGAGATAAATGCTCAGGAGTGCAGTTGATGCATCGACAGGTAGCTGCCTGTTTAGTTTTTTTATTAATAACGACAGTTTCCCAGAGACTCTGAACTATTCACAGCCCACTAGGATAGGGGGCTGAGCTTCTCCACCTCCTTGCCAGCAGTGGGTGTTGCCAGCCTTTTGTCTCACACGCTGTGATAGGTGTGCCATGAAATCTCACCAAGTGTGGTCTGATCTGCTTTCCTCAACGGCTAACGACCTTGTACATTCTTTACGACCTTATTTGCCATCTGATTAGCCTCTTTGGTGAAATGACTGCTCCTGTCTTCTGCCCATTTTCTAGGTGGGTCGGTGGAGATGGTGGTTTTTCAGACTGACGCTCATGCGCTCCAGACGCAAGTCCTTCTCAGTCATGCGATTTGCAAATATTTCTCCCAGTCTGTCATCTTTCTTCTCCTAACAGGAAAATTTTAAATTTTGATAAAGTCCAATTTATCCTTTTTTTTATTTATGGGTCATGCTTTCGGTGTCAAGTTTAAAGACTAGAGTTGGGTCCTGAATTTTCTGGTTTCGTCTAAAAATTCGATGGCTGTGCATTCACATTTAAGTCAGTGATCCATTTGGAGTTAAATTTTCTGAGGCATGAGGTTTTGATCAGATTTCTTTTTTAAAACATATAGATGTTCAATTGCTCGAGTACTGTTTGCTAAAATAGCATTGCTTTCTGCATTAAACTGCTTCTGTACCTTCGTCAAAAATCTGTCGCCACCAAAAATGGCAGAGGAGAGAAATACCAAACATTCTCTCTCCACGAAAGCAATGATTACACTGGCAAAAACAGGTTGACTTTTGGAAACTCTGGGAATCTAATAAAAAAAATGTACAACACCCAGGGGAAGCTTCTTCCTTAATGGAGAAGGGAGTTGCTGAATTTCAGGAGAAGTGTTTTGATATTTTAACTGATCTTCTTCCATCTCCCACCCCCCAGCTCAGAGAGGCCCCCCAGGGAGCAGCATGGCCCTCATGCTGAATAAGCAGTGCCTGGGTTTCCCTCCCTGGTGGCCCCCAAAGGACTGACTCGGGGCCAGCCTTTGTTCCACTGCCTGGGACCCCTCCCAGGGATGACCCAGCACCCAGGAGACATTTGCCCAAAGTATTTAAAGCCACATGTGGTATCTGAAGCCACCTGGAGCAAGGTGTGCCTGACTTGGAGAGCAATAGACATACTGGAATGCCAGGAAGGAAGAGGTGGAGGGAGGAGATGCTTGGGAGAATGAGGGCTTTGAAAAGCACCTTCACACCCCAGGGAACCTCGAAGTCCACAGACACAGGCAGGGCTGGACGCCTGCAGGGACCGTCAGCTTCACCTCTGCCTGCGGGGACCGCCAGCTTCACCTCTGCCTGAGGCTCAGGCTCCCTGAGAAGAGAACCTGACTGTGGCAGGGTGAGAACAGCCTGCTAAGCCTGAAGGAGGTCTGGTTGGCTGGCTTCTTTGTTTTCAGCCCCAGGCATTGAAGAAAATCTTTGCCAAATCTCTCAGACCAGCAGCATCATGGAGCAGAGACAGCAGCGGCCACATATGACGAAGAACACCGCCTTCACAAGAGACATGTAGGAAAAGGCACTAAACGATCCGAACAAGAGCAACAAGGAAGCCCTGGTGGGGGACAGGGGTGACCCACAGGTGCCACGCTATGATCAGGTGGCCAGTTTTCAAGTGATTATGGCAAGAAAAAGAAATAAAAGGCATACAGACCGGAAAGGAAGAATTAACACCAGTGACATGATTGTCTATAGAGAAAATCTCAAGGAATCACTGTTTCCAGCTTGAGCCAAAGGACTGGGTGTCTCTCTGTGCAGAGAAGCAAGCATGTGTCCAAATAAGTTATGTTTATACTTTAGTAAATACCATCACATGGGTCACTGCGAATCTTTAATACTGCATCTTCAAGCTGCTTCCACCATATTTACCTAAAATGACAAAATTATAATACATAATCTCTTTACTTGTACACTCCAAAAATCTAAACGTTTCTTTATTTTGAAAACCTCACATAATTAGAAAGAAAAATTGAACATAATCAAATATCCTATGTCCAAGGGTTAGAAGTACAATTATTTCCTCAGGGTTAATTGGGCCTTCTAATTACTAATTACAACATGTATGATCACATATTAATCTTTTCTTAAACCTCAGGGCTTTCCTGGTTATTTTCATTGCCACAGCTCCTGCCGTAACATTCTCCGCCGTTTCACATAGTCAGGCTTTAATCAACTCTATTTTTTCTCCTTGTCACAGGATGTTGAACAGAAATTGCTTGTGTCTTGAATTTTGGATTTACTGAAAGGCAGAACGGGTCCAGCTGCCGTCACTCCATTATCTGAACCAAACCACACGGAGAGAAAAGAGAAACTCGAAAGGAACCCTGAGGAGCGGGAGGACTGGTGGAGCCCCAGGAAGAGCTCAGGCGGGCAGAGGGTCCTCTGGAAGGCCTCCAAGGCTTTCCCCTCCTCTTTCTGCCAAGAGGCGGGTCCCCCATTTCCTGCAAGGAGAGCAAGGAGGGCTCCTGGAGGAGCTGGGGCACCCGCAGGAGGGGCGGCTGCCCCTCATTCAAAAATAATCTATGGAGAGAAATGATACTATTTCCTCTGTGTACCTGGTTATTTCAGCCCATTTAGAAATCAGTCACGTTATGAAAAATCAAACACATGCAAACATACAGAGGATGAAGATAAAAAAACACCCAAATGTCCTCCGCTCAGCTCCATCATGGTGACATTTCGCCTTATACGATTTATATTAAAAGAAAAAAATATTTAAACATCAGTGACAAAACTGAACCTTCACTGCCCCCTCTAAGTGTCCTCATTTCCTCAGAATGAACCACCCTCCTGAACTCGGCATTTATCCCTCCAAACGTGCTGTGAAACCAGTCCTGCACATGCATAGGCCAGGCCGTAGGGACTGCTCTATAATTAGCTTTCTTTCTTCACCATTAGATTATTGAAGCTTACCTACACTATACACACACAAACACATGTGCAAGGAGAGAGAATTTACGCTCATCTATTTTAATTACCATAAAGCCGACCTCTCAATATATCGTAACTTACTCATTTATCTGTCAATGGTCACTCAGATTGCTTTGATTTTGTGTGATTATAAGCAATTCTGCAATACACAATTTTATGCATGTCTCCTCATATGTGTAAGAGTCTCCCTGAGGGTGCAACCCTACACTTACTGACAAAGCTTTATTGTTTCGTTGCATTTATTAATTAAATTTTATTTTTAAGTTAATTTACTCAAGTATCTCTATCCCATGTCCTGCTGGTGATTCAGCCATAGATTTAACAGATGTCGGCTTCGTCTTAACAGGTGCCAATCACTGCCCTAGTGACCAGGACTGTGGATGGAAAAGGCAAAGCTCTCGCCAACATGTGGTGAAAGATTTAGTGGGGAACCAGATCACAAAAGGCCGTCAGATAAATAATGCGGTTTCCAGTGCTGATAAAACGAAAGGGTAAGAGAGAAGAGAAACGCCGAGGTGTGAGATGAACACCTCTCTAAAGGGATGACACCCAGTGGAGGCTCAAGTGAACTGAAGGAACGGGCCACGCAGATGGGAGAGAAGCTTCTGACAGAGGCCGCAGCGAGAGCAAAGATCTGGGACCAACCGTCTCAGCATCGCCAAGAAAGGGGCAGAGGAGGGAGCAGACAGACAGCAGCGGTGACTGACGGAGCTGCTGGAAGGCCCGGTGATGGAGCCGCACGGTCAGAGGCATGGTCCACGAGGCAGTCCCCGCAGAGGGGCCAGGGGAGGGGCCCCCGGGGCCGCCTGGGGCCACGGCCATGCCCAGGCAGGAGGCGGTGGCAGCTCAGACGAGAGGAGCCGCGTGGAGGTTCGATTTGGAGAACACGCTGAAGGCCGGTGTGCGGCCCGCTCTGCAGAGTCACCGGTCTTCAGCATCCCCCGGAATCCTCAGTTTTCTGGAAAGACTGGCTTCCCAAAGAAAATGGATCCCAGGGGGGTTTCTGGTCCAGCCCCGGGGCCACACTGGTGGCTCCCCCACACTGGCCAGGGTTCACTGTGATGGAGACCTCCTGCTGCAGGGGGCATCCCAGCCCCCAGCAGGGACCGTGAGTGACACTCAGCCCAGCCTCCAGGAAGCTCCTGCTTCGTTCCCAGCTCCCCCCAGGCCCCCAGAACAAGCCCGAGCAGGAGGGCCTCTTGGCCCACGGTCAGCCTCTCCCCGGAGTCCAGTTTGGGTCCCACACCTCCTGGGACCCGCAAGACCCTCCCCACACTCCCCTGCCAGCCAAGCCTGCCCCTCACTCAGCGGTAACCTTCTGTCCAATCTTCAGGGCCTTCGGCCAGCAATCAGTACAGAAATCCTTTGGTTTAAGCCAACGATCGGTACGGCCTGGGACCAACAGGCTCATTCACGGGAGAGGCTAAGAGGGTAACAAGAGTCTCCACTTGACCATTGCCTGGGGTATTTTCATATTTACCATCTTTAAAACAAGAACGAGGTCTGGGAGGTGAGTAAGTGCCAAGGGCTGGCTCACCAGTGAGGGAGGTGAGGCTGCCTTCCCAGTGACCCCAATTCACCTCGGGGCTGGCATGAGTGGGGACCCCGGCGCCTGTGCATCCAGCTGCTCCATCAGCTCGGCGCTGGCTGTGAGCTGGGGCTTTGAACATCAGGTAGCCTGAGAGGGGCCGTGTGCGGCGGCCAGAAGGTGGGATCCCTGAAGTCGAGCCCCCTTCTCTGTGTTCACGCAGCTCTCACGCGGTCTGCAAGGCCAGCACTGCTCCTGGGAGCACAGTACTCACCCCTCAGGTTTTCCCAGGTGAGGCCCAGGCAGCTGTGCGCCTGCTTTCTCAGTCAACCAGAACTTTCTAGCAAAGACACAGCCCTGCAAGTCAGGATTGCGGGGCTTTACACTGGATTTTCTCAGCAGCGGTCTTGGTGACACGGTTTAGCCACAATGATTCTCTGTGGGGGCCATCCCAGGCCTGGTGGCTTCCTCAGTGACTCAGAAGATAAAGAATATGCCTGTAATGCAGGAGCCCCAGGTTTGATCCCTGGGTCGGGAGGATCCCCTGGAAAAGGAAACGTCTATTCACTCCAGTATCCCTGCCTGGGAAATCCCATGGACAGAGGAGCCTGGCAGGCTACAGTCTACGGGATCGCAAAGAATTGGACACGACTGATCAACTAACACTTTCCACTGTCTTTCCAACCCTGGAGGATGCCTAGCAGTTTCCTGGGCCTCCACCCATCAGATGCTGGTAACGCCTTTTGCAGCCACAAGGATCAAAATGTCTGTAGATGTCACCAACTGGCAAACCACCTCCAGCTGACAACCGCTGATCTGGTGAATGATGGCCCCGTGGGGTCTCCACTTTCCCATGGGTCCAGGGAGTCCAGAGAGGCCCCCAAACCCACCCCCTCCATCAGTCAGGACTCCATTGCCCCTCAACAGTCACCCTTCTCTCCAAGCCGTCGGAGCCTCCTGACTGCCGAGCCGGCATCTCCTCCGTGTGCGGCCTGGGGACCACGCTCATACAGCTGGGTGCACACGTCTGAGGCTCCACGCCATCCAGACCGTCTCAACGGCCTTGCTCTTTCCAAGCCGCAGCTCCCGGACGACAAGGTTATTTTCTGCAGAAAAGCCCCACAATCTGGCACATGTTGTCAGGCCTCCAAGGAGACACAGGCAGGGCTGGAGCGTGGTATTATTTCCTGTTCTGCGTTTTCAAATGCCTGCTAATTAAAGGATTTCATTTTGCTCTGAAAAGTCCTCATTCTTTTAGGAAAAGGCACTATTGTAGAAACATAATCCTGCTCATTAAAAAAAAAATTCCCTCCGAAAAAAGCTCATTCCCTTTCAAGGGCTGTTTTTCTTAACCTTCATGGTGAATAAACATCATTTTTCACCGTAAGGAATCTAAGTTCTATACAAATTGAGAGCGTTGCCAGGAGGTAACTTGCTGGGCAGCTGAGGAGATAACTGCGCAGCCTCTGGGTGGAGGGCGAGGTGCTCTGCACCTCAGCCCCCTCGAGGAGTTCTCCCCCCAACCCCACCCGTCTCCCTGCCCCTCCCCATGATGAGCCCCATCACAGCCCCTCTGGAGGCTGACCCTCCGTGACCGCCTGGCCCAGGTGGAGGGAAGGGCAGATGAAACAAGCGTCTCTCTCTGCTGGGGAGAGACCCTCCTGTGCCACCTGGCTCTGTTATTACACGTTCACCACGTTTGTGAGACTAACGGCATCCGTCTGCACTGGGCCCAGACGTCCCCCGGCACTCCCTCTGAAACCTTTGTCCCATCCCCTGCCCACGGGAGCGGCCCCCCGGCAGGCCCCGCGTGTCCTGTGTGGGCACACGCAGCCAGGCCCCGACCAGGATCGCAGGCAGAGTGCACACTGGACCCCGAAGCCCCTCTGCACGGCCCCTCCTCTCCCCTGCCCTGCTGATTCCGAGGGCTCGGCTTCCCCCACTTCCGACCTCTGCCTTCTCAGCCCAGTGGGACCAGCTTGCCCCGCTGGACTCCAGTTTTCAGTGCCAGATGGGGAGCTTCAACCAGGCCAAGATCCAGGGCAGCCACAGGGCACACCTTGCCATTTGCCCCCTGACCTGGGGGGTCAGAGCCTCTCACTGCCTGTCGTCCATGGCTGAACACAACGTTCCATAAATGCTGCCTGGTTCCCGGCTGTTTCTTGTTGGGTATGTGGAGATTCCCGGCTGTTTCTTGTTGGGTATGTGGAGATTCCTGGCTGTTTCTTGTTGGGGTGTGTGGTGATTCCTGGCTGTTTCTTGTTGGGGTGCATGGAGATTCCTGTTTCTTGTTGGGGTACATGAAGATTCCTGGCTGTTTCTTGTTGGGGAGCGTGGAGTCAGTCCAGGGTCAGTTTCCCTGCCGCAGCCAGAAGCCGAAGTCTTCCCCGTGTCTTTTACTCAGCACTTTTCTCCCGGCTCAGCTGGGATCACTGGCTGGGAACCTTGTCTAAGCCGCGTAACAGCGTCTGACATCTTCTCACTGCAGACGGGTTCCGTGGAACCATCCCCCACGGTGTCCTCAGGCCAACAGCATCTCCACAGAGTGCAGTTCAGCAGAGAAACCTTTCTGGAGGGAACAGAGGCTGATAAAACACAGCCCGCACGCAGGCCTCACTGGCCCAGCTCTGTCTAAGGGGGGCATTCAAAGCACCTAAAGCAACAGGCTCCAACCTGCAGATTCCAGAGATATCATCCCCTCAGAGTCCCGTGAGGCTCCACTAAGCTGTGGGAGCTCGGGAAATGGCCACGAACTAAATAGCTGTTTTCAGATGAGTTTGGACGCTGCTGCATTTTATGAAATACAGTTCTGCTTTAAAAGTATAAATAATAAAAATAAAAATTAAAAAAAAGTATAAATAAAATGCATGGTAGTTTTTTTTATAGTTTTTATACAGCTTTTTTTTTTTTTTCTCCATCAGCGAATGTTTAAAGATAACCAACACAAGCGCTGGGTAGGGGCACTGGAAGTTTTTGAGAAGAAAAAGGGCCTCACCGTCTCAAACGTCAGGAGGCGCTGGTCCGGGAGCAGGTGACCACACCTCTGGCCGCCCCCACCCCATGGCTGTGTCATCAGCCTTCGGTCCACACTGGCCCTGGGCACATGGAACCCAAGGCTACACTCCCTGAGAGAGCCAGAGCGCAGACTCGGGGCTGCCGGCTGGAACAGGAACCCCCTGCCTTTATTTAAGGCAAACTGCGGGTGAGGGCCATCATCTCCCCGAGGAAGTTAAAGAACGTATTCAGAAGATCCAGCCACAAAGGAGCAACGAAGCACAGGTCTGCTCAGAGGCCGGCCCCCAGGAGAGATGGGCCCCATGCTGTCAACGCTGGTGGGAGCCCCTGCCCACTCATACATGGGCACATCCCACAGTCTGCAGAGGCTGGAGATGCGCGCAGGGCGAGCAGAAGGGAACAGGAAGCCCTTCTGGTGAACCACGCGGCCTGAGCTCCTTGCCGTGGCTGTGCCCACTGTGTGCCCCAGGGGACAGGGCGAGACCCTCAGCCACCTCCACCAGAGGCCGGGCGGCCCACCCTCAGCCACCACCACCCCCCCAGGGGACAGGGCGAGACCCTCAGCCACCTCCACCAGGGGCCGGGCGGCCCACCCTCAGCCACCTCCACCAGAGGCCGGGCGGCCCACCCTCAGCCACCTCCACCCCCAGGTTTCAGCAGCGGAGATGCTGAAACAGCACTGAGGCCTGCATGCTGGAACTGGGGAGAGAGCCTCGAAGCGAGTCCTCCACTGGCTTAAACTGGAGCCTGGTTTCAAGGCAAGAAAGAGGGGAAATCAAAAGAGCAGACCACGGAGAGAGGGTGGGAAGGCAAGGAGGGGCAGGGAGGAGCGGGTGGGGCAGGTCCCGGTCGGCGCGGCCTGGCCTGTCCACCCGGAGGGGGCCTGACACTGCCCCGGACGATGCCCACCTCTGCCCAGGACGCAGCACCATGCCCTGCCAGCCTGCCAGGCGTCTTGAGGGCGGATGCCGTGGTGCTGGGGACACCCCACCTCCTCCGGGCTGCTCCCTGCTCCAGGGGTCCGCATCCTCCCTGGGGTCAGCCCCCTGCTCCCCGCACCCACCTCCGCGGCCCTGGTCTCAGGGCAGCGCTCTCCTATTGCTCACATACATTTTATTTACACGTGTTTGTCTTCTCCAGGGAGCCTCACAGGGTACATTTTATTTTTTTCCCTACTCCTGTAAAAGCGGGTTTTCATGCATTATTCATGATTTATAGATTCCCAGAAACATGCAGCCCGTTCGGTGGGGAGAGGAATGACAAGCGAGCTTTGCCAGACTCCAGCGGGAGCTTCAGGGATTCGCTCCCAGCTCACTTTCTTGACGTCAAATCAGGGGCTCTTCTCATTTCAGTATGGGGCGACAGTCTCCGAGAATGAAAGCTGTCAGCGTCTTCAGGAGAGCCGTCGGGAGCCCGGGCCCGGTGGGCACGCCCCACTGAAGCCTGCAGGGCGTGTTTCTCCAGCAGGGCGCGGAGGCAGGGGGCGGCAGGGCCCGGGCCCGCTGGACGGCGGCCCGCGCGCGCGGCTCTCCGGGGCTAACCGCAAGGCTCCGCCGGCAGAAGCCCTGGAACCGCCGCTGAGGAAGGCCCAGCCTGAGGGAAACGGCCGGCGGAGTCTGTCCGCTGGGGCTCCGCGACCCAACGCGCCGCCTCCCCAGACCCGACCCCTGGCGCGAAGCCCCGCGCCCCGCAGGAGCCGCCAGGCACACCCGGCCCTCAGCCAGCCTCTCGCAGCCACGAGGAGCGCTGCGACCACCGGCATCGGAGGGGGCGCCCAACACAAGATTGCAAACAGAAAGCAGGCAAGGCCTGAACACGCGAGAAAAAGCGGACATCTGAAGCACCACCGCGAGGATCTCGGCGCCTACGTGAGACCATGCACATGTGCGCAGTCCATTACGTAAGGCGCCAGATGCATGCAGGTGAGATGACGCGTGTGCCTAGAACACGTGTGAGACAATGTGTAAGGTGACACACGCATGTATTATCTGTGTGAGATAATGTGTGTGCGTTATCATCTGTGAGAGATGATACACAGAATCCATGTGAGCTGGTACATATGTGTAGGATCTGTGTGAGGTGAAACATGTATGTATTATCTATGTGAGGAAATGTGTGTTATCTGTGTGAGATGATGCACAGACAGAATTCATGTCAGATGATACATATGTGTAGGATCTGTGTAAGGTGATACATGTATGATCTATGTGAGATAATGTGTGTGTTATCTGTGTGAGATGACACATATGTGTAGGATCTGTGTAACGTGATACATGTATACAGTATCTATGTGAGGAAATGTGTGTTATCTGTGTGAGATGATACACAGAATCCATGTGAGCTGATACATATGTGTAGGATCTGTGTAAGGTGATACATGTATGTATTATCTGTGTGAGATAATGTGTGTGCGTTATCATCTGTGAGAGATGATACACAGAATCCATGTGAGCTGGTACATATGTGTAGGATCTGTGTAAGGTGAAACATGTATGTATTATCTATGTGAGAAAATGTGTGTTATCTGTGTGAGATGATGCACAGACAGAATCCATGTCAGATGACACATATGTGTAGGATCTGTGTAAGGTGAAACATGTATGTATTATCTATGTGAGAAAATGTGTGTTATCTGTGTGAGATGATGCACAGACAGAATCCATGTCAGATGACACATATGTGTAGGATCTGTGTAAGGTGATACATGTATGATCTATGTGAGATAATGTGTGTGTTATCTGTGTGAGATGACACATATGTGTAGGATCTGTGTAACGTGATACATGTATACAGTATCTATGTGAGGAAATGTGTGTGTGTTATCTGTGTGAGATGATACACAGACAGAATCCATGTCAGATGACACATATGTGTAGGATCTGTGTAAGGTGATACATGTATGTATTATCTATGTGAGATAATGAAAGTATGTATTACCTACATGATGTGATATTACGCAGAATCCACGTGAGATGATACATATGTGTAGTGTCTATGTGGGATGGTATCTATGTAAGGTGATGAGACAGATGGTGGAAAAAGTGAAAAAAAGTGGAGTTGTTCAGTCATGTCTGACCCTTCGCGACCCCACAGACTGTAGCCTATCAGGCTCCTCCATCCATGGGATTTTCCAGGCAAGAGTGCTGGAATGGATTGCCATTTCCTTCTCCAGGGGATCTTCCTGACCCAGGAATCGAACGCAGGTCTCCTGCATTACAGGCAGATGCTTTACCGTCTAAGCCACCAGGGAACCTTGTGATAATCATTACATTATTTAAATCAAATCATATAGTTCAACCTAAATATATACAGTGCTATATGTCAACTATATCTCAATAAAATGGGAGTGGGGAGTGGCAAACAGAGATAGGAATATAAGAAGAATTTTAAAAGAAATTATCATTACTTTGCTCATAAAGAAAAGAACAGAAAATGAATTTGCAAAATGAGACCACTATATGGAAGGATGGTTGGAAAGCATCACCACTTCAATGGACTTGAGCTTGGGCAAACTCTAGGAGATGGTGAGGGACAGGGAGGCCTGGCATTCTTCAGTCCACGGGGTCAAAGGGGGTCAGACATGATGTAGCAACTGAACCACAACAAATGCTACCCAAAAAAAAATCAGAGAGAAGGAATTAAAAAGCAGAATAGCAAGCATTGAAAACACAATAATAAGTTTAGAGTACAAAGTAGAACAAAACAGAAAAGGTGGAAAATGAGAAATACAAAATGTAAGAAAAGTACAGTGATGGTTCAGGAGATTCAGGATCAGGAGAAAAAAATGTAGCAGCCCAGGAAAGAGAGAAGAGCAGAGAAGGAAATCATCAAAGAATTAGTGCAAGAAAGTCTCCCAGACTGAAGGATGTGTGTTCCCAGGGGGGACAGCACTAATTCAGCCCAGCCCAGCAGGCCAAAGTGCCAATTGCACTTTGCACGCAGAGCCCCACGAAGGGTTCCGACACCAGGCTAAAGAGACGACCCCACGCAGCCCGGTGGCAAGGAGACTGGCTCAGGTGCCACCCGCCTGCTCCAGCGCTCCGCATCCGTGCAAGCGGGACGAGCTGGCCCCTGCAAGCCCCTGGTGGACTAGGCCACTGAGAGCCATTGCCACCATTTGCTCGTTGCCTGCTCCCCTCTCTGTACTGTGAACTCACGAGGGAAAGGACCAGCTTGGCCTGTGAAACAATGGATGCTGAACCTCTGGCACAGCTCCGGGCACAGAGCAGGTGCTCAGGAAATAATGATAATGAGGGGAGGAGCGTGGGGGAGTCAAGCGTCAGACTGAGGACAAGGGCAGCCGCCCCCAGCAACACCCTGACGGCCTGATGACTCATGACCGGTTCTGTAAATTCCCTCCTGTGCCCAGGTACTGGGGACACACACACGCGTTTCAACACCCCTCACACGGCTACGTGCGTCCCCTGCTGCCTGATCCCCCGGCAGTGACTCGCCAGCGCTGAGCGTCGTGAGTCAAACAAGGCGCCCGAGACAGATGCCACCCATTTCCCAGAGCCCAGATCCTCCTGGGATCGAGGGGTTCACCAGGGACTGCACGGGGTGAGGGCCGTGCCCGCGGCGCACCTGTGGTCCTCACCTCCAAGGGCTGCCCCCAGGCAGAAAGCTGCTCGCTCGGCTCCGGGCAGTGATGAGCTCACAGCTGGAGCAGTTCGCCTCCATCAGCCTTGACTGATAAGCCTTGAAGAGCGTCTCTTTCTACCTCATTACGGTGCATCCACCGCTGCCGAGCTGCCGGCATAAACATGAGCTACTCCTCCTTCACTTATAATAACCTCATCCTCGCTTCTTCTTCCTGAAGCAGTTACAGTGTAATGATGTCACGTATTTAAGCTTGATAAACATAATTACTATCAACATTTAATTGATTCTTGATTACAATCAATTATATTTCTGAAACAATCAAGCATCCTACAATTAAAAATAATTGATTCATTAGCACACCCCCTTACTTGACAATTACACAAATGCATTATTTATGTAATTAGACACATTTACAGTTCATTATTCCACATTTCATGCCATTGTTACAAAGCTACGAAACTCTCCGGCTTACTTTTTAATCTTCCTTCGGCTGATACTGAGATACAACACAAAGTGTATTCGAATGGACCCAGTGAGAAACTGGAAGCTCCCTCCAGCAGCACAATTAAATTATAAATCAGAAGCCTGACTAGCTCATCAGTTCGAAAACAATAATTAACTGATTTACCCCCCACATTTTCCAAGGACGATGTGAGGGCCCATGGGAGCTGGGACCCACTTGCTTCCAGTTAAGCAGAGGACAAAAATCTTCCAAATGTGAAGTGGGCGAAGGGGCATGAGAGAAATAAGGAAGCCGGCCAACCCAGCTGGATCCAGGACAGGAGCTGACCCTTCCCTCCCTGCAGGGACAGCCATCATCACAGCCCAAGCCGTTCCCTGCTCTCCAAATGCCTCTTTCTCCATCTTTCCCAATAACGCTTGTCCCATTGAATTCTTCTTTCAAAACAGTCCAGCTGGCACGTGCATTTTCCTTGTCCACTCCCAAAATTCACTTGCATGAAAGTAAGAACTCACTGAAGCCCCTGAATCCACACTAGAGCTAAAACATGGGAAGGGAGAGCCACACCTGGGAGATGGGGTCACGGAGGTGAACGAGCTGGAGCAGCTGACACAGTGGCTTCACCCCCACCCAGGGAGAAAGGACACCAGAGGCAGAAGCCTTCCTCCCATCAGCCTTCCTCCCATCAGGGCAGCGGGGCGGCTGGCATGGCCAACACAGGGGCGACTGGGCTTTAATCCGGGCAGTTGATCAGAGGCGTGTCTATGCAGAGGCACTGAGTCCCAGGACAGAAGCTGGAGTGGGGGCTACAGAAATCGCCTCCTACTAGGGGTGCTGCACCTGCGAGGAACAGGGCAGAGGCTGTTCCACAGCGTCAGACAGGCGAGAGGCCAGCGGGGCAGGGAGTGTCCAGGAGTGCGGCGCTCACACACACACACCCCAGGACGCCACATTCACCTGGGCTCTGGGGCCCCTTTCACTTGACCCTCCCTCTTCACCAAGGCAGCTGTGTGAGCGGGGAAAAGCCCTCGAAACAAATAAACACATCTGGACACTTAACAGACACTCCACCTGCCAGTTACAATAGAGTCTGAGACCCACATCAAAACCTGGAGAAAATTTTGGCTTCCATGGATAAAGCTTCCTTCAACAATCCGATTTTTAAAAAAACAGGTTTCTTCTTTAAAGTATCAGCCTGGCCTCAATTTCCCTTCCATGACAGTAAATTCTAGAAAAAAAGTGAAACCTTCACCGAACAGTGAAAGGAAAGTTGGTGACCCTGAAATTCTATACCCAGCTAAGGTTTCAGAATTAACACCTAGGCCAGCAAATATTGGCAAAGGGCATTGAAGCCACGTCATCAAACAGCCCTGCACCATTGTTACAAATTAGACGCACCTGTCATGTGTTTTTCTTGAAAGTGGAGACGCTGGATGTGAACGCTGACAGCCTGGTGACAGCGCAGTGGGACACAGCAGCTGCAAGGAGAGGCCAGAAAATAAACGCACCAGGTCCCTCGGTTCATGCACAGGCCAGTGACACCGGAGGGGTTGCCATTTGCTTGTCCAGGGGATCTTCATGACCCAGGCCTCCTGTACGGTAGGTAGACTCTACCATCTGCGCCACCAGAGGAGCCCAACTTAGACAGCCAAGATCGATAAACAAGTTTCATTCTTAATGTTGATATTTAGACAATATATGCTTTTCTCTTTTCCAAGATAATGAGTCACCATAATTGAATCAATAAGCAATAGCAAAACACTGTGGGTGAAACTGAAAGTGTTGTTCAAGAATTATCTCTCACGAGGCACCAGCCCCAGACATTTCACGGGCAAGGCTTTCCAAGTGCTATGGAGCGGATCGTCTTCATGCTGGATAAACGCTTCCAGAGAACACGGAAAGATGGCGAGCTTCCCAGTGGTTCATTTCCCAAAGCCAGCATATCCTAGAGACACGAGCGAGGACAGGCTGAAAAGGAGACTGAAGGCAGGTGTCCTTCACGAAGACAGATGCAAAAACTATGCAGGAAACAGGATAGCAGTGTATTAACAAGAGTGCATCTGCTACGAACGCGAAACAGTAAGGATGGACCCGGAGCGGGGTCCTTTCATACCGGCTGATGACTCACCCCAAATACAAAGGAAAGGAGAGCAGCGCCGCCACTGCGTCAGGAGGCGGGGGGTCTATCTGTCAAAACATTTCAACAGGGGCTCCTCGGGAGGAGGGCATGGCTACCCACTCCAGTGTTCTTGCCTGGAGAATCACCATGGACAGAGGAACCTGGCAGGCTGCAGTCCGTGGGGTCACAGAGTCAGACACGACTGAGCGACTAACACTTTCTCTTTCCCCAGTGGTCCGGTGGTTAGATCTACCTTGCGATGCAGGGAACACTGGTTTAATCCTTGGTCCAGGAAGATCTCACAGGCTTTGGAGCAATTAAGCTGGTGCGTCACATACTGAGGAAGCCCTCTGGAGCCCGCAAACCACTCCTTACTGAGCGACGAGCAGCAGCGACTGAAGCCCATACGCCTCGGGCCCGTGGTCCACAGCAAGAGAAGCCGCCGCAGAGAGAAGCCGTGCACCACACCGGGAGAGTAACCCCACTCTGTGCAGCTAGAGGAAGCCTGGAGAGGCACACAAGACCCAGCGCAGCCAAAGACAGACAAGTCTACCTTTTTAAAAAATGTCTAAATAGGCTAAGGAAGAGTAACACTATCCTGACAAGCTTAAAAATACATCCTCGAACCGCAAAGCCGACATCCAATGCTCAACATCAACCCACAAGGAAGACCTTTCTGCCGACTGTGGCCAACGTCCTGCAGCCCCACAACAGAATGAGGAATGGGGAAACAGACTGGAAAAGAATGAAAAGCTACAGAGAGATAATTTTGCCTTTTTTTAATTGGTAAGCGAGAGGAAAAACTGTCATCTCTTAAACATGCTGTGATCGTCTAGCCGAAAAAAATCCAAAGATGCACTAACTTTTTAAATCCCACAAATACAAAAATAAAAAAGCAATAGTTTTCCTACCAGCCAGCCCGAATAGTTTGGGCAAATGGTGAAAGAATCCTATCTGCAGTAGTACAGTTGAATATCTGGAAACGAACCTCACAAAATGTACGTCAGGCTCAGAGGATTAAAGCCACATGCGTGCAGAGCAGAGAAACATAGGGAAAGGTTTGGACCAGCGGATAAACACAGTGTATTCCACATCAGAGGACGCCCTGTGGCTCAGATGACAGAGAGTCTGCCCGTCATGAGGAGACCCGGGTTCGATCCCTGGGTCGGGAAGATCCCCTGGGGAAGGAAAGGCAACCCACTCCAGTATTCGTGCCTGCAGAATCCCATGGGCAGAGGAGCCTGGTGGGCTACAGCCCATGGGGTCGCAGAGTCAGACACGACTGAGCGACTGTTACACCCTTTCCACATCAGAAGACTGGTGTTAAAATGTACACGCTTACCAAACTAACTCGGGACTTGGGTGCAACTCCATGAGAACCGTAATGGAGCTGTTCGTATCGAGTTGGCCGTGAAGGCTGTGAGGAAAGGGAGGAGAACAAGGGAATCGAGGGCAATCACTTGGAGGCACCGTCCGGGACCCCGCTCCTTGGGACCCCAGGGCTCAGAGCAGCTGTCAGTAGTCGGCATGCTGGGGGCCGGCATCAGGCGTGACGCCCCGGGCACACAGTGGTCAGTCGGGAGGCCGGGCTGCCGCCTGGACAGCTGGGCAGCACCTGCCTCCACGTCTGCTGAGGGGGCCCTGAGCCACCCGTGTGACCGCTTCCCTCATCCCTGAAGCCAGGGGCGCAGCGTCCACAGTGAAAGCCTCCACAGGGCACCTGGCGCAGAGAGGGGTCTATGCAGCGCGCGTGACGTGAAACAGACGAGGGGTGAGAGGACGTGCGTTAAGTGGGGGACACTGAACGACCCACCATGCTCACAAAGCACCCCCAGTGCAGGGACAGACGGGGCTCAGGGCGACGCCCCCAGGCCAGGGAGGGAGACAGGCAGGGAGGCGGTGAGATGCAAGACGGGAGACCCGGGAGAGGCAGCAGCTTTCAGAATCAGCAGCCTCGAAACGCTGAGAGCAAGTCAGTTTCCATCTGGGGTCAATGCAACCGGATCCAGACCCTCCACAAACCCAAAGCGAAGATCAACTTGTCGGGGCAGAAATAATCTCCATCCTGAGGCTAGGAATTCCTCTGCCCCCAGCCTTTAGCCTGCGGGAAGCTTCAGAAAACAATAATGGAAAAGCTTAACTATATGCAATAAATATCGTCCTTGTTCCACACTAAAAAATTTATTCTTTAAGGAAGCACATCTCCTCTTTAGCACCAGAGTCCACCTGGATCCCAGAGCATGAGTGCTGTGCTCGGGGGAGCGCCAGCCCACACCCCGCCCCAGGCTGTGATGGACGCGCGGGCAAGGCCTCCCTGCCTCTGCCCCTGCACTGCGAGCTCAGGCTCCCATTTGCAGGAAATACGAGGCACTGAGGTCTGACACCGCGTTCCTCAGGAAGAGCAGGAAGAGCGGTATGAGAGGAGGAAACGGCACAGCATGAGTCCAGCCTCCAGAGGAGCCGACAGGCCTGACGGCAGATGGGGAGGTGCTCAGATTCATCCCCGGGGGCTGCTGACCCCAAAGTCAAGCCGACTCCAGGCCCCTGGAGATGCCGTGCCCTCGGCAAGGACATGAGGGATTTTAAAAATCACCAAACGGCTGCAACTGACATGGCAGCCACCCCAGGTGGACATGGGGGGGGGGGGGCATCTGCTTCAGGTGTAGCCCCCCAACACCTCCCTCCTGCGTGTCTCCCCAGCCACCCCCAGCCCGGGCAGCAGCTTGTCTGGCCCCAGAGCGACCTGCTCCGTGACCGGAGATGCACGTTAGCAGATCACACCATCCCCCAGAGGAGCCGCGCACCCTCCTTTCAGATAAGGAAGCAAAGCTCTGCCAGTATGGACTCGCAGGAGGGGCCCAGGTCTGCCCGCCTGAGGGCCCAGGGGTGGGCGGCTCCAGGGAGGTGCTCCGAGCCCGGGTCCCGGGAGATGGCAGGAAAGGCCACCTCTCCCGTCTGCTCCCCACACACGCCCCTGCTCTGACCAGGCGGCCCCACCATCCACGCCCTCTTCGTCAGGACCCTCTTGTCGTCTGGCAGGAGTTAAGTGACCGTCAGGCTGTGAGGATGGACGGTAGCTTTGGCCTGCCATGCCACACCATCCACCAGGACCACGCACAGCCCCGGCTGGGCCAGGCCAAGGACTGACCCCAGGGTGGAGGAGGCCCCGGGCGGGCATGCAGGAAGGAGGGAGGGGGACAGGTGTGGTCCCCCGTCAAAGGATTTGCACAAAAGGACCGAGGTTCCCTCCTGCCCCTTCTGCCCACTGTCTGAAGATCCTGGCCCCGGGCAGATTCTGTGAATTTACTGAAACCCGTCATCTGTAAAATGGGCCAGAGCCCACCCTCGTCGCTAGGCTGACTTTTCAATAAGGAGGCTGTGCAGGTTGAGAGGTTGTGTGGGGTCAGGGATGGAGGTTGCGCAGGTCAGACAGTGGCTGGGGGGTCAGGGTCAGAGGTCACACGGGTCAGACAGTGGCTGTGGGAGGTCGAAGAGGGGTTGAGTGGGTCAGGGAAGAGGTCGTTTGAGTCACACACAGCAGCGGTGAGCATCACAACCTCAGTCCCAGGAGCAGCGGGGTTTGAGCCAACAGGAAATGAAAGGCTGCTTCCAGAGGCATGAAATGCGGGCCTCCTGCTGGCGATGGGGTGAGCAAGATTAGAATATTATTCTCCGTAGAGATATGACTCTTTTAATTTCGCTGAAGTACCCGGCTTTAGACAGGAAATCAATTGTCCATTGTCATCAGTCAAGGAAAGGAAATAAGGCCCCGTCCACAGGCCGCTGTCCTGGACGTGATTGATTGGAAACAGAGGTTGACTCCTTGATGAGAGGTGCGGACAGTGGCCCTGGGGCTGGGCTGGGCTGGGCTGGGCGGCGGTCAGCGGAGACGCTCGGCGACATGGGGACAGCTGAGGACACACGGCCTCCTCCCAGCCAGTCAGCCACCCCAGGAACCGAACACCAGGGTGGGCAGAGCACCCATCCCCGCCTGACCTGGGCCGACAGCCTCAGGTCGAAGTCAGAATGCCGCGTCCGGGCGCCTTCCCGCGGGATCAGGGAGACGCCCGCCCAGGGCGCAGTGGCAACCGGTGTCCTCGCTGGAGGCCCTCACTGGAGCGTCTGACGGACGTGGCCACACAGGGACCCTGGGCCCGGCGTCCTCTGGGAGCGCACGGCGCCCACTTCTCCCGCGGCTCCTGGGGAGACAAAGCACAGACGCGAGCACACACCGCTCAGAACAGCTGTCTTGGGCTGTGTCCTCGCTTTCACGATTTCCTCTTCAGGAAGGCTAACGGCCTCCTCTGCAGGATTTGTCTTTGGTTTGCTGGCACTGGCCAGACAGGAAGCAGGTCTCGGGAGGAGCGGCTGCCTGGCTTCTCTCCTAAGTCCGGACCATCTGCTCCTGTAAATAAATAAACCCCTGGAGACCATCCTGCCACCACACAGCGCCCCATCCCTGAGATTACTCCCCACCAACCTCGCAGAGCCGGAGGAACCCAGACAGAGCTGCTGTCGGGGGGATGCATGGGGCGCTTGCGGGGGGCACTCCACACTGCCTGGCGAGCTGAGGTCACCAGGCCCCTCCACCCCTGACGGTCACCTTCACCAGCCTGGCCAGCGGTGCCCAAGGAGGCTGGCTGGTCGGAGGCAGTGCCAGGCAGAGGAGATCGAGACGAGGTGTTGGAGCTCAGTGGGCATCTGTCCACCCAGGCCACAGGCTGATCGAGTCTTACGGGGTCTGGACCTTCCTCCCTCCCCCCGAAAGGCAGTTCACAGCAGCCCCTGGACATGGTGGCTGCATTGCTGAGCCAAAAATGGGGGCTCCGCTCTGAGGGGCTGCCCTCCAGCAGGTGGTCAGCGGTTTAAATGCAGACGTGACTGTAGGAGACAGAGCTGGCCATGCAGAGGACTGGGGGAGCCCCCCCCTCCCCGAGGACGCAGAGGCAGCAAGGGCCCAGGGCGGTGAGCGTCGGGGAGCCTGGACAACACCTGGGGGCTGGACCACACCCAGGGGGGTGCGGCGGGTGGGAGCCAGGGCAGGGCCTGGACGCAGGGCAACCTTGGGCCAGGCAGAAAGAGCGACCAGCACATTAAAGGCTTTAAGCACAAGAATGACATGATCTGATTTATATTTTCTAAAGATCACTCTGTTAGTTGACATTTGAAATGATATTTGAGATGCGTCTGGAGAGTACAGGTAGGACCAAGACAGATGAAGAAGGATGTGCCCTGGGTACATCGGGAGCAGGGACACGGCCGGGAGCCTGGAGCCCTACACCAGAGAAAGATGGGGGGCCCTGGGGTGGGGGGAGCTGGGAGGACGGGGCCCTGGGGTGGGGGGAGCTGGGAGGATGGGGGCCCTGGGGTGGGGGGGGCTGGGAGGGCTGGGAGGATGGGGGGCCCTGGGGTGAGGCTGGGCCCATGGGGGTTCAGACCCCAGGATGCGAGCTAGTGGGTCCCACGTGACCCTTTAAGGCGCGATCAATGGCAGTGAAACTCCGAGCCAGCAGCTTCCTTACATCATTAGACACCATTAAAGAATCAATAGCTGGACGAGAGGAGAAGCTTTGCACAAGGTCAGTTCAAGCTGCAGGGACTGTGGCCTCAGAGGACATGCTCACAGGCCGGTCTCCTCACAGACACGCCACCCGACTGAAGAAGGTGGTGAAAAACTCATTAACTCAGAAGCTGTGAGGCTGAGCCCCCCTCGCCTCTCTGCCCTGCGTTTACACTTTCCTGCTCTCCACAAAGTAGGACATGCCAGCTCAGAAAATCAGCACATCCCCGGGGACGGAGCAGGGCCGCAGCCCTGGGCCCTGAGAAGGGGTGCCCAAGGCCACGTCTGCCTTTCAGGGTCACCAGACGCTCTGCCAGCAAGGTCCAGACGGGGGCCAGGCTGGAGTCAAGGAGCCCTGGGCTTCGCTAAAATGATAAAATGAAAAATGGAGAGGAAACAGTCAGGAGAAAACACAGACCTGCCTCTTTGAGTCCTGTGCATCCAAGCACAGTATAAGCTTCATGCACACACATGCATACCCATGCACACACATACACACACGTGCACACACACATACGTGCATGCACGCGCGCACACATGTGCACATGTACAAATGCACGCGCTTGTGCACGCACATGCACACGCTGTGTACACATGGTCGTGTGTGCGTGTATACACGTGTGTGCACATATGTATACACATACGCATGCGTGTGTGCACGTGCAGTCACCTGTAATGCATGTGTGTGCAAGCACACGTGCACGTACACACATACATGATTTCACACATGTACATACATATGGACACATATAAACACGTGAACACCTAGCTGACGGCTGGAATGACTCCAGTCTCTACAGAGGTGTCGGCCATCCGGCCCCACAATACCCACTTCATTTGGAGAAAAAAAAAGAAACCCACGACCCCCAGCTGTGACACGAGGCCTTTCGGCAGGTGGCAGGTGTCTGGCGGGACTCGGCCAGCAGTCTGTGCGAGGCGTCAGGGTTGGAGGCTGGCGCTGCCTCCCTAAGCATCGCTGACTGCCATCTGTCTTTCTCACTAAGCTGAGGCTGGGAGACCATCACAGTCAGACTCGCTTCTCAGCAGACATGAGGTTTCAACCCCCTTTCCTTCCACACGCAGGGGCTCCACAGTTCAGAAACCTTGTAACAGGGGCCCAGTGGGCACCTTGAAGCACCTTCCTGCCCCAGCAGCAGTATCTGCTTGCCCACCCTGGGATGCTGGCCCCTCAGCCTGGGCTCCGGGATCAGGGAGACCCGTGATTCCAGCTTCAGCCCCGCCAACCCACCTTCCACGCAGCACATCCGCCACAAGCAGGACACCGCCTGCTCCCTCCACGCCGCCGCCCCAGACCTAGGACCCCCTGAGCAGGAGGCGGGCCCCCCGGCTCTGAGCATTCACCATCTTCCCTGGAGCTGGGAGCTCAGGCCGTGGACGCCTGGAGGTTCCAGGATACCTGCGTCCAGCCTTTGCTCCCAGCCCTGGAGAGAAAGCCAGGTCTGGGCCCCTTGGGCATGGCCAAAGGGGAAGCAACACCGGGGAAAACAGTGGCTGTTCTTCAAAAACACAAAAACAGGACTGCCAGGTGGCCCAGCACTCCGCTCCTGAGTGCTCCCCAAAGAGCGAAAGGACAGGGCTCACGTCTGTGCACTGAGCCCACGGCAGCATCACTGCGACAGCCCAAGGTGGACGCAGCCCCGTGTCTGCAGATAAATAAATGGACGAACACAATGCGGTCCATCCACACAGTGGAATACTGCTCACACTCAAAATGGAAGGAAATTCTGACACACGCTACGTGCACTTCAGAGGAGCGCTAGGGGCTCGTCAGAGGGTGCCGAGCCCAGGGGGACCCTCAGGCTCCTACGGCTCTTCCTCACTGCTAATTTTCCTTCTTTCTTTCCGGCTCTCACGCAAAATGCATCTTTTATGAGAGAAGAGACAGAGGTTACAGCGAAAATCACAGCACTGGTTGAAAGGAGGGCAGTTGCGGATCCATGGAGACTCCAGGGCACGTGGGACCAGCAGATGGCTTCAGCCTTCTTCATCTCCACGTGACTTCCCTGGGCAAGGTCAGCATCGCGGGTGTAGACATGACTTCCCCAGGCAAGGTCAGCACTGCGGGGGTAGACACGTGACTTTCCCAGAGGAGGTCAGCACTGTGGGTGTAGACATGACTTCCCCCCGCGAGGTCGGCCTTGCGGGTGTAGAGGTGACTTCCCCGGGCGAGGTCGGCACCGCGGATGTAGACGGGACTTCCCTGGGCGAGGTCGGCACTGTGTGTGTAGACGGGACTTCCCCGGGCGAGGTCGGCACCGCGGGTGTAGACGGGACTTCCCCGGGCGAGGTCGGCACCGCGGGTGTAGACGCACGGCCCCTCTGGGATCTGAGATGCTATGAGCAGCACCAGGCGGCAGAAGCAGGCTGATCGTTACAGCGAGAGCAGCGAGAAAGATGGAGCCTCCTGAGCATTTATCACGTGTCAGGGATGGTGTTGAGGGCTTACTGGTGACTTAATTTCATTTAAATCTCAGAACAGCCTGTGTTGTAGTCATCGTAACCCCGTTTTACAGACGAGGAAACAAGGTAATTAATTGTGTCCTCAAGGTGGTTAGTCTGCGGACGTGCTCAGTCGTTTGAGTCGCGTCTGACTCTCTGCGACCCCGGGGACTGCAGCCCACCAGGCGCCTCTGTCCATGGGACTCTCCAGGCAAGAACACTGGAGCGGGTTGCCATGCCCTCCTCCAGGGGATCTTCCCGACCCACAGCTGAACCCACGTCCATCATGTCCCTCGCATTGGCAGGCGGGTTCTTCGCCAGTGAGCTGCCTGGGAAGCCCTGATTAGGCTGCATCCAAGCTCAGATCCGGCGCTCGGAGCCTGGCTTCCTGGGAGACGATGAGCTGCTGAGAGGCTGCCAAGGGATTCCAGCCTCACAAGGGGGAGGGCAGCGCTGAATTCCTAGGAGGGAGGCCATGAAAGGCGCAGGGACCAGCACCAAACACAGCCTGGGGTGCCGGCAGGCAGAGGTAGGACACTCTTCAGGTGGGAATGAGAGCTTCTCAGGGAGAAATGAGACTGAGACCGCAGGAAGCCCTGAGCTAGAGTTTCTTCACCCATTTGCTGCTGTTGCAAGAACTCCGAGCTTCGTGTTCAGTCTGACCTTCAGAACTGTCCTCCCCAATAGGGAGCACTGAGAACGCCCGAGCCCCCGAACCCCACCCCCCACCCCGGATCTGCAGGGAGGGCAAAGCCGCCTGCATCCCAGGTGCTCAAGGCCCTCCGGCAGCCTCTCAGAGCCTCCAGCAGCAGCTGAGCCGTCTCCAGACCCGCTCGCTGGCGGACCCACCCTCAGCCTCTCGCGGACGTGGCCTCCTTATTCAAGCTCCGCAGGGTATCAGCGGGAGTGAAACCCCACGGACAGCGTCCTGTCTCTACCCTGGGACACAGCCTTCCTGCCAAGAAAACGCCCAGGGGGCAAGGCCTCCTCGATGCTCAGCTGGGCAGGGCGCTTACTGCCCCCTCCACACCTGGCCCCTGGCTCGGTCAGTGACAGCTTGTCCCTCTGACCCCTGGACGCCCTCCCTTACCTTCCAGTCTGGGGCAGAGGCGGCCGGGTGGAGACCCTCCAAGCGCTCCTCCAGGGCCCACATGCTAAGCTTGCCTCTCCCCGCTGAGTCTGATTCTTTACTCCACGAATGGTCACCAGTCGGAAGCCCACCCCTCCTCCTGCCCCGCGGCCCCTGGGTGGGTGTCCAGCTCGATCGGGGAGCACCCACAGCCTCAGCCCCCACCCCACCCCCATGAGTTAACAGTGCACGTGACTTATCTCTTAAAAACCACTGCAGAACCCGCTGCTTCCCTACGTACCTGATCATCACTCGCAACACGGAGGGTCGGCGATTTCAGCCGGGCTCCCTGGACAGGTGTCTGCCGCCGGCTTAATGGGCCAGAGGCTTCCTCCCGGCTTCCTCCCACCTGCGAGGTCTTGCCAGGGTTGTCCCTGGAGCACGTCTGTTCTCTGGCGGTGTCTAGGGGGACAGCATGGAGCCAGGGTCCCAGAGGAAAAGCAGGACTGCTAGGCAAGCCCCCTACCCACGACCAAGCCGGCAAGGGGTCACACCAGCCAGCACACCCAGCCTTCCGAGCACCCGAGGCGGGCCGCGGACAAAAGACGTGGCCCCACCCAGGAGAGGCGGCTGGCCCGGCGGTTGGGAAAGGGCCCCAGGTCACACAAGCCGGCAGGCCTCTGCGTGGCCTTTGAGTGTCCCCATGGTCCTCACCTCCTTAGACACTCGCCTGGAGCCAGGACAGGCCCCCTGTTGACGCCTGAGCCCTGGGAGGGGGGCACCCCAGGGACTGGATCTGGGGCGGGGCACGCTGCACTCCCAGCTCTGCACGCACCGCTCGCGTGACCTGGAGCAGGTCAGTCACGCCCTCAGGGACCTGGCAGTAGACAGGGTCTGCCCGCACACGGCTCACAGGCCCATCAGGAAAGCCAAGGACAGTGGTCCCCCCAGGCGGGAGCCAGTGATGGCTGTGCTGTCCCAGCACAGACGTGACAGCGTCCCTCCGGTTTCACTGCCCGGCCCCAGGGGACTGAGACTCAGCCGTCCTTTCCCAGCTGTGTGGGCTCCTCCTGGGCGAGTCGCATGGCGGGACTGGGGTGGGGGCGGAAGCTCACCCGGGACAGCGGCCTGGACCGAGTCAGGCCCGCGTGTGACCCGGCGAGGCGAGGGTCCAACCTCCCTGCACATCCGGGGGGCAGGAGCATCGGCTCCTCAGGGCTGGCCTGCGGACGGAACAGGTGCACAGGGCTTGAGCTCGGGGGACCCCCAACGGACACACGGACGCCTCTGCCCCCAGCGCAGATGGCAGCAAGGGTGAAAGCTTCTCCCGCCTTCCTGCTCCGACCTCGCCTCCTCACCCCCTAGACTTGAGTCTCATCAGTCACTGACCGCACGGTGCTTGACGCTGTTGCCCATCAGCGGGGCGGTCCCTCGGTGAGATGAACCAGCGTAAATAAATGAAGACACTCGGTAAACCTCGACGTGCAGGACCCCGCATCAATCGTGGCCCCGCACCCCCCAGCCCCCAGCCTCCAGCCCCCGCCCTCGGAGAAGACAGTCGCGGTCAGCTCTGTCCCCACCGCTCACGGACCGGCTGCCCGGCCTCACGGCTCCAGATGGGAAGCATCAGCGGCCCTAGTGATTTTCTCCCCATGGCGGTGTGGGGGCTGCAGACGGTGGGCAAGGACGTGCCTCTTCCTCCCAGCAGAGAGGGGTGCTCTGGGAAGCGGGCCGCCCCGTCCCGGTGAGCCGTCCCAGCCACCCGTCCCCGCCAGGTGCATTGCAGTAAGCCCGAGAGCCTGGGGCCCTGGAAGTGCCCGTCACCAGGCTGGGGGGAGTGCCCGGCCTTGAGCAGGGGAAGGGCTCCCTGTCTCCCTGCCCACAGACCCCGAGAGCCTGCAGGTCTGTGCACCCCTGGCACTCGGCGGGAGGCCCAGCCCTCAGGCGGACAGATGGGTGGACAGGTAGCTGGTGGGCATTTTAAGGTGGCTAGAGAAGCAGGACCAAGTTTCTGTTTTCCTGGAGACATCATCGCACACCATGGGCCAGTCCTCCACGTGTCCCTCCCCCGGCGCTGGCCCTGCGGGTCGCACCGAGGCAGAACCTCGTCCCGAGAGGAGTCAGGACTTCGGGGATCTACCTACCGCATGCCAGGACCAGGGCAGCAGGGACACTGATGCCCAGATCCTGCCTCAACCCCTGTATGTGATACAGACGTGATGGCCGGAGCTCACGCAGCTGCTGTGAGGAGCAGAGAAGAGAACCGTTGAACGTCAAGGCTGCTCGATAGACCACCAGTCCACGGGGTCGCAGAGTCAGACACAACTGAGCGACTGAACTGAACTGACAGGCCGGGGCTCCCCTATGTCTGCGATGCTCTGGGTGCCTCACCCTGTCTGCCAGCACCTGCCTCGGGGTCTGGCCTGAGCCCTGCAGGCACCGGTGCCACCGGCGGGGGGCCCGACTTGAGTAGCAGCAACCAAGGTCTCTGTCCGAGCGGGCACGTCCTCCAGGGAGGAGGAGAGGGTGGGCTTGGAACCAGCGTGAATGCTGGGCTTCCGCTGGGGCCATGGGCTCACAAGGAGGTTAAGCAAGGGCCCAGAGGCGGCCTCTGTTGGAGGGACTGAGGGTCTCTTCCCCACCGCAGGGACACGGGGACAGTCAGAGTCTGCAGACCATGCCAGGTCCCCAGGCCAAGACGGGAGCTTTGGCAGGAGCCTCACCCACCACGCTGGCCCAACGGCCTGGCCTCCGATGCCCTGATCTCTGGGGAGCCCCTTTCTGCCTCTTACATTTTTAACGACTGAATTCATGCTCTTCCGTTCCATTAGAACTGCAGCCAAGTAACCTTCAAATGCCCCCTCCGTGCACTTCTCTGAGCTCAGAGGCCACAGGCTGATGGCTGGAGGGGAGAGAAAGGCTTTATTAAATATGCATCCACACCCAGCTGCGATTTTCCACTCCACCGCGGGGACACAGCCAGGCGCCCTGAAGACGCCCAGGCTTCCTCCACCGAAAGCACCAGAGTTCAGTGACTTTTCTCAGACAACAGGAAGAGGCTTTCTAGAAAACTCCATTTCTTACTCAGACCTCATCTGCCTCAGCACCCAGGGCCCCTCCCGGCTCCCTGACGTGTGGACCCCCTCCCCGGCCCACGGAGGCGAGCAGCACGTCTCGGGGGTCCTGCCTGACCCTCCAGCCTAGGGTCTGCTCCCCTGGGGATGCCAGCTTGTCCTCAGGTGACATCCCCGGTGCCACTCTGTCTCCAGAGACTTCCCCGTGTTCAGTCCTGGAGGCCCGGCAGGGCCACCGCTTCCCAGTCCCCTCCTGTCCTGGTGGCAGTGACCCCCAGCACGCGGGCCCCAGGGGTCAGGGCCCATGTCCACTGACACAACGTTCACCGGCTCAGGCAGGTTGCTAGGCCGGCCACACACCTCCAGCCCTCGTGAAAGACCCACAGGACTCTGAAGGGATCACCCCTCACCCACGTCACCCCACGGGGTGGTGGCTTCAGCTGGTGGGAAAGGGTGCACAGGACCAGCCCAGGCAGCAGGAGGGGACCCCACAGCCGGGAGGGGAGGAGCAGGACGGGCTGGGGGGAGCACCGGGAGGGGAGGAGCAGGACGGGCTGGAGGGAGCGCTGGGAGGGGAGGAGCAGGATGGGGTGGGGGAACACCCGAGGGGAGGAGCAGGATGGGACCCCACAGCCGAGAGGGGAGGAGCAGGACGGGCTGGGGGGAGCACCGGGAGGGGAGGAGCAGGACGGGCTGGGGGGAGCACCGGGAGGGGAGGAGCAGGACGGGCTGGGGGGAGCGCTGGGAGGGGAGGAGCAGGATGGGGTGGGGGGAACACCCGAGGGGAGGAGCAGGATGGGACCCCACAGCCGGGAGGGGAGGAGCAGGACGGGCTGGGGGGAGCACCCAGAGGGGAGGAGCAGGACGGACTGGGGGGAGCACCCAGAGGGGAGGAGCAGGACAGGACCCCACAGCCGGGAGGGGAGGAGCAGGATGGGATGGGGGGGGCATGGGGAGGTGAGGACCACCAGGAGGCGAGGAGCAGGACGGGGTGGGGGTGGGGGAGCACCGGGAGGGGACGGAACAGGATGGGGTGGGGGTCGGGGACCACCGGGAGGGGAGGATCACCGGGAGGGGAGGACCACCAGGAGGTGAGGAGCAGGACGGGGTAGGGGGGACGCGGCTGCTCGCACAGCCCTGGGACGTGCGCGGAGAAACGCCTGTCTCTGGAGGCGGGGGGCGGCGGGGGGGTTGCGCCCGGGGCCTGGGCCCCTCCCGGCAGCAGGCTGGGGGTACGTGCTGCCTCCCCCAGAAAACGCCTGCCTTGATGCATAGAGTCAACTACACAGCAACGGCTCTTGAACAAAAAAGTAATTGCAAAAGGAGCTTCAAACCTTATTCCAAAAATAATATGAGCTTTTATAAACTAGGAATCCACGTCTCGATATTATAAAAGCCTCCCCACCCTCTCCTGCTTGGTAGCGGGCACGGGACGCCCCTCGCCGGGGCGGAAGCCTGAGGCCTGAAGACGGAGCCGGCAGACGCGAGTCTGGTGAGGACCCTCACCCTGGTTCACAGAGGGCGTCTCCCACCGTGTCCTCACCACAGGCAAGGAGGAGGGCGCTCACAGGGTCCCCCAGAAGGGCATCCACCCACCACGAGGCTCACCCCGCGCACCAGGTCCGCCTCTGCAGAGCGGGAGTCCTGGCCGGGCGGGGGGTGCAGCATGGCTTCACGCACGCGGCCGGCGCCTGCCCTCGGGACCCGCATCCACCTCGCCTGCTCTGCCCACAGACTGGCATCTAGGGTGTGGGTCCTGACACCGTGCACTGGGCGGCCTCCGGGTCAGACGTCCTCCGTCAGAAGAGAGGGTCCCAGGGCCAACTCCAGTGGCGGTTCCTCCTTACACGGCCAGTGGTCAAGACCGGCCCTGGTTTCCGCAGACCATGCGGGGCCCACGCTTGCTACCAAGGTTTTCCCCTGAAACTGTGAGCTCCTCTACCTTACCACGTAGGATGACCCAGCTTCTCCATCCTTCCGACCACTGGAAGGTCTCACATGTCCTGGGCAGTGCCAGCACCCACGCCATGGGCCAGGCTGCCCCTGAGCTGACCCACGCTGCCTCCCGCTCTGCTTCCTACCGGACGCTCCAGAAATTATTGGGCCGTGATTTCTGGTTCCTACCAGTTGAGGGTTGGAAACCTGGAGACCTCTTTCACCTATAGACCAAGCACCCTGCCGGCCTTTTCATAAGCACTCTCATTTCACGCTCCTCAGGAAAGAAGGAGCATCCTTGTCGAAAATGCACAAAAAGGAAACTGATGCACAGAGGTTGGGGTTTGAGGACAATAACCAGGATCTGAACCTCTGTCTGTTCGGCTCCTAAGGCAGGGCTCCTGGAAGCACATCTGAGCCGTCTCCAGACACCACGCGACCACCCAGCTACTGTCAACAACTGCTGCCCGATCAGTAGCAGGAGGCAAGGAGCCCTTCACTGGGAAAATGCTGCTGGACGTGGATAGGACACAGGTCTGCGCTCCACGCCCTGTTCCTACAGGACCTGAGTTCGAGCTATTTTGGTCCAAACCCTCATGAGGCCAGGTGACTGAACAAGCCTCCCACGCGGGTCCCAGGGGTTCCCTTCCCTGGGGAGTCGCAAACAGAAACCAGATCCCAGGGTGCCCAGAGCATCTCCAGGGGACACGCCCGCTGACGGTCCCCGACTCAGCGCAACTCAACAAAAGTAGCCCGGCGTCAGTCCCGGCAGTGGGTGCCTGGAGACGTTTTGAATGGCCTTAAGTTTTCATGATTTCACGCAGACCCACCTGTGTCTGTCTCATATCTCACACACACAGACGGACCCACACCTCCCATCAGAAGAGGTTCACCGCACACTGTCTTATGCCATGTGGCCGGATAAGATGTCTGCAGGGTCTCTCGTATTTTGCCAAGTGCGTCCTGATTACTCTGATTCAGCAGAGAGGCCCACAGCCCTCACCCACGGGCGCCGGATGGTTCGCTCAGCAAAGCCTCATGGGGTCTGTCCCCCGTCCCCAGGGTGCTTTGGGTGCTGCAGACAGGTGGAGACGTCTCCAAGCCGGGGGGTGGGGGCAGATACACAGGGTGAAACTGCTGAGAACGCGATGGACATCTAGGCTGCGGGCCACAGGGTGGGTTTATTCCTGGGGTCTCCACAGGGGCTCCATCAGTTTACATTCCCTCCCACCGTGCAGGGGGGCTCCCTCTTCTCCACACCCTCTCCAGCACTTACTGTGTGTAGGTGTTTTTCCATGACGGCCATTCTGACCTGTGTGAGGTGCTACAGACGAGCCCAGAGGAGACCAGGGACGTGGGAAGGAGCCCGCGGGGCGGCATCCGGGTCTACATCCAGGTGTGAGACTGACTGCAGGCCTGCCAGGCGCTGCTGAGGGAAGCCGGGCAGAGAGTACGGCGGAGGGGGCAGCTCTCTGCGTTACTTCTTACGATCGGTGTGCATCCATAGCTACACTAAACTAAGACACTAACTCAAAATAAAGGAGGGCCCGGATTTCTTCTCTTACCCCCGAGGTCCTGACACTGTGGGTCTGGTTGGGTCTGAAGAGGGACACAGAATGAACTACCCAGGGACCTGCGGTCATCGGGACTGAGGGCCAACCCAGGGCAATGACACCTGCAGCCTGGCCCCCTCTCACAGGAGGTGAGGGCAGCCGTGCCCCAGGACGCCTGGCACCGAGCCGAGCGCCTGCGGCTGCATCTCACGTAACCAGGCAAGTGAGCGGCTCTCTGACCGCCTTCAGCACCTGGCTTCTTCAAGGAGCTTCCAGACACGGTAAGCACCTCACTCATCAAATGGCGGGTGGCACGGTCTTCCCTGCCGGGCCCGCCTGGCCTAATGAACCTGCATCTCACCAGCGGCAGGGACAGCCCGTGCGTGCTGGGCTCACCCCAAGCAGATCCACGTCTTGGGCTCCCGACGGCTGTGGCGGGCTCGATGCCCATGAAGGGTGGGACTCAAGGGCGCAGCGGTGACGGTGGGAGAGTGGGGATTGGCAGGCAGAGCTCCATGCTTTTTAATGATCCGCAGATCCCAATGGCAAAGGCAGTACTTACGTTCTGTCCAAGTTAAGGGATGATGAATAATTTTTCTCTGTGTACTTGGCAGATTGGTACTTGCCTCAAAAATATGAGAATAATAAGACCTTGTCTTAGGGAGTCTTTGCTCCAAGGAGTTCAAAACCTTCGAGATTGCTGCAGCTTATCTTGCCATGCTGCTGTGCCAAGAAAAAAAACGCAAGACTAAGGGGTCAGAGTCAGGTGCCTGATCAGCTGGGGCTGCACTGAGCTGAGGTGGAGAGCAGTGCTTCGGAAGTCTGCTGTTTTCCCCAGGGGTCAGCGCAGGGAGGGCTTGCGACTGCCCCGTAAGGCAGGGTCCGTCAGGGTAGACATCCTGGTGCCCAGCAGACATCCGCAGGTCTCAGCCGAGAGCCACACCCACTGCCGTTCACAACACAGGCTGACGAGGCCCCAGGGACCCAGGGTTCCTCCAACGCGTGGCTGGACCAGACCAGCCACGGAGGCCTTGCTGACCCTCCGTGTTCAGCCGGCAGTGAGGACCTCCCGGCAGCAGGAAGGACGAGGCCTGTGGGATGTGGAACCGGGCACCCCACGGGCCTGGGCCTCAGTTGCAAGGCCCCACGATGCAGGTGAGCCTCTGAACCCGGAGCGGCGCGTCCGCCGTCTCGCCCCCACGCCTCTGGACCCATCCCCTTCTTCAGGAAGCACATCAGAAGAGGAGAAAACATGAAAATACCTCATGCCAACCCACATGGAACTTCAGCTTTTCAAGAGAAGAAAGCAGGGTCCACTCATTTCTAAAGAGCGCCTACCCACCCCCCAGATTCACTCCTTCCCTTTCTCCTTCTTAACAAAGATGACGAGTCGCCTCTGGGGCCAGCAGAGAGGGAGCGGGTCCCCCCCGGGTGGTCCTGCCTTGATCAGAGCAGGACGCCTGGACAGGACCCAGACGGCCAGCAGGACCCCAATAAGCAGCACCACCAGAAAGTGGGGGCGAGAAGGGAGCAGCCAGCCTGGGAGGCGGCTGCACCTCCTCCCTCCTCTGCCTCAGCTTCGCCCCATGAGCTGGGCTCCGAGTCCCAGGGAGCCGGGAGGCGCGGAAGGGGCTCCGAGAGGCAGAGGGTCCAGCACCCAGGGTCTCTTTCCCCTTCTGTCTCCTGGGCCTGCCCCATGGGGGCTCCAACCACGAAGCTAGTCTCAACCATGGGGGAAGCCCCGAAAATGCCCAGAAAAAAACCCGCCTCTCTCTGGGGAACTGGGACATTGGCCCATGCGTCCCAGAGGATTTGGGGCTGGGGGAGGACCTTGCTTTTGTTTCTTCTTTTTTTCTCTTGCCATTTGCCCTGAAATCCACCCAGTCCTGTGCAACTTGGGAGGGAGAGGGCTGGATCTAAGACTCAGCCAAACCGGAACTTCCCAGCCAAAGATCTGGGTCTCGGGGAGCACTGGGGAACTCTGCAGGGAGAGGCCCCCCAAGAAGCACGGACTCTGTGGGGGGTTGACTTGCAGCTGTGCAGGCAAGGGACGTGCCCGGGAAAGCACAGCGAGGCTTTGAGAGGAGCCAAGGGAAGGACCGATGCTGAAGCTGTAGCTCCAATCCTTTGGCCACCTGATACAAAGAGCTGACTCATTTGAAAAGACCCTGATGCCGGGAAAGATCGAAGGCGGGAGGAGAAGGGGACGAAAGAGGATGAGATGGTTGGATGGCATCACCGACTCAATGGACATGAGTCTGGGTAGACTCCGGGAGTTGGTGATGGACAGGGAGGCCTGGCATGCTGCCTTCCATGGGGTCGCAAAGAGTCGGACATGACTGAGCGACCGAACTGAAGGCCTAGTGAGAGCGGAGGTCTCGCTCTGGAACGTTTTCATGTTATTTCTCAAAAGGCAGAGCCCTTCGCCTCATCACCCGTACCCCTACCCCACCCGGCAGCCAGTGGACAGTGAGGGTTGCCCATGGGTGCCACCCCCACTGGATGGCAGCAGGTGCAATGGGCTGAGCGGCCCTCCCTGACAGACCCCTGGGTCCCCCCAGTGTGTCCCGAAGGTGCCCCCCACCAGAGCTCGGGCCACGTGGGCACTCATAGAGGCCCCTCAGCGTGGGGTCGACGGCACCTCCCCGCCTCATCGCCTGGGCCAGATGCCAACTTGCAGCTTCTGGTCTTTGGGTTCTTCTGAGGCAGCAAGTCAGAATCCTCTTTCTTTCGTAACAAGAAGAAACAGTTTACACGGCAGGCAGGAGACGGGAATGAGGGTTGTCTGTCTCCCCCGTGGATGGGGAGAGAGAGGAACGGTCCATGCCGGATCTGCGGGAGACAGTCTACCACGCGGTCAGTGACATCTGGAGACCGGTGGCTGGGGAGGGAGCTGGCCCACTGCGGCCTCGTGAGAGCGTAAATCAGCGGCCTCGAAGACTCCTGGCTTCAGTGAACCAGCAGGTGGGCATGTGCAACCCTGGCGTCTGAGCGAGACCGATTCAGTGCGGCTTCCATCTTGGCCGAGATTCCAGCATCAGTGATCAGCCGGACCAAGCGGGGTGGGGAGCCACCATGCTTCCATCACCAGCTCCTCCTCCGGGCTGGGCAGCGGGGTCTCCTGGTCCCGCACGGTCGAACTCGGTCCACACGCTGTTGCTTTTCACATGTCCTGGGGCCTTCCCTGGTGGCTCAGACGGTAAAGCATCTGCCTGCAGTGCAGGAGACGCGGTTCGATCCCTGGGTCAGGAAGATCCCCTGGAGGAGGGAAAGGCGACCCACTCCAGTATTCTGGCCTGGAGAACCCCATGGACAGAGGAGCCTGGCGGGCTAGAGTCCATGAGGTCGCCAAAGTCACACAGACGGAGCGACTACCACACGTAGGGGTCATGAACTTGCTGAGCTCACTGGGCAGATGTGGGGCTCACACCACCATTGTTTCACTGGGGACACATCTCAGGCTTCCAGGATTCTTGGGCTTCCCTTGTGGCTCAGCTGGTAAAGAATCCGCCTGCAATGCGGGAGACCTGGGTTCGATCCCTGCGTTGGGACAATCTCCTGGAGAAGGAAAAGGCGACCCACTCCAGTATTCTGGCCTGGAGAATCCCATGGACTGTATAGTCCCTGGGGTCACAAAGAGTCGGACAGAGGCAGTCAGGTCTCTGCTGCATGGTTTTCTTGCTAAGCAAGCCTGTGCGGTTTCGTGGGTAAGCAAACCTGCTTTCTTGAGTGATTATTAACTTACAGGGTCTCCTGTATTTTTCTGTTTACAGTCACCCGGTGGGATTCACTATCTCATCACCTACTTTGTCCCCTCACTCTGTCCCTGTCATTTACATGCCAGTGTGTTTACCTAACAAAGTGCCAATCAGAGCTGACCCGTCATGAGAGAAATTAGGGGAGACGCCCTGGTTGCTTCCACCAGGAAATGAACTCTACTCGGTGACAGGGTCTGGGGGGCGGCATCACACACACACTTCAGAGGAATCCAGCAGGGGAGTTTTCCGGACGCACAAGGTAAGACACTGTGGGGGCCGTGTGTGCGGTTACAGACGGCAGAGCAGCAACCCGACCTGGGAAACACAGCCCGTCAGGAGGGCACTGTCCCCAGGAACCAGGGTCCCGGGCACAGGCTCTGAGCTGCGCAGCGGCGGTGAGGGTCCAGGGGACCGTGCCGTTGTGGGGACCACCTGTAAGAA
This sequence comes from Ovis aries, assembly GCF_016772045.2. Lineage (NCBI taxonomy): Eukaryota > Metazoa > Chordata > Mammalia > Artiodactyla > Bovidae > Ovis > Ovis aries. Next base: position 1,786,406 of record NC_056055.1, read on the forward strand.
GCTGCCACCTGCTGAGGTTCTCCACCAGGCCAGGCGCTGTCCTTCCCACACGTTACACCATGAACCCTGAGGACACGGCTACACACGTAGGTACCACATCCCGACTTGACGGATGGGGAGACAGAGCATGCAGGAGGTGGGTCACCCGCCAGCAAGAGGCTCAGGCGGGAGTCCAGCTCCGCGAGGCCCCCGCACACGCAGAGCCTGTCCAGACCTCTGCCGACCCCGCAGGCGGGCTGAGCGAATCCTCCCCGTGGGTGAAGCAGCGTGCGCACAACGAAGACGCCGACAGTGACTCCTCAGTCCTCATCCAGCTCCTCCTCCCCTGGGCTGGGTCCCAGGGGGGGACTCTTGCTCGGAGGGAGCCCGGGGGGAGGGGACATTTCCAACGCATGAGGTGGGGAGATTGACGGTTAGGACTTCACGAAACTCAGATGGCTGCGGGTGGACCCTCTGCTCTTCAGAGGCTGGTCTGTCCAGCGCGCTGGCCAATGGCTGGGGACACGGTCTGGAGGAGGAAGGGCTCCAAGAACGTGAGGCCGGGAGTGCTCCGGGACGCTGCCCTGCAGCCTTAAGCCCCAGGCACACGCCCACCCGCCACCCGCCCTGGGCCTCCAGGAGCATGGGGGATGAGGCCCAGTCCTCCAGGGGGCCGGGCAACGCCAGGCTCCCGTCCAGGTCTGAGCAGAATGCCTGCCTGAAGGCGCCCGGGATGGACTCTAACCTGCAGAGCGATGCGTCACCTCTTGATCCACTTCCGGGCCTGCCCTCTTGGATTATTAAGCGCTTTCAGTCCCTTCACATAATAGGTCGACCCCAACGTGCTGAAGTTTAAACAAAGCCGTAACTCACCTTAACCTGTCTCCCATTTAATCACACCCAACATCTTGAATATTTCAAAAGGAGCACACATTAGCAGTTTTTAGACAAGGATGTGTGAAGGTCACGTGGATTTATCCCTGCGGCAGGATGATGGATGCCGCCCTACTGTCGTAAAGACAGAGCGCCCGCGGTGTGTGCGCCCGAGGGGCTGTGTCCCCGGGGAGTCCACGCGGTCCCGAGCTGGGGTCCGCACCGGCTGCAGGGGCACAAACGTCCATGGGGTCCTGTTCCCATCAGCGTTTTGTGAAGCAGTTACTTGTGTCTTAATCACCCAGGCAGGGGAGCACGGAGCGTCAGCCCTGGAACCTTCCTGAGGAGGCAGGCAGGCGCACGGCACTACAGGAGGCGCAGGGCCCAGGGCTCCCGTCCCCGCCTCGTCTACCAGCACCCCGTGGGGACCATCCCCGCTAGGGCATGGGGCCCCCGGGCTCAGACTCGGGGTCATCAACATGGGTGCCCCGACATCCTCTGTTGCTTTGAATGAACACACTAAACTGTGAGCTCTTCTGAGCCAGGACAAAGTTTTCTCTGCTTTCCATCCCTAGAATTTCCTATCTCCAGGGCCCAAGCCTAATACACAACTGCTCAAGTGCTGCGCTCAGACGCTCAGTCGTGACCGACTCTGTGCAACCCCACGGACTGCAGCCCGCCAGGCTCCTCTGTCCATGGGATTCTCCAGGAAAGAACACTGGAGTGGGCTGCCATTTCCTCCGCCAGGGGATCTTCCCAACCCAGGGATCAAACCTGCATCTCCCGCGTCTCCTGCACTGGGAGACGGATTCTTCACCCACTGGCCACCTGGGAAGCCCATGCTGGCTGAAGGGAAGGCCTCGGGTGCTACTTCGTCACAGCCCCATGTGGCCGATCCTGTGGCGCTCTGCCCTGATCGCCTGCAAGACACCGAGCTGCCTGTCGCCACCCCAGTTCAACAGTTTTCCCTTCAAGCTTTTTAGCTCTGCTTGCAGCGCAGGTTGTTTCTGGTGTGAGCTCTGTCCTCTGAGCAGCAACACTCACTCAAGGTTTATGGGCCCAGCTCCATGTTGCTACGACTGATGTTGCTATTTGTGAGTGAAGGTCGCTCACTCGTGTCCGACTCTTCGCAACCCCATGACTGTACAGCCCGTGGAGTTCTCCAGGCCATAACACTGTAGTGGGTAGGCTTTCCCTTCTCCAGGGAATCTTTCCAACCCAGGGATTAAACCCAGGTCTCCTACACGGCAGGCGATTCTTTACCAGCTAAGCCACAAGTATCGTTCAGTTACTAGGTTGTGTCCAGCTCTTTGCAACCCCATGGCCAGCAGCAGGCCAGGCCTCCCGTCCCTCACTATCTCCCAGCGTTTGCCCAAACACCCAGTGTTTGCTTAGCACCGTGCGAGGTACAGATGATTTGAGGATAAGCATAAAATATTCCCATTAAGAAAAAAGAAAAGTCTCACATAAGCAACTTTTCAGCTTCAGGAACTAGAGAAAAGAACTAAGCTCAGAGTTAGCAGGGAGAAGAAAATAATAAAGGTAAGAAATAAAACAGAAATCAGAAAAACAATAAAAATCTATACAACTAAGCCATTTCTTTGAAAAGTTAAACGACTTGGCAAACCTTCAGCCAGATTCCCCAAGAAGAAAAGAGAGGATGCAAATTAAAAAAAAAAAAAAACAGAAATGAGAGGTGATATCACAGATACCACAAAAACACAAAGGATAAGAGGTCACTATCAACAATTAAATGCCAACAAACAGGGTAACCCAGAAGGTACGAGGACGTTCCGAGAAACATGCAACCTACCAAGAAGAAATGGAAATTCTACACAGACCAACCGTGAGTGAGGAGACTGAACCAGTCCCCAAAACCCTCCCAGTCATTGCGTCTGGAGTAAGTTTACTGAACACCTGGGCCTTGTGTTCATCAAACAATCTAATAAGCTGTGCCTTCAGGATGAGGGCCTTCTCTTTCCACAAACGAGGAAACCATGGCCTGGGACGTGGAGACTCCCCCGAGTGCCCATCAGCAAAGGGGCTGTGAGCCTAACCCAGGCCCTCCGGCTGCAAACCCATGTTCCCCGTTTCTGCTTGAAATGCTGCTGTGAGGTTGGCGTGAGAGGTGCAGGGTCAGCAGGGCTGTTGCGGCCCCCTCTAGGGTAGGAACAGCTCCGGGGTCAGCGCAGAGCCTGGCTTCACTCAGGCAAGCGGCATGGTGGTCCGGGTGACATCAGGGACCTGCCCACAGCACCGCCATCCTCTGCCCTCGGAGGCGCCCTGGAGCCCTGCAGCTGGCCGATCAAAATCGAACACAATGATCCTCCCCCAGGGCTGGCAGCAGACCTGGTCCCCTAGATAAACACGAGCATCTGTGCCAAGGCCTGGCTCCAGGACAGTCCTGCAGGACGGCTGTGCCTCCCAGGGAGAATGCGATGTCCCCGGTCACGGTCAGAGCTGAAGGCCACCCCGCAGCCTGGAGACAGCCGAGGGCCAACCGGCCATGCCCTCAGCAGCACCCAGGGGCAGGACGGGAGTGTCCTGCCACGGGCCAAGCTGTACCTCCGCCGGCCGCAGGTGCCCAGACCCCGAGCAGCTCCTGTGAGGGGCACCCAGCGCCCCCCCCCCCCACCGCAGCCACCATGCAAGCGCCACTGAGACGGCACCAAATGAGAAGGGAAAGGCAGTTCCCACACGGCCGTCTCCCACACGCTTATCAAGCAGAAGACACAACAGGCGTGAATTATTGTGCAAGAACTCCTGCCTCGAAGCCATTTTAGACACAGAAGCCGGAAGGATTCATCATTCTCATGTGTTCAGCCCTATTTTTCTTTTTGCACGCTATAAAAAAAAATCCTGTCTAAATCTCCTAAACCCATCATGGCTACATCAAAAAGTAGATGGGCCATCAGCTTCAGACAGCTGAAAATAAGGCAGCTGCTGGGCGGGAACAGCGCTCACGAGCTCCTCTCTTCGGGGTCTGGATTCTGTTACTGGAGAGGATGATAAATAGCCTGTTTCTTATCACACTTAAAAAACAAGGCTGGGGAAGGAAGCTGCAGTACAAGGCCCTGCGGGAGGGGTGCCGGGGAGCAGGGTGGGAGTGGCCTGAGGGTCCGGTGTGGCCTCCACGTTGCAGACAGGCTTCACGTCCCTGCACCCGCTCACAACCCCACGGAGCCCTTCCCCAGGCCAGGCTCCAGCCTCCAGGCACTCGGGGACTCCCTCACGCCCCGAAGGCCCGTCACATCCCATCGTGTGTGGGGAGCTCTGTCAAGACCCAGGACTCAGAGCCCGCCAAGCGACCTGGCCTCCTGTCAGCTCTGACTCCGAGCAGGTCAGAGGCGACCACACAGCTGGAAGGCAGGGAAAGCACAGATCCACACCGCTGACCCGCTGCACACCCTGCAGCTGCCCGTCAGGGGCGGGGACAGGGGAAGGGGCCGCCTCGGCGGTCACTGACTTCCCTGCAGCCGTGGGCCCGGGGCTCACCCACGCCACACTGGCCCCTCCAGGCCAGGCTGCTGAGCGGTCTTCCCCTCCTTCAGCCTGAGCGGCTCGTGGCCTGCAGTGACAGGACGCAGGCTGGTGTCCCCCTGCCTTGGCCCCTGGGAACTGCTGCTCACCGCCCGCCCCCGGGGCAAGCGCCCCCCTCCCGAGACAGTCGGGGGCCACAGACGAGGACGCTTCCCTGTGCACCCGAGCCCGGTGAGCCCTGGCGATGAGCGGCTTTCTAGGGTATGCATGGGACGCGGGTAAGTCCCAGGCCCATCTCCCTAATGTGGGAATATACGCACCACCCCGCTCCCCCTAACTGAGGAGGTTAGTGACCAACGACAGCAGTCGTCCCTGCTGACCCCATGAAGACACCTGACAGGCAGGGCAGGATTCTGGGGCCCCATGAGGCCCCCACCCAAGGCCCTCCCCCTACAGGCCAGTCCTGGGAGGGCAGCAGCGGCTGGGGCCGACAGAGGGCGGGGGCAGCTCTCGGGCCTGGCTGGGGGCTCATCAGCTGGGCAGAGAACGCAGCGACGCTGGAAAAAATGTCCAAGTTACCCCTACTCGGCCCAGCACGCGGACCCCGGGGCAAAGGGGCCAGGGCTCCACCCCCAAGACCCTCCCGACCCGTTTCCACACCCACCCTCCGCGGCTGCAGCCTCTCTGGACACCCCCACCTCGGATAGGAGAGCCCGGCCCTGTTCTGACGCATGTCCCCGCCCTGCTCCTGCCCATCCAATGTTCCCCCAGGCTTGGTAACCTGGGGACTTTACGGGGGTGTCCAAAGATCAGATCTGTTGCCCCTGGAGGCGTGCAAGGCCCAAGGCCGGCAACCATGCTGGCCGGTGGGGCTCTGCACACATCTGACAGCCTCTGCCCAGCCTCTGGCCCAGGTCTCCGCCCGAGCTGGGCTTTCTCCCGGGGGCCTTCCCTGCCCCAGCCCTGCACTCGGGGGTGATGTGGGTCTCAGGAGACAGAAGGGTCGCCCAGCTCACTGGGGCACCGCCAGCAGGCAGAGCAAAGGGACCAGTGAGCTCCGATGTTGCCAACACTGACGCCTGGAGGAAGCGACTCAGTTTACAGCTGCACGCCAGCTGGGTGCTGAGGACCTACCATCCTCCCGGAACCTTCTGGGCTGCGACGTCCCGATCACGGGAGCTGGCCCACCTCCTGCTGACCCCGCGGTAGGAGTCAGAGGGGGGATCACACCGAGCTCTGGACACACCGGCTCAGGAAGGAACATATCCTGAGTGCAGCCTGACCCAGGGAACGCGTTCTGTTCTCACGTGAAACCTGGAAAATTGCCATTTCATCGTCTTCCCATACGGATATGTAAGCGCAGAGGGAGCCTGCAGCCGAGCCGAGCAGCCTGGCGCCGCCCTGCTCGCAGTGTGAGAGCGTCTCCTGTCACCCATTAGGGGCCCAGGCAGCCCACATGCGGGACGGAAGTCTGGCTTTTATTCCTGCCTAGGGGAGTCCGGCCCACGGAGTGCAGAATCACCAGAGATGCCCACACAGTACACGGCCAGGAGGGGGAACTCACAGAGACCAAAGTCCTGTCACATCCTGCCTCTCCACGCGGCCCAGCAAACCGTTTCCTCCCCGTGAGACTCCCCCAAACCCAGATGCTCAGGAGCCTCGTGCCCAGCCCGTCCTGGGCCCGGTTTGCTCACGGCGACTCTGCACCTATGGCATTAAATCTCATTTTCTCCTGTCGTCTGTCTCCTGTTAGTTCTTAGATCAGACAGAAGAAACCAGAAAGGGGAGACAGATTTTACGTTTCCCAACACATATGCTCTCTGATCTCTTGGAATTTTAGAATATTTTAAAATCAACTGACCTGCACGTGTTCCTACTAAGATGACCATTAATGGCCACACACACTTAGGGTCCTAAGTGGGCTACAGGATACATTAATTTACTCCCGCACAGAGCTGTGAAGGCATCCAGCTCTCACGGGAGGTAACCGAGGTGTCCCCAGGGACACGCCATGACCGGCGCTGGGCTGGGCCTGGGCCCCAGAACCCTGTGCAGGGAGCCTTCACCATCTCTGCCCGGCCCTGCGGAAAGGGCCTGCCTCGTGCTGTCCTGCTGGACCCCAGCAGGCTCAGGGCTCGCTGGCTGAGCTGCCAAGCGGGCAACTGGCTGTCCGAGGAACCTCTGCACACGACTCGGGCGGGAAGACGCGAGGCTGACCGAGGGCTGGAGTCCTGGGAGGTGCCTCAGAGGGGAGGTGACAGCTGGACTGGGTCTCAGAGGACGGGCCAGGGACACCACGCTGGGCGGAGGTGGGCGGGGCAGCCGCCACGACTGGGCGACTGTGACGCTGGAAACCCCAGGCCACCGCGTGTCCGCGTCAGGACAGCTGGACTCGGGGGCACCCTCCTGGGCGCGTGGGACCGGGTGCTACCCCGCTGTGGCCGCGTGGAAGGTCCCAGGCAGGGCTCAGGTCCACCTCCGGCCAGGGCCACCAGAGAGCCGCTTCGGTTTTTTGGGTTGAAGGACCGAGGGTCTGTAGCCCACCTTCCCTCCCTTGACTCTGGGGTTCCACCTTGTCCACGGACTGGAGGGGACCACTGCCGAGAGCCGGAGGGCCAGCCCGGGCCTGCATCCCAGCACCAATCCATGCAGAATCCACACGCGTTCAGTCGGCGCCAAGTGTGAGCGAGGTGACGCTGCTGGTCCTCCAGCCTCCAGTCGGGGGGCGCACGCAGGACCAGCCTTTCCGAGCTGAACGCGCCCACCCCACGGAGGGTGCCCAGGGGAGGAGGGGTTCACCAACAACCTAGGGCTTAACGGGAAGGCGACCGAGTGACTGAGGCGGGCCCTGATCGCGCGGTGACGTGGGGGCCATCAGCCTCCAGCGCAGGACCCTGGGGAGCGTGGCGGCCAGGGATGGGGCCTCGGCCGGGGCAGACTCGGGGCACCTGCAGCATCAGCATCCCCCGGGTGCAGCAGGCCCACCCGCCCATCCTCTGGGTTGAGACGGGGAAGACCGAGCGGAGCCCTGGGGAGGATGCCAGGGGCCACCCTGCTGCTTTTATTCCATTTAATCTCGCGAGAAGACGAGGTCGACATCAGGGAAACAAATCACAGGGAAATGCCCAACAGCCCTCAGAGCCGGAGGAGAGCAGGCACCCCGCTCGGCCTGGGCACCTCTGTCTCCAGGGCAGAGACGGCAGGCGCAGAGGCCAGCAGGCAGAGGCCCTGCCACTGTTTGTGGGCGCACATGTCCGACGGGGCTCTGCCTGGAAAGCCTGGGCCCCACACGCCGCGGCTGGGGTCCCTAGGCAGCCCGGCGCTCACAGCAGGATGTGGTACTTCAGCGCCCGGGGCACGCGGTTGATGACGAGCCTCCCGTCGTAGCTCAGGGAGGCGAACAGCCAGGGATCGGCTGAGGACCAGTCCACGGCGTACACGCTGTCCTCGTGCTCCTCGTAGGTGGCGATGACGCTGTCCTGCGGGGGCTCCTGGCTCCTGCAAGGCACCGACACACGTGAGGGGCGGGCGCCCTGCCCCAGCCGCAGGCCTGGTCCCAGGAGCCGAGGGGTGGCTGGGGGAGGGGGAGGCAGCCGTCTACTGCCCGACACCTCCTCCTGGGGGCAGGACCCCAGAGCTACTCCGGAGGGGGTCTCAGAGCCGTGGGGGGCCATCTACTGCCCGACATCTCCTCCTGGGGGCAGGACCCCAGAGCTACTCCGGAGGGGGTCTCAGAGCCGTGGGGGGCCATCTACTGCCTGACACCTCCTCCTGGGGGCAGGACCCCAGGGCCACCCCCAGAGGGCCCTACGGGGCAGGGTGGGGTACCATCCACTGCCCAACACCTCCTCCATCAGCCCTGAAGCAGGACGTGCCTGCACTCAGGGGACAGTGGCTGGGTGGAGAACGGCTGATGGTCTCGTGGTGTCTGACAGAGGGACCTGGGGACCAGACAGCACAGCTTGGACTGGGGGCGGGGCTGGCCGGAGCCTGCGGGAAGGGCCAGCAGGTCCTGGCTGGGGTTGTGACTTCCCCATCAACCCCTGCAAACAGGGCTCACGCATCCCTTCCCTGGGACACCGGCCGGACAGCACTCACACACGCAGACCCCCGGGAGCCCGTGGAGCTGCGCCGCCCACCCGGCTGCAGAGAACACAGGCCTGCAGCGCGCCAGCTGCTTCTCCGCCGGAGGGCCTGGGGCGCTGCCTCCCATCCCACCCACGCTCCCTGCCCACAGGGCTCTCAGCACGCGGGACCCTTCTCAGCAGACCCCGCCCCACAAGCCCCTACTCCCAGGTTTCGGACCCTTCTCGGGAGACCCCACCCTGCATCCCCACAGTCCCTGCGCTCCAGGACCCTTCTCGGGAGACCCCGCCCCACGAGTCCTTCCTCCCGGGCTCCAGGACCCTTCTAGGGAGACCCCACACCGTGTGCCCCCTGGTCCTGGGCTCTGGGGACACTTCTCGGGAGACCCCACCCCGCCTGTCCCCTGATCTGGGGCTCTGGGACCCTTCTCGGGAGACCCCACCCTGCCTGCCCCTTGATCCGCCCCGCATGCCCCCTGGTCTCGGGCTCCGGAGCCCTTCTCGGGAGACCCCGGCCCACGAGCCCGTCCTCCCGGGCTCCAGGACCCTTCTCAGGAAACCCTGCCTCACGTGCCCCCTGGTCTTGGGCTCAGGATCCCACTCGTCCCCTAGCCCTGTCCTCCCAGGAAGCCGGCCTGCAGTGGCCAGCGGGCAGCCTGGTATAAACCCTTCATACACATCCTTAGGGGGGTCCCCCTCCCCCGATTCACTAAGATGTGTGGACCAATCCCAGGAGCAGGCTCGCAGGAAACTGGGCCAGCTCACAGTGCTGCTATCTCCGGGCATGCCTGCCAGCCACATGCCTGCCCCCCTCCTGGTGAGCCTGTCTGAAGCTGTCACGCACAGGGGGGACCCCTGGACCACTCGGCGCCAACAAGGCGGCTGCTGGCTCTGTTTCCGGTACAGACAGGACGCAGACTCCTGCCTGGCCGAGAGCAGAGAGGACAGCAGAGGGCCCTGAGCCCTGTACGTGGCAGGCCGCTGGGCTGAAGCCACCACAGCTGTGTCTAAATGCTGCGTTTCCCAGCGTCTGAACAGGAAAACGATGGCGTCAAGGGAGACGATCGATAGGTCACTGCCAAGTCAGCCTCTCACGTGGGGATTTTTCCCTGTGACTCAGCTGGTAAAGAATCCTCCTGCAATGCGGAAGACCCGGGTTTGATCCTTGGGTTCTGAAAACCCACTGGAGAAGGGACAGGCTACCCACTCCAGTATTCTTGGGCTTCTCTTGTGGCTCAGATGGTAAAGAATCAGACCGCGATGCAAGTGACCTGGGTTCGATCCCTGGGTTGGGAAGATCCCCTGGAGAAGGAAAAGGCTACACACTCCAGTACTGTGGCCTGGAGAGTTCCACGGCCTGTGTATCTGTGGGGTACACCAAAGAGTCGGCCACGACTGAGCGGCTTTCACTTTCACCTGGGCGGTCGGCGGGCAGCAGAAGCAATCGGACAACAGCAGAGAGTGAGGACGCTCAGGACAGAAGGACAAGCCCTCTTCACACTCCAGGGCACAGGCTGCCTGACTCAACGGGCTCTGCTCCAGACCCCCCGGCCCCAGACCCGACTCCAGGGAGGCCTGAAGCACGCTCCCTCACACCAGAAGGCAGCCACCGCCACGGAGACACGTCCTCCCCAGAGCAAGGGGCGTCTCCCGCAACACCCAGGCTGCTGAGGCAGGCCACCGGCCCTCCTGGGTGCCGCCGCCCTGGACTAGGGCGCCCTGCGTGAGCCCCAGAGCCCAGGCCCCCACAAGTCTCGGGGCCTGGGCCCCAGGGTGAAGAGAGGGCCCCTGAGCAGACACAAGTAGGGTTGGAAGGTCCGGGGAAAAGACACCACCACGAAAAGATGGTGCAGCTGTCAAGGCAGGCACTACGTCGAGGTCCCAGCAGCGCCTCAGGGTCCCTCAGGGGAAGGGGCGTGGGGGACGGACCAGGTCTGGGCCTGTGGTCCCACCCTGCCCCCTGCCAGCAAGGGCAGATGGGCCACAACCTGACCCAGGACAGCACAGCGAGCAGGGACGCCCAGCACAGTCTGCCCCAAGGGGCATCCCGAGAGCCAGCAGGGGCCACGGCTCACTCCCGAGGGTGCAGACCAGCCACGGTCCTCACAACCTCACCTGTGAAGCTCAGCAAGAATGTGGACAGACACGCATCTCAGAGGCCACGCCAGACGGCGTTGATGAGCCACCCGACCCCATCACCCACACCCCCACCACAGGGACCCGGAGACGCTCCCGCACGCCAGGGCCGCCCGTCGCACGCGCTTACTTCTCCTCCAGACGGCGCTCCTCCTGGTCGCTCAGGTCGTCGTCGTCCACCAGGTGGCCGAAGGGCTCGGAGGAGATGGACACCATGTTGGAGAGGATGACTCTGCTGTCGCTGCTGCCCGTGAGGACCAGCTGGTCATGCGAGTGGTTGTAGCGGACGTTCCACACCCTGGGGGTGGGGGGAGAGGGCGCTGGGACCACCAGCCCTCCTGGACGGGGCAGCCTCATCCCGCTCAGGCCAGCACCAGGTGGTGGTCAGCAGGGGCAGGCTCGCGGCGCAGCCTGAAACCTTGTAAATCCCGACCGACAGAGACACAACCAGACGGCAGCAGGGACCGCAGGGGGCTCACTGGACTTCCTGTGCGGCGGGCACACAGGCTTCCCAGAGCGCCAAAGGCCGTAACCACCTGAGAAGCACAGTGCGGACTAGAGATGACGGAGACACGAGCCCACCCCGGGCGGCCTCCAGGAGCACTGCCCCGGCCAGGGCTGCCCTCCCGTCTGGTCTGGTCACTCGGCCCGGCTTCCTTCTGACCCACACGACCCGAGCTCGCTGTGCTGAGCCACCCGCCAGGCAGCTGCTGCAGACCCGGGGCTGGGGGGTGGGCAGCGGACAGCCAGACAGCCCACTTGGGTCCAGGGGACAGGAGCTTCTTCCCGGACTGCAGGCATGACCGAACTGTCTAAACTGTACTCCAGCATTCAAGTGGTAAGTACACACGAGCACACACAGAAGTGTGCACGCCCACAGCAGTGCACAAATAAGCACGCGGGTGCAAGCACACGCGTGCACGTATGTACACAGATGTGTCCACGCACGCAGCAGCACACTCTCACGAACAGACACAAGCACACTCAGGCACGTGTGCGCATCCAGACAGAAGCACGCACGCACACGCACATACGCACACACAACAGGCTTTATTTGGATGAAAACGATCTTCTCTGACTTGATCTCTTTCACTTAGCAAAAAGCCCCAACACGTGGTGAATACACAGCTACGGCACGTTAGGGAGAACGGCGGGTCTTGGAGGTGCTGCGTGCTGCGCGCCCAGCCCTGCCTCACTATCCTCCCCATGGATGCTGCTCGACTGGCCTATCTGGCCTCCTGCCTCTGGGCACTGGGCTCTCCACCCACTGCATGGCACACAATGCCCCAGGAGCATCTGGGCACACTCACTGTTGCATACGTGAACCAGCACTATTTCAAGAGAAGACAGAGTCTAATGTTTTTCTTTTCCTACGTTTATGAATCACAGTCAGATTTGGAATTTTTTCCTGAAGAAAAAATAAAACTGGTTGATTGAATGAGTCACAGCAGCACAAACTAGGCTAGTTTCTGCCTTTCCAAACAGTGACGTAATCAGCAAAATAAATCACCTAATTACTGCCCCCCCGCCAGGCACGCACCAGTGCGAGTGCTCCTCCAGGGTCTTGACGGGCTCGGCGACGTTGCGGGTGTCCCAGAACTTCACCTTGCAGTCGTCCCCGCAGCTGGCCAGGTAGTACTGCTTGTTGGGGTTGAAGTCCAGGTCCCGCACCAGCTGGCCGTGAGCGCTCTCGATGCAGTAGATCTGGCTGGGAGTGGGGGGTGGACACATAGGTAAGAGGGGGGACACGGGAAGCACTGGCCCCCACAGCCTCTCCCAGACCCTGGCCAGGTGGGGTCCGGGCCGGGGGCTCCTGCTCGCGGTCGGTGCCTGTGATGGGGGCTGGCTGGCAGTTCTCAAGGGGGTGACCTGGCATCTTGATGAGAGGGAGCCAGAGAGAGGGGACTGTCATGGAGAAGCAGAGACAGACTGGACAGCCCACGTCCAGAAGGACCAGAGAGACAGAAAGGGGGCAGAAAGCAGGACGCGGTGCTGACGGTGTCGGAGGCGCAGAGACAGGAGAGGAAGAAGCAGGAGACACTGCAGAAACGCTGAGGGAGACGCTGCCCGTCCCGGCCGGGCCCGCCCCTCTCCACGCACGCAGCCTGGGTGCCGACACACCGGTGGGAGGGGCTGAGCCACAGCTGCTCAGAGTGCACACCCACACACGTGCGCCCACACAGGTACATGTGCCCACACCTACAGGTGTGCATGCCCACACGTGTGTGCAGAGGACACACACGTGTGCACACATGTACACAATGCACACAGCACACACGTGTGTCCGCATGGGTACACGTGCCCACACGTGTAGGCATACATGCTCACACGCATGTGCAGAGGACATACACGCAGGTGCGGTGGGAGGAACTGAACCACAGCTGCTTAGAGTGCACACATGCACGTGTGCACACGTGTACATAATGCACACAGCACACACACACACACGTGTGCCCACACAGGTACATGTGCCCACACATACAGGTGTGCAGGCCCACACACATGTGCAGAGGACATACACACAGGTGTGCACACGTACACAATGCATGCAGCACACACGTGTGTCCGCATGGGTACACGTGCCCACACATACAGGTGTACATGCCCACACGCATGTGCAGAGAACATGCACGCAGGTGTGCACATAGGTACGCAATGCATGCAGCACACACGGGTGCCCGCACGGGTACGTGTGCCCACACATACAGGTGTGCATGCCCACACGTGCACAAAAGAGCAGGCACACACACACAGGTGCACACACACACGTGCACACAGACCTGACTGATGCCCCACCACCCAGCTCCAAGCCGCCTCTCACAGGGTGTGGAATTACACTGTTCCATCTCTACAGCGACCCCCTCACGTCACACACCCCAACCAGAGGAGCGGTCATCCTGAGGCGGGACAGCGGCTTTGGACAAGAGGCCTGCGTCCAGCGGGATGGATGAGGCCTACCACGGCCCTGTGACATGCCCGTCATTCCACCCTCTCCGCGTGCTTCTCGGGGGGAGTGTCCCCTCCTGCAGGTGCTGGGTCACGTGCTCCCTGCAGCTCCCGGGGGGCGGCACCCCAGACCTCCATGCTCCCGCTCAGGGCAACGACTTTAGTCCTTCCCATCGTTTCTCACAGGCCAGGTTTTCCAGCCCAAAGCCACCTTTAAATCGGGAACTGGTTTCTACATCCTGTACCTTTTCAAGAGCCTAGTAATTTCTTCCTAAAACAAGAAGCCCAAGCCCCAAGACCTTGCGAGGGAAGCAGGAAAATGGATAACACCAAGCCTGCTGAGGTCCCAGGGCCTGCGGAATGCTGACTCAGGCTTTCCTGCCAGCTCTGGGCGTGGTGGCCTGAACATAAAAGCCCCATGCACACCCCAAGCAGCGCGGGAAGCAGCTGGCTGAGGAGGCGCACAGGCTGTGGGCAGGAGAGAGACCGTGTCGAGACAGCCCGGCTCACCCGCTGCCAGAAACCCAGGGACGCCCTCCAAGGACGCTGCCCCCCAGGCCTTGGATTTGGGGTCTGTGAGGTTAGCCTTAGAGGTTCTCATATAGACCCCAAAAACCTTCGCATCCTTCAAGGAATGATGAGAACAGGGAAAGACGGCCACGGGCCCTGGAGGCATGCATTCTGGTCCTGAGTCCCCACAGTCCAAGCCCACAGCTTTCAGCACCTCACAGCAAACCCAGCACAGCCCGGCACAGACACACACGTCGATTATGGATTACCCCTGCACTTTCGGGGAGCCCTGGACCGAGATTTAAGGCAGTGCCCCCACCCTTGAAGGCAACAGGAATTATTTCCCGACCTCCGTCTCTGCAGCTTAGTGATAAATCACGGTGTGCTGAGGGGATGAACTGTACCTTAGAAAAGACTGCCGTGCTCCCGTTGCCATGGCAACAGAGCGCCCCCGTCACTCCTCTGCCCGTCAACCCACACCTGGTGCAGAGAAGCTGCTCTCTGTGCTCCGCCAGCAGCGCAGGCTGTCTGTGTAACGACTTAGGTGACACAGTGTGATCACCTCCGGGCGTGCGCCCCAGAGACACGGCAGCCCTCCCCTGGAGTTGCCCATCACAGGGCCCGGGAGCCTGCGGTCACCGTCTGGGGCCTGAGCTGCTGTGAAAGCCTGACCCGGATCTCCACGGGAGACCGTGGCTGCTGAAGGGCACCCGGAGGAGTCAGGCCGCCGGAGGGGGCTCGGACCCACAGCCCCTGGTGTACTGAAGGCGGGGTCGGAGGAGGAAGGCGGCTGTGCACCTCCCTACAACACCAAGACCGCAACAGCCCGGCCGTGTGGCCCCCAGCAGAGCTGACCCGACCGAGCCGAGGTTGGGGCGGGGCGGGCGGGGCTCCGGGCGGCCGTGTGGCCCCCAGAAGAGCTGACCCAACCGAGCCGAGGTTGGGGTGGGGCGGGCGGGGCTCCAGGCGCGAGTCCGGCCCGGCCGCCACTGACCTCATGGTCCGCGTGTCCCAGCCTCGGATGGCCGTGTCGTTCGCCGTGGCTACCTGGGAGCAGTTGTGATGTGGGCTCCAGCGGCCCGTCGTGAACTTCAGCTGTCCTTTCCCTTCCAGCGACGCTGAGCTGGCCAGCTGTGGGTTTGGGGATGTTTTCAAAGGAAGAAGGAAAGAGAAGTAATTCGAACTCTATTCAGAACGTTTAAGAGGATACCTTGTACAGGATATGGTTGAAGGTAACTACTGAAAACAACCAGGAAGCTCTGTCATTGTTTTCTGCCCTTAAAAGGCAAGAATGTTAGAACCATATTTGCAAAAAACATATATATACATACATTTATAAAATGGAGCACAGCAAAAAAAATAGCAAGGGTATTAATAGAGCCTCTCTCAGACAGGATTTGCTGGTGTGTGATTAGAGGATCTGCTCAAATCTGAGGCAATGATACGGAACAGGCCAAGCATCAGCCTCCTCCAAAGACAAGGACGAGGCGGTAGGGGTCCGCACGGGTGGCCTCAGGTGCCGAGGGGCCAACGGCCACAACCTGACCACACACATGTTCAGACAGTCCCCGCCCAGTCTCGAGGGTCTCCAGCTCTGTTACTGGGGGGTTAATTAACCCCAGTAGGTAACAGTGGAGACCTTGGAGACCACCGGCCCTGGGGGAGCCTGGGAGACAGGCGCCCCACCCCGCTGCCCACCCGCCCTCAATCTTCTGCACAAAGGCCTGTCACTTGGTGGGGATGGACACAGGCGGCTCCAGGCTTGTCTGTGGCCCTCAGACACTCGCCCCTCCATGACCCACTTCACTTAACCCTGTACACCAGCCTTGCCCTGCAGAACCTCTGAGAGGGGCCCGGGGTGGCCACCGCAGTGCTGGACGGAGGCCCCAGGAATTCATCAGGCCCAGACTCAGTCCCACCAGGCGTGGCCCACAAGGCAGACGGTCAGTGCAAGGGGATTCGACTGGAACCTGGGGGAGAACCACCTGCTTCCTCTCCCAGAAGCCTGGCCCGATTAAGAAGTCTGACAGCAGAGACAGCTTTAAGAGTGACTCTGAGCCAGGGCCCCATTTACGGTGTGACCGCAGTGCCAGGGCTCACCACCCAGGAGGCACTGACCCGCTGGAGGCACCTCACCTCTCCCTTGGACAGTCTCAACCTGTCCCAGAAAACCTTTCTGCCCAAAACCCACTTTCCCGCCTCACCGACTCTGCAAACCACGTGGACGACAGGCCTCGTGCCAGCCCATCTCGACGCTAGTCCTCACGGGCATACGCGCTCCTCTCCCGGGGGCGGAACGCCTGGAGTCCGTGCCCCGAGTATCGGACAGAGGCCCACAGGGTCAGGACAGCGTCTCATCTCTAAGGTAACTCGCAGACGGCCACCCATCCGGGTTCACGGGGAGCCCTCCTGGGTGCCCGCCCTGCGCCCCACTCCATGACCAGGAGCAAGCACCAGGCCGAACCCTTAACAAACGCCAACACCAATCAAGCTCCCCGCGCTGCCTCTACGCTGACTCTTTAGGGCTCCAAGGGAAGGAAAGGCCGCGAAACTGACCGGCACTGTCTGCCTTCAACACCCACACTGAGTGGCCTCTGGCCAGCAGTCCACAAGGAGCCCAGGCCCTCTGTCCAAGCACGTCCGAGAGCTCTCCGATGAGACCCCAGCCCCGCTGACACCTGGCCCGCAGCCTCACCAGCCTTGAGGCTCCAGACTTGACGGTCCCCACAAAAGCCACATAATGGCCAGTGGGAGGCGCTAACTTGGGGGCGTTTGTCAGGGAGCATGGGAAACCGACAAGACCCCACGTGGACTCAGCAGTGGGGACCCCCACAGAGAGGGCAGGGGCCCCGCCCGAGGTCACAGCCGCCCTGCAGAACTGGTCCAGCTCCCGCTCCACCACTCACTCCAACACAGAAACCACCAGGGCCACAGAGCGCCGTGCCCACGGGTGCCGAGAAGTCTGCGAGGCAGATTTTAATGAAAACCCGAAAGACAGCTCGCCATCAATTTTTTAAGGGGCTACTTGGGGCAGCCAGCATGGTGCACGTTGTAAGGTTAATCAATCACTTTTTCTGGTTTCCTGGTGACACGGAGACAGAAGGAGACAGAACTCAGCAAGAACTCCAGAGGGTGCAGTGCACACGGTAATCTGCTTCCAGCATTAAAGAGAAATATTCAGTGCTTCCTGGTCCAGGAGTGATGAAAGGCTCCCCCAAACCCTCTCAGAAGAGCCACTGGTGCAGGACAAGAACAAAGAAGGCGCCGCCAAAGAACAAAACGCTGGGACTCAAGCCGGCGGGGCCAGTTCAAGGAGAGTCTCGGCGTGGTTTCCAGAGACCCAAGCAGCACCCCCATCACCAAGCCCCACAGCGTGGAGCAGGGGGCAGGACTGGGCAGAGACCTGGGCCAGGAGCAGGACTCAGCATGGAGCGGGGGCAGAACTCAGCATAGAGAGGGGGCAGGACTCAGCATGGAGCGGGGACTGGGCAGACCTGGGCTGGGGGCACGACTCAGCGTGGAGCAGGGGCAGGACTGGGCAGACCTGAGCCGAGGGCAGGACTCAGCATGGAGCAGGGGCAGGACTCAGCGTGGACAGGGGGCAGGACTGGGCAGACCTGGGCCGAGGGCAGGACTCAGCATGGAGCAGGGACTGGGCAGAGACCTGGGCTGAGGGCAGGACTCAGCGCAGACAGGGGGCAGGACTCAGCGTGGACAGGGGGCAGGACTGGGCAGACCTGGGCCGAGGGCAGGACTCAGCGTGGGCGGTGGCAGGACTCAGCATGGAGCGGGGGCAGGACTCAAGAATCTGGGGCCCAGCACATGCCCCTCAGGACCAGAGAGGTCAGCAAGTGCCACTATCCTAGCCCCAACCCCACCAACGTGAAGCAACTGCAGGGCTGTGGCCTTTCCAGCACAAGAGACGCCGCGTCCACGCAGGCGAGTCCACCATGAGCCTGGCCCCAGCTGCCGGTCATACAGCAGCCCCCACCGTGGGAGCCCCTCTCCCTGAACGCCCTGCACAGCCCCCGGGGACTAAGACGGCCCTGAGCCAGGCCCGGTGGGCTTGCTCCCCCTCCAAGACGGGCTTAGGCCTAGACACACAGTCACGCGTGAAAAGGTGACAAAGGGGCTTCCAGGAAAGGCTTTCCTTACAAACCGAGGGTGCTGTGGAGTCTGGATATGACGGCTGGAACCTCTGCAGCCACCTTTCGGTCATGATGGGGAGAGCAGTGACGGGCGGACACGGCAGAGGGCAAACACACAGAGTCGCTGGGCCCTCGATTTGATGAAGACCCTGAACCCGGGGGGGCTTCATTCCCCCACCTCTGTTTCAGCAGACAATAAAACCTCCTCTCTAAGTCACTTCTTATGTCCTGCAGCCAAATGCATTCTCATCGACACACCCAGGATGCCCCTCTGAGCCGACGCCATCAGGGGTGCCTTCAGGGAAGGGCAGCCCCCCCTTTGAGCCAGACCCCCGAGTGGGTCCCCGCTTTCCCAGTGAATGACCACGAGTTACTGCGTCTCTCTAAGGCCTGGCTTTCTCTCCTGTGTCTCATTTGTAAGACAGATATCAAAGAACCTGCCCCCAAGGCTATGAGGACCCAACAAGACGAACCCCTACAAAGCACCACCCCGGCACGTAGCTCTGCTCTGCCTTCAGGGACCCAGGGGAAGGGACGAGGGTGCTGTCTTCTGGGCCCAGGGAGGGGCCTCAGGACTGTCGTGGGAACGGGACTCGGCAAGACACCCCAGGCCCATCACTGCCTTCAGAAGAGGGAAGAAAGGGTCCCGCCACCCCCACCCCCACCCTGGGGTCACAGGGCAGGCGGGCTACCCCCTGCGCGCCGTGCCCCGGCCCACGATGGTCCAAGACCCGGCAGGGCTGGCGGCTCCCACGCCCGGGAAGGACTCTGCCCCCCAGCAGTGCTCCGGCTCCGCAGGTTTTGAGAGCGGCCTCCTGGAAACCAGAGTCCCCGTGTTTAGGAAACGCACGCACAGCAGCAGGTGCCAGCAAGGGTGAGGAGCCCGAGGTCGTTTCCGACGCATCTGCAGTTCATTTCAAGCAGAGCTGACTCTACTGCAGGAAGAAGAGAGCGAGGAGGGCTTCCCCTCTGCTGCACCAAAGCCAACCCCTCCTCGTGGACAGAAACGTGTGTCTGACACCCACCGACGCGGGTGTGATCTCCAAACAGACTCCAAACAGGGAAGGCTGTGAGGGTGGATTTAAGGTCTTTGGCCGAGATGGGCGAGAAGGTAACCGGTGTCCCTGTCCCATCGAGGAGCCACGAGTGAGGTGCAGGAGAGATGGGCTCTCTGCACCTTCCACTCTTAATCTGGGGTCTCCGGGAGCCAGCCCTCCTCCCCGCTGGCCACGCGCGGAGCCCAGGAAGCCGAGGGAAGGGGGGGCCGTGGGCGAGGAGGCAGGGAGCCTGGGCTGCACCCTGAGCCTGTGTCCCCGAGCAGTGAGCCTGCTCTGGGCGCGGGCACAGCAGGCAGGGCTGCGGGGAGCGACTCCCCACCGGCGTGGGCTGCAGCCTCCTACAGTGTTTTAAACCTGCACTAGAGGTTTCTGGAAGCACACCATGTCCTTGAAGCCTGCTGTCTTCCTCCCAGGAAATGCTCCCCTGGGCACCAGCCCTCAGGCCTGTATGCGGGTGATGTCAGCTGCCCTTCCACCCCACGGAAGCTAGTTCTTCCCACAGCTGGGGAAAGCCCTAGAACCCGGGTGTGAGCACGCGCAGACCCAGACCGGCAGGCACCGCCTCGGGGTCCCGGGACCCATGGAGCACCCCCTGCAGGCCTCCCTGGGGCTCCGCTAATGATTACAAATGGCAGAGAGCCTCCGATTTAATTGCAAAAGGTAATGAAGCAGTGAGCATAAGATTAGATTCACCGCAGAAGGCAATATCCTCAAACAATAAGGACAAAAATTGAGGAGCCGGGCGTGAAGATGGCTGGAATCGATAGGAAGGTTTCAGTATTAAATACTCCGGCCCCGGGGTCGCAAAGTGGTATCGACAGAACTGCTGACAGCAGATAAAAAAAGGGGAGAGAAACGGAATTGGTCCCTGCAGAAAATCAGTTACAGATTAATCACCCTACCATAAAATCATTTTGAGACGACGGAGGGTCTGAAGAGCCGTTCACACTTTGATGACTGGACAGGCCCACACAGTGGGGGCCCCAGAGCAGTGGACTCCTAATCCCCCCCCCCCCCCAGTCACTCCACGCATCCCCGGACCGGAGCTGGTGTTCTGCCCAGTGCTGCCGCGAGGCCCGCCACCCTCACAGGACAGCCATGTCCCTTTCTGCGCTCAAAGGTGGCCTTGGGGAACGGCCCCCTGAGCACAGGCGGGGGCAGGGGCAGGAGGGGGGACCCTGGACTCTGGTCTGGACGCCCTGCCTAGTACCCTGGAAGGCAGAGGGATGCGGGTGGGGGACTGTGGAGGCATCGACCCAGACTCAGGGGCCCACGGGGCAACGTTGGGAGCTTCCTTCAGGTTCCCGCTTGGGCCTCAGTTTGGGTGAAATCTGTTTTCTGCTCCAGGATAGAGAGATGTCTAATTTTTTTTCTTAACTTTAACAAAGACAGTGATTTCTTTCCTGAAGAATTATGACTGTGCTGGGGAAACTGGCTGCCTCTTAACTTCCCACTGAAGCCTGTGAGAGGTCCTTCCAGTCGTGCGGTTTCTGTACGTGGACAGGTCACTCCACACTGGGATGAGTCTGACTTCTGGGCCGTGTGTCGATAACGACCCATCAGTACACATGCAACCTCAACCCAGAAGGTGAAGACACGCGGCAAGAGAGCTGAGCACACGTTCCGGGCACGAGCGGACCGAAGGTGAACACGGCTCCTGAACGGGTCTCCCAGGAGCATGCCTCTCATGCCCCCCGGGGCGGCAGCGGGGCCCCAGGCGTGGGAGCATCAGAGACGCTGTCCTGCAAGTGCTTCACCTTCTCTCCAAAGCTGCAGCTTCCACAAACAAATGCACTGAAATTACGAATCCATGTGAAACAAGACGTTTGATAAGAGGACATTTTAAGGGATCGTGTATGAAAAAATACACACCAATAGGTGGAGTATTTAGTCTATGAAAGACACACTCTTTGAAGCGAGGACTATGTGAAAGTCAGACAGGTTCCCAAGAAGGCTGACGCGTAGTACTGAGCAGGTCTGGGGGCAAACGGGCCGTCGGGGAGACGCCACCTCCTGGTCGGGACCCTGAAGGAGAGCTGCCCCGGAGCTGCAGGGCGAGACCTCAGGGGACACATGGGTGCCTGACGGGGCGGGACGACGATGGCCACCCAGACAGAAAGGTGGACGCGCCCGACAGCCACACCCTGAGAGGCTGAGGGGTCAGCGGGTCACGGTCAACTGTTATTTTCACGACCAGGAAACCTCTGTGTCACGAATGCTCCTCTCTGAAAGGTGACCTTAACCAAATACATGTTGAAAACCCTTAATTAAAAAGATTCATACGTGAAAGAGAAGACTGCGATTCGGGGCAAATTACAGCCAAAGGGGAGAGTTTTGTCAACATCCAGGTTCCGTGTTATATTTGCACCCGGCCCGGAGACCCGAATTGGAATCTTTCTGCCCGAAAGAGCTGTCATCTGACTGACGACGACCCAGTCCGTTTCTTAGTGATTTCACAGTGTCAGGATTCTAAACATGTATGAACCGATGAGTGTATTCTGAACTCGCCTGGAGGGACAGAAACCGCGCGGCTTGAGTTACTCACCGTGGCCTGGCTGGAGCTTCCCTCCAAGTCCCACAGCAGGATGTGGCTGTCGGCCAGTGAGACGACTCTCTTCCCATCTCCTGCGGGCTCCCAGGCGACGCTGCGGGAAGAAGGGAGCCCAGCGTTACGAGATGCCCACCCCAAGGCCCTCAGCAAGGCCCTGCCCAGCCCCTGTCAGCAGGGGAGGCAGCGTGACCTGGGGCAGTGACCCGGTGCAGCTACCACGCTCCTGAGGCCTGAGTGCCCACATCCCTCCCTAGGGTTCACTGAGATCAGGAGGACAGGCGCCTGCGACGGGGTAAGTGCCCTGGTGTGGACTGACACCAGTTCCCAGACAGGCTCCCTGTCTCTGTGTACGTATGTCTCTGTCTCTCTGCTTCTCTCTCTTCCTAGACATCTCCGTCTCGCTCTCCATCTCCGTCTGAGTCTGCGTCTCTGCATCTCCATCTCTCTCTATATCTCTGTCTCCGTCTCTGCATATATTTCTGTCTCTGTCTCTGCGTCTCTATCTCCGTCTCTCTCTGTCTCCGTCTCTATACCTCCGTCTCTGCGTCTCCGTCTCTCTCTATATCTGTCTCCGTCTGTGTCTCCGTCTCCACGTCTCTGTCTCCGTCTCTGCGTCTCTGTCTCCGTCTCTGCGTCTCCATCTCTCTCTATATCTCTGTCTCTGTCTCTCTCTCCGTCTCTGTCTCTCTCTCCGTCTCCATCTCTCTCCACGTCTGAGTCTCTCTGCGTCTCCATCTCTGCGTCTCCGTCTCTGTCTCTGCCTCTCCGTCTCTCTGCGTCTCCATCTCGTCCCCGCCTCTCTCTGTCTCCATCTCTCTCTACGTCTGCGTCTCTCTGTGTCTCCGTCTTCGCGTCTCCATCTCTCTCTCCCTCTCCGTCTCTCTCTCCGTCTCCGTCTCCGTCTCTGTCTCTCTGCGTCTCCGTCTCTGTCTCTGCCTCTCCATCTCTCTGCGTCTCCGTCTCTCTGCGTCTCCGTCTCTCTCTATATCTCTGTCTCTGTCTCTCTCTCCGTCTCCATCTCTCTCTGTGTCTGCGTCTCTCTGTGTCTCCATCTCTGCGTCTCCATCTCTGTCTCTGCCTCTCCGTCTCTCTGCGTCTGCGTCTCTCTCTGCGTCTGCGTCTCTCTGCGTCTCTCTCTGCGTCTCCGTCTCTCTGCGTCTCCATCTCTGCGTCTCCGTCTCTCTCCGTGTCTCCGTCTCTCTCTCTGCGTCTCCGTCTCTGCATATTTCTGTCTCTGTCTCTGTGTCTCTATCTCCGTCTCTCTCTCTGTCTCCGTCCCTATACCTCCATCTCTGCGTCTCCGTCTCCACGCCTCCCTCTCCGTCTCTGCCTCTCTGTCTCTCTGCGTCTCCATCTCTACGTCTCCATCTCTCTCTGCCTCTCCGTCTCTCTCCGTCTCCATCTCTCTACGTCTCCATCTCTGCGTCTGCGTCTCTCTGCGTCTGTGTCTCTCTCTGCCTCTCCGTCTCTCTGCGTCTCCATCTCTACGTCTCCATCTCTCTCTGCCTCTCCGTCTCTCTCCGTCTCCATCTCTCTACGTCTCCATCTCTGCCTCTCCGTCTCTCCGCGTCTGCGTCTCTCTCTGCGTCTCCGTCTCTGTCTCTGCGTCTGCGTCTCTCCCCCACTGTCAGGTGGGCATGCAGGGGGAGGCGGCCACCTGTAAGTTGGGAAAAGAGCCCGCTGCAGCCCCTGACCTGCCCACACCCTGACCCCAGCTCTCCAGCCCCGAGAACTGTGAGCAGTCAACCCTGGAGCCCTGTAGGCCCCCAGCCGTAAGTTTCATCAGGGCACCTGAGCTGAGGCCCTGCTGGCGGCTTCTCCCAGGAACTAAGGCACGGACAGCCGACAGACCCTGGCCGCTGAGATACTGGGCAGCCTGCTGGGGGCTGGGTCTGAAGGGGCCCAGGTGGGTGGTGCCCACATCATCCGCTGCCTGCTCCTGGGAGGGCAAAGCTGAGAGCCCTGGTCACCGCCAGGCCCGGGACGGCAGACCATGTCGTCTGTCGCAGCCCACGTGAGCCACAGTTTCCTGTCACCCAGAGCCGTCCTAACCGACGCGGTGCACACCTGAACAACTAACAAGACGAGAGGCACATCGCCCGGGCGATGAAGCCTCAAGAGGCTGAGCACTGTTCAGGGTGACCACAGGGCTGAACTTCTGTCTTCAGAGCTATGACGAGAGCTCCATTTCATGTCCCCCCACATGTGACCACTGCAGACACTGATGGAGACCCTCACGGCTTCTCTTCCACACAGAACACGATACCGACTGACCGGGGCACCTCCCTAGTGCGACCCCTCAAGACTGCCAACGCGCTGCTACGACTTTTATCACAACACTGCCTGCTGCTCGGCCACTCAGTCGGGTCCAAATCTGTGTGACCCCATGAACTGCAGCCCGCCAGGCTCCTCTGTCCGTGGGACCCTCCAGGCAAGAAGACTGCAGTGAGGAGCCAGTCTTTTCTCCAGGGGACCTTCCCCACCCAGGGGTTGAGCCAGAGTCTCCGGCATTGCAGGCGGAGTCTTGACCGCTGTGCCCCCAGGCAGCCCACCTGCATGACCAGAGATGCCCGAAGGAGAGAAGAGAAGGAAAACCCGGGTTCCTCAGAAAACTGACCTGGATCACGCCAGGAACAGTAACTTCCTGTGAAACAGACGAGACTGAGGAGAAGGCCACCAGCTGTCCTGGGATGGAGAGACAGCCCGTGCGCTGGAAACCCAGGCGGTGTAAGGCCTCAGGGAGGGCACAGAACCACCGGTGGACACACCGGTCCAGGTCTGGGACGCATTCTCACTGCTGCCGCAGGCCCGGCTCCCACACAGGGCCTGGAGAGACGCCCCAGACAGACGGGAAAGGGGCCGGCGCCCAGCATGTTTCGGGGAGGCTGCGGTTGGGACGTGCGTCTGCCAAACCTGACATGGTGGGCGACTCAGGACAGCTCATACTGAAAACTATCAGGAGAAACCAAACCCCACAGGAGCACACAGAGAGGGCGACTCAGAGCGGCATCAAGAAAAACCAGGACTGAGGATCGGAAGACAAAACAAGCATGCTTCCCAGGCCACTGAGCAGGGTGACCGCGGGCCTGACGCATGGCCACAACTGATGAGACACACCCCGAGCCCTCGCCTGCTGCCTGCCAGCCTCACCCCGGCTCCCGGCTCCCACCTTCTCACTGTGCTCCTCCCAGGTGTCTCCCTTTTGTCCTACAACTTCTGCCCCCACGGAAACAACAAACCCAGGGTGGGTGTGTGTCCGTCTCCAGACAGTCGGCACGGCCAGGCGATCGGGGTCCTTGCTAAAGAAGAGCAGGCCTGAGGTGGACACAGACAGCACCGTCCCCAGAGGAGACGCCCCCTCTCACTCAGGGCCCAGCCGCTGGGCAGAGCTGTTTACTGTCCACCTGGGGGTGACGCATCTGACAGAACGTACGGTGGGTTTACAGGGAGCAACCCCTGCGGTCGAGAGAGACTAGAATAAGCAGGGCATGCGAAGTGCAATAAAAGAGGAACTCCTACTGCATCGCGCATCATCACCGGGGAGCCAGCGCTGTACACACAGGGAAATTACCCGGATTTCTGCCACACCTGCTGCTCCAAACTAGGGCGTTTGTTTCTTTGTTCACAGAAGTCACCCACATTTCTGCTTTCTCACTCTCTCTCCATAGATGTGAGTGACGTAAAACTGTATTAACAGGTCAGGAGCCAGAGAGCACGCAGCTAATGTATGTACGTGGCAGCCCCTCATTATCACTGGGAGAGAAACACGGGGAAAGGGCCGTCTCTGCAAATAAGCCCAAGCGAGAGAAACGGAAGCTCTCTGTGCAGTTAGCAAGGCCAGGGGGGCAGGAGTGAGGTCCTGATCTCCCAGGCCGCACATGACCAGACAAAACACACCTCTTCCTCAGACAAGCGGTTCCAGAAGGAGTGAGTCACACGCTAGATTTTGGCGCCTGGGCTAAGGATGCTCTCAGGACCCTGAGAAACGCTTGAAGCAGCCCCGACGTGAGGCCACTGCTGGTGCCAGCTCAGTCGCTGAGTCGTGTCCAGCTCTTGCGACCCCGTGGACTGAAGCCCGCCGGGCTCCTCTATCTGTGGGCTTCTCCAGGCAAGAATACTGCGGTGGGTTGCCCTTTCCTTCGCCAGGGGATCTTCCTGACCCAGGGATCGAACATCAGTCTCCTGCACGGCAGGCAGATTCATCACACCTGAGCTGCGGTTACTTTCAATCCACGTCATTTACCTCTCCAACCTACCCCTGAAGCCCATTCTGGCGGGCGGGGGGGTGGGGAGCTGGCAGGGCTGGCAGGTGGGGGGGCTGTCAGGGCAGCACAGCTGCTAAAAGCATGGAGACCACCAAATATGAGACACGTGACACGGCCATCACCACACACCACGGAGCTGAAGACAGCGCGCGAGCGAGGCCAGGACCTCGGCTCCAGCGCTGCTCCGAAACCCTCCCGTTCATTACTTCACTGAAGAGGGAAAACCTTCAATAAGAAACACAGCTATCAAGTCGCTGGTGACTATATCAGTGGTTACCAGCCAAGTTTTGAAAACCTTTTACAAGAACGTAATACATTATTTCCTCAATTATATCTCTCTCTTAAAATACACAGATTTGGCAACCTGATTAATTTCTTCCTGCTCAAAAATTCACAGCAGAATGTAAGTTAGCTTTCCATACATGTTATAAAGACTTTTTTCAAGAAAGACCCCTTTAAGAGTCACACCATTAAGCCAGGAAGCCCCCTGCGATCAAATCCAGGGAAGCGAGGCTTCCTGTGGCTGTGACACACGGGCACTTGTAGTGGCACGGTCATTTACGCCCAGCCAGGGGCCCCTTCCCGAGAGCAGACGGGTGTGGGGCTCTGGACACCAGTGATTCACTTGTTGAAGGCCCGTGTTTATGCTAACGACGCTTGCCTGCACTCCCCCATCACCCACGTGCAGGGCTCAACAGAAAGACACCCACCCTCACACTGAGAGTCCAGCCACGGATGGTGTGCGGGTGGGAAGACCTGCCCTCCCCAGAAGTCCCCTGGGTGGGCTCACCTGAGGCCCCATCACAACGCAGGGTGGACATGGAGCTGATGGACGCCAACCCCTGGGGCTCCCGTCTTGTCCTCCTTCCACAGGTGGCTCTGACAACCACCCCGTTTGACGTGGAGACGTCAGCCACAGGGAAAGGGGAGGGCATCTTTACACTGTCCTGTGAGACCACCAACTGTTCTTTCCCTGCACAAAGTAAGGGCTGCGAGGCTTCCCAGGGGGCACTGGTGGTGAAGAACCTACCCGCCAATGCAGGAGACATAAGAGACGCAGAGTCAATCCCTCAGTCAGGAAAAGGAGGAGGAGGGCACGGCAACCCATGCCAGCATTCCTGCCTGGAGAATCCCATGGACAGAGGAGCCTGGTGGGCTACACTCCATGGGGCCACAAAGAGCCGGACACGACTGAAGTGACTTAATATACACACATAGGCATCTTTCCAGACTTCTCTCGAAGCTCAGAGACCACTCCAGCAAGAGAGCAACTGCTCAGCTCCAGTTCATAAGCTTCACACCTAAGGACATCCAGACTGGGTGACAGCGGAAGCCCACACGAGTCTTACAAAAACCCACTAAGTCTCCCACGATGACGCTGTCGTAATCTCGCAGACCTTTCCACACTCAATGACAGCAGAGTCACACCGTCAGCTCTCTGAAAACTTCAAACATCTTCTCTACTTATCCTCTGAGACAGCTTTGGAAGATATTAAGGATAGCTTAGAATTCACTGTGTGTAACATTCACCTGAACCAAAGCAAACTCCTCCATTACGTGGACTGAAACGGAGAGCCACAAAACCAGAGATGAGGGCCCGTCCCTTCTTCTGGCCAAGCCACCACAAGTGCTCGGGGACATGCACAAGCTTCTCTTCTCGTGTTTGCCTCCATGCTCAACCCAAACACCTGCCTTTCTCCTCCTCCTATAAGGCCGGTAACGTGGACGCCACCTTCCGGGATCCCCGACCCTCAGCCGGGCTGGCATGTCAGCCTGACATTTACCTCCGCCTACTTTACTCCTTGGAAGAAAAGTTGTGATCAAACTAGATAGCATATTCAAAAGCAGAGACGTTACTTTGCCAACTAAGGTCCGTCTATGGATGTGAGAGTTGGACTTGAAGAAAGCTGAGCGCCGAAGAATTGATGCTTTTGAACTGTGGTGTTGGAGAAGACTCTTCAAAGTCCCTTGGACTGCAAGGAGATCCAACCAGTCCATTCTGAAGGAGATCAACCCTGGGTGTTTTTTGGAAGGAATGATGCTAAAGCTGAAACTCCAGTACTTTGGCCACCTCATGTGAAGAGTTGACTCATTGGAAAAGAGTCTGATGTTGGGAGGGATTGGGGGCAGGAGGAGAAGGGGACAACAGAGGATGAGATGACTGGATGGCATCACCGACTCGATGGACGTGAGTCTGAGTGAACTCCGGGAGTTGGTGATGGACAGGGAGGCCTGGCGTGCTGCGATTCATGGGGTCGCAAAGAGTTGGACACGACTGAGCGACTGAACTGAACTGAGCTGACACTGAAGAGGGAACTTCCCCTAAAAGCTGGCGCAGAAAGCAAAGGCCAGTGGTCCCCCGTCGAGGGCCAGGAGCATCTGGGAGGACCATCCTCCCACGCTGAGGGAGACCCAGCATGACCCTGGGTGAGGCTCCCCAGCCGTCTTGGCCCCTCCACTCGAGGGGGAAGCGGGACTGCAGCCGCCTGTCATACCCGCACTCCATCCCCAAAGCTGCTGCGCTCTGATCTCAGTGACGCCTCCTTTAAGCAGATGCTCACCACCCACAGGACCCCATGATCTGTGTTCCTGCCCCCGTACACCACCCGGGAGCCCTGCTCCCACCACCTGGACTCTGCTCCCCAGGTGGGCGGGGGTACCGGCCCGCAGCTGAAGTGCACCCCCTCAGCAGCCCGAGAGCCTCTCCAACATTGGGAGGAGACGCAGGGCCGAGTCTCCCGTGGAGGCTACTCAGCGCTCCACCCAATGGCGACTGTGATACGGCCAAGACCTCATGGGAGCTGACAAAGGAGACCGCCACCCCTTCCTGCTCTTGCCTGCCGTGTTCCCGAACCCCTCCCCTTCATGGGGCTGCAAGAGACACTGGGGTGAACAGGGAACAGGTGGGATGCAGGAGCCCGGGGAACTCGGTGGGTCTGTGGTGGTTCCCACTTATGGGGTCGCTGTGAGAAAGGCACGAGGCGATGCGCGTAAACTCCGCCCCCAGGGCCGGGTCTGGACTCAGCGTCATCACTGCTGCCCCAATTCGCTCCTTTTCTCCTACAGCACCAGGCGCTGCCCTTGGTGCTGAATTCTATTCTTTCTCTCCCGCAGCACCAGGGGCTGTCCTTGGTGCTGAAGTCGCTCCTTTTCTCCCCTCAGCGCCCGGCGGCTGTCCTTGGTGCTGAATTCGCTCCTCTCCCGCAGCACCCCGAGCAGCCTCAAGCCAGGCGCTGTCCTTGGTGCTGAGGGCCCCTCCATGAAAGCAGCTCAGCCTACACAAAAAGCCACAGGAGCATGAGCGCAGTGGAGCACCAGGGAGCAGAGACGGCTGTGACAAAAGACGAAATCGTGCAAAACGACAGAAAGGCCTGAGTGGGGGTGAACAGGGGTCATCCGGAGAGAACCATTAGGAAGAGCCTCTCTGAGGAGGCGACACTGAGCCCACGCGAGTCAAGGGCTGCAGTTCCCCAGGCGGCCCCTCCAGGCGACATCAGGACCTGTGTCCCCATGGGCAGAAGTGGGAAGTCAGGCCCCGAAGGGTCTGGGGGGCACGTTACACCAGCCCCTTCACTGCCTCACTTACAGACAATACCACAAATCCAGGGGCCCCGCCACGACCAGAAACGTCACCTCCTTTGCAGGAATGGAGACCTGCTCTAGACAGACTGGTGACTTTTCAGTGACCCTACCACCACCTGGGACGGGTGAGCACAAGAGACCAGGCCCACATAGGACACGTCAGCACTCGGTCCCCCATGTAGCACGTGCCCACCAAGCACACGGAGTCACAGGCCCTCTAGAATGTCCCCCCTCAGCTCTGGCCAGTCCCTGGAGGAGGCTCAGGACACGAGCATCAGCCACCAGGCACTGCCCAACCCTGACTGTTGTGGTGGAGACATGGGGGCCATCCACCCAGAGTCTGGGCTGCTCAGGACAGAACAAGCTCGGTTGCCCTGAGGACAGGAGCCTGCGCCTCGGCCGGTGGGCAGTGCCACACTCTGGGGCCCTGGGACTGCGCAGCGCTCCCAGACGCCCCCACGGGCAGCAGAGGCTGATGGTCAGGACGGCTGGGAGCCACACTCCGAGATCTGCTCTCAGCACAGGTAACAAGTCAGAAGAGAAAACAAGGGAACAGAACCACTGCCTGTGGTGCCCGTGACCACCAGCAGCGTCCCTCACCTCCACGCCTCTTCAGACTCAAGTTCGTGTCAGGAGGAAACTGACTGCACTGAAGACACTCCAGAGAAGGTGCAGCCCCCCAACACGCCAGTGAGGGCGCCGAGACGGGGCCCACACGCACCCGCCCCATGCGCCGGCAAGGGCCCCGCACACACACCCCCGCACACACCCACCCCACGTGCCAGCAAGGGTGCCGAGACGGGGCCTGCACACAATGCAGGCGCAGCCCCTGCCCCCACAATGCTGACGCAGCGCCGCCCAACCCAGCAGCTGCCCCTGGGTGCTGGGCAGGGGAGCAGAGACCCGGGTGCTCACAGGCTGTTCAGGGTCAGCTCACAGCAGCCCGAGGCTGCAGACCCAGGGGCGCCTCCACGAGGACGCATCCACAGGCTGTCCATCCCCCTGGGTCCTCCTCGAGCAGGACCACACACATACACACACGTGCAAACACTTCCTCGGGAGACTGGGCTGTTGACGGGGCTGCCGTCTGAGACGCACCTCCAAACAGCTCCATGTGGGCTGCAGGGCAGCTCTGCCTTGGAGGACAGGACAGGCCCTCACACCCCTGCTGCACAAACGGCTCATCCCCTGGGCAGGAGAGACCCGCGAAGCCTGGCGTGTACTGACACCCCTCCCCTGCCCCCGGGGCCGACAGGCCTCCCAGGCTGCAACTCTGCTCCCCACCTCCCACCCCCAGATGGGGAGATGGTGGAAACCAGGATCAGCCCCAGCTCCAGACGTCACCTCCTCAGAGACGTCCTCGCCAATTCGTGAGTGTCTCTTCCCTCGGGGCCTGTGCACAGGGCTCATGACTCCAGCCTGCCCGCCCGCCCAGGTCCCAGGTGGATGCTGACACCATGTCTCCCCCGAGAGAGCCTGATTCCTGGAGGCCAGGTCCCCAGCCCATCACCCGGGAGCAAGGCGGGCTGTGCAGCAGGTGCCCAACAGTCACCTGCTGGACTAGATGCGCTTAACTGGCGGGGGTGCTGGGAAGGGGCTGTGCACGCAGACGCACACGCGCGCGTGCACACACGCGCACACACGCGCGCACGCGCACGCGGGAGTGCTACTGCATGAGGACAACAACTCGTGCTGTAACGCACACACCCATCCCAAGGGCACGCTCCCTCGGGCGCATCTAGGAAACGCGGCTTCTTGGGGCTGAGCTGGCGTGTTCTGAGGTCGGTCTGTGTGTCACCCCAGGGGCACAGCCACCCCGTCACCACGGACACGGGCAGCCACGTGCCAGGGAGCCCTGAGGGAGGCGTCTCTGTCTTGACACTGCGTGGGACGTTTGGGGAAATAAATTCGGGACAAAGCCTCCAAGGACTTCGGACACAGCAGGACCCGCACAGGGGCATCCACCGGGTCCCCAGAGGTGACACCCGAAGCCCTCAGCCCAAGGCTACAGAGAAGCCAGTTCATGCACAGGACGGCTGAGGAGACGTGAACTTATGAGGCAGGAAGCACTGGAGCGCTTCAGGGCTGGCCGGCGCCTGACCGTCCTCCCGGCAGGTACCAGCAGGACTGACATTAGCGGGAAAGGCCCCGGACACAGCTCCGCTCGGTGTGTGTGCAGCAGGGCCCTCGGAGACGCGCCATCTGGAGGACAACTGGCACTAAACAGAGAGAAGGCGAGCTACTGGCATCTCCTCTCCACACGGAGTGGCCTCTGCAGGGGCACCTGCCCCCAGAGGTGCGCGGGGCGCGGCCTACCAGGCAGTGCTGCCGCGGGCCGCAGGCTCCAGGAGACAGAGCAGCTCCAGGGCGTGTGCAGGGCTCGCAGCATCCTCGGGGGACTCCTGGCTGCCAGGCTCCAGCTCCGCAGGCATCCTCCACACGGCGGCACAGGTCACCACCTTGCTGTCTGCAGCTGCGAGACAGGACGAGGGAGACGTCAGCAAAGCATGCTGCCCCACAGCCCGCAGACGGCGCCCCACACGCAGCCCACTGCCCACACCCCTGCCCCGAGAACCCGGACCGGCCACGCAGCTCAAGCCCCTGCTGCCCTGCCCCCGCGCCATCCTGCTGCTGAAGAAAATTTCATTTCCTCAAAATCGATTTCCTCCTGTTCTTCAAACAAGGGAGGGAGATGGGGCAGGCGGGGGGGAGGCTGCAGCTAAGGGTAAAATCACTGCGGGTGCAAAGGGTCTGTCTGAAGAGGGCTGCACTAAACACATTTTCCCTGGAAGCCCCGCGAGAGCACCAGGCTTGGGGGGGGGGGAGCACACGTGTGGTGCTCACATATATGTGTTAAATGGTGTCAGTGGGGGTGCAGACCCCTGACCACTGAAGCCATGAGCATGGGCCAGGGGCCACAGGCCAAGCCCTGGCAGAGAGCAGCGCGGGGCCCGACCTCAACACAAGACCCCTGTGTGGACAGAGAGGAGGGTCTCCTCTGCAAGGAGAGCGCCAGCTCCAGGTTTCTGCCCTCTAAACAAGTCCTCTTTTGTGAACAGATTTTTTCAGTGAGACACAAAATAAGATGGAAAGACACAAATGAGATGAAACAAACAGATTTAACATTATATGATTAAAAGCTGAACCAAAACTCCTAAATATAAACTCTTCCAAAATCTGCTGCTTGGTTCTGAACAGTACGTGTGCTAAACACCTTCCCCTTTAAAAATGGTCTTTAATAAATGGTAATAAAACAATGAATAGGCTTCAACATTAAATCAGTAATTGGTATCAAGTGAAGAATATGAAATGTTTGTAGAAAACAATGCCCATGAGTAGTAATTCCTACACAAAAAATAAGGCAGCGCAGGGGTTGGGGGTGGAGGGTGAGGACCTTACCATGCATTAGAAAACGTCCCACTTCTTACAACATGCAATGGTCCTTCAATCTAAACCGCAAACTAATCAACCAAGAACCCCACAGCAGTAACCACAGGGGAAATGCCTGGCCCCCCGGGTGCTGTTATCACAGCACCGTCACCACCCTCGATCAAACGGTCAGCAGGAGGGTCAGGCCTTCAACCACGGCTCTCTGACCCCAGACTCAGCTCTCTGTTCATGTGTCTGACTGGGGCTGACAGAGCAGGGAGTTGCAGCTTTTAAATAAAATCCTATGTAGACACATCCACCTTTAACCATGCAAAGCAGAGCATGACAGTTCTTGTCTACGAGCGAAATGCATTTTTTTTGCTGAGATTTTAAGTTCCACAGTCTCACTGCAGAGCCCCTGGGGTTGGCAATGGAACTCCTGAAAAGAGAAAACTAACTGAAGAGACAGTTGGTGACTCTGAGTTGGAAGCAGCAGCAAATGCCCAAAACATTCACCCAGCAGAGGCACAGATCACTTTAATCTTCCTAAATGACAGAGAAAGAAAGCTCCTCCCTGAAAAGTGATGGGACTAGTGACCCAAGAGCGAAACGCTGGCTGTGTGCACGAGGAGCGCGCCGCACATGACGGCAGGCGGCGCAGCAGCAACAGCTGGGGCGCGGGGGGCGCGGCTAGTGCTGGGCCCGGTGGACGGCTCCCTCTGGGGACTCTGCTCCCTCTGGGGACTCTGCTCCCTCTGGGAGCTCTGCCCCAGAGTGGAAAGGTAGCTCTTCCTACAGCTGCCTGCTCACCTGCAAACATGGCTGCTGGGGGTGGTTACACGCTTCCCCTTTGAGAAGAGGAACAAGACAAGAATACTCTGTGCTACCACCTCTAGTTAATGTCACACCAGAGGTCCTAACTACTTCAGCATGGCAAGAAAAAAAAGAGCTACAAGAACAAGAAAAGAATAAAGGCACTATTATTTGCTAACAACTACATGTGTAAAAAGCTTAGAATCTACACACACAGATGGTAAAAATACAAAGGGAAATCAGCAAAACTGCTAGACACAAAGACGATGTATAAAATTCAACTGGTATCTACAGAGTCACAAAGATTTTTAAAAACAAAATTTGAAGAACTATTAATGATTAATTAGAAACTGAAATATCCAATAATACCTCAAATAAAAGAGATACGAAATGCAAAACACTGCTAACAGAGCAAAGGCCTTGCTGATGGGAGGGGCACACCATGTCCACAGACGGGAAACTTCTCTGCTGCAAAGAGCCCCAAATCCTCAGAGTCTAGTTGGCTTTTTTTTTTTTTGGAAGAAATGCTAAAACTTCCATGGAAATGTGAACTACCCAGATGGCCAAGACAGTCACGCAGAAGAACAAACTAGATGGTTTACAATCTGGTATTAATTTACTGCTGATACCCAGTTAAATAGCCCAGAGAAAGAAAATGAAATCCAGAAATAGATTCCACAGGGATGGTCACCTGATTTAAAACAAAATGACAAAATGATACTTACTGGAGCGGACGAAGGATGGTCTTTTCAATAAAAGATGCTGGATCAGTTATGTATCCATGTGAAAAAAAAAAAATGAGCTGCATTCTACTTCACAACACATCCAAAAACTAACTCCAGGTACACTGGAGATTGACCTGAGTAAGATGGAACCACACAAATCTTTCTAGAATACACAGCAGAATATCCTGACTCTGGAATTAGCAAAGACTTCTTAAATGAGGCAGAAAAACCCAATGACAAAGGGAAAGACTGATAACAGGCTGCTTTATAATTAAGAACTTCATTCACCAAAAGTCACTGGACTTTATCAAAATTTAAAACTGCGGCTCTTGGAAAGACTCAGCTTTAAAAATAAAGCAGAACCTGGAGACAATATTCAGAATACATATATCTGTATCCTGATAAAGGGCTTGTATCTAATACATATAAAGAATTTCTACAACTTAATAATAAGACAAGTAACCCAATCTTCGAAAGCAGGCAGAAGACTGAATCAGACATTTCACAAAAGAAAACATCTGAATGGTCAATAAGCACCAGAAAAGGTGCTCAACATCAACAGTGATTGCACAACAAAACCGGAACAAGACGGACTGCGGACCTGACAGAACGGCTACAATTCAGTATAAAGGCAAGCGTACCCCGCAAGTGTTGCTGGAAGAGTGTGAAATAATTCGAACATTCTGGAAACATGTTGGCAGTTGAACGTCCATGTACCCAGCAACCCTACTCTCAGGAGAAGCTGTCGGGAAGCGTGGCTTGTTGGTAACAGGTTTGTGATCACCCTCTGACCCCCGCAGTTAAACCTGGCCCCAAAGCGAGAGTGGCCTGCTGGTGGTAGGTGACTGCCAGAAGCCAGGGGGCAGCAATTATCCTAACGACCAACCAGGCCAGGGTACCAGCCAAGGAAGGCCAACTGGCCGACAGACAATGGGAGACGGCCTCCAAGAAACGGAGCAGATGGCCCTCCGCACCTGTATCACTGCCCCGCCCAACACACACACACACACACAGGCACGCGTCCACACAAACGCCAAGGGAAACAGGAGTGAACGAGCAGGAGGCTGAGGGGA
This sequence comes from Ovis aries, assembly GCF_016772045.2. NCBI lineage: Eukaryota > Metazoa > Chordata > Mammalia > Artiodactyla > Bovidae > Ovis > Ovis aries. The sequence goes on from NC_056055.1 coordinate 1,821,999, forward strand.
GTCACTCCACTGAGGTCATAATCCTTTACCCAGGCCTGGGCTGGGCTGGTCTCAGACACGGGACCCACTGCTGGGAACACGGCCGGAGGCCCCGCAGGCAGGACCCCGCAGCACCAGGCAGGTTGTAACAAGACACCCCCAACCCCATTGGCCTCCAGGGACCTCCTGCTGCTGCTCACACACCGGGCAGAGGGCCACACTCTGGCAGCTCAAGGTTCACTGAACCCAAAGTGTCCCATGTCCCCGTCAAACTGGGGCACGGGGGGCCAGGCAATAACTGGACAAAGCCAGGCCACAGCAGATGCGCCAGGCCTGCAGACCCACCCAGAGAGGCCGTTTCCATGGGGTGGACACACAGCAGGGGTTAAAAGGCCCACCGCCCCGTGGCCTTTGGGGTCAGCGTGGTGAAGGGGTCAGGTGGAAGCCTCAGAAAGTGTCCCTCTCCCTGTCAAAGGCAGTGGAGACATGGGCCTACTTTAACAGTTAAAGGCATGTAGGGCCGGGGTCTTGGGGACAATAGCCACAGGGCAGCTGCACTCGGGGGGCTAGGAAGAGGACAGGCACACCCTGCCCCTCCTCGCCCTGCGCACTTGAGGCTGGAGGCAACGGTCTGGCCAGGAGCCCAGAGGAGAAGACTGGGAGCTGAGACACAGAGCCCAGCCAGACCAGACACGGCCCAGGAGGGTGCAAGAGTGTGAGCAAATGGCTGCGTGACACGAGGTCCAGAGCTTTGCGAATCCAGGCGAGGTGCTGAAGGAAGGAGACGCCCTCCCTGCGGGGGAGTCAAAGGAAGCTGCTGGGAACCGGAGCAACCCACCCGTGTCCCCAGGAAGGTGTGGGCACGTGGGTGTGGACACAGAGGCGCTCTGAGCAGGATCGCAGGCCCGGGGACCTCGGGGCGTGGAGCGTGGCCAACGTCCCCATGTGGGATACAACAAGGTGAGCTAACGCCAAGAGAAATGAGGGCTGGCGCCTCCAAGGGCCAGACCAGGAAGGGCCCGGGGACCAGTGAGGCGTGCGGAGGGCCTGCTTCAGACCAGGGATGGAGGCCGGCGGTTCTGAAACCAGACTGCATCTGGCGGGAAGAGTTCCATCAGCACGAGGCAAGTCCGAGGCCCCTTACTGAACGACAAACACCAGACCCATCCTGAGGAAGACCAGAGAGCCACCGGGAGGCGCCTGCAGACATCACCCGCCCGGGAGACGTGCCGGCCTGCAGAGTACTGTCAGGGAGCGCTCTCAGTCCAAGGAATACGGTCGGCGTTATCGAAACTCTCCAAGTCATCAGAAGCAGATGAAATGGAAGGTAAGCAGCGCTAAATGAGAGACGCTGGAGGTACACCCATCGAGACGCGCAAGCTGGCTCTGAAACTCTGAAGGTTTCCAAATCTGCATGGATCTCGACTGAGCATTCCACACACATCCACCAGCTATCAAAGAGCCCGAGGTGCTTTTGAGAAGGAAACCCGATCTTTAGAAGGAAGATGCTGTAATGACCACCGAGGCGTTCTTCTTTTATCTCTGTTTTCAAAGCTACCCTGAAGTCAGGCCCCGCAGGGGAACTGCCAGTTACTGCTCCACTCCAGTGACGGGGAGCCCCCCACCCCACGCCCCATGGACACGGCCACCTCCTACGAGCCCGGTCTTCACTGCAGGTTCAGACCCACAGACGACCCGGTGCAGGCAACTCCCCACCACACCCCGCATTCTCAGATGAGGAGACCGAGGCCCAGGAACCCAACTGCCCACCCCTGGCTCACGGAGCTCATTCACGCCAGTTCAGAGCCAGCCGAAGCCTCCTGGCTTGGGAACAGCCCGGCGCTCTGAAAGGGAAAGCGTGCGCTGAGAGCTGTGTCTCGGAGGCCCACCTGATGCCAGCCTGCCTTTCACACGTAACGCTCGAGCTGAAGGCACTTAGTGAGAAAAAAAGGCAATCGGGCAAATGGGTGGAAGAGCGCCCTCGAGGGTGCCAAGTGCACCCACGCCGGGCACGGACCGCGGTGGGGAGCAGCAGTCCAGGTTTCACAGACTCGGAGGAGGTTAGCGCCTTTCTAAGCCTGAGCAAAGCCCGGCCGGGGCCGGGGATACAGTCTGATCCACAGCTGCAGGCGAGGAGGCTTCCATGGGGCACGGTGACTCGGAATCTGAGGCTATTTTCAGAGACTTCCGCCGGCTGACACGGGCTGAGCACGATGGACAAGGTGGGATCTGGCTGAGCTGGTGTAACCTGGCTGGCCCGCCAGTGCCCAGGGAGGTGCCCGCCACACCTCCCCACCAGACCTGGCCTTCAGGTGCCGCAGGAACCTGCGGTAAGGGACAAAGGGCAGCCAAGCGTCTCTCCAGCGGTGGGAACCCTGCTCCCCGAGATGCCTGAGGGCGGGCGGGCGGTGCCTCCCTGAGATGCCTGAGGGCGGGCGGGCGGTGCCTCCCTGAGATGCCTGAGGGTGGGCGGGCGGTGCCTTGGCAGGAGCAGGGTCGGGGAACAGGCCGCGAGCGCCGGGAAGCACAGGCAGGAAGCGTGCCAGCCCTGGGCTCCGGCCACACAGAGGAGACAGGAGGTGAGCCAGGTCCTCCAGCGCCTGGTGGGTGTGACTGCAGACTCGAGACCGACCAGGTGGGACCTGCCCTGAGTCCCCACGGTGGAGTCACTGCCCCTCACTCGGCTCCTGAGACAGTTCATAGGACAGGGCCCTGCCTTCTGGGAAACCCTTGAGGAACGACCCCATAGCAGCACCCCGAGAACGTACTGTAGGTTTTCCCCTGGGAAGCCAGCCACTTCCGGGGCAGCAGCGGCAGGAGGAAAGGGGCCCGTGAGAGCTGACGCAATCCCTGCCTAGCACATCGCACCCTGTCTCACCATCAGACCCACACACGGCGGGCCGGACCCCCTCTCAGAGTCTGCATCGCGTGCAGACTCCAGACGGTACAACGGGAAGGGAGCACAGTCCCCACCCTTCCAGGGACAGCAGAGCCGGTGGGACAGGAAGCGTGGCGTCCCCTTCCCCTTGGAACACTGTGGGGCGGGGGAACGGAGAACGTCTGGGGGCCCCTGTGGGCGGAGCTCCCTCACGCCCACGCTAAACCCACGGGGCACCTGCAAGGCAGCAGAAGGTTCCAGGAGCGGCTCCCCGGGCGGTGAGGCTGCTGTCCCTGACTCGAGGTGGCGTGGGGGCACAGTGGCCAAGAGGACCACCAGCAGCCGGCCCATCGCCACAGGGCGGGCGGCTCCCTACCCCCAGCACATCGTCCCGGTGCCCCTGCCACAGCCACCGACCCAGGCCAGGGGCTGCCTGTCTCGGGGGCCCACCAGAGGATGGGGCTGCTTTTAAAGGAGAAGCAGAGGTGACAGGAAGGGCCTGAGAAGGGCCCGTGCGCCCACAAAGCTGGGATGCCGCCTTCCGTGTGCTCCTGTCTCAGCTCCGGAGGCGCTGGCGGCAGCCTGCTCTGTGACAACCGCCGCTGCCCAGGCACCGCCCAGGCCTTCCTGGTGGAGGGTCTGGGTGCTGCGGGGGGGTGGGCTCTGCAAGGGGTCCCGTGAGTGGTGCGGTGCCAGGTGTCCGGGGAGCTTGACCCCTGAGTGGGCCAGAACCCTCAACCCTCCGGGCCCCCTTGCCTCCAGCTGGCAGCAACCTTTCTGTGGCCTCCTAGCCCAGAGCCCCGGCTGCCCACCCCAGCCGGCCTGCTGGCCCTTCCGCAGTCCTGTATTGCCCCAACACCCAGCCAGGTGGAGCCAAGTGGCCCCAAAAGCACAGGTGCACACTCACGGTCTCACTCACCCCAGAGCTCCAGCCTGGCCCTGCGTCCCAGCTCTGCTGGGGCCACCCCCATCCTTACTCCTGAGACCCCCAGAGACGTTCACAGCCGTAGCTGGACTCCACAGGCTCCAGCGCCGTCCTGACTCCCCGAGTCTGTCCGGCAGCACCCGTGGGTGGCGCTGAGCAACCACAGGGACACACCCAAGCCGCCTGCCTCTCGCTCCGCAGCCCTTACACAGGCGCCCGGCAGAGAGCAGGTCAGGGCCAGCCAGGGCCCCCTCCTGACCATCAACCCTGCAGGTCTGCAGCGCAGGGCTGCCCCGAGGCCCCACCCTCCAGCAGGCCCACTGCAGACCCCAGAGAGCTCTGCCCTTCTCTGACCCGACTTCCTGCAGACACAGCACCTTTCACACCCCACAGCTGTGGCCACATGTCTGGCCCAGCGCCCCAAGACCTGCCGCCCAGGGGCTCCTCCTCGTGTTGGGCCCTGACACCTGACTGCAACGCACACCATCAGAGCCCACAGACGGTTATGGCTGCAGCACTGGCTCCTGGCAGGTACGGGTGCTGCCGGGCAGGGATGGAGCCAGCTGGCTCGGGTCACCGTTGCCCAGGGAACGGCCACTGAAGTGTGTGCCCTCCACAGGCGCGGGGAACCCCGCTGGTGCCCATTACTGCTCTCGGGGTGATGGGGCCAGTGCCAGTTCAGAAGCCTGACTCTGCCCGCGGACACGCAGGCTCATCTCGGAGCCTGACGAGGGGACACAGCGTCCCTCACCAGCCCAGCAAAGCACAGAGCGGAGAGGAGCCATCTCTGGGCCGTTCACTCACGAAACAACCCCTGCCAACTAGAAACGAGCGCACAGCCCTGGAACAACCGACCGTCCTCTTCTCACTGGAAACACTCCTCATTCCTTCCTCTGTTTTACTGAGAATGGCTCGAAGCGCAGGACGTGAGGGGGATTCCGAAACACAGAAGTAAGAGACCAACTTAAACCACGTCTGTGTGATCGTCAGTCTTTTTCAAATGAACAGGGTCACTGTTTGGAAATTCTGGATCTTTCCATGAAACATACACACACACACACACAAGTTACTTGGAAGGTCTGATAACATTTTACATATTTACAGTACTTTCTCCTGGACAAGCTTCAAGTGCTAGATCTTTGCAAAGTCCAAAGGCAGCTGAAGTCAGTCACACGGTGCGATCTCCAAGCTTCTGACGGGGAGGCTGAGAAGCGGGCGGGTGCAGAGGAGTGTCTGTGTGGTGGACCCAGGTAACACTTCCTGCTGACACCTGACCTGACCCTCCTCCCCGGCGAGAGGCAACATGCTGGGGAAGGGTTGGGTGGACGGATCCGAGGATCCGAGTCCGCAGGGGTGGTCGCAGGAGACAGGCCTACCCGCCCCCTCCACTCACCTGCCCGCAGGTGTGTCGTCCAGGCCGCCCCTTCGCCCCGCCCCCTCCGCGGTCTCCAGGCTCCTCCCCCGCACCCCGCTGCTCTCAGGAGCATGCTCCTTCCTTCAGCCTCCCTCTCTGCGCAGGGAGCCACCAGGAGAGCCGAGTAAAAGCACCGCCTGTCTTCCCAAGAGCAGAGGACCACCAGGAAGGCCCTTCCCACGGGGACGAGCCCCGCTCTGTCCCCCGCCCCGGCCCCGCCCCGGCCGCCGGCCTCCACGCTGCAGCTCACCGGCACCCCACGGCCACTCCAGAGACCCTTCTTGTCCCTCCCCCGCAGCGGTTCCTCTGAAACCCTGGACACGCGGCCTCTGGAGTGGAAGCACAGGACCCCACCGGCTCCCAGGGGGCCCTGCCAGTGTGCCCCCCACCCAGGGCTTTGTTCCCCCATCGGCTCCGAGGCGAGTAGAGAAATCTCGAAGGTGAGTTAGACAGCGAGGAGCTGAAGGAGCCGCAGGCGGAGAGGGCCCCACATGACCCGGATTCCTCGCTGGAAAAGCAGGCCGTTCAGGTTCCATAAAACACAGACCACGACCTCACCCCCAAACAGAAAGGGGGCTCAAACACTGAATCTGAACCAGATTTGGGGGCTCTTCAGTAGTTTCAGAAATTTTCATTAAAGTTAGCCAACTCCTCTGAAAACAGACGATGGAGAAACAGCAAACGATGCGGCTGGAAAAGGTCTGCCAGGGCGTCTGGGAAGTCCTTCTGCCTCCCTGACCGGCAGCATCAAGCAGGAGACAGCCATCAGTGACGCAGGGACACTGCTGTGACAACCAAAGTGCTGCCATTGCAAAGCCAGGCCATGGCCAGCTTCTTGGAAGAAGAGATGCTGGCTGGGGATGTCGCGAAGCAACAGGGCCTGCCTCCGCTCCCCTCCCCCACCCTCCCTCGGGCTCCTCAACTGTCACTCCTGGACCCTTAGCCACGTCCGGGTGGCAGACACTTGAGTCCAAACGTGAAGATCCCAGGGGCAATCCTCACCATCTCGGAGAAAAGCTTCTGCTGAACACTGGGTCAGACGCTGTAGGACGGCGGAGACACACCCCACCTCGAAGCCTGACCTCTCAAAACAGATTTGTCTTACTCCAAACACACAACAGCGGGCCTGCACTTGCGGGGAGGGGAGGCCTGCACTTGTGGGGGGGCCCTGCGCTTGCGGAAAGTCTACTGGGAGGGGGTGCTTCTCAAAGGAGGGCCCAAGGCCTTCCATCTTTGGGCCTTCCATCAGCCCTCCTCTCGCAGGAAGCGAGTGGCTGAGAGGGGGCACTCACAGAACGCAGCCTGGATGTCCATCGAGGCCACCGCGTCCCCACACCTGGACGTGGACAGGCAGCAGCCACCCTGCCGTGGCTGCAGTGCGCTCTCCCCCGCCCCCCACCATCTCCCAGATCAGACGCTGTCCTCCACGCCCAGGACTCCCATGCAGGCTCACTCTGCAGCGCTCACTGCCCGCGGGGCTCTTCCCAGGACAGAACTGTCTATTCCATCTCCCCACCAGATGGCGAGGGAGGCTGGAGTCAGGCCCCTGCCACTGTCCTCCCTGGCCTCTGAGCACCCACTTTCTGCCTCCCTTCTCATCCACCCTGAGGCCACTCTCGCCTTCCATCTGGCTTTAAACAAAGGACACCAGCCTCAGAATGTCCCTTCCTTCTGTGTGGACAGAGGGAAGGAGAGTTGACACGACTCAGACACCCAGGTACACCTCCACAACCAACAGCAGGAACCTGGGGCAAAAACGGAGGCCCAGGAGGCAGGCGAAGGCTGAGAGTGCCCTGGGTGCTGACGCCCTAGCCGGGACACCGGGGGTCATTAGGAAGAACCTCTGCGCTCCATCACACGCTCCTCACTAAAGAGATGCTGCCTCCAGGCTTCAGTTATCCGCAACGGCCCATCTCCGGGAACCCTGCTCCCAGGTAACAGCGTGAAGCAAGCTTGGTTTAGCTCACAGGAATTCTCTTGACCACCTGTGAACGGCTCCAGGAGGAAGAAATTCACACATTCCTCCAGGGGCCCAAAGGGAAGGAGGAAGCATCTGACTTTATTCCATCCCCTTTTAGTATCAGAGCAGCAGGAATTCTGACTCTGGAAGACGGCTCCTCGGGGGGGACAAGCCCACCGTCTTCTGTCTGCTGGCTTTCTGTGTAAAGCCACTACTCTCTGCCCCGCCAGCCCATCTCTCCATTATCAGCCTGTCGTGCCGCAAGCAGACCGAGCTCAGACTCGTAACAGTGGGGCACGGAACAAGCCCCCCGCCCTCACCGCCGGCAGGCACCGCAGGCCCAGGGCTGGTCTGCACCTGGCGCCAGCGCCTCAGCTTTCACCCCGCAGAGATGCCCACGGCACCTCCTTTTAAGCGGCACCCGCCTCCCTGTAGCCCGCTGGCCGGATGCAGGACACACTTCCCTGTCCAGTGCTGAACCCAAACCGCTCCTCGTCCAGGCTTCCCAGCGTCCCACCCCTACAATCAGGGCCAAGGCCAGGGTGCTCCTGACACGGGGCATCACGCACACCAGAGGCCCCGGCTGGCACGTCCGACCTCTGCCCCACAGCTGGGTGCGGACGGGAGGAGGCTGGGAGGGCCTGTTCTCCTCAAGCCCTGGACGTGCAGAGCAGGCAGCAGCTGGACAAACAGCCGTGGGATGGACGGACGCGCGCCTCCCTCCCCGCCGCATGCCCCACCACCCTGAGAGCTGGGCCCACCGGGCCCTCCAGAGCCCTTGCCACCAGCCTCCCACCCACACGGCAGCCCGGCCCGCTCCCTGGACTCTGGCACGCTGCCCAGCTCAGGCCCTCGGCAGGCCCTGGAGCAGAGTCTCCCAGATCTGTGCACACGCGTGACACACACACACGTGCACACGCGCACTGTCCCCTCTCCTGCGGGCGCTCAAACTGCCCCTCGCCGTGGGGCAGCCTGCCCCGCGGCCACGCCCAGCCTCGCAGAGCCCAGGCCCCTCTTGCTGCGCCTCCCGACGCTCTCCTCCACAGGGTCTGTGTCTACACGTGCGTGTGAGCCGGTGCCCAATCAAGGTCTAGACCCAGGCCGGCGGGCGGAAACGGCCCAGGACAGAGCTGAGTGGTCATCGTCACGTCACGTCAGAGACGCAAAGCCTGTCTCTAAACGCAGAAAGATGCAAAGCGACGGCCCTTGCAGGGAAGGTGCTTTTGTCACTAACGCGTGGGGGGGGGGGGGGTTGGGGGTCAGACTGCGATTGGAAAGCAGACGCTCCCGGGGACCCGGAACACGGTCAAGAGAAAGCCGCCCCTAAGCCACGGTCACAGCAATCCACTCTGCTGACGCTTCTGCGAGTGTTTCCTAAAGGGTGTTAATTCTGACTCGGGCTTCGAGACACCGGCTGCCACCTGGCTGTCCGCGCTGAATCTGGCCCCAGGGTTTGCCCAGGAAGAAGGTGATGGGGACGAGGGCGAAGCAGGCCCAGGGAAGGCAGGGACAGAAAGGGGACAAGACACAGGGGCAGGGCACCCATATCCCCTGTCCTTCTGTGACCAGCCAGGCAAAAGGCCACTGGACCACACGTGTCTGTTTCTGCCACAAGAGGGACAGAGGAAGCCTGTCTCGTCCCCTCACACTACAGGCCAGGCCAGGAGCTGGGACTCCAGGGGGAAGCATCCAGGCCTGGGGAACCTCTCCACCCTTGGGGAGCCAGCCCTCCGCTTTCCGGTCAGCATGGAAAAGAGACCTGACCTTCAGCTTCTCTCGAGCTCCTGAGACTCCCCGGCTTCGATGAGCATGCTCGGTGTCTCTGAATCCAGTCTCCACGTCGAGGACTGAGCATCCGCCAGGTGTGAGCGCCAGCGCCCACAGCGGTGGGGATGGCTGGGGCGGGGGGGCGCAGCTCGGGGAGAGCTCACGGTCACACCCAGCGTCACCGCACAGATACTTGGAGGTCAAGAATTCAATTTTTCTGTAATTAGGATTCACATGGAGGCAAAATGGGATGGCATCTTATGTGAGCAGCGCACAGCTCATTGCATACCTGAATGCCTTCTCTGTATCTGAGTCTGCTGGGCCCCGAATATTTATCATGTGTAACCTTTCTGCTTTCAAAGGGAAGCTAGGAAAGATAGCTGCTTGCTAAATGCATTATGATATAGGTCAAAATAATACTATAAAAAAGGTATATTTTTAAAAGTTTTACCAGAGTATTTACAATGTAAGTTCCGTTAAAGACGACAGGTTTGAAAATGACCAGCTGCACTCGGGCAGCTTCTGCCAAGATGACAACCCTAGCGGGGAGAGACGGAAGCAACGCCTATTTCTTCATAACAAATTACCAGACTCAAAGTCTGCACCCCCGCCCAGTTCCTGCACTGAAATCCCAGCCCCCAGTGCTACGGCGTCAGGAGGGGGCCCTCTGGGCGGTATCAGGTCATGAGCGGAGCTGCGTGACGGGGTTGGTGCTCCTGAAAGAGACCGTGTGCCCTTTCACCCCAAGGGCACTGTCAGGGGATGACGAAGCTGGTCCTTAACGGTTGGGTTCCACTCGAAGATGATAAATTACCTCCTTCTTAAGCTCGCCTTCTGGGATCAACCTGGCTCCTAGCAACACACGGGGGACTTGATGGAGAGAGGTCTTCTCCCTCCACAGGCAGAGGCGGGCCCTCAGACCCCAAGGAGAACAGGCCCACGCCCTCCACAGGCCTGCACCCTCCACAGGCAGAGGCAGGGGTCCCTGAGACCCCGAGAAGAACAGGTCTTCTCCCTCCACAGGCCTGCACCCTCCACAGGCAGAGGCGGGCCCTCAGACCCCAAGGAGAACAGGCCTGTGCTCACGGCTGGCCAAGGGACTCTCCTAAGCAGGCCGCCGGTCGGAGGGCGCGCTCGCCCCTTCCAACTGGGGCAGCCCGTTTTACCCAGGGGCTCATGATGCACGTGCTGGCCCTTGGGCGAACACAGCTGAACCACGTTGGCTTAAACCCAACTCTCAGGAAAGCATTTCTGGTCACACTGTATTGGTTCGAGAGTTCATGTCTAGGTGCGCTAGGGAAGAGTCCCAGGGAACTTTCTCACCCGGCTCTGGAGTCCACACAGCTGCACAAACCCTCCAGAGTGGAAGGGAGGAGAGCCCCTGCAGAGAATACCTGCGCGACGACGGAGGGGGACGCTGCAGCTAGGTGTTCAGAAACTTCCGGGTCCGCAGCAGAGAAACCAGTTCCCCTGAACCCGACCAGCCCAGGAACCGACGCGGGTGCTCATAGGGTGTCTGGAGGACGGAGCCCCTGCCTGATGCCCGGCCCCCGCTCAGGGAGCAGGATGGCCCTGCCCTCTCAGGTCACAGGGAGAGCTGATCTTCAAAAGGGAAAAACAGACGTCAACACGCTGGAAAGGTGTGTGGTTTCACATCACTCACAGCCCGGAACCACTGCGACGCGTGTGGTCAATGGGGAACCGCCGTCTCCCAGGCGCCCTCAGAAGGCCCCTCCTCTGAGTCCAGGCCCTCGGCTCCGCCCTCCTCCCTGCCCCGGGGTTTCCTCTCTGTCCCTTACATTGTCTGTGTGGCCTCTTAGCGCACTGATGGGCCGCAGGAAGTGAACTCAACAACTGGCCCTGGGTGGAGGAACGGGGAGGAGCGGATGTCCAGGAGGGGCAGGCCTGTGCCCCTGCGGAGTGGTCACTACCAGGAGAGCTGGCACTGGGCCCGCGGCCCATCTCTGACCACCCCCACCAGCCCCTGACCTAGGCACCACCTCTGCGGGGGTACCGGGTAGCTCCTGTCCTCCCTACTCAACCGTGAGCTCCCGGCAGGGCAGGGTCTCCTCCCAACAGGGCAAGGGGCACGTGGCATGCAGGCAGCCAGCACATGGGGCCCTGGGCGGCCCAGTGAGAACGGAAACAGGCTGGGCCTCCACGCCACCCCTGCAGACCCAGGGTGGTAATTGGAGGTGACCCAGCACCCGACACAGCGCAGAGCCCTCAGGCCTCAGCCACATCCACAAAGCTGCCTCCATCGATGAAAAGAGATGACTTTAGGACACAGGGGAATGAGTGGGCACGTCAGTTGTGATGAGAACCGGGCCCTGTCTGGCCGTCGAGGGCAGTGCTGGAAACATACCAGGGACTAGCCCGGCGGCAGCATCGACAGGCAGGCCCACCGCAGTGCCAGGGACCCGCTCCCACCTGGAGGCCAAGGCTCTGCGGCCACTCGGCCCCCCACCCCCAAAGCCGACGGCTCTGCAGCCCCCACACTGGCGACCCCACCGTCCTCTCGTGTGGCCACCTCCGACCTGAGGAGCCTAGGTCACGTGCTGTGTCCCAGCCTGGAAACTGGAAAGGAGGGATGGGAAACTGGAAACTTGGTATATTTCCATGAGGGGAAACAGTACTAATAACCTAGGAATCTCCCCCAAATACATGAAGAAAATTCAAAACGTGAGTGATCTGCCCTGGGCTCGAGGGAAACATCCAGACCGGTGAGGGGAACCAGGGAACCCCGGAAGAGCTCCACCCTCTGCTGGCTGAGCCCACCGCCCGTCAGGCCACCTGACGTAGACGCTGAAAGAGGCAGCCAAGAAGGGAGAGACCCGGGCAGACAGCTCCTGCTTGATTTCAGATGGAAGGCTTTTAAATCTCACACAATTACATCAGACCGACTAATGAAGAGCGATCAACATAAAAGCCCGTCACTCAAAGCCAACCTGCAGAAACGGCTTCATGGTTTAAGACGGAGACTTTCTGAATGGCCACACTTCCTGTTTTTCTAACTGTCACTCAGTAAGGAATGAGGACCGTCCCCAAGCACAGAGGTAAGGACGTCGACTGGAATGGCGAAGTGGCCCCAGGCCGTGGCGGGGAGAGGGCGGGGGCACCTCCTGTAACACGGCGCAGAGGGAGGACCACTCAGGAAACTAAATTCCTATTTTTTAACCAAAGGCAAAATAAAAGAAAAACAATACAAACACAAGTATACAGGTGTACAGAAAACGACACATCTGATGTCAGCATCCGTCAAGGCAACCTTGAGAAAATCGTTTTCTCACTGAGGAGGCAGAGAGACCTACATGGAAAGTGTCTGCACTTCTCTAGGAGCAGAGCTGAAACGTCATGTACGTGGAGCAAACAGCAGGAAAACGATACAAAACAGCATCTCCAGAAACATCGCAGATAAATCAGGAGAGATGTCACCAACTGTTGAAGTAGCCGCGGGAAAGTAAGGAAGGGACAGTGACGAGAAAGGAAGGGGGCAGAGAAAACAGACAACAGGACGGCCGTGGCAGCCCCACGCACGCGCAACTCACACAGACAGTGTGACAGTGAGAGTCAGCCCCAACGCACGCGCAACTCACACACAGACAGCGTGACAGGGAGTCAGCCCCACCGCACGCACAACTCACACACAGCGTGACAGGGAGTCAGCCCCACGCACGCGCAACTCACACACAGACAGCGCGACAGGGAGGCAGCCCCAACGCACGCACAACTCACACACAGCGTGACAGGGAGGCAGCCCCACCGCACGCACAACTCACACACAGACAGCGCGACAGGGAGAGTCAGCCGCGCAGTCGTGTCCGACTCTTTGCGACCCCACAGACTGTAGCCCGCCAGGCTCCTCTCTCCATGGAATTCTCCAGGCGAGAATTCTGGGGTTGGTTGCCATTTCCTTATCCAGGGGATCTTCCCAGCCCAGGGATCAAACCCAGGTCACCCCCACTGCGGGCAGACTCTTTACTGACGGAGTCACCGGGAAAGCCTTGACACACCCTTCCTAAAACATAAACAGTCTAGATACACCAATTAAAAGAGAGCAGCAGGATGGATTAAACACACACACACACACACACACACACACGCCCCAACAAAGAGCCGTGAGCAAAACAGCTCACCTCCGAAGGCCGCAGGGCATCCTGGGTGAGAGGGGGGAGGGGCTCCCCTGCGCCACCTGCCGGGAGAGAGGCCTCCGGGGGCCCACACCCTCTTCTCATCGAATGACACCCACGCCGTCTTTAACAGAACAGCAGCAGTGGAGGCAACCCAGGAGAGGATCAGGGAAGACAGAACGGTCAACACGGACTCACCTCCGGAGAAGTCTGCTCCCCTGACCTGGACGGCACAGGGAGCTCAGGGAAGCTCTGGGACATTCCGTCTTTAGCAGAGCCCCCATCTCCCACCCCCACCTTTCCCAACACACACAGCCCGGTGCGCGGCAGGGTGGAGGGAACAGGCTGGCTCAGGACAGACAGACTGTGCCAGGCAGGCAACTGAAAGAATGCTTGAGGAGGAGGGATCAGCATGAAGATCCGCCAGAGAACTGGCAGAGTGCAGCCACCGGGGCCGGCTCCCGGAGAGCGTGGGGCAGGTGGAACAGAGAGCGCGGGGCCTGGACAGCGCGGGGCCGGCTCCCGCAGAGCGCGGGGCAGGTGGAACAGCCCCTTACCAGGCACCCGAAGCCCACAGTTACACTTCTGCTTCACAGACACAGACAAGCCCAGGAGGGGCCCTAAGTGCTCCAGGTCAGGGGGAGACAGGGGGCCAGGACTGGCTCCCAGATGCTCTGGGCTGGTGGTGAAGCCAAAGGAGAGCCTGAGTCTGTGCTTAAAAAAAAAAAATCTGCTATAGGAGTCAAATTACAGTGGTCAAGGCGAGACCTGAAGGCCCAAGCTGGGGCCTGGGCAGGAGAGGAGATGGGAGGTGGGGGAGGAGTGGGGGCGAGGCCAGGAAGAGTTCAGCACGTGCATCTGACCCTCAGCCCTCACCCTGGAGTCTTCATCAGCAGGCCCAAGCCTCCCTCAGGCTTCCTCTCACTCCCACCCACCCCCTCAGTCCCAGCAAGACCTTGGGCCACCCCCAAACTGCACGCCTGACCATGGGCCGGACAGACGCTGGGCCCTTGGTCTGCCGGGCGGTCGTCCTCAGCTCACTGCAGAGAGAGCAGGCGGACGCGGCAGCAGTATTTCACCGCCGCCGCTCTGTCCGCCCTTCACTGCTCTAATTTCCCGAGGACCCTGCGCTGCCGTGATCTACAGTCTTTCTGACATTTCACCTTCCGCTGCTGAAAAATCCATCTGGTCCTGACGTGGGCTGCTCTCCCCCGCGCGGGGGGAGTGAGATTGATTCCACTGCTGGTAATCCCAGCTGCCACTCAGCCAGCCTTCCCGGGGCTGAGGGAGGCGCAGAGCCCGGCGCCCATTGGATGGGAGCTTCTAAAAGCCCCAGCTCATCGCCCCCGTGTGCATCCTTTTACCTTTGTTCTCCATCTTGAGTTCACCTTTTTTTAAAACAAAAAATAGAGCGCCTGTTAGTCTTCCTGAAATTTCACCAGCACACAGAGAAGATTTTTCTCATTTTCAGGTACTTGCACCTTTCTTTAAAGACTACTTTCACAGGGCTTCACGTCTGGCGAGTCACGGGACCACAGAGTGACACGGATGACTCTGCCAGCAGGAGCAGGGTTTCCCACGGTCCTCGGGGTCAGGGCCCCCTCCTCCACCCCCTCCCGTCCATCTGGATCTCGAAAAATTGCAGATCTGACCCCGAAACCGCCTGCCCGGGGCGGGGTGGGGGGGGCCTCGGGTGCATCACGCCGGCCCTTCAGTGGTTGCTAACCCCCAGCCTCCTCCCGGGAAGTTCTGCTCCCGCCCTGGGCCCAGAGCACATGGTGGTCCCCGCCCCCCCCCCCCGCCCCGCCCTCGCTGTCTACAGATGCATGCACAGCACCGCCCAGCCACGCCCCCGCCACTCTTAAGGCCCCGCCCCTTCCAGCCACTAGCCTCGCCTCCCCAGGGCAGCCCTCAAGGGCAACGCCCACCCCAGCCAGGCCCCTACGGGGCTCTCAAGGTCACGCCCCTTACCAGCCACGCCCTCTTCTAGCCAAGCCTCCCCAGGGCAGCGATCAAGGCCACGCCCTGCCTGGCCATGCTCCCTCCCACATCCCAAACAGCCTCATCAAAATAGAAGGCAGGCCTTTAAGGTCTCCCCTCTAGTCAAAGCACAACAGCAAAGTGTGTGCAGGGAGGCCTGAGGCACAGCCGATGGGTGGGCTGACTTCTGGAACCCAGGGACATGCCGAGTGATGGAGGCTGGTTACCTACCTTTGGGTCTGAGAACCTCACCAGGATAGAAGCCCTCCCCAAACCTCTTTCCAAACCTCTCACATAAATAAATGAGTCACAAATCCACCGCTCTCAAGGACTGAACTATTTCCCCCCGACCCACAAACTCACGTGCTGAAGCCCTCACCCCAGCACCTCAGAATGTGGCTGTACAGGCAGACAAGGCCTCTGAAGAGGCGATTCAGATGAGGTCATTAGGGTGGAGCCCTGATTCGAAAGGACCGGCATCCACATGAGAAAAGGGCTTCGGGACACAGCCAGGCCCAGAGGGACGGCCACATGAGCAGAAGCCTCGGAGAGGGCCCTCGGAGGACCCCTGGACCTCAGGCTGCAATTGCTCGCGCACACCTGTGGGTTCTGTCGTGCACACCGGAGCAGATGGAGACTGTGGGCAGGGCAGAGCACCGTGGAAGGAGCCACCTCGAGAAGGCCCAGCCTCACAAAGCCAGGGCAGCTGGCAGCCCCACCTACATCTCCGGGGAGAGGGGAACAGGGTGATGGGGCGGGGCAGGGAAGAACAAGGGAAAACTTAATTCAAATTGGGCTTTGTCTAAGCACCCCCTCGGGGCCTGAGACCTGGAGAAAGGACATGGACAAGGTGCGCTGATACACGACGGAGCATGAGGCCGTGAGCAGGCGTCCAGCGGCCAACCCAGGGGACCACGTCTTAGTCAGCATCTTCATCAGCAATCTGGAAGGAGCGGTAAACAGCACAGCAATTAAATTTCCAGATGATGCTAAATCTGGAGGTGCTATAGGGAGTCGGTGAGGGCAGAGAAACGAGGCAGATGGGATCCAAAGAGGTTAGTCAGGAGGGTAAGAAGCAATCCAGGATTCCGTCTCCAAGAAGAGAAGCTAATTAAAAACTTCCCCCATGCTCTGGAGCTCCATCTAACTCCCATCAGACGGCTGTACAAGCACAATGCAGGCGGCCCTTGCTGTCCGAACTCACTGTCCCGGCCTTGATACCCAAAATCGGAAACCAGAAGCAGTGAGCCTGGCTGAGATGAAGCCGGCAGTCAGAACCCTCCTCACCTGCGGTCCAAAAGTCAGAGCCCGATGGCTGATGGGAAGCTGCTGTGTAACACAGGATGCTCTGTGACCCCCAGAGGGCTGGGATGGGTGGGGAGGTTCAAGAGGGAGGGGATGTATGTGTACTTACAGCTGACTCAACGATGCTGTACGGCAGAAGTCAACACAATATTGTAAAGCAGTTATCCTCCAGTTAAAAATAAGAGGCCAACAGAGGCTGTGGTAACATGGTACAGGTCACACAACTCGGTGCTGAGAGGAATAACCCCAGCAGGTCTGGAATATTTGGGCAAGCAACAAAATACTGGGCCTATAAAATATGATCGATTTCTAAAGAGAGATCAAGGCCCTGTGTTAAGATCACTGATCTCATCGGCCTCTAAACGCCAAGATTTGAGCATTATCACAAACATCACTCAAAAGTGGGGACCGTTATGTCTCTGTTCTTGGTGACAAAAACCAACAAGAAGAAAACATCTTTATAACAAGGAGTGTTTACAGAATCCTTGCCCCGGAAACAATGTTCTCCGGGGACAGGGGGAGGCCAGATGTGGGTCAGGGGCTCTGGAATCAGCGACGAATCAGCGCAGCAAGGCCCTGCTGGAGGTGCGGTAAAGCAGGGCTAAACCAGGCACCGGGCGCCCCATGCTCCTGGCGGGGCCATCGCCACACCGAGGTGCGGAAGGCATCCCAGCGCCGCGCGCCGGGCGAGTGGGCGCAGGAGGCGTGGTGTGGACACAGAGCGGACCCTCACTCAGCCACAAAAAGGAGGCAACCTTCATCAGCAACAACACGGATGAGCCTGGGGGGCACTACGCTAAGTGGGATGAGGCATCATATGAGGACAAACCCTGTATGAACTCACGTCTATGAGAGATCTAGGAGAGAAAAAAAGAGCCCACAGCTACAGAGAACAGAGCGATGGCCGCCAGGGGTGGCTTGGGGGCTGTGGAGAATTGGGTGAAAGGGGTCAGAAAGCCCAAACGTTCAGTTGCGAGATGAACGGGGATGTAACACACAGGATAGCGACCAGTTACCACTGCGTGCTGTGTGCTCAGCCGCGCCTGTTCTTGGTGATCAAAGTGTCTCTTTTGCGACCCCATGGACTGTAGCCCACCAGGCTCCTCTGTCCATGGGATTCTCCAGGCAAGAATACTGGAGTGGGTAGCCATTCCCAAGACCCAGGGGATCTTCCTGACCCAGGAATTAAACCCGTGTCTCTCGCATCTCCTACACTGGCAGGCAGATTCTTTACCACCGCGGCGCCTGGAAAGCCCACAATTGAGGACACTGTACCGTATATTTGAGTCTGTGGCCACGCCACCCTGAACGCGCCTGATCTCATCTGTACTGCGTATCTGAAGGTCGCTGAGAGAGTTTAACTGCATGTGACTCAAATCGTTATGGTGTACACCGGAAACTAACACGAGGTCACATGTCAATTATATCTCAATAAACTGGAAAAACCTCTAATAAACGAACTGCCCGCGCCTGGCACCTTAGCATTCAGAGGTAGCTGTCATGCTCACCACATTTCCTCACGTGCAGAACGGCATGGTGCGTCGATAAGACCCAGCAGCAGTGTGTGACCTGCCCGGCACCCCACATGAGCCACGGGGCGGGGCTTCGGCCCAAATCTTCCAGGCGAGCACCACACCCCATGTGCCCAGCACCGGCCTCCAGCCAGGCCCTCTAATGGGCCACCCCTCAGCCCTGCACCCCTCGGTCCAGGCTGTGCAGAAGCTCTGCTTCCTCTGCGCAGGCAGGCAAGTGGCGGGTGAGCCGGAGATGGGCGAGTGTGTGTTTCTCTTTGCCAGGGCCACCTTATATTCCTCAATGACGGATAAGCCATTCAGGCAAACAGGCAGCAAAGAAACACGCAGTTTTTTTGGCAAGGAAGAGTTAATCGTATCTACATCCTGAAGGAAACAGCACTGGAACAAAACAGTAACTTTATCTCAAAATAATATTCCACGTGGCTGGTTTCCCATTTCTCACCAGACACGGTGACCGCAGTGAGGGACCTCCACGTGAACCCCAGATGGAAGAGGAGCTGGCGAAACACACACCTAACGTTCACGCAGCACACGCACCCCCCACGCACGGCCCCCACGGAGCCGCAGGCCCTCACCCAGGATCCTGCCCCCGCAACATCATCTTTGGGTGATGCTGGTCAGCACACAGCCCTCCCAGTGAGAAACCCGTCAGATCTGTTAGCCAGAGAGCAAGAGAGCCCAGAAAACCTATAATGTTAAAACGAGGTACAGACCATCTCCATTTCCTGCCCCGCTGTACTCAGTCTGGGCTGCGGAAGACACCTGGAGCCGGCCCTGTGAGGACCCCCACTTTTACAGGGCTGGGGTCAGCACAGAGCTCCCGAGGGCTCCCCAGAGACTGCTCTCCCCAGAGAACTTTCTGACTTCTTTTCAACATGCTCATCCTCGGCACCTGGATCTGGGGAGAAGACTCACCTCTCGCCTCCTAGCTGAGCACCTACTGCCTGAAGGAAAGGCATTCCCTCTTTCCACATCCCACGCTAAAGAAAATCTCAGAGGAATGGTGAGTTTAAACACGGGAGTACCATGCGTGTCTGGAGCCGGAGACCCGTGCTGCGCCAGTGTGTGGGCCCCTAGACGGATCAGGCGGCTCTAAACAGGCACCCTCCTCCCCAGGTGCGACTCTGACCGAAGAGACACTGTCAGCTGTCAAGGGCACCACCCGGAACAGTATCCATTGCCAAATGCCAACCCTGTCCCCACCAGACAGGCAACCTTGACCGTCGCTCAGCCTTCCTAAGCCTTGGTTTCATCAGTAAAATGGCGCATGGCGAGCGGCCGCTCCTTGAAGTGTTGAAACAGCGGCTGATGCCCAGGGCCACCAGCCTTCGTGCCAGCTGCTGCCACTCTTGTGACCGCTGACAGGGCAGGGGTTGTTCTGCTGGAACAGCTGTCACGAGCTTAAACGCGAGTTATCACTCACCAGACCAGGTCTATAAACCAAACGTGGCAAGATCCATTAAAACCAAGAAAGTAACAGTCTCACAAGGCAGCAGAAACAGAAGCCAAAATAAATAAATGGGACCTAATCAAATTTACAAGCTTTTGCACAACAAAGGAGATGATAGAACAAAAACACAACCTACACAATGGGAGGAAAATATTTACAAATGATGCAACTGACAAGAGCCTGATTTCAAAAATATACAAACAGCTCGTACAACTCAACATCAAGAAAATAACCCAATCACAAAATGGGCAGAGGGTCTAAATAGAAATTTCTGCAAAGAAAACACGTACTGTGTGCCGTGCTCAGTCACTCAGTCGTGTCCAGCTCTTCTCGACGCCACGGACTGCAGCCCCCCAGGCTCCTCCGTCCACGGGACTCTCCAGGCAAGAACACTGGAGTGGGCTGCCCTTTCCTCCTCCAGGCGATCTTCCTGACTCAGACCCAGGGATCGAACCCACATCTCTTATGTCTCCTGCATTGGCGGGCAGGTTCTTTACCACCAGCCCCACCTGGGAAGCCCATACAAAGCCTATACAACGAAGACATACAGATGGCCAACAGGCGCGTGAAGAGATGCTCAACATCACTAATTACTGGAGAAATGCAGATTAAAGTTATGTGGTACCACCTCACACCAGTCAGAATGGCCATCATCAAAAAGTTTACATATAATAACTGCCGGAGAGGGTGTGGAAAAAAGGGAGCCCTCCTACTGCTGGCGGGAATGTAAATTGGTGCAGAAGTGTGGAGAACAGTAAGGAGGAGGTTCCCCAAAACACAAAAACTAGAACTGTCATATGGTCCAGGAACCCCACTCCTAAGCAGATATCTGGGGAAAGAAAAACCTCCTTATTCAAAAAGATATATGCCCGTCAATGTTCATCACAGCACTATTCACAATCGCTAAGACACGAAAGAGTCCAGATGTCCGCCAGCAGATAGACGGATGAAGAAGAGGTGGCACGCATAGGTACGGGAAGACTCGGCCACGGGAAAGGGTGAAGTGATGGCATCTGCAGCAGCAGGGGTGGGCCTGGGGACCGCCCGCTCAGCGAGGGGAGCCAGAGACACGTGCCACAGGACGTCACCTGCACGTGGAAGCTGAGACAGGATGCAGATGAGCCCAGTTACAAAACAGAAGCAGACTCACAGACACAGGAAACAATACAGACGGCTGTCGAAGGGGAAAAGGTGGGAAGGGATGAATCGGGGATTTGGGACTAGCAGACACGAGCTACTGTATGCGCAATGCGCAAGGCCCTGCTGTATAGCACAGGGAGCCATGTTTTCAGTATCTGTTGTAACAAACCATAAAGGAAAAGAATACGCGGAGGAATAAACACATACGTGCGTAAATGAATCACTTTGCGGCACACCAGAAACTGACACGTTGTAAAGCAACTATGATCCAATAAACAATTTTAAAAATAAGACCATAAGGCCTGCACAGCCTCTGCTCCTGCTGGGGACCTAGAAACTGGCAGATGTGCTAAGTTATACCACGGTCCCTTTCGGTGCTTACAAGGAGGAGGAAGAACTCCAGCCTCTGAAGCCCACAGGGAACCTCTCAGAGTGATAAAAGGACACACTTCCTGCCCATAGCTGCACCCACTCCACACGGCATGTCACTGAGGGAGAAGTGAAAGGTTTCAGGCCTAAGAAGTGGCCCAGCCAGGGCACTGGGACCCCCTGGGTCACCTTCACCCCTCAGAGGAGCCCGCTTGGGCCTGGGGCACTGCTGCGGCCCTGATCACCCCCACTGGTGTGGACAGGGCAGGATGCTCGACCGCAGGCCGAGGGAAGAGGAGGCCGTCTCTGCAGGGACACCCGCCAACCCGTCGCCTGGAGACGGTGGCCGGACCTGGAGGCCACCTGCAGGGAGGGGGGCCGGGGAGGGAAGGGCGGGTCATCGCCAAGCTCTTCCAGCAACACAAGAAGCCTCAGTCCCCTAAACAGAGCCCCCACCTAAGGCTGCGCCGGGCTGCCCCTGAGCCAGGCAGAGAGCCGTCCTGCAGACCAGCCTGCGTCTGCCTGCCAGACGTGGGGACCTGTCTGAGGGACCCCGTGAGTCCAGGGGTCAGCAGATGCACGTGCTTTGCCTGCCCTTTGGAAGCACGACGCTCACTGGACACGACACGTGACACTCTGGTTACTGAGAAGCAAACGTGGCTGATGCGGTGACCCCCAGCACCCCGTGCCCGGCCCTGAACCCAGGAGCCCCGAGCAAGCTGCACGTGGAAGAGGGTCCCCGGGGATTACTGCCGACACGGGCCCCCTCCGGCGGTTCCCCACTCACACGGGCCAGCTGAAGTCAGAACCAGCTCCTATCGATAGCGTGCGGGCACACGCTGCACTGCCCCCAGCCCTCCCGTGACCCCGACAGGCGCTGGACGGGTGGGAGGGCGGCTTGCTCGGAGAAAGTGTCTGAATGTCTAGGTTACTTCAACCTACAGCAAATTCGCTATCATTTTCCAAGAGAGAACAGAACTCTGCAAGATGCTGCCTGCCTGCAGGTTGTAGCGACATAGGCTGTACACACGGTAAAGGGTCCCAGAGACGGGAGAGTGAACGGTGGGCCGGGCGGAAGCCCGTGGAGGCGCGGCAGCACGCAGCCTGCAGCCTGCATGCGCAATGAGAGGCGTGGTTCCCGGACCCTGATCCCTAACGCAAGCCCACCGCCCTCTGAGGGTGCGGGAGAGTGAGGATGAGGGTGGCTGCGCCCCCCAGTGGAGGCCCTCAGGCTTGTCCCTCCCCTGCCCTGGGGTCAACGCTCAGGGCACAGCTGTGGTTCCAGCCTCCTTTCTTGGGCTCTGGACTATAATAACAGCTTATTACAGTCTCTCTCTACCCGCAGTATCTCAGCTTCTCTCTGAAGCAGCACTTCCCTGAGTACACAGCTTAGCGACCACACGCCCACCCCTCCACAGGCAGTCAGAACGCCGGGGACACTCACTTCACTGTTGCAGGCCGTCCGCAGGCACCCAGACCCCCAGGGACACTCACTCTTGCAACAAGTGGCCCACAGGCACCCAGACCCCCAGGGACACTCACTTCACTGTAGCAAGCGGTCCGCGGGCACCCAGACCCCCGGGGATACTCACTTCACTGTAGCAAGCGGTCCGCGGGCACCCAGACCCCCGGGGATACTCACTATTGTTGTAGCAGGCCGCCCGCGGGCACCCAGACCCCCAGGGACACTCACTCTTGTAACAAGTGGTCCGCGGGCACCCAGACCCCCGGGGATACTCACTATTGTTGTAGCAGGCCGTCCGCAGGCACCCAGAACCCAAGGGACACTCACTCTTGTAACAAGTGGTCCACGGGCACCCAGCCCCCGGGCACACTCCCCCTGGCTGTAGCAGGCCGCCCACAGCCACCCAGACCCCCGGGCACACTCACTTCACTGTAGCAGGCCACCCGCGGGCACCCAGGCCCCAGGGCATACTCACCCTGGCTGTAGCAGGCCGCCCGCGGGCACCCAGGCCCCCGGGCACACTCACCCTGGCTGTAGCAGGCTGCCCGCGGGCACACTCACCCTGGCTGTAGCAGGCCGCCCGCGGGTACCCAGGCCCCTGGGCACACTCACCCTGGCTGTAGCAGGCCGCCCACGGGCACCCAGGCCCCCGGGCACACTCACCCTAGCTGTAGCAGGCCACCCGCGGGCACACTCACCCTGGCTGTAGCAGGCTGCCCACGGGCACACTCACCCTGGCTGTAGCAGGCCGCCCGCGGGCACACTCACCCTGGCTGTAGCAGGCCGCCCGCGGGTACCCAGGCCCCTGGGCACACTCACCCTGGCTGTAGCAGGCCGCCCGCGGGCACCCAGGCCCCCGGGCACACTCACCCTGGCTGTAGCAGGTGGCCAGCACGCCTCTGTCTGCGGGGCTGGCACTAATGTGCCAGATCTCCCCCGCCTGATGCAGGAGCACAGTTTTATTGATGATGTTGTTCTCGTCGTCAAAGTCTATGACGTGGACCTACAGACACAAGGGAAAGAGCCGGTCAGAAGCTCACACACCTCCCACTCACCTTCACAGACCACCGAGACTGGCAGGAGAACCGGGCGCACCCTCGACACCGTTGCCAGCTCCGTTCTGTGCTGAAAGCATTTACTTCTACACAGGCGTCTGACTCTGTGCCTCTCAAAAAACAAGCGTGGAATCCCCGCCAAGGATTAAGCCTGGGAGCGGAGGACCCTGCCCCCGCCACGCCCAGCCCTCCAGATGAGACATGGAAGGCCCTGCCCCCGCCCCGCATCGGGCACAGTCAGGCCACGACCGGCGTCAGGGCCAGAGCCTCCAAGAAGGGGCCGCCCGCCGTGACCGTCCCAGGCCTGCGGCTCGGCTGAGCGGGGCAGGGCGCTGCTGCCTGCCGAGGACCAGGCTTAGCCCCGACCGGGCCCCTCCGCAGCAGACACAACTCATGTTGGAAGCACCGAGGATGGAAGGGGTGAGAGAGCGCTGCACGTCAGGTCAGCACCGCTTAAAACGCTTCCTAAGGGCAAGGCCGACAGCCGTCGACGCCTCTGATCATGCGGCAGTGCCGACAGCGTCGTGTCTCAGCCACTAAATGAAAAGTTGAACATGCTGGTGCCACGCTCTTCCGGGTAATTTCTAGAGGAATGAAAATGATGTTCACGTTCACTCTCTTAACAATACTGGGGAAAATAAAATTCGCAGTTTTTTAACTCAACTTATACTGATAATCATGGATCTACACAAAGACCTATATCCAACCAGGAGTGCTCGCTGTGGCAGTGACTGTCACAGGGAAACACAGAAGCCACATGTGCCTGGCAACGGGGAACTGTTCAGGTGAACCGACTGTAACACAGCACTGTGAAGCCAGCTTCTCTTCTCTGGACACCATTCAGTGCCGGGAGGAGGGTCCATAACACGCATAAGGGTGGAAGGGAAAGTCCCTCAGTCGTGTCCGACTCTTCGCAGCCCCACCGACTATACAGTCCATGGGATTCTCCAGGCGAGAGTACTGGAGAGGAGCCTTTCCCTCCTCCAGGGGGTCTTCCAACCCAGGGATCGAACCCAGGTCTCCCTCATTGCAGGTGGATTCTTTACCAGCTGAGCCACCAGGGAAGCCCAGGAATCGTGGAGAGGGCAGCCTATCCCTTCTCCAGCAGATCTTCCTGACCCAGGAATCAAACAAGGGTCTCCTGCACTGCAGGCGGATTCTTTATCAGCTGAGCCAGCAGGGAAGCCCAGGAACACTGGAGAGGGCAGCCTATCCCTTCTCCAGGGGACAGAAGGAAAAAAGAACCAGTAAAAGAGCCACGCAAACGCTCCAGGTGCTTTTTGCTAAAAAGTAAGCACATCCCAGAGAGAGAATCAGAAAGTGACTGGTTTCCTTTGGGTGATGAAATTATAGAGGCTTTTCCTTTACTTCTTTGTGGTTTGGCTTTATTTTTAAATTTTTTTCAAGCACTGTTTTACAGTCAGAACAAACACTAAAATGCTATTTTAAAACACGTTTCCATGACACCCGAAGCACCTCCCCCTGCTGGCCCAGGGCCTCTGGCTGTGTCCTTGGCTGCTTCCCTCCTATCACGTTCTCACATGGAATCGTTCCCCTGTGCCTCGAGGGCCGGCCTGGGCAGAACTCAAAGCCCACCACTGCCCCCTACAGCCTGTGCGACCCGAGCTGCAGTGTGCCGGAGTGCGATGACCGCGCAGGGACAAAGGTCCCGGGGTTGCTGGGACCACGCAGCCCGGCAGAGGCAGAGGCTGGGGGCAGCGAGGAGGTTAAACGCCAGCAACACAGCTGTTGATCTCTGAACCCATTTGCAGTCAGTTTCTCCAGCACTCACAGCCCAGTGTGGTGTTCACAGCGGGTCTGGGGATACTCCGGGTGTAGAGCTTCTACATAAAGTCCCTAACAGTCACAGTCACATGGGGACCCAGACTTAACGGCAACACACAAAACCAGCAACAATTTCTGTGTTGTAAGAGTGAGCAAGAAGCTTCTTTCTAAGTATCTGACACGTTTCCTCCTTATCAGAAAATCCGTGAGCGCTGAGAAAAGGATGCGCTGAGCTGTACTCCTCAGCCGGGAGCACCATCAGGACCCCCGCGTCGGGAGCACGGGAGCACGGGAGCGCTGGTTTCCGGGTCCTGCTTTGGGGCCGTGGACCCGGGGGCGCGCACACCCTCCCCTGCACACGGGCGGCTCCTGGCTGGGGAGCCGTCCTTCCAGCCTGACCCCTTCCCGCACTTCCCGCACCCGCAGAGACCCCGCACCCGCCTGGGGCAGGCTCCTCTTTCGCAGGGCGTCCAGCCAGGCTCTGGCCCGTGGTCCGCGCGGGTCTTCCTCCGCTCGCCCGCGAGGCGCTCGGCGGGGAAACGTCAGCCTCCGCCCTCCACGGCAGGGGTGGGGAGGAGTCCACCCCCGCCAGGCCCACCTCTCCCAACCTGACACTCTAGTAATGTGCCCTTTAAGCTTCAGAGTCCAGGCTCTTTCCACACGTCCTCGCCCACAGCAGGCTCACGGCCTGGGCCCCGGGACACGTCCTCCGTCAGGCACGCTCAGGCAGGGCAGGGGGCGTCAGCACCGCAGACAAGCAGGGGTCGAGGCAATGGCGACGGATACGCCGCAGGCGCGTGAGCTGTTTGTGCCGCGCTGGCTCCTCTAATCCTGAAAAGAGCTCGGTGGTGACAGGACGATCTATCATTACTAGCCACGGTTACAGGGGAAGAAACCGGGGCTGACAAAGTTGGAGCAGTGAGGCTCGTCCCATAGCATGCGCCGTGGACCCCCACGCCACAACGCTGGGCTCCACACCACAGCAGGTCAGCGGAGGACCAGGCAGCTCCGCATCCCAGCAGAGAGGCTGTGATCCAGCTGCCTACGCCCAGGGCACCGCCACGTGCACCGCTCACGTCACGTGCGCCCGCACTGACACGTGCAGTTGCAGGCCAGTTACAAAAACAAGTTACCTCATGGAGAAAACACTACGGTTACGGTGAGGGCAAAAATGACGGGTATGAGGAAGACAGAGTAATTCCCGTTGGCTCCGAGGGGGGAACACGTGCTCGGCTGGGGTGCAAGTATTACTTGAGGTCTTCACGCCCCTGCTGAGCTTTTAAAATGCTTTTAATTGCTTGGAATGAAGCGCAAGGGCTTCCCTGGCAGCTCAGCTGGTGAAGAATCCGACTGCAACGCAGGAGACCTGGGTTCGATCCTTGGGTTGGGAAGATCTGCTGGAGAAGGGAACGGCTACGCACTCCAGTATTCTGGCCTGGAGAATTCCATGGACTGTATAGTCCATGGGGTCGCAAAGAGTCGGACATGACTGAGTGACTTTGACTTTCAATGAAGCTCAAACTCATATTTTGACTTACCATTATTAAAATTTTACCGTTGGACTTAGCTGTGCAGAGCTAAGGGCATAGATAACACTCTGTAAGGGTTTAGGAGCCTGGGTTTTCAAACTTACTAGGAAGCCTGCGAAGGTGCTGTTAATCAAGGCCGCTTGAGTTCTTACAGATTCGGGGCTCAGAGAAAGCGGCCCCTGTCCTGAAAGTGAGCACGTGACCCCAGGCCGATGCACCCTGTCCATTTCATCTCTCATGGAACTCGGTAAACTCGAAAATTCAGAGGCAAAAAAAAAATGTGGCAAAACTGGAAACTAAACAGCGAAAGCTCCCCCCTAGGAAATGTAAAGCATCGGCATCTTCCCGTGGAAGTCCTCCCGGCACCGACCGCGGCCCTCCACGGGGCCGCAGGGCAAGAAGCTTCGGCTCAGCCGCCCCCAGCAGGCGCCACGGCCTCCCCGCCGGCACGCCCTGCCTCTCGTCCGGATCCAAAGCCAGCTGTGCAGGCTGCAGCTCGGGAAGGCAACTCCTCAGGCAGGCAGGCTCGTGCCACGGTGATTCCAGGCGCTGCGCCCACGGCTCCTCGTGGCTCCCAGCTGAAGGTCTGGAGCCGCCCAGCCCCAGCAGGGCCCCTGGGGCTCTTCTGCAGCGGCGCCTGCTCACTTCATGTCTCTGTCACTTGCTGGGGAGTCTCACAACATCTCAACCCTTCCACCAGCCAGGAGATTACCCTTACGAGGCTCCATCCTCACAGCCCCAGTGCCTTCCAGAGGGGCCCCTCCTGCCGCTGTCACCTCGGGGTTGGCTCCCATGTGCGGGTTTGGGGGGAGGACACAGCATTCAGCCCACAGCAAGGGGACATGTGGTCAGGGGCCAGGGAAAAGCTGGGGCGCGAGCAGGTCAGTGGGACAATCGGCCAGCTCACTCCTCGTGACCACACGTATACCTATAAGCTAGAAACACACGCAGCAGAACTGCTTCAAAAAGGACACACAGGACGAAATCAATACGGTGAGACCAGCGCTCTCAGACCACAGAGAGGGGAGCGATTCCTGAGAGTGAGATGGGAGGACAGGGTGGGGTGGGGGCAAGTGCACGTGGGGTGGGTTTGAGGCGCAGACCTGAAAGGGCCTCATGGAGACCCCACAGCAGTCAGCCTGGCCGCTCCTCAATGGGACAAGCAATGTGCAGGCGGCCTCTGCAGGGAAAGCCCAGTGCAGAAGCAAATAAACCCCCAAAAGCCCAGCTCCCAACCAGAGGAGCACCTCCCCCTGGGAGAAGGGGAGCCCACGACAGAGGAGGCTCCAGGACGGCCTGACCAGCTCTGACCACAGGCAGGGCCCCGGGCAACAGAAAAAGCACAGAGAATAAATCAGCTCATCAGACACAGAGAGGCCAGCATCTGTGACAGCGCCTGAAATTTTCAGGAAAAAGAGCTGAGCTGAATTAAGAGCATGGACTCCGGCCCCGGGCACTTCCCTGGGAATCGCCGGCTGCTGGGAGGCGCTGATGGCCTGAGGCGAAGCCTGGGGCCAGAGACCCTCCAGCAGCCCCCTTTCCCAGCAAGGGCCCAGCCTGGGCAGGGGCGGGGGGCTTCCAGGCAGGCTGGGGGGTCACGCGACGCCACTGTCACAGCTGCAGGGCAGGGGGGCTTGGCCCTGGGGCCGCCTGGAAGGCAAACCTCAGCAGCCCGAGTGTCACAGTGCGGGCACGCGCGGGGCGGGGGAGACGGGGTGCTTAGTGGCCACCTCGCCACAGTCCAGCCGGGCCCCTGGGAGGAACCACGCAGCTACTCAGGGCCAAGTCTTCTGTTTGGAGATAGGGCCAGGGCACCTGCCCACCCCACACACCCCCGGGACCTGTCCAGTCCCCGTTCCCCCAGCGTCTGCCTTTGCCTCTCATCAACTTGAGGCTGCAGGCGGCTGTGAGCGCTCCCAGGAGGCGGATGCACGCAGCACTCACACAGGGACACTCACGACTCGCTGGGTGGAGAGGACACAGAGGGAGGCCCGGACGCCCTCGCTGCAGGAAGCAGGCAGCACGGGGAAGGGGACAGGGCACTCGGGGAGGGGGCTCGCCACCTTAAAACACATGTGGCTCAGCCCTTGGTTGGCAAACTCACACGCGGCCAGAAAAGAAAAACAAAGACTGATATTCTCCCGGAAAGGTCAATGGTACAGGCCCGGAACTGAGTGGAACTAAAAAGCAAGCAGCTGGGGAGAAGGCATTTGGTCGTGCACTGGCTCTGTGCCCGAGCCTCAGTGCTCCCACCACACGCTGCACTGTTCCTTCCAGAGGAGGCACGTGCCTCCCCACTGGCACTGGGTGCCTTCCTCCCCCCAGCCCCCCAGCAGCACCCCAGGCTCTTGCCTCTGGGACGGCCACGGCTAACTCGTTTTCTAAGTGAATCAGTCCCATCGGACATCTTCCAGGAGAAAAGCAACACAAACACACTCAGAAACCCAGAAATTATAAGGAAGCAGCTTACATCACACTCACATTCCCCGAAGACAACCACGGCACCGGGTTTGGGCCCTTCTGACCCATTTCTAGTCTTTATTCTGTGCAGAGATGCAATTTTGTACTTTATATACCTTTTTTATATAAAGGTACAGTTGACAGGACATTAGCTTCAGGCATACAATGGAGTGGTTTGATTTTGTATAGACTGCAATTTTTTTTATTTACATACTAGTGATCACACACTACATACGATCTTAACATCTAAGAATCACTTAAGAATTTTTCAGCTGTGACGCTTCTGAGGAGCCTCAGCTTTCGTGAGCCTCAGCTTTCATGCAGGCAGTGAGTGAACACCATTCTGAAAGGAAGGAGATTCAGCCAGGGTAACCACGTGGCTCTCCCATCACAACTGGAAGGTCCTACTCTGCAATCTAACCTTTGCACAGTGTGACTGCCTCCCGTTTTCTCCCCACCCTCTGTACCGTCCCAATAATGCTCCTTGTAGGTAAAGCTTTCTCGATGTTTTCGGTGTATGGAATACAGGTTAAATACTGTGAACATTTACGTGTGAAGCTCTAGACGGGTATCGCCAAAAGACCTCTCAGTGACCATGCCAACACGAAGTCGTGCGTCCGCACAGGAGTGGGTTCACCACGCCCATCGGCACCAGACAGTCCCGCAAGGCGACTGACACCAGCCCCCGGGGGCGGGGCTACAGAGGCGGGCTGCGCCACGTGGCACGGCCTCGCCTGCGTTCCCCCAAGGTTGAGGGGGGTAAGTCTCCGCAACATCCCCGCACCTGCGTCCATGGCTCCGCCGCCACTTGAGGACGAGGAAGATGAAGTCCGGCGAGGTTGGTCCATTCGTTCAAGGCCAGACAGCTGAAGTCTGGCCGAGGCCAAGCTGAAAACCTGACCTCGTGAGAACCCAATATTCTTTCTATCCTAGAGACACGGGCTACAGCCTGTCTCTCTCCCTCGATCGAGCATCAGTGACGGCCTAGACTCCACGTTGAGACGGGATTATGGCCTCGTCCAGCCTCAGCTAGAAAGTGCCGTGAGCCATCAAACCAGCCCTCCACAGGCCGGGGTCGAGGGGTGACACCAACCAGGTACCCTGGTGCCCTCGACCACGTGCGCGGGGACCCCAATACACACAAAGCGCCACACTAGGGCTGCGACGCTGCAGAGAACGCTTAGATTCCCTCGTCCAGTCGCTTCGTACAGGTGGCTATGTAAGTCCCAGTGAAAGCTCTGTTGTTCGCGTGGCATTAATTCTCATGTGCGGCTTGAAAAATCAAGAACGCAATGGCTATAAAACTAAGAACAGGCTTGGTAATTAACATGCATCCATTTGTCAGAAACACTTACCTGATTATCATACTTGAGAGACTGCGTCCCAACCAAAAACCGGATGGCGTCTGTCTCCGCGGTCTGAGGCGTGAGGGCCCGTGCCTGCAGGGGGAAGGAGAGGGCACACGTGGTTGGAGGCGGATGGACAGACCACGCAGGCCGCGCCGCCTCCACCACTGCTGGGGGAGCCCCGGGGGCAGAGGGTCCGCCAGGCAGCTTAGAACCGTGCAGGAGAAGCCCTAGACTCTTGTACAAGCTGTGACCCAACTGCGCTTCCGAAGGATCTGGAAACAACTGTAACTGGACACAAAAATTAAACAGTAAAGATATAAACCGTTTTTAACAAAATTATTTAAGTCATCGACTGGTTTAACAAACTATTCTTCAATAACAGAGCAGAAGATGGCTCCCACTGAGGGCAAAGCAGGGGGGTTGAGCCAAGTCTCCTGCAGAGCCAACTGGAAAAACTCAATCCAAAACCCTGAGCTTGTTTCAAGGCTTCAGGAAGCTGCCACAGGCTGACCTGCAAGGTCCAGCAGCGGAGGAAGCTGGGGGCGGGGCTGACCGCCTGCCCACGTTCACCTGGGCTTCGCCCCACCCTCCTCAGACTTCCGGAAGCCCTGTGAGGGCAGGAAGGGGCGTGAAGAGTCTACAATCCCAAAGCGCCCGGGGAACACCGCCTCCGAGGTAGGGAAGGTCGGCGCTGAGAGAAGATGCTGAGGAAGACGCTGGCGGCCACGCCCCAAGCAACGCGGGGACCGTGCGGGAACCGCCGGAGGGGGCAGCCAGAACAGGGGTCCCCCACACGCCGGGGCGCCAGCTAGAGCAGGGCGGGGACCTCCTGGCATCTCAGGAGGCGGCCGGAGCTCCGTGGGGGCAGAGCAGGGGGCTGCCCTGGGGGCCCCCAGGGGAAACGAGCGCTGCAATACCCGGAGCCGCGAGCATGCGTCAGCCTGGGCCAGGTCGGGCTGCTTCCGCCTGCAGAGCCCGCAGCGGGAGGACTCAGCACTGGAGCTCCGCAAGGAGGACCGCAGGGAGACAAGGGAAAAGGCTTCAGGAGGTGCAGACGCCAGGCGGACGGGCCACGGCAGGGCCAGAACCCACGATCAGACACAAGGACACTCACAAAACTGGAGAGCAATCACCTCCTCAAACGAGAGGGAGAAGAACAGACCAGAGAGGCTCGGCAAGGCCACCAAGACAGCTGAACCCGAGCCGGCGTGGCGCGGGGGACCGCGAACCAGACCCCGTGCCGCGCAAGGACAGAAACCCCGGAAGAGGACCTCCCGCAGCCTCGGAAGACGCCGCAGGTCTATGAGATGGAACTGTGAGACAGCTGGCCCTGAGCCTCAGTTCATCAGGTTAAAGGCAGCGAGCGTCCCTGTGCGTCGGTTTGGAAGCAGCAGATCCACTGGCGGATTGACGACGATTACTGTTAAGCCCTAAAATATCAGCCTACAAAACGAGGGCGACGGCGCCCGACCACGGCCATCTCGGGCAGTTGCTCTTCACTGTGGTGACAGAAACACAGGAACTTAGGCACCGGCTCAAAAGCACGCAGGACAAGGGAGGGGAAACTCCGGGGAGAGAAACCTGGCGCTGTGAGCACCGCTAGTGAGCAAGGCGTTAACTGGAGAAGCCAAGACACACACAATAAGGCACTGAGCCTAAACTCACTGTCCCCAAGCAAAAGTCCTGAAATGCCAGCTGCACACGGCAGAGCGCCCTCCTTGAATCAGCAGTCAACATAACATTCTGCAGTTAAAAAACGAGAAACCTGAGCAAAGATTTGGCAAAAGATTGTGATTAACTGTTGGGAGTCTGACGGGAGACAGGAGAGCAGGGGAAAAGCCGAAAATCCTCAGACGCCACGGCGTCCAGTCACCAGGCTACGTCCGGGAGGTAAGAGCAGGCAGGTCAAGACCAGAAGAAACACCTTCGGAAATGCTGAGATAGGTTATTCTCACCAGATAAGATGGAAAGGGAAGGTTTAGGGTCTGCTGATTTTAACCAGACTTTCAGTAACTAACTTAAATGCCTCGAAAGCACTGCTTGTTTTTTTAAACACACAAAAAAGGACGAAAACCATGAACACAAGTCAAAGGGCTGCAGAAAGGCGAACGTGCTCGGCACCTTCTCATTTCAGCGGCCGCTCTACACTGCTCTTCTGCCTCTTATTGGCACAGCGGTGCCTCCTTTTACCCTCCAGACCTCGTGACCTTCAGGCAGCGGTCAACGTCTTGCTGCATCATTCTGCCGAGGACACCAGTTGTCTCTCTGTCCACACTGCTTGCTGAACAGGGTAGGCAGGCGCGAGCGGGGACGCTGGGAGAACCCTCGAGGGGCCGAGGGAGCTCAGACACGGGCGCCGCAGCCGCAGCAGCGGACACGCTGCGTTCCCTCCTCTCGGGGCTGACCCGGCAGACACAGATGGAACGCAGCTTCAGGGGCTTTCAGTGGAGCTTATATACGCTTACAGACAGCTGATATGTGCTTCCCCGTGGCCGAAGGGGTACACGGCGACGCACACGCGCAGCGCTGTGAGTGAT
The DNA here is from genome assembly GCF_016772045.2 of Ovis aries. Classification (NCBI taxonomy): domain Eukaryota; kingdom Metazoa; phylum Chordata; class Mammalia; order Artiodactyla; family Bovidae; genus Ovis; species Ovis aries. The sequence continues at coordinate 1,855,011 of NC_056055.1, forward strand.
CCCAGCTGTCACAGAACCGCACTGACAGACCGCCGGGCGAGAGCAAGAGGCTGTGGGCCAAGAGGGTCTGGCCACCGCCCCCTTGGCCAGTGTGCTCCCTCCCCACAGTCTACCCACTCAGGGTCTCTGGCCTCAAAATCTGCACACAGTCCATCTTCGTGATACCTCCTTGGTGAGTAACGCTGACCCTTGAACGGACATTCTGCAACAGCAGCAGATGCTGCAGCAGACAGTTCCGTCCCCGGGACGCAGCAAACTCAGTGTCGGCTGCCACCTGACCTCGTGCTGCAGCCCTCGCCCTCACGGGGCTGGAAGGGCCTCCCAGCACACGTGGAGGGACGCCATCCCCATGGCCAAGTGCATCACAAGTCCTTGGGAGACGGCAGGAAAGCCTCCACGGGTTTTATTGCTGCCACCACTGCTGCCGAGTCGCTTCAGTTGTGTCCAACTCTGTGCGACCCCATAGACGGCAGCCCACCAGGCTCCCCCGTCCCTGGGGTTCTCCAGGTAAGAACACTGGAGTGGGTTGCCATTTCCTTCTCCAATGCATGAAAGTGAAAAGTGAAAGTGAAGTCGCTCAGTCATGTCCGACTCTTCACAACCCCATGGACTGTAGCCCACCAGGCTCCTCCATCCATGGGATTTTCCAGACAAGAGTACTGGAGTGGGGTGCCACTGCCTCCTCCGACAGGTTTTATTAAAGACCTTCAAACACCCCACAGGCGCTAGGCCCTCCCCCTCAAAGAGGGAATCTTGTGGCATTCACAGCCCACACACAATTCCAAAGGCTTTCAAACTGTCCTAAATCTGTGAGAAAATTCAGAGGTTAGTAGCACATCACAGACACAGCCTGAACAGCACACTGTCCTAAACCTGCATCACAGACACGGCCTGTACAGTGTGCCTCCACGTAGGGAGGGATCCAGTTTCCAAAGGTAAGGACACAGCCTTTACCGTAGACCTCTGCACAGGGAGCCATCCAATTTAAGGACCAGCCCGTGAAAGGCATCAGAAGGAAGGTCCACGGGCACCATGTCGTCTTCTACCGGACCTGCTTACACCGTTTGCTGTGGCCCTTCCAAACCGAGCGTCTGCCGCTCTGGCCTCAGCTGTCTCCGTCGCTCTAGGAGCGGAGCAGCGGCCCCCGTTCCTGTTTGATCTCTGTCAGCTCCCGCTGCCAGCACATCGGCCCAGACGTGCCTCCCCTTTGCCTGCTGCCATCCCTAGACGCTCCCAAGCCTGCCACCCGTGCAGGGAGCAGTTAGGAGCCGAAGAGGCGGACGGGGCGCTGCTCAGAGCGGCGGCCCGCGTGCTGCTGCGAGACGCCCGCGCTCTCCCAGAGGCTCCTGCGCCTGCCGGGCCAGAGCAGAAGCCGAGGGCGCTGCTCTCCCCATCACCACCCAGGCCCTCCTCGCACTGTCTGCGCTTCACCTGCCCTCCTGAGCGCCCCCTCTGGCTGTCCACAGGCCCAAGGGGCCCTCGGGGCTTCGCAGGCGTGGGTTCAGCAGGCCTGATCCAGCTCTAAACTCTCCGCTGTGGCTGCATTTTCTCTTTTTCTCTGCTGGGGCGGGTCCTGCGTCTGGCTGTTCATCCTGCTGACTACGTCAGCTGTCCCACTGCTCCTCGCTGTGCACACTGTTGGCAGAACCCAGGGCGGGCACAGCGCCAGCGGGGAGCCTACAGGAAAACTCGAGGAGCTCTAAGAACTGCCGACATGCTGATTCTCTCCTGACTGGCGCAGCAGCCGCAGCAGCAGAAAACACCATATTCCCTTGGGGCTGACCCAGCGGACGCAGTCATCAGGCAGCCTCAAGGGCTTAAGTGTGCTTACAGAACAGACATGGCGGTGGCCAGGTGGGGACATTGACAGGCACAGAGCTGTAAGTTATCTCTACTGTTACGGAACCACGTACTACCAAATGTGGGGCGAGAGAGCCTGAGCACCACCATCTTGGCTAACTTGCTCTTTCCCCACATGCAGTAATTATTCTTCAGATTCAAGAAAGCCGGGGCCCAAAGACCTGTGTAAAGAAGTTCAACAATCAGCTCCTTCTTTTAAGATAAGAAAAGATATTCAGATAAAATACTTGAGACCCAAGGCAAGAATTCACTCCACTAATTTGTCCAAAATCCCAGGAAACAACATTTTAGTTACCTCAAACATCCAATACCAAAGATCAAAACCTCTAGGTTACTTGGGGGATTAAAGAGATTGAAAAGTCATTAAGAAGCATGGGATGCACGCTACGGGGCGCAAGGTCAGGGAAGCGCCTCTCAGCCACAGACGCCCTCTGGAAGCACCCACATGTGCACCTCCGGAAAGCCCATCTCAGCCAGAATCCCTATCACTCACTAGTTAAGAGGACTCCAACCACAGGAAAAATAACATCTAACAATACGACTCCCACGCTAGTAAAGTAATGCTCAAAATTCTCCAAGCCAGGCTTCTGCAATACGTGAACCGTGAACTCCCAGATGTTCAAGCTGGTTTTAGAAAAGGCAGAGGAACCAGAGATCAAATTGACAACATCCGCTGGATCACTGAAAAAGCAAGAGAGTTCCAGAAAAACATCTATTTTCTCCTTTATTGACTATGCCAAAGCCTTTGACTGTGTGGATCACAATAAACTGTGGAAAATTCTGAAAGAGATGGGAATACCTGACCACCTAACCTGCCTCTTGAGAAATCTGTATGCAGATCAGGAAGCAACAGTTAGAACTGGACATGGAACAACAGACTGGTTCCAAATAGGAAAAGGAGCACGTCAAGGCTATATATTGTCACCCTGCTGATTTAACTCATATACAGAGTACATCATGAGAAACGTTGGACTGGAAGAAACACAAGCTGGAATCAAGAGGAGCTAAAAAGCCTCTTGATGAAAGCGAAAGAGGAGAGCGAAAAAGTTGGCCTAAAGCTCAACATTCAGAAAACGAAGATCATGGCATCTGGTCCCATCACTTCATGGGAAATAGATGGGGAAACAGTGGAAATAGTGTCAGATTTTATTTTGGGGGCTCCAAAATCACTGCAGATGGTGACTGCAGCCACGAAATTAAAAGACGCTTACTCCTTGGAAGGAAAGTTATGACCAACCTAGATAGCATATTCAAAAGCAGAGACATTACTTTGCCAACTAAGGTCCATCTAGTCAAGGCTATGGTTTTCCTGTGGTCATGTATGGATGTGAGAGTTGGACTGTGAAGAAGGCTGAGCGCCGAAGAACTGATGCTTTTGAAGTGTGGTGTTGGAGAAGACTCTTGAGAGTCCCTTGGACTGCAAGGAGATCCAACCAGTCCATTCTGAAGGAGATCAACCCTGGGATTTCTTTTGGAAGGAATGATGCTAAAGCTGAAACTCCAGTACTTTGGCCACCTCATGGGAAGAGTTGACTCATTGTAAAAGATTCTGATGCTGGGAGGGATTGGGGGCAGGAGGAGAAGGGGATGACAGAGGATGAGATGGCTGTATGGCATCACGGACTCGATGGACGTGAGTCTGAGTGAAGTCCGGGAGCTGGTGATGGACAGGGAGGCCTGGCGTGCTGCGGTTCATGGGGTCACAGAGTCGGACACGACTGAGCAGCTGAACTGAACTGACTGAACTGAACTGGCTGCACAATGTGCCTGATGTCAGAACTACACAGAATGTATGTGCAGTGTTGAGCCCGGCGCCCAGGACACAGCTCTGTTCTCGACTGGTCGCTAAGGCATCAGTCTTGAGTGACAGACCACGTGTATGAAAGTCGCTCAGTCGTGTCCGACTCTGCGACCCCATAGACTATACAGTCCGTGGAATTCTCCAGGCCAGAATACTGGAGTGGGTAGCCTTTCCCTTCTCCAGGGGATCTTCCCAACCCAGGGATCGAACCCAGGTCTCCAGCATTGCAGGTGGAATCTCACCAGCTGAGCCACAGGGGAAGCCCTGTGTGAGAGAGCCAGCTGACAAGCGCAGCAGCTCCTGACTCGCAGGCACTGAGACGCTGCCGTGTGCAGAACTCACCTACTCCCAGGCACTGGGACGCTGCCGTGTGCAGAGCTCACCTACTCCCAGGGCACTGGGATGCTGCCGTGTGCAGAGCTCACCTACTCCCAGGGCACTGAGACGCTGCTGTGCGCAGAGCTCACCTACTCCCAGGGCACTGAGACGCTGCCGTGCGCAGAGCTCACCTACTCCCAGGGCACTGAGACGCTGCCGTGTGCAGAGCTCACCTACTCCAAGGGCACTGGGATGCTGCCGTGTGCAGAGCTCACCTACTCCCAGGCACTGAGACGCTGCCGTGTGCAGAACTCACCTACTCCCAGGCACTGGGACGCTGCTGTGCGCAGAGCTCACCTATACTCCCAGGCACTGGGACGCTGCTGTGTGCAGAGCTCACCTACTCCCAGGCACTGGGACGCTGCCGTGTGCAGAGCTCACCTACTCCCAGGGCACTGGGACGCTGCTGTGCGCAGAGCTCACCTACTCCCAGGCACTGAGATGCTGCCGTGTGCAGAACTCACCTATAAGAATCACCTGTTTCATTATAATAATCAGAATAACACTTACTAAATGCTAAATTCACCAGACTTGAAAAGGTCAGTTTTCATTCCAATCCCAAAGAAGGGCAATGCCAAAGAATGCTCAAACTACTGCACAGTTGCACTCATCTCTCATGCTAGCAAAGTGATGCTCAAAATTCTCCAAGCCAGGCTTCAACACTGTGTGAACCGAGAATTTCCAGATGTTCAAGCTGGATTTAGAAAAGGCAGAGGAGCCAGAGATCAAATTGCCAACATCTGTTGGATCATAGAAAAAGCAAGAGAACTACAGAAAAACTGCTTTATTGACTACGGCAAAGCCTCTGACGTGTGAATCACAAAACTGTGGGAAATTCTTCAAGAGATGGGAATACCAGACCACCTTACCCACCTCCTAAGAAATCTGTACGAAGTTCAAGAAGCAACAGTTCAAACCAGACAAGGAAAAATGAACTGGTTCCAAATAAGGAAAGGAAACGTCAAGGCTGTATAATGGCACCCTGCTATTTAACTTATTTGCAGAGTACATCATGAGAAACACTGGGCTGGAGGAAGCACAAGCTGGAATCAAGATTGGATAAAGCTGGAAACAAGATTGCTGGGAGAAATATCAATAACCTCAGATATGCAGATGATACCACCCTTATGGCAGAAAGCGAAGAGGAACTAAAGAGACTCTTGATGAAAGCGAAAGAGGAGAGTGAAAAAGTTGGCTTAAAACTCAGCATTCAGAAAACTAAGATCATGGCATCCGGTCCCATCACTTCATGGCAAATAGATGGGGGAACAGTGGAAACAGTGGCTGACTTTATTTTGGGGGGCTCCAAAATCACTGCAGATGGCGACTGCAGCCATGAAATTAAAATACGCTTACTCCTTGGAAGGAAAGTTATGACCAACCTAGACAGCATATTAAAAAGCAGAGATATTACTTAATCAACAAAGGTCTGTCTAGTCAAGGCTATGGTTTTTCCAGTGGTCATGTATGGATGTGAGAGTTGGACTATAAAGAAAGCTGAGTGCCGAAGAATTGATGCTTTTGAACTGTGGTGTTAGAGAAGACTCTTGAGAGTCCCATGGACTGCAAGGAGATTCAACCACTCCATCCTAAAGGAGATCAGTCCTGGATGTTCATTGGAAGGACTGATGTTGAAGCTGAAACTCCAATACTTTGGCCACCTGATGTGAAGCGCTGACTCACTTGAAAAGACCCTGCTGCTGGGTAAGATTGAGGACAAGAGGAGAAGGGGACGACAGAGGATGAGATGGCTGGATGGCATCACCAACTCAATGGACATGGGTTTGGGTGGACTCCGGGAGTTGGTGATGGATAGGGAGGCCTGGCATGCTGCAGCTCATGGGATCGCAAAGAGTCGGACACGACTAAGCTACTGAATTGAACTGAAGTTAAAGTCAGCTCCTCTGTCCATGGGATTCTCCAGGCAAGAATACTGGAGCGGGTTGCCATGCCCCTCTCCAGGGGATCTTCCTGATCCCAGGGATCGAACCCCAGGTCTCCCACATTGCAGGCAGATACTTTTACCATCTGAGCCCCCAGGGAAGCATAACAGGATGGTTTCAGAGCTAATTTCGAAGCTTTGCTCACTGTGCCCAGGGCCACAGGAAGACGCCAACATTAGAGGAAACTCGGTGAAGGGGATATAAGAACTCCCCCTGCATCTTGGCAACTTTTAGTGTAAATTTAAACACTGTGTCCAAGTTAGAACAGTAATAGTAATACAGATACAGCGCCTGCCTCCAGGAACAGCAAGGCTCTCGGAAATGTTCACAAGCCATTACAGCAAAGCGAGCCGTGAGAGTCAGGCCCCAGGGACCGCCGGGGGCGGCAGGCAGGCGGCGGGTGTCTCCCACGGCCGGGGGTCGCGGGCCGGACCGCCGCGCCCCCCGGGCGTCTAGCGGGCCCTCGGCCGGTCCCGGATGACCGCGGCCTTTGGCCCCCCGAGCCCTCCCCGCAGTGACCTCGGCGGCACCGGGCGCCGCGGGGCCGTTCCGGGACCCACCTGGAACTCCAGGCCGTAGATCACGGGCGCGTCGTCCTCCATGCTGCGGCAGCGCCCTCGCTGAAGGCGGGTCCCCTGGGCCGGCGCGCCCCAGCTCCGCTCCCATTCACGCGCTCCAGCCCCGGCGGCGTCGCGCGGCGACCGTTTCTGAGCCACCGCGGCTCCCGTAGGTTTCACTTCCTGTGTTTTCCGGACACGTCATCAACGCGCTCCGCGGCGGCGGCGGCGGCGAGCTCCTGCGCATGCGCACTTGGCTCCATCCGGGCTTTCCACGTCCGGTAGGACCTGACGGGGAGGGGCTGCCGGGGGTCCCTGCCGGGCGGGCTGCAGGTCGGAACCTCCGCAGCTCCGCCGCCCTACGGTTCCCCTAGGGTTCTGACGCGGTCGTGGGATGGCCGGGCGCCGGGAAGCGCTCTGCAGGCGCTGTTAAGTTCTCCCCGGCCCACCAGCCAAGGCGGCAGCTCAGGCTTTGCAGACGACCGCTGCTCGTTTCGGGGACATTGAGGGTTACAGAGGTGTTCAGTGGCGGGCTCGGGGATGCGCTTGGGCTGGCATACTCGGGTGGGCTGGGCCCAGGAGCCTTAGGGTCACAGGCCAGGCTAGCTCGTGTCTGCAGGCCACCGGCCTTGTGCGTGGCGTGGCCAAGGGTCGCACTGCCAGTGCTGGGGTGGTAAGTGACGCCTGACATTTATTTGCCTCTGAAGGGAGTCCGGTGGATAGACTGGCGTCTTTGAGTTTCCAAGGACTGTCAACGCTGCAGAGGTTTGCCTCCGTCCAGGACTCCGCCAGAGCGCATACCTTGACGTTTGGCAGAGCTCTTGCAGACAGGAGTGACATTGCATGGAACCCCAGAAAGCCGTAGGCACATTCTTCAGTGTCCTGGTTTCCATAGAGTCTAGGGCATGCAGTTTCTCCACCCATGTGATCATTTCACTTTCCTCTCATCACCCCTTAATCTGTGTTTCAGGTAAGGAGGTCTGGGATAGGTTTATGAAAACATGCTCAGGCTCGCTAATCATCAGGGAAGTGCAGATCAACCACAGTGAGCCACCACCTCACACGATTAAAGTGGCCATCACCAAAAAGGGAAAGGGCCAGCAGCACTGGCAGGATTGCAGAACAGGGAATCTGTACCGTTGGTGAGAATGGAAGTTGATACATCAGCTACGGAAAACAGTATGGGAGGTCCTCGAAAAATTAAAATAGGATTGCCATATCATCCTGAAATCCCACTTCTGTGATCCAGCCTAAGTGAACTCACTGTCTTGAAGCGACACCTGCTCTCCACATTCACTGCAGGGTTAGTTGCAGTAGCCAAGATACGGAGACAACCAAAGTGTCCATCCACAGCTGGATGGAAAGTGTGTGTGTGTGTGTGTGTGTCACACACCTGCATTACCAACCAAGGGAAAATGTGTGTGTGTGTGTGTGTACACACGCCCACACCTGCGCTACCAACCAAGGGATTACTACCCAGTGATCATAGAGGCCAATACTGTGACATCAGCTTTTGAGGAAAGAATGAGGCTTATTGTGAGGTTGACCAGCAAGGAAATGGGAAACAGGTCTCAGGTCTGTCTTCCCCCATCCAACATTCAGGGTGAAATTTAGGGGGTTAGGGGAATTTCAAACTTGGGAACTGATTGTGTAGTCTCAAGTCAGTCTGCTGGAAGCCAGGTTTTCCTTATGGAAAGATTTCTTGCCTCGTAAAGGGCTCCAGTGACATTTCTGTTAGTTTTCTGAAGGTTCTTCATTTGAAAGTCATTGTGGAGACATGGGGTTCCCCTTTTGTACCTGTGTAGTGGCATCACTGACTCGATGGACGTGAATCTGAGTGAACTCCGGGAGATGGTGATGGACAGGGAGGCCTGGCGAGCTGCAGTTCATGGGGTCGCAAAGAGTCGGACACGACTGAGCGACTGAACTGAACTGAGTGCTGTCTGTAAAGTAACTCAAGATTTGGTTAATCAATTCTATTTAAGGAGGAAAACTATTTTAAGCTGGCCAGTTTTTTTTTTTTACATGCTTTTTCATATATATGGAATATTAACCTGTAAAAAGGAAGAAAAATTTTAAATTTTATATAAAATTTAGAAAAGAAGGGGGCCTTGTCATTTGTGACATAAATTACCCTAGAAGACACTGTGTTAATTGAAATAAGCCAGATACAGAAAAACGAATACAGCATGATTCTGTTTACAGGGGGGATCTGAAAAAGAAAGTTGAAATCATTGTGAAGGAGAGTAGAATGGTGGTTACCAGAGGCCGAGGGTTGGGAGAAAGGGAAGCTATTGAGCAAATAATACAAACTTTCAATGACAAGATTAATAAGGTCTGCAGGCATAGTTAACAATAATGTATCCTATACTTGTGATTTGCAGAGAATAGATTTTAAATCTTTTCACCACAAACACAAGAAATGAGTCGGGTGGTGGATAAGGGCATTAGCTCCACTGTGGCCGTCTCAGTGTTTAGGTATATCAGCACGTCACGTTGTTCACCTTAAATACAAACGATTTTTATTTGTAAAAATAAAACTATTTTAAATCATTAAAGAATCAGAAGGAAATGGCTGGGTGTGGCCTGGTTCAGCTGTGCTCCGGCTCCTGGCGCCGAGCCTGACACTTAGGCTGGTTGATGAACCGGGGTATCTCCAGGGTGGCAGCGGAAGGCAAGGAAGCAGGAAGCACAGACGCGGGCATCCTCTCGGCCGCTCCGCTTGCCTGAGATTGAGCTGCGGCGCTAAGGCATTCAGGATCTTCATACTGCTGGGTTAATTCCACCCAGCTATCACTGGTATTATTATTATTACCACTTTTATCCTTAATGTGATTACATAAGTATTACAGATGGATGTATTCTCAACAAGAAAAGTTGAAAACACATATACGCACAAAGACACACCCCTGAAAATAAGTACTTCAAGGATGCACTGGCCACGAACTTAAAAAAAGTTCGCTCCCAGCTCCCTCTGCCACAGGTTTAGCGACGTCCGTCTGGTTCGCGGGACGCGCTCCGCCCCGCCCCGCCCCCCAGGCCCCGCCCCGCCCCCCTAGGCCCCACCCACCACGGCCGGAACCGGAACTGCGCCGGCCTTCGGCTTCTGCACCGGGCAGGCGCGCGCAGGCGCAGACGCCGCGGGAGGCGCCGAGTCCGGCCTCGGCTTCCCGGCTTCCTCCAGCTTCTCCCGGACCCAGGTCACAGCCGCAGGTGACCCCCCACCCCCGGGGGGGCGAGGGGGCGGGTGAGCACAGGTCCCCGGCTGTGGAGAGGGGGTCGTGCCGTCTCAAGCTTCAGCCCCTGGGGTGGGAGGGTCTCCTCCCGGGTCTCTCCTCCCCTGGGGTCTCCCCTCCCCCTTGGTCTCTTCTCCCGGGGGTCTCTCCTCCGCGGAGGTCTCTCCGGGGGTGTCCCCTCCCAGGGGGTCTCTCCCCCCAGGTCTCCGCTGCTCCTCGGTCTCTCCTGCCTTGGGTGTCTCTTCCCGGGGGTCTCCCCTCCCGAGGGTCTCTCCCCCAGGTCTCCCCTCCCCCTTGGTCTCTCCTCCGCGGAGGTCTCTCCTCCGGGGGTCTCTGCCGCCACCTCTCCGCTCCCGAGGGTCTCTCCTCCCGGGGGTCTCTCCCCCAGGTCTGCCCTCCCCCTTGGTCTCTTCTCCCGGGGGTCTCTCCTCCGCGGAGGTCTCTCCTGGGGTCTCTCCCCCAGGTCTCCGCTGCTCCTCGGTCTCTCCTGGCTTGGGTCTCTCCTGCCCGGGGTTCTCTCCTCCCCGGGGACTCGTCTGTGACCCGCTTCCCTCGGGGCCCAGGATGGCCGGAGCGCGAGCCTTGGGTGCCTGCGCTTTGCAGGGGCGGCCGTTGGCTCCACACCCTTGGAGCGGCCCCCACACCCCTGGAGCGGCCCCCACACTGGGCGCCGAAAGCTCAGAAGGGTCTGCGTCCCGGGGCCCAGCTGTAGTACTCGGTGGCTCGTTCCTCCTGGCCTCCTCTTCTGTAGATGGACGTTTACAGTAACCTGCCCAAGCGGACTCTGTCGTGAGGACAGGTCGCGATGGTCTGTGTAAAGGCCTGTCAGTCTCTATGTAAAAGCTGGCTGACGCTTTCCAGAGCATCGTGCAGGACAGAGCTGGCTGGTGGAGTATGTATGCTGAGAAGAATTGAAAACATGTAGAGCGTAAGGCTAAAAGAAGTGCTCTAGGTATGCCTGTCTTTCTCACCTAGTCCACAAGAGTTTAACCCCAATGAAGCATTTCCTTGGACTTGCAGTTCACACCTGCTTATGGCTACTGGGAAACATCATATTTAAATACCTGTTTCTTTTTGCAAATTCAGGAGGCTGTGCTGTATGGCAGTAAGCTCAGCTCTCTGTGTAATGGGCTGGGGGGAAGGACCGCTGCAAATAGAATAACACGGTCACCAGTCCTCACATTCTGTGAGCCCTGGCAGGATCTTCACTGTTCCAGGACAGCATGTAACCACTCTGCTTCTTCATTAAAGTGATAGTTACTGATTCCTGTGCATCCGTTGCTATTTAATCTTCATGATCCCAATCTTCAGATGCGGAAGCAGAGACTAAGGGATTAAGTCATTTTCAGAGGTCACTTTCCTTGGTAGTGAGCCCAAGCCTCAAGCAGTCATTCCAAGCTCCCCCTGCCTCACCGTCTGCTCTCAATCTTGACCTGTCTCAGCAGCCGTACAAGAACAGCAGAGGAATTCCTGTGCAGGAATCCCGTCCGCATCCGTTGACAGCATCAGGCAAATCACTTGGCCTCTGCTGTGTGATGGAGCTTATGCTTTGTAAGTTGGTCCTAAGGCTTAAATATGATAATACATGGAAAATGCTTGCTCTTTGGTGAGTGTGCTCCGCATGGGGGCTTTTCAGGTTGTAATTAGAGTCCTACCTCATGGCACAGTTTTTTCATGGAAATACGGTTTCCATTATTGCAGTGTGGTAAAAGATTTGTAATTGCAGTCTTGTGTCCAGAAAGGGAGCCTAAAGAGCAGCAGTTTTCATTGTTCTTAGTGAATTTAAATCACTTAAAAAATATTTTAAGGCATTAATTAAGCTCATGTGCAAAGAAATCAACCAGACAAAGAGAAAGTCTGACTTCTTTGCTAGCGTTTGATGCTGGTGTGAGCTTAAAGCCACGCCTGTGGTTTTGAGTTTGCTGTGTGTTGCTCGGTCCATCATGTCTGACTCTGCGGCCGTGGACTGTAGCCCACTGGGCTCCTCTGTCCATGGGACTCTCCAGGCAACAACACTGAAGTGGGTTGCCATGCCCTTCCCCAGGGGATCTTCCCAACCCAGGGGTCAAGCCAGTGTCTCTTGAGTCACTGGAGGTGTGTTCTTTACCACTACTGCCATGTGGGCATTTATTAAATCGATAGGAGAAGCGAAGATTTGTATCTCATGCAAATCAAGGACAGATACATGTGCTTTCCAGGTTTTAGAGTATGAGCTGCAAAGGCTGCATGTAACAGACAAAGTGGAAACACGAAGTCAAGTGCAGACTTGGCTCCTGGCGCCAGCGTTGCCCACGGCTGAGACCTGTGCGCCGCCCCCGTCGAACCTTTCCTCGAGGCCTCTTCCAGCCCGCTCCCCAGTCCAGCGGTGCATTCTCATCACCTTGTTTTTCTGTTTGCATTCCTAAAGTAATAGACTGTTGGATATTCTCGTTTGAACTTCAGGTAGAAAGTCGTCGTACTGTGTATTTTTCTGCCCATTCTGTGTGTAGAATTAGATTTGTGAGGCCCAAGCACTGAAGCCTTTGCTGTAGGACAGCTCATTCATTTTCACTGCAGTTTGAGTGTACTGCTCTCCCTTTCTTATGGTATCTACAGGCAGTTGTTTCCAGGGTTTAAATCTTTGGGAAGAGGGCGGCATTTTGTTTGGACTTCCTGTTTATAGCGTTCATGATCACAGCCTGTGGTGCCCATGTGCAGGACTTCCTCCATGACACAAGTAATGGGACCATATTTGTCTCAGCCACGCCTCTTGAGATTGAAGAGAGGTGCTTAATTTTACTGTAACCATTGGTACACCATGGAGTCATCCTAATAAAATCAAATTGTACAGCTGTTTAGGTCACAGGACAAATGCTTGTGAGATCTGTATCCCTCTCACCCTGTTCAGATCTTTGTTCAGGATCCTTTTCTGTTGGGTCATTTATAATCCTGTTGATCTGTAGGAATTTTTAATACCTTGATACTAAGAAGTGTAACAATATCGCGCGTAGGTGACTGTGTGGAACAGGAAGATCACTTACACTCACCACTACCAGGTATGGAAATTGATCCATGCACTTAGTAAAACAGTTCGGAGTTACCTGGTGAAGAATTGTACTCTCCACGACGCCCCCATGAGCTTTCACACACACAGCAGGAGGCATGTACAGGAATGTTCATAGCAGCACTGTTTGAATTCAAAAACGTAACCCCTCAAGAAGAATAGATATATCAAGACTTGCCCTGGCGGCCCAGTGGTTAAAACTCTGTGCTCCCAATACATGGGGCACAGGTTCGATCCCTGGTCAGGGAGCTAAGATTCCAGATGCCGCATGACGTGGCCAAAAAAAAAAGAATGGATACGAGGTTGTGGAACCATCTCAGAGTAGAGCATCATCAGCAAAACTGAGGCCTCACAGCTTCGTGCTGCTGCAGGAATGAGCCTCAAGGTTAAAAGCGGAGGAGAAATTGAAGTACAAAGCAAAACTCTTAACATGGTTTGAGGAAATACACTTGGAAAATGAAAGAAGAACAAGAGTAGGACAGATCTCAGAACGTTAGGGCTGAAAAGAGAGTTAGGATGTATTGTATCAGCTACAGGTGATAAATTTCGTATCACTCAGTGTTTGATAAAAATGGTTTATAGAAAATGTGCCTTCAGAAGAGTCAGAGAGAGTGACAAGCACCTTCTAACGTTTTCTGGGGAAGGAAGTCGGAAGACTGAGGTCGGGCTCTCGCTACTGCCCACTATCACCTAGATCCCTCTCTCGTGGCGGGGGCACGTGTGTTGCGGTAACTTAGCTTCCTGTCTTTTCATGGAGTGCAGGGTAATGACTCAGACACAGTGGCTCTCAGCTGATAACGATGACTGATTTACGAGACTTTTCGGCCCAACACTTCAACCTCTGGTAATGGTTTCTAACAAAGGTGTAGTTTTTATTTAGAAATTAGGGTAAACAATTTGATTTTTACCCTGGGTTGGGCATCATCTGTGTAGACGGTATCACAAGGAAAGAGGTGGACTTGACTTTTTAAAGTCAGATTGGAATAGAAACAAAGATACTGAAGAGATTCAAAATACTGTTACAGACTGAGTGTTCCTTTCTACTTGGCTTGCTTTCTTTCAGATGGTGTTTTCTTTAAAAACATATTTTAAGTGAGTTGGTAAACACGGAATTGCTTGTCAGAGAGTTTTATTCTTTGCCGAACTATCCAGAAAGACTCAGTTCAGTTCAGTCACTCAGTCGTGTCCAACTCTTTGTGACCCCATGGCCTGCAGTATGCCATGCTTCCCTGTCCATCACCAACTTCCAGAGCTTGCTCAAACTCGTGTCCGTTGAGTTGGTGATGCCATCCAACCATCTCATCCTCGCTCCCCTTCTCCTCCCACCTTCAGTCTTTCCCAGCATCAGGGGCTTTTCAGTTGAGTCAGTCTTCGCATCAGGTGGCCAAAGTATGAAGTTTCAGCTTCAGCATCAGTCCTTCCAATGAACACCCAGGATTGATCTGATTTAGGATGGACTGGTTGGATCTTCTTGCTGTCCAAGGAACTCTCAAGAGTCTAATCCAACACCACAGTTCAAAAGCATCAATTCATCGGCACTCAGCTCAGCTTCCCTGGTGCCTCAGAGGTTAAAGCGTCTGCCTGCAATGCAGGAGACCTGGGTTCGATCCCTGGGTTGGGAAGATCCCCTGGAGAAGGAAATGGCAACCCACTCGAGTATTCTTGCCTGGAGAATCCCATGGACAGAGGAGCCTGGTGGGCTACAGTCCACGGGGTCGCAAAGAGTTGGACACAACTGAGTGACTTCACTTTCACTTTCAGCTTTCGTTATAGTTCAACTCTCACATCCATACACGACTACTGGAAAAACCATAGCTTTGACTAGACTTAACGTTTGTTGGCCAAGTCACGTCTCTGCTTTTTAATATGCTGTCTAGGTTGGTCATAGCTTTTCTTCCAAGGAGCTTGCATCTTTAAATCTCATGGCTGCAGTCACCATCTGCAGTGATTTTGGAGCCCAAAAAAATAGTCTCTCACTGTTTCCGTTGTTTCCCCATCTATTTCCCATGAAGTGATAGGACCAAATGCCATGATCTTAGTTTTCTGAATGTTGAGCTTTAAACCAACTTTTTCACTCTCCTCTTTCACTTCATCAAGAGGCTCTTTAGTTCTTGACTTTCTGCCATAAGGGTGGTGTCATCTGCATATCTGAGGTTATTAATATTTCTCCCGGCAGTCTTGATTCCAGCTTGTGCTTCATCCAGCCCAGCGTTTCGCATAATGTCCTCTGCATATAAGTTAAATAAGCAGGGTGACGATATACAGCCTTGACGTACTCCTTTTCCTATTTGGAACCAGTCTGTTGTTGTTCCATGTCCCATTCTAACTGTTGCTTCTTGACCTGCATAGAGATTTCTCAGGAGGCAGGTCAGGTGGTCTGGGATTCCCATCTCTTGAATTTTCCATAGTTTGTTGTAATCCACACAGTCAAAGGCTTTGGCATAGTCAGTAAAGCAGAAGTAGATGTTTTTCTAGAACTCTCTTGCTTTTTTGATGATATAATGGATGTTGGCAATTTGATCTCTGGCTTCTCTGCCTTTTCTAAATCCAGCTTGAACATCTATAAATTTGTGGTTCACATACTACTGAAGCCTGGCTTGGAGAATTCTGAGCATTACTTTGCTAGTGTGTGAGATAAGTGCAATCATGCGGTAGTTTGAGCATTCTTTGGCATTGCCTTTCTTTGGGATTGGAATGAAAACTGACCTTTTCCAGTCCTGTGGCCACTGCTGAGTTTTCTAGATTTGCTGACATATTGAGTGCAGCACTTTGACAGCATCATCTTTCAGGATTTGAAATAGCTCAACTGGAATTCCATCACTTCCACTAGCTTTGTTCGTAGTGATGCTTTCTAAGCCCACTTGACTTCACATTCCAGGATGTCTGGCTCTAGGTGAGTGATCACACCATCGTGATTATCTTGGTCGTGAAGATCTTTTCTGTACAGTTCTTCTGTGTATTCTTGCCACCTCTTCTTAATATCTTCTGTCTCTGTTAGGTTACCATTTCTGTCCTTTATCGAGCCCATCTTTGCATGAAATGTTCCCTTGGTAATTTTCTTGAAGAGATCTCTAGTCTTTCCCATTCTGTTGTTTTCCTCTATTTCTTTGCATTGATCGCTGAGGAAGGCTTTCTTCTCTCTCCTTGCTATTCTTTGGAACTCTGCATTCAAGTGGGTATATCTTTCCTTTTCTCCTTTGCTTTTCACTTCTCTTTTTCTCAGCTATTTGTAAGGCCTCCTCAGACAACCATTTTGCCTTTTCGCATTTCTTTTTCTTGGGGATGGTCTTGATCACTGCTTCCTGTACAATGTCACGAACCTCTGTCCATAGTTCTCAGGCACTCTGTGTATCAGACCAAGTCCCTTGAATCTATTTCTCACCTCCACTGTATAATCGTAAGGGATTTGATTCAGGTCGTACCTGAACGGTCTAGTGGTTCTCCCTACTTTCTTCAATTTAAGTCTGAATTTGGCAATAGGGAGTTCATGATCTGAGCCACAGTCAGCTCCAGGTCTTGTTTTTGCTGACTGCATAGAGCTTCTCCACTTCTGGCTACAAAGAATGTAATCAGTCTGATTTTGGTGTTGACCATCTGGTGATGTCCATGTGTAGAGTCTTCTTTTGTGTTGTTGGAAGAGGGTGTTTGAGAAAGGTTGCATTCCCTTATCAATAAGTAAGTATCCCATAAATTCCCCAAAACTGTCCATCCTAAAAATCTTTGCCTACTTCACAGGTCAGATTTTGAAGAATCGTAGCTTTAATATGGGATTCTTTGATTGTTGCTGAAGTCGCTGCTTCTTGTCGTAAGGGTCCGGTCTGTGCCATGATGGGTTAATGGCGAGTCTTCTCTTAACTGCGCTGCCCCGTGGAACGTAGTTCAGGGCCATGTAGGTTCCGGTAAATTCTAACAGTGGCCGAGGCGGGGGCGGTCACCGCTGGCGTATGTTTGTCCGTTTCAGGTGGCCATGGAGAACACCGAAGGTGCCAGCCAGCACGGGCCCGAGCAGAGCACGCCCGCCCAGGGGCCGGCCCAGAGCATCACTCCGCAGGGGCCTCAGGGAGGCCAGGGGCAGCTTCTGTACCACGAGGAAACCATCGATCTCGGTGGAGACGAGTTCGAGTCCGAGGACTCGAATAATTTCGCAGATAAGCTTGATGAGCCCCTGATGGAGAGCGTGCTCATCTCCGACTCCCCAAACAACAGCGAGGACGACGCAGGTGACCTGGGGTGTCTGCAGGACATGGCGGACCCCGCCGAGGGCAGCGGTGATCACAGACTGGGGCCCGGCGCAGAAGAGCGCGAGCTGGGCTCACTCAGCGATGGCGGTGAGAGTGATGGCGGGAACACGCCCCAGGACGCCTCGGACATGACCCCTGACGGCAGAGCATCATTGAGAGAGGACCCCAAGCGCAGTGATGAGGAAGACCCGCCTGCTTTTGAACACAGGGGCGGGGAGGACCCGGGCTTGGGGGCTGCGCGGGTGCCCGCGGCAGGGCCACCGTCGGGCGCGCCCACCCGGCAGCCAGCCCCCAAGGACGAGCCGGTGCCCGTGTGCACCATCTTTAGCCAGCCGCCCCCCGGCGCCCAGCCCCCATCCCTGCGTGACGGCTTCGAGTCCCAGATGGTGAAATCCCCCAGCTTCAGCAGCGCCAGCGAGGCTGCCCCCAGGACCCCACCCCAGGTGGTCCAGCCGAGCCCCAGCCTGAGCAAGTTCTTCGGCGATCCGACCGGCAGCGGCTCCTTGGCCTCGGACTTCTTTGATTCCTTCACAACCTCCACCTTCATCTCCGTCAGTAACCCCAACGCCAGCCCTTCCATTCCGGAAAGCCTGTCTCCACTGGCCGCTACCCCTGTGGGAGGAAGCTCGCCGGGCCCCTCGGAAGCTGCCTCCTCCCCAGGGGTGCAGAGGTCAGGGTCGGGTGTCCCCACGGTTCCTCTGGAGATCTCGCAGTCCCCAAAGCCATTCTCACAGATCCAAGCGGTGTTTGCTGGCAGCGAGGACCCCTTTGCCACCGCCCTGAGCATGAGCGAGATGGACCGGAGGAGCGACGCCTGGATCCCTGGGGATGCGACCAGGAGCGTGCTGACCTCGGTCGCCACGCAGCAGTACGGCACGGTGTTCGTGGACAAGGAGGACCTCACCATGCCTGGCCTCAAGTTCGACAACATCCAGGTGAGGGCGGAGGGACTTCAGCGTGCAGGTGGGCTGGTAGGCGCTCTCGGCACACAGGTGGGCCGGTGGGCGCGCTCTGCAAGCCGGGAAAGCCCCGGCCAATCTCCTTGCTTCTCATCTGATTCTGTTTCATGTATGTTCATACGGAAAAGGCCTGTCGAGCTTTGAAAAACGCTGATTGTTTTCAGCAGTTCCCGAGATTCTTAATCTTGAGAGTGTTTGCTGTGATGTCACTAGGTAATTTGGAACCCTGTTGATTTCTCTGATTGAAGGTCTTTAAAGTGCTAATCCGAGTCTTAGAAATAGTTTCCAGCAAGGCAGCTGCACGACAGGTCTCTGGAGAAGTTGTAAACTGTGTGATCAGTTTACTATAGCAGCTGAGCTCCCGTAGATAATAAATCCCCTTTCCTCTCCTTTTAGATACGGAAAAATGTGTTTGCATTACACGCAAGGTGCTTTATATTGGAAGAGTTCTTACCGATTTGGTTAAAAAAAATACAGACGGTCCCTCGATAAATCACAAGATTATAAATATGTAGTCATAAAATAAATACTATATATTGTAAATAACAACATTAAAAAGTTCAATCTTACCAGTCATCAAAGAAGATGAAGTTATTTTCCCTTTCTGTTGTCCGAGTTATTTATTGTTCTGTGTCTATTAGAATGTGAGGAAATAGCCAGCTTAGGCAGCCCTAAGGGGGCTGATAATTTGGCACAAACTTTCTTAAATTTTAAAATGCATGCGCTCTGACCCAGAAACCCCACCCCGAGTCGTTATTTATGAGGAAAGAATCTCACTGGTGTATGAATAGCCAGCTTTCAGGATGCCCATCAGAATGAGGTTTAAAATTAGAAAGAATCTGAAAGCATCTCGGAGTCCATTGCCGGGAGGCTAGTTGAATGCGTTTGCCACTTCTCGTCTCTTCAGTGGAATATTTACATATCCAACTGAAAAAACGACGCTACGGTCTCGTTGGGGGCACTGGTGGCAAAGAACCCGCCTGCCCGTGCAGGACACCTAGGGGTAAGGTTCCGTCCCCGGGCCCGGAAGGTCCCCTGGAGGAGGGCGTGGCAGCCCACTCCAGTGTTCCTGCCTGAGAAACCCATGGACAGAGGAGCCTGGCGGGCTACAGTCCGTGGGGCCACAAAGAGTCGGACACACCTAAGCGACTTGGCACGCATGCGCACACAAAAATGACGTTATATTCAAATAAGTCTTTTTATTCATTGTGAAAAATGCAGATGATGTTGTAATAAAATGCTTAGTGAGATTCGTGATTTGTTAAATTTGAGAGCCCAGGTACAGGGAGGCGCACAGCATGCCTTACATGGGAGCGTTTTCATGGTTGTGTGCACATCCCCCTGAGGTGAGCTCGGCTGCGTGTCTGCTGGGATCTGCAGGGTCTGTGCCTCCTGTCCCGCGCTGTCCACTCCGGGAACTGAAGGGGCCCCTCCCGGGGCAGGCGTTCCCCTTCCCCCACTGTGGCCTGGTCGGAAAGCCACGTGGGGTGGGGCCCCGGCCCCTCGAGGCCGATCCTGTGGAGAAGCAACACGGCTGCTGGAGAGGTGAGCTTGGCCGGCTGTCTCTCTGGGGAGTGTGAGTGAAAGTCTCTGAGTCTCTTTGCAACCCCATGGACTACACACTCCATGGAATTCTCCAGGCCAGACTGCTGGAGCGGGTAGCCTTTCCCTTCTCCAGGGGATATTCCCATCTCAGAAATCGAACCAGGGTCTCCTACGTTGCAGGCAGATTCTTTACCAGCTGAGCTGCAAGGGAAGCCCTAGAATACTGGAGTGGGTAGCCTATCCCTTCGCCAGCAGATCTTCCCGACCCAGGTCTCTCTGGGGAGCTGATGTGAGAGCCCGCAGATGTGGACGTCCTTGCGTGCTCTCTTCGGGTACTTGCTAACAAGACGCGTCTTCCTTGGGGGCTCACCGGGCACCCTCCCTGCCCTCTCCAGCAGAACGCACTGGGCGTGAATTTGCCTTCCCGGGCCTCCTCAATGAATCCCAGTTATGGGCTCAGATGTCAGGGGCGTTGGTGGGTCAGCGTTGATGCCTTGACCCCATGGTCTGTGGGGCGGTCCCGGGGCCCAGGGCTCCTCGGGTGTGTTTGGGGCCGCACAGAGCTGCTTCACTCTGGCCGCCTGGAGGGCTGGGCTGACCGTGGTGCTCTCGTGGGACAGAGGCGCTGAATGCCCCGTGACGCCCTTCAGGGAAGCAGGCCGGTGACTCCTGAGCCGAGAAACAGAGTGCTGATGCTCGCTGCCAGGTAGACCCAGGCCACTCGAGCTCGGAGGCCGTTCCTGCCAGTGGGAAGCCTGGGGTCTGTGACAGCCCCTTGGAGCTCTGATGCTTCCACATGGCTGACCGTGGAATAAGCAGGACATTCGGCGGTCAGCCAGGGTTAGGCGCCCGCTGCTGGGGTAGGACCCACCCCGCGGCCGCCGGGAGACGCTGCGTGTCCTTTCTGCTCCCTTTACGTCCTTGAGCGGTGTCTTCCATGCCTCTTGTGGTCCACAGTGATTGTTTTGGAAGCCTCATGGTAGACTGAAATACGAATTCAGAAAAGCTCCCGAAAGGCCTTGGGCTTTCCCATGAAACCACTGTGCCGGTCGGCTCTTCACCTGTGTCTCTTCAGTCGTGTATTGTTCCTCAAAGAACTTTCCATAGAAAAGAAAAAGCGTGTGGTTTACGCCAGAAATGCTGTTTATTTTCCAGAGGAGTTAGATCGGCCCAGCAGGTGTGGTAACTCGCGGCGCGCCACCTTTTAAGATGCCAGCCAAGTGTTTGTTGGGTTTACCTGTTCACACGTCCCTCCCCACGCGACTGTTACTGGCGCAGCACTACAGCAGCTTTCTGAAATACTTCGCAGTTTTTCCAGATCGCTCACCCGTTGGTACCAAATGAGCTCCCTGGTGGCTCGGACGGTAAAGAGCCTGCCTGCAGTGCGGGAGACCCGGGTTCAATCCCTGGGTTGGGAAGATCCCCTGGAGAAGGAAATGG
Source organism: Ovis aries (assembly GCF_016772045.2). Lineage (NCBI taxonomy): Eukaryota > Metazoa > Chordata > Mammalia > Artiodactyla > Bovidae > Ovis > Ovis aries. The sequence goes on from NC_056055.1 coordinate 1,876,014, forward strand.
CAACCCACTCCCGTATTCCTGCCTGGAAAAATCCCATGGACAGAGGAGCCTGGCGGGCTACAGTCCATGGGGTTGCAAAAGAGTCGGACACGACTGAGCGACTTCTCTGTCACTTTCACTTCTTAAGGGATGGAATGTGGGCAGCGGGAAAGTGTTATCTTGTTTCTTTATGAAGTGGCTTCTTAGAGCCGTCTGAGTTAAGGTCGAGGCCACACAGGTGAGCATCTAACTGCATCCAACCACAGAAGCTTCAAAAGAGGAGTGTCGGCATTTCTAACTAGTCAGAGTCTTGGTGGCCTGTATTCTTGAAGAACTGGATGCAAAGTTGGTGGGGAGATGACTATTCAGAAATGTTCAGACCAGGAAAGGTTGGAAGTTGGAGACTATTTCTGTGAAGATCATTCAGTGGTGGGGGGGTGGCGGGGATTCCACAGACCAGAGTTGGCAGCGAGTTGGTGCTGATTGTGAGGGGGTGACGGGGACAGTGGGGGACCTTGGGGTGCTCTGGCCTCGCAGGGGGCTCTGTGAGCCCGACATCTGGACCTAAGGCTGGGCCTCTCCTCCACCCGGCTCTGATTCTGCTCCCGGGTCCTACCCCCAGCCCCCACAATGTGGATGTGACGGGAGTCCCACCCGGCAGGCAGGCAGACGCCGTCACTGCTTTCCTGCTCATGGCCGGGCACTGTCCTTCCAGCACCGCTGCCCGTGACCGGGCGTCCCTGACGGTAGAGCTTAGAGGCCATGCCCCGTGAGTCAGCCGCTCTGTGTTCCACGTGGACGTTGTCCACTAAAACCTCCAAGGCACCGCTGAAGCTGTCTGCACACAGCAGGAGGGTAGCGGCCCATCCTCTGCACACGGAGGGCCAGCCACAGACTCCCGTTCGCACGGTCTGCCACTGCCCTGCCCTGGGTGCACCCGAGGGAGTGCTGAGTGGAAGGGTTCCGTGGGGTTCTAGGTGGGTCCTCCCCAGGTGCAGGGAGATAGCTCTCCAGACATCACGGGAGGAAGCCGCTCGCCTCACTCCGGTGACCGTGGAGGGTCTGCAGCCAAGGCGCCAGGACCCCTGTGTCAGAACCACCCCAGCCGAGCAACGCGGTGGGAGCCGATCTGTGTCGGGAGGTTTTGTTGTCTGTGGGCTTTCAGGGTGAGTGCCGGCCAGCCCCACGGTGCCCCTGTCTTGAGCGTCTTGTGCTAACTGACTGGCAGAACCGAAAGGGCAGGTGGCATCTGCAGTGTGGGCTCGCTACTGAGGGCGCTGCGAGGTTAGAGGACTCAGACTGCTCCTCTGAGCTCCGCAGCTTTAAGGTGAGTCTGCCCTTCCCTGGTTCTCAGGCCCTCTGCCCGGGTGCAGCTCTTTGTCTGCTCAGAGGTGCCTGTGTGCAGAGCTCTGTGCAGCTGTTTGCCTGCCTCCTTGCTCCACCCTCTGATTACCCTCTGGGATCAGTTAGCCCCTGCCGGGGCCTGGCATTTAAAATATTTCACCTTATTCTCTGGAGGCAGAAGCCGTAACCCTGCTGCTTCCAGGCCTCTGCCCCGCGTGAGGAGGAGGTGCGGCTTGGCCTCTGAGTTCCAGGCTCAGGGCCCGGGACCCCCACTGCCCTCCTCCAGCAGCAGGAGGCAGCTGAGCCTGCCGCAGCCTTCCTGCGTGCCCGGCCCGCACCGGCCATGCGGGCAATCATGGGAGAGGAGCCTTGCCTCTGAGCGGAGCTGCTTCAACTCGTTTCCGCAGCATGATGGGAAGGAGTCGGGGGCCCTGGGCAGGCACAGGCTGCCTGGAGCTGCAGGCTCTCCCCTGTCAGCCTCTGTATCAGTGGCATGTCCCTGCCCCTCCCAGTCTCTCCCTGGGCACCAGGCTGCAGACGGTCACCCCTGTCCATGCTCCCCCTACAGTCACTCAGCCCGGGCGCAGGTGGGGCTGACCCGAGGCCGGGCCGGGCCCCCCGTGCAGAGTCCTGTGCAGCTGCCCCCTGGCAGAGGGCCCTCCTTGGGCCGGGGGGTCGTGGCCCCGGGGGAAGGCGATGCCCCGGGCCACCACTCACTGCTCTGGCTGAGCCCTGGGGACCCCCGGAGGCCCAGGCCAGGGGGCTGTGGTGTGGGCTGTGGGCAGAAGGCTCAGGCCTGCCCGCCCAGCCTGGGCCCCGCCAGGCACCATACTCCTCCCAGGGGCAGCATCCCCTCACACCACGAGCCCCGGCCCCCTCCAGCGCGGCACAGCCACTCCTGACTTACCGCCTCCTCTCCAGGAGAAAGCAACTCTAAACAACACGTCTTACCAGCGATCGGGGCGCTATAGCGTCTGGTTAGTTGCAGCTCAGCTGTGCCATAACTGCATTTTAGCCTCCATACACCAGTGGGGGGAAAAAAAATTTGGTTAGCTGTGAGTATCACTTAGCTGAGTTTAATTAGCGTTCTGTTGTCCTGACGTATTTCTCTTATAATCTTTCCAGGGAGATGCAGTTAAAGACTTAATGTTGCGCTTCCTGGGTGAAAAAGCTGCGGCAAAGAGACAGGTCCTGACCGCCAGCTCGGTGGAGCAGTCTTTCGTCGGACTGAAGCAGCTCATTGTGAGTACCAGTGCATCTGATTTTCCCTGTGAATGCTTCCTCCCTTAGGGCCGATCACTTTCACTGTCTCATCCTGAGCCCTTGCACAGAAATGGAGTTTTGTTGGATCAGATAACCAGTCCTGAGCACTAGAGAGCATCATAGAACATGTGAATTCTGTGAGACAGTATATGCTGTGATTAAATCTGCTTCATCAAAATAACTAGAGTGAAGTCACCGTACATCGGTTTTCTGAAAGAACTCTACACTTGGTGTGGAAGGTTTATTACTAAATTAGCAGACTCCCCAGAAGCGCACAAAAAGCCTTTCTTTACTCATTAACGAGAGTGAGTGCATTCGCCCTGGCTGAGCCGCAGTCTTGGAGCAGACGGGGAGACTGAGCGCAGGCACCCCGACCTGGGCACGCGGTGCTGCCAGCGGCCTGTGACCGCTGGAAACCGTCTGCCCCACAGCATCTTTCATGCTGTTACAGAAGGGCAAAGAAACACTCGTCGAGGTGGTTTGCTGGCATTTTCACAGTAAAGTTTAGGTGGTGGTGTTTTTTTTTTTAGTAAATGTAGATCACACGTTTCATTGAGTTTCTTCCATTGAAGTGATTCTGGAATTCTTCCCGCGAATGAGAAGCTGTGGGAAGGAGAGCTGAGGAGATACTCAGTTTCTAAAAGGGAGAGGGGGCGCTCATCTGCAGGTGTCTGTGAGTCCGCGTGCACTGGCCCTTGCTCGTGGAGCCGCAGGTGTGGGAGGTGGCGGTGCGCACGGCCGCGTGCGTCGGTGGAACGGCCCTCCTGCCTTGGGGGGCGGCCGCTGTCACTCCCTTTCCGTGGCCTTGAACTCCTGCTGTGCGGCAGCGTCACGAGCCGGCGGCTGCATTTGAAGCGTGACTTGTAACTGTGAGCTCGGACGGGGCACGCGAAGCCTCACACAGACGTTGTCATTAGTCCTCAGGCGATCTTTTTACATCTTTTCATCATTCTTGGTGTCAAGTATATGCGGTCTGGTTTGATTTTTTTCATACTTTGAAAATACTTGAGGCCGGTAGCAATTACAGTAGCAGTGCTGGCACGGAGGCCTGTTCAAGGCGGGAAACGTCTTCGAGGAAAGACCATTCCCTTGCCCTGGTATTTTAATTGCATCCTAAAATAATTGCATTCGTCTTTAAGACTAGGAAAGTTCCTCAACACGTTTTCCTGAGTAATGTCAGAGTGTTCCAAGACTGCCGTTTATGGGGAAATGACTGTCGCGGCCCCTGGAGAGGGACGTTTTAATCGCATCCGTGGTGTCACCTGTGACATTGATGACTAAGGCCTTTGAGTCGCAGGCGGGAAAAGTTGGGTGCCTACTGTTAGTTACTTGAGTGATTTTTATTGGACTGTTTTTCTCCTCTTCTGGAAGTTCTGGAATATGTTCAGTTTCTCAAACAGAGTCTATATCTTATTTCCTAGTTTTAAAAACCAATATTTTGAAATTTAGATCTTTTTTCTCACACATAACTACCTTTAATATCAGAGCTCTGCATGTCGTATTCAGTAATGAAGAGATTTTCATAAGATTTTCTCCATAGTGCTTAAAGATTAGAACAGTATATTTAAATTCTAGCTTTAAAAAACAGGTTTTTCACCAAACATGGAAAAGACCCTGATGCTGGGAAAGATTGAAAGTAGGAGGAGAAGGGGACAACAGAGAATGAGATGGTTAGATGGCATCGTTGACTCGATGGACGTGAGTCTGAGTAAGCTCCAGGAGTTGGTGACGGACAGGGAGGCCTGGCGTGCTGCAGTCCATGGGGTTGCAAAGAGTAGGACCCGACCGAGTGCCTGAGCTGAATGAATGATTAAAAATAGTAAAATGTACCTTGTGAAAAGCCTTATGGTTCTGCCATAAATTTTACTTGATGTGTTTTAAAAAGTGGCTTCTTCCCTAACTGAAGATAATAAGCGAACGTGTTAATATTCCTGTTAGTTTCTTCTTACCGACGGCTGAATCAGTCACCACCCACCCCCCACCTCGGCCCTGTACTCAGAGGTTCCACATACATCTTCACTGCAGCCCGATTCGCTTTGGCCAAAAATCGGAAGCCGTCAAGGTGCCTTTCGGTGGCACTAGTGGTAAAGAGCCACCTGCCAGTGAGGGAGACGCAAGAAACGCAGGGTCGGTCCCTGGGTGGGGAACGTCCCCTGGAGGAGGGAATGGCAGCCCCCTCCAGCCTTGTTGCCTGGAGAATCTCATGGACAGAGGAGCCTGGCGGGCTACAGTCAGTCCATGGGGTTGCAGAGTCAGACACAACTGAAGCGACCTAGCAGTCAGGCACGCAAGCTGCCTTTCAGCGGGGGAATTGGTGGTGGTGAGTCCCATGATGGTGGACTGTCATTCAGCGCTAACAAGCCTTGACTGTTGAGTCAGGAGGAGCCCTGAGGAGCCTGGGGCCGGGGGCTCAGGTGGGGTGTGTTAGGGCATACGGCCAGATAACCACGGAGCCAGGAGTAAGGCCGCACCAGCATGCTTCCCGATCCAGCTGCGCTAGCTATGCTGGGTGTGTGTGCGTGCACACACAGAAACACACCCTGACACACTCACAGAGACACAGACACAAAAGACACACACACACATAGACACAGAGACAGAGACACACACTAATACTCACACTCACAGGAAGGCGAGGAAAGGGGCTTCCTCTTCAAGGAGCTGGTGGTGACTGCATCATAAGAAGAAGCGTGAGTTCTCGCTGAGGACACCGGAGGCCTGACTCGGTCTGCAGGCGCCCTCAGCTTCTTGTTCTAGAAGCACTTTGCAAGCACAGAGTGCCCAGAGCATCCTTTAAAAGGGGCAAAGCGGGCTAACGTCCGGCTCCCTCTCTGGGCCTGAGGTTAACAGGGCCCAGGGTGAGTGTTCACCCACTCCGGCATGCAGGCGGCCCCGAGGCCCGGCCTGTGTGCTGAAGGCAGCGGGCAGTGCCTGTCCTTGGGGACCGCACACCAGGCGTCCACTTCCAGTGTCTTCAGGGGTTGGACGGTCCCTCTGATAGCGTTCCTCCTCCCGTCGGCCTGGTGGCCCTCCTTCCTGCGTCCCTCGGGCAGCAACGAGCAGCTGAGACCAAGTCCCTGAACCCCGTGCCGCCTCAGCTGGGTCCAGTCCCGACAGGGAGCTGCGTGTGGTCACGCAGCCTGGATCGCGATGTGTCAGCACGACTCACTGGTCGTTTTTCATGTTGACGGCGCAGAGTCCTGTTAAACGTTTAGAACCACTTAGGGCCACATGCAGACCTTAGGTACAAATAAACGTGTCCAGGGCAGAGTAGCGTGAAACATTGACTGTGGTTTAATTTAAGAAGAATCACAAGGTGGAGTTACCTTGCTAAACAAGAAACAGCCTGATGGGTTTGGGGGCAGAGCGGGACTTTCCAACAAGAGTTTTGCCCCTGGGGTTCTATCAGTGGTTACGTTTTAAGGGTTTATCTTTGGCTTGTCTTGAAGGGCGTCTGCAGTTGGTGCCTGTGTGGCCTGCACGTCTGAGCACCAAGCCTGTGGTGGCCGTCCCCGTGACCCCTGGGTGACCATCCCCGTGGTGGCTGTCCCCGGGGCGACCATCCCCCTGGTGGCTGGCCCTGTGGTGGCCGGCCCCGTGACCCTGTGGTGGCCGTCCCCGTGACCCTGTGGTGGCTGTCCCCGTGACCCCTGGGTGACCATCCCCGGGGCGACCATCCCCCTGGTGGCCGGCCCTGTGGTGGCTGTCCCCGTGACCCTGTGGTGACCGCCCCGTGACCCTGTGGTGGCCGTTCCCAGGGTGACCATCCCCGTGGTGACCGTCCCGTGACCCCTGGGTGACCGGCCCCGGCGTGGCCCCCGTGGTGACTCTCCGTGTCTTACAGAGCTGCAAGAACTGGCGGGCGGCGGTGGACCTGTGCGGGCGGCTGCTCACGGCCCACGGCCAAGGCTACGGCAAGAGCGGGCTGCCGACCAGCCACACGGCGGACTCCCTGCAGGTACGGCCGCGTCCTCCCCAGGCCACCGTCACCTGGAGACAGCGAGGGCTCCAGCGGTTCACGTGCAGAGAGCGGGCTTCTGAACGGCAGGAAAGCTCTCCAAGGAGAGGGGCGGCTGCCTGAGTCCTCGAGCCCGCCACCCCAGCCGTGGTCTCTCATGCTGGCATCCCTGGAAGCCCCCTCCCCAGCCAGACCATCCCCCAGGCTGTCCCTCGACAGCCGGGGAGGGGAGGGGCTGGGCTCCAAGGCCCCGGGCGCAGCGGCTGGGCCGTGCTCCCGGACCGTGCCTGCGGCCAGGGCATTCCTCAGCGGACACGGCTTCAGCTGCCATGGGCCCAGCCCAACTCTCTCCACGGCTGCTGAGTCCTGCCGCCTGGCACCCCCCCCCCCCCCCCCCCCCCCCCCCCGCCCCCGGCCCCCTTGCCCCAGGCAGCCCCTCGCCCCTGCTCCCAGGCAGGCCCCTGCCCCCGGCAGCCCCCCACCCCTGCTGCTCCCAGGCAGCCCCCTGCCCCAGGCAGCCTCTCGACCCTGCTCCCAGGCAGGCCCCTGCTCCCAGGCAGGCCCCGCCCCTGCTCCCAGGCAGGCCCCTGCCCCAGGCAGCCCCCCACCCCTGCTGCTCCCAGGCAGCCTCTCGCCCCTGCCCCCTGCACCAGGCAGCCCCCTGCCCCCACTCCCAGGCAGCCCATGGGCCCAGCCTCTCTGTCCGTCCCTTGCCGCGTGGTCTCTTTGAACCTCGTTTCTCTCATTAGTGGGACGAGGCTGACTCGGGTCACCCCCGCAGCCCCCGCAGCTGCCAGGGTCTCCAGTCCTGCCCTCTCACTTGGCGGCCATCGTTTTCCAGAAGGGACCCGGTGTTCCAGCCACTTGGAGCTGGCTGTGCACCCCCCCTGCTCCCATCGTGTGCCCCTGGGTCTCCCCACTTCCCGTGGACAGTCCAGGTCCCTCAGCAGTGCCCTCACCTCCCTCCCCGGCTCAGCCCAGCTGCCCCCCTCCACCCCCTCCCCAACCCCCACTGGACTCTGCCCTCCTTCAGGCAGGGAGCGTCTCTTTCCACATCCATTTTTATAAACTTGGAGTTATGCAAACTTCTAAGAAAGAGTGTTAGTTTGTGAAGTGAGTGAAAGTCATTCAGTCACATCCGACTCTTTGTGACCCCATGGACTATACAGTCCATGGAATTCTCCAGGCCAGAATCCTGGAGTGGGTGGCCTTTCCCTTCCCCAGGGGATCTTCCCCACCCAGGGATCAAGCCCAGGTCTCCGCATTGCAGGGGTATTCCCTACCAGCTCAGCCCCCAGGGATTGTTAGTTTAGCCCTTGTTTAAACCTATTTGAAATCAAGCTCTGACATCAGATTAAGGGCCTTGGGGACTTCGCCGGTCCAGTGGTCCCACAGGCCTTGCAGCACAGCCTAAGTGAAAGTAAACTGAAGGTTTAAAGAGCTGCGTTTTTAAAGCACTCAGTGGGGAATAGGAACCGCTGGGCCTGCTCTGCGTAGGTAACCGTCGCGTGCCTCGTGTTCTGTGCTTTCAGCTCTGGTTTGTGAGGCTGGCGCTGCTGGTGAAGCTGGGCCTATTCCAGAACGCCGAGATGGAGTTCGAGCCCTTCGGAAACCTGGACCAGCCGGACCTCTACTACGAGTACTACCCACACGTGTACCCGGGGCGCAGGGGTAAGGGGCGGCAGCGGGTGGCGTGGGCTCCCCTCGGCCTGTGGCTCGGCTGCTTCTCTGCGCTGTGTCTCCTTGAAGCTCAGCCTCGTCTCTGCGGAGGCAGGGGAGGCTGGTGCTGCGCTGTCTTAGTTCCTGGCGCTTTCTCCGTCGTCACCGTCTCACTCACGTAACAGGCTGATGGGAGCTTGTCTGTGTTGCCCCGAGTTTCCTCAGACTTGAAGGAGGATTTTCAGCATGGGGGACTTTGAGACCTTTAACCTCCCTGGCATTAAAGTTCTGTCTCTTCCTTCTGACTGCGGGAACTTCGTCCTCATGGAGGAGGCGGTGAGGCAGGCTTTCAAGCCCGGAACAGGCTTTCATCCGGTGGTCGCCCTGACGAAGCTGGCTCACGGTGGTGGTGAGGCAGCCGGGCGGTGTGGACGCAGGAGGGGCAGCAGGCCCCATCCCACGTTAGTGACACGTCCAGCCCCCAGTGGGCCCCCAGGTCCAGAAGGTCTCCAGAAGACCAAGGGGAAGGGATGAAAGCCAGGAGCCCCATAAGCAACATTCAGGGGTGCAGCCCCGGGCAGAGGGGACGGTCTTGATCATTAAGCAGTGGGTGGGAGCCGTGCCCACCTGGCTTTGTCTCACCCAGCATGACCCCTGCGGTGGGTCTGACGGTGTCTCCACGGGGCAGGCAGGGCACCACCTCGCCCATCAGTGTCCCCCCTGCACTCACCCCAGGAGCCCCCACCTCCTCTCAGAGTCCCCCCCACACTCACCCCAGGACCCCCACCTCCTCTCAGAGTCCCCACACACTCACCCCAGGAGCCCCCACCTCCTCTCAGAGTCCCCCCCACACTCACCCCAGGAGCCCCCACCTCCTCTCAGAGTCCCCCCCACACTCACCCCAGGACCCCCCGACCTGGTCTCTCTGTGAACCCCCTCACACTCACCAGGACGCCCCTCAGCCCAGGGACCAGGCCGCAGCCCCTCTGCTCCGTAAGGTGCATCACAGGGGCCCAGCGTCCCCTTGCTGTCGGGGGCCGCGTCCCCACTGGGGAGTGAGTGCCAGAACTTTCTCGTCCATATTTCCAAGCCTTCGCGGTCCGTCCCTCCCAGAGAAGACAGTGTGCAGCCTCCTGCCCCCTCAGCGTCAGGCTCTGTCACCTCTTCTTACAAGGAGAGGTGTTCTGTGGAGAGGCAAGAGGCACCTTACAGGGGAGGTTTGGGATATTTCTCTTCAAAAGATTCTGCCTGAAAGCTTTGATGATCGAGAGACGGCTCTCCTGTGCTTCTGACGAGGAGCAGCCATGTTTCCCTCCAGCCTGGAAAAAGGAAAAACAGTTTCTTGGCACTGTGTCCCAGCTCTGGGCAGGTCAGCCCTTGCCTGGCCTGCACACCCCCTGCACCCAGCCTCACTGCCCCTGGGTGCCCCCAGCCGTACCATGAGTGGGACCCTATGCTGGGCCCAGGGGTGGGCAGAGAGTCAGGCTTCCAAGCACACAGGCAGGCGCCCTAACGCTCACAGCTGCGTAAAAATGCTGATTTTCTTTTCCTGCTGAGACCCACGTAAATTGTAAGTTCAAACAACTGTTCATACATCAGCTACTTTGAATTTACTGCAGGCTAAGAATGAGACGAGCTGGGGCTTCCTGTATGGCCAGTGTCTAAGACCCCGAGCTCCCAGGACAGGGGACGTGGGTTCAGTCCCTGCTTAGGGAGCTGTAGCCCATGTGCCGCCGCTAAGACTTGGCACAGCTCAATAGACAAACATGTTTTCTAGCAAAGAATGACAGACGGAAAAGGAGGTGTTTCCAGGGCGGCCAGCGGACACGTCCAGCCCTGACCACACCGAGCGCTCAGCGGCCCCGGGGTCCTGGTCGATGATACCAGGCAGGGCGCTGGACCAGGTCCTGTGGGCGCCGTGGTCCTGCTCCCTCTCCTCGGGGACAGAGGTTCACAGAGATGACACCCAGCTTCCCGTGAAGTGAGAACCCAGGCCCTCGGGTCCAGGCATGGGACAGTGCATCACCCACCCACCCCCAGCTCTTGGGACGTCAGTACACAGGCTGGGCAGGCTTCCCATCCCGGCTGGAACTGCAGCCTGTTGTCTTAGGGATAAAGAGGAGCTGGTCGCCCTGCACCATTAAGCAGCTAATTTAAGTTATGAAATAGACATAAATCATACATACATTTTAGCTAAAGTGTGCTAACGTTCCTCCATAGTGGTATGCTCAACATTTACCAATTTTTCTTTCCATTTTGTAGTATAGCAAACGTAAATGTGATATTTTGATTCATTTGTTTCATTTTAGCTTGCAATACATAAGCAAAGCAGGTCATTAAACTGTGCTGTAAAAAAGAAGCCAGAACAATGTAAACAAATAACTCTTATGAATGAGCTTTAATATGTTTTATTTAAATACTGGGCATAGCTTTTTCCCATTCAGAGTATTCATAACAAGTCGTAACGAATCATGAGCTAATATCATGAAATTTCCCTTTTTCATTGGTCTTCTGTCTTTCTCTGATACTCGTAGCGATTTCATGGAGTTCCTTGCAGGGGAGTGTGGTTTCCACACACTCAGGCTGCCTTTTAATTGGTTGTTTGGAATCTCTCCTTGTTCTCATGAAACAGTGATGACAGGTCACTGAACAGACCCAGGCCTGAGCGGGCTGGGGCAGGGCCCGGGGAGCCCTTCCTGTGGCCCTCTTCCCGCGCGGCCCTGGTCCGCATCCTCCCCCTCCGCCCTCCCCCTGGATCGCCGCTTCTCCTCACGTCGGTGCGTCCCTGTACCTCCGGGCCTACAGGTTGGGTCGGAGGCTGCTCACATCTGTGCGGTGCTCGGCCGTGGTGTGTACAAGCCCCAATTGGGGCCCGTGAGCAGACAGCTTACGCCTCCCCTGGGCCTGCGTGTCCCCACACCCGGCTCTGCCGGCCCTGAGGCCCCCGTCAGCCCCCTCCCACCCGCGTCCACAAGGGTGAGCCGCCGCTGCTCCTCTAGGCCCTGCCTGCCCTCCCTCCAGAATCACGCAACGCACATGTCTGGTTCCCAGGCCGGATGCAGACACTTGATCAGTAGGTGAGCTCACGCGGTGGCCGAGAATTAACCGCTCAGCACGTTCCAGGTGTCCCCCTCTGTTTCCCGTGAGGCAACGGAACCACCCCCGGGAGTGAATGTCCCCTGTGCAGGTCAGGTTTCCGCTCACCTCCCTCACCCCACCCCGGGGTGAACATCCTCTCTGCAGGTCGGGTTTCTAGCTCACCTCCCTCATCCCACCCCGGGGTGAACGTCTGTGCAGGTGGGGTTTCCGCTCACCTCCTTCACCCCCCGGGGTGAACGTCCCCTGTGCAGGTCGGGTTACCACTCACCTCCCTCACCCCCCGGGGTGAACGTCCCCTGTGCAGGTCGGGTTTCCCCTCACCTCCTTCACCCCCCGGGGTGAACGTCCCCTGTGCAGGTCAGGTTTCCGCTCACCTCCCTCACCCCACCCCGGGGTGAACATCTGTGCAGGTCGGGTTTCCACTCACCTCCCTCACCCCACCCCAGGGTGAACGTCCCCTGTGCAGGTCGGGTTTCCGGCTCACCTCCGTCTGCCCGCACTCTGCCGAGGCGTGCGAGTCAGGCGTGTCTTCCTCAGTCTGAGGAGGCTGGTCCGGGGTCCTGCCACCTTTCACACAGCTCACCCTTTCTGCGGACTCTGGTGTCTGCAGTCTTTTCCTGGAACATGCGGTGAGAGACACAGCCTCTTCGGTCGGGCTCCATCTCCATCAGGACAGCGGGGCGAAGTCGCCTCTGCCCTCCTCCACATGCAGGAAACGGGGAGATGCATGGGTGCCCACGGCCTGCATCAGATACAGCACTCAAGATGCTACTGGGGCGCCTGGCCCGTCCTGAACTCCCCGTCTGCCGCGGGGCTTGGGACAGCACTGAATGACCCCTTGCTGCTGCTAGGTCACTTCAGTCGTGTCCGACTCTGTGCGACCCATAGACGGCAGCCCACCAGGCTCCCCGTCCCCGGGGCCTTAGTAATGAGTTATCTGGGACTCTCTTAGGCTGGCTCTTTGTTTCCAGCATAGGCATGGGTGAGAGATACTATGCCATCAGCCCGGCACAGATGTCCCCGACCTGTGTCCCCACTTCGGAGCACAGAAAGCTGGGGTGCCGGGGGTCAGGGAGACCAGGAAGGGTGCAGGGAAGTGAGCCCAGAGCAGCGGTCAGGCAGCGGGCCCTGCCGCCTGGACAGCGAGAGGCCCTGCCCAACTTTGCAGGGGCGAGCTGGGCCTGCTGACCACGGAGTCTGTGCTCTGCTGCGTGTCCGGCAGGCACCGTGCCGTCGCGTCTGCCCCTCGGGCCCCACAGCAGCCTGGCCTTGTCCAGCTCCCTGTCCCGTGTGGGTGGCCGGAGCGCTGGAGGGAAGGCACTGCGTGCCCAGCACATGGGCCAGTGGGTGGCCAGAGGCCCAGCCCATCCACACCAGGAAGTCTTGCGCCTGCTGAGGGAGGCAGGCCCCTGGGGTCAGGCTGGCATCCCTCCTTTTGCTTTGCTTTCCGGGCCCTCTGCACGGCGGGCTGTGATTCCTCGGGCACCTGCTGTGGCACTGGCGGCCGAGCGGGCCTGCAGTCCTGCAGGGGACTCCAGACCGTGAACGGCGTAGGGGCAGTTGCACTTAGCGTTTCCTAAATGATTCATGGAAGCCCTCCTACAGTGTCTATACTAACCTAGAAGTCAGCAGGTCATGACCACACACGGGACCTTCCAGGATGTCAGTTTCCTTCCAGATTCTGACGCGTGCTTTGTTTCAAGGTGCGTGCTCCGTGCTGGGGAGACGGGCCCCTGGCTGGCACGGCGCCGTGCGGGTCGTGTTGCTGGACTCCGCTGGCGTGAAGGGTTTCACCGATTCCCAGTGACTCTTCACACACAGTGAGGCCGGGTTTGCGGAACCGAGAGCCAGTTTAAAGGTACTTTTGTTTGTATTTCTTTAAGACAAACAAAAGTAGGAAAGGCCTGACTTACGTCAAAGCAGTGTCTGCTGTTTCATCGACAGGCCCGCAGGGCTTGCTTGGGGACAGTGGCCACGTCCCGTCACCTGTGCGTCCGGTGCCTGCCCTTGTGCTTGGCGCCAAAACCTGCTGAGTGAGTGGCTCTCCCGCTGCGCTGTTCAAGCTGGAAGCAGCAGGCGGCGTTTCTCCTGCCGCCCCTTTCTTGTCCTGACTCTGAGCCGTGTTTCTCTCTAGGGAGGGGCACTTTTCTCTGTGTGTGTCATGAACTGTGTGTGCTTCCTGTGTGGGTTCTGTCCTTTGAGATGTGTGAGCTGCACCAGCCCAGTGGTGCCAAGAGAGAGGGGGGAAGCCGACTCCCACCTGAGCCCGGCCATCTCGGGCCCCCCAGGAAGGGGGAAGCCGACTCCCATCTGAGCCCGGCCGTCTCGGGCCCCCCAGGAAGGTCACGGGCAAGGGTGACGTGTTTACGGGACACTGGTGCTGGCTCTTCCTTGCCCACCTTTCCTACTCTGGTCTGAGTAGAGTCCCAACTCCAGATGCAAGTCACGGGGGCACATGGAGGGCCACCGCTGTCCACCTCCTGGGCTGTGGGAGCCTGGTCCAGGGCAGGTGCCCTGGTGGGGGCTTGAGGCCATGGAGGACGCTGCGTGGAGAGACGGTGGCGTGAGGGCCCAGAGCAGACAGCGTGCGGGCACGATCTCTTGGCTCTCTGCTCTGTCTGCGTTAGTGAGGACTTCCGGTGCCATGTTCAGTACGAGCAGTAAAAAGGGGACGTCCCTGCGTTACTCAGGAGCTTAGAGGAAAAGCGTGTAGTTTTTCACCATTAATTAGGTCGCTTACCAGTAGTCATGTATGGATGTGAGAGTTGGACTGTGAAGAAAGCTGAGTGCCAAAGAATTGATGCGTTTGAACTGTGGTGTTGGAAAAGACTCTTGAGAGTCCCTTGGACTGCAAGGAGATCCAACCAGTTCATTCTAAAGGAGATCAGTCCTGGGATTTCTTTGGAAGGAATGATGCTAAAGCTGAAACTCCAATACTTTGGCCACCTCATGCTAAGAGTTGACTCACTGGAAAAGACTCTGATGCTGGGAGGGATTGGGGGCAGGAGGAGAAGGGGACGACAGAGGATGAGATGGCTGGATGGCATCACGGACTCGATGGACATGAGTCTGAGTGAACTCCGGAAGTTGGTGATGGACAGGGAGGCCCGGCGTGCTGCGGTTCATGGGGTCGCGAAGAGTCGGACACGACTGAGGACTGAGCTGAGCTGAGCTGTAAGTTTTCGTAGGCGTTCTTTATCAAGCTGGGGCCGTTTTCCTCTACTGTTCATTTGCTGAGAGTTTTAATCATGAATGGATGTTACATGTTGGCAAATGCTTTTTCTGTTCCTCTGGATTTATCGTATGATTCTTCTCGTTTAGCTTGTTTGACATGATGCGTTACGTGGATTTTTGAACGTTGAACCAGCCTTGCACACCCGGAATGAGTCCCACTCGGTCATGGTGGATAATTTCTCTTATACACTGTTAGATCTGACTTCTAATTTTCTGGTAGATTCGATTTAGTCAGATCTGACTTGCTAATTTTGCTGAGGATTTTTGTATCTGTGTCCATCAGCCGTGTTGATCTGTAGTTTTTGTTTCTTATGATAGTATCTGGTTTTGATACGTGGGCAGTGCTGGCCTCATAGAATAAATTAGGAAGCATCTTCTCCACTTCTATTTTCCGGAAGAAACTGTAGAGAATTGGTACCTCTTCTTCCTCAATGTTCTGTAGAACTCACCAGTGCCACCGTCTGAGCCTGGTGCCTTCTGTTTTGGAAAGTTATTACTTATTAATTTAATTTCTTAAATAGATATTGGCCTATTCACAGAGGGTCCACAAGTGTCCTGTTCTGGAGCAGGGTGGTGGCCTCTGCTGTTTTTCTCACTGTGAGAGCCTCCATGCGTTTGGGGCGTAGCTGTGGGCAGGAGGTGACGGCCAGCCCTCCTGTGGTCGTCATCTGCGACACACGCTTTACCGAGGGAGCTGGGACCCATTCGAGAACCGCCATCACTGTGCGCTTCGCCAGGATATGAAGGGGCTGTCCTCCCTGCTTCGGGAACACCCGCGGGTTCCCGGCTGCGCTCGGCAGCGGCCGACAGACTGACTCCGCGTTGGCTCTGCTTCCAGGCTCCATGGTCCCCTTTTCCATGCGGATCCTGCACGCGGAGCTCCAGCAGTACCTGGGGAACCCCCAGGAGTCCCTGGACCGGCTCCACAGGGTGAAGGCCGTCTGCAGCAAGGTAAGCCCCGCTCCGGCTGGGCCGCCCCCTGCCCGCCTGGTGGAGCGCTCACCCCGATGCCCGCCCTCACAGCGCACTGTCCCCACCCCCATCCCCGCGTCCCCCTCCGGGAAGGCAGGTGGCCGAGCTCCTTGTGGCCGTGCTGCTCACCTCTTCCTGCTGAAGCTGTTCTGGGGGATGGTGGGTGGGTTCTGGCAAAGCTCGAGGCCTGAAACCCTGCTTCCTGGTGCCGTCAGTAAATGAAAAGCAGAAGCGTTTCCTCTCGTGTAAAGTCACACCCGTGAACATGTGCCACAGAAGCGTTTCCTCTCGTGTAGAAACGACACCCGTGAGTGTGTGCCCAGGCTGCCGGCCGCCCGCACGCCTGCGGAGGCTCCGGGCGCCTGCTCCATGTCCCGCAGGCGCTGCAGCCGGATTTAAGGAGATAATGCTGGAAGTGTTTCAGAATGAACGCAAATCACACTCATGACGACTCCGTCATGACGGCATGGCAGCTGCCGTTCGTAATTCTGGCTCCGAAGGCAGCTGAGGTTCAGCGCTGCATCCCGGGTTGTTCTTGGCTGTAAAGCAACAGTCACGTGGCAGGCGTCAAGCGGCGTCAGCAGATCAGGCTGCTCCCCTGAGCGCTGGGGCGGAGATGTCTGGCTTGGGGTCTCCCCGGCTCCAGCCCCCTGCCCGCCCCCTGCCAGCTGGCCCAGGTGCAGTGCTCTTGGAGGGTGGGGGCTTTCGGAGCTGTGACTGGGAGCAGTTAGGAGCGGCGATGTTTGACAGATTCGTAAAATGGGGTTATTTGTACCTGCTGAACTCCGGTCCCCAGTTGCTCTTGGTGGACACTTCTGGAGCTCCTGGGTGGTCCTCTGGGTTCCCAGCAGGAAGTGAGGGCTGGTTTACCTTGTCATTGAAGTATCTCACTCTGAGCTGACTGGGAAGAGTATTGTTTCAAAGTATAATGCTCGCCGGGCACATCAACAGGCCGTGGTTGGAGGGACTTCAGAGCCAGGCAGACTCTTCCTAGCGGGATGACTGGCCCTTGGAAGCCTTGAGTGCCTCGTGTTGGGAGGAGGAATGTCCCCAGTCTCCTCTAGGCTGCCGTGGAGTCAGATGATGGATGCGGACCAGCATTTGGCTCCTGGGAGTGCTTAATGCTCCTTCAGTGGCCTGGGGCAGCTCCAAGAAGCCTCTTCTCACTTTGAAAAGCCTCTTTTCCAGAAGTCTGGAAGAGACTGGTAGGTCTGGGAAGGTCCCAGAATGCTCCAGGGGAATCTAAGCCCCTCTGTGGACTCAGTGGGTCATTAGTGAGTCGTCAGGGCCAGCGCCCAGGGGTCTGAGGACTGGACACTTCATACATAAACCCAGTCCTTAGACCATCCCCACCCGCAGCCCGGGAGAGGCTGACCTTTTTCTCCTGGACAGAACCGACAAGCGCCAGCCTCCTGGGCCCTGGGCTTCCCTCCGCTGCTGTCCGTGGTGCTGAGGGTGCCTGTCCCACCCAGGACCAGCCCAGGATGAGCTGGACCCTGGGCAGGGGTGAGGTGGTCAGGTTCCGTGCAGCCTCTCAGCTCTGGTCACGCCAGCCCCGCCCGCAGGGTGGAGGACCATCTCCCAAACCCACATGTTCTCCTGAGTCCTCCCACCTCACCTCCAGGCAGCATCTTCACTTTTCAGAGCCACTGTTACTTCGGCACTGCAGCTGCTTTGGGAGCTGTGTGCTCTGGCCTGGAGCTGGGGTGGGGCTGACCTGCCCCCCCACCAGCACCTCCCAGGCTGAGCACGCTGGGTGCAGCCTGCCTGGGTGGTTCTGGGAGGCAGAGGCTCACAGCCTCCAACCCATACCCGTTACTGCGCCTGGCGGGCCCACCAGAGCCTGCACGGCCCTTGGGCTGGGAGAGCCAGGCCCCTGCTCCCCTTCCTCGGCGCCTCCAGCCTTGCTTTGTAACTGTCCCCTGCCAGGGTCCAGCCCCAGTGGAACCAGGGAATTTGAAGCGGGGCCGGCGTCGGTGATTTGATAATTATTCAGAGATATACAGAGAGATTAGGGAATAATGTAGTGGAGAAAATAGTAGGGAAAAGAGGATGTATCCCTTGGTTCACACAAGAAGCCGATAAAGCCTCGAGACAAGAGACTTGCACCGTCTACGTGAGGCCACAGGCGCCTTCCCGGTCTCCCGAAGGAGTGGAGACGCAAAGCGCCTCCCCGTTCAGGTCTTAGAAGCCCAGGCAAAATTAGTAGACACGGCAAGCCTCTGTGTTCCAGATGGGAATTCAGCCTGAAAAGGAGAGGGAGAAAAGAGACAACATGGGGAAACCAGTCTTTCCAGGAACTGGTCCAACTCTTTGTTTTTCAGGAAAGCTTTAAATACATAGAGATCAATGGATAATACAAAATCATGCGGGGTCAACAGGCCTGACCTTTATCGAGACCAGGCACTCTTTATGCATGCATACAAAGGTCTTCGGTGGTTTTACATCATCTTCTGGCCAGGGGGCCTGCTAACATTTTATGACCTTTTCTTTCTGATAACAGTCAGTCAACCAGAAAACTTATTTTTTCCAAGGGTGATTTTTCTTAAACCAGGTGCCACCCTCCGAAGGCACCAGATAAAGTTGCATTCCTGACAGGGCAAAGGTGCAGTGGGTTATAGTCAAGAAAAGAATTTACTAGCTTAAGGTCTAACGTGATTAATATCAAAGGTCACTACTTATTTTTCCCATATGCCAGTTACATCAATTAATGTATATAAGGGGCAAGGGATCTGGAGACTTAGCAGCAAATATTGGCTCAACAATGAAACCCTCCACCGGTATATTTCTAACAACCCACTAATACTACACTAATAATTTATAACTTCTCAAAAGACTCTGTATTTGGAAAGTTCAAAACATCTCGTGCCTCTCACGGTTGGGAGGCTGTGAACAATTACGTGTGATTGTAAGAGGCCGGACAAACTTGTCAGGCAGGCTAGAGAGCCGTCGGAGAGGTTTTGGACTGAAACACTCTTGTTCCGCCCAGGAGACTTATTACCTGGAGCTCCAAGTTAACTCCTTTCAGAGGAAGGCGGTGGGGGACAGCCCCCCTTAAACATCAGAAGAGTAGGTGGAAAGCAGAACGCAGGAAGGCAGGCAGACTCTGGTTTTGGGGGTAGATGCTCGAGAAAGTCCGGGGGACCCCTGAGGCCTGATCCCGCCTTTACGTTTGTCAGGCCCCCTTCCTCATGACCTTTGCCACGGGCGGGATTCCCCATGCTGGCTCCCGGCAGTCCCCACTCAGTGGGCCATCAAGACTGCTGTTCCTGGTCAGGAGACAGCTGATAAGTAGCTGGAAAATGTGGCCTGGTTTGGACCAACTAGCTCGTCTTTGCAGCTGTTACACTTTTAAAACACAGGTGTGTCCCGAGCAGTCACGGTGGGACAGGCCTTTGTGTTCACGGCACGTCGTCCTCCTCCTGGCGTGAAGCGCAGACCCTTGAGGGCGAGGAGGCCCAGTGGCCCATCCTGGGCACAGGGACGAGGCCAGGGAGAGCCTGGAGCAGCTGCTTTGCTGGCGGCGAGCTTCCCCTCTGGGGTGAGCCACGGAGGGCAGTGTGGAGGGCAGGGTGAGCCGCAGAGCGAGGGTGTCTCTGCAGAGCACGTGCCTGAAGCGCGTCGTCACAGAGCCAGGAGCCCTCCGCCTGTCTCCTGTTAACACGGCTTTACTTTTCTCCCCAGCAGACAGCATTCACTGCTAACAGCTTTGTTCTCCTCATTCTGCCCGCCATGAGAATCCATCCTTTGCCCAGATCACCGGGGCAGCAGCTTCCTTTCTTTCAGGGGAACAGTCACAAAAGAAGTGACTCAGGGCCATTAGCCAAACAGGAAAAACAAAGTAACAGATGCTCAGAACTTAAGCGATAGATTAACAAAGGGCCGCGCGGCCCAGACGCCCTGGAGGAGCGAGACTGATGCTTTCACAGGAGTGAAAAATCGTCCTCTTCTGTCCCGTACCTGGAGCTTCCCAGACAGAGCGGGCGCACGCTCCGCGTGTCGGGCTCCTCGGGCGCTCTGCGGGCATCGTCAGCCCTAACCCTCCTCGAGCCAGAGGGCCACCGCTCTCTCTGCCGTCCGCCCTGTGCGTGCCGAGCGGCGACGCTTGACTCGTGTCCCCGGGAAACCCTCCTCGGCAGAGAAACCTGCTGCTCCTGGAGCATCTCAGCAGAGCGCCCAGAGGCAGACTCACTCCTGTCCTTGCGTGTCCCGCAGATCCTGGCCAACCTGGAGCAGGGCCTGGCGGAGGACGGGGCCACGTGCAGCATCGCGCAGGAGAACAGGCAAGGTCAGTGCCGCCCGCGTCCCAGGCAGGCGGCCCCGCCTGCTCCGGGTCGCAGCCTCCATCCGCCTCACTCGCCCTCTCCCACGTGCGTCTCCTCGCTGCTTTCCTCCCGGAACGAGCATCCTTTCTAGGAGGTTCTTACCTCAGAGCTGCTCCTTGGTCCCGGAAGCAGGAGGAGGGTCCTCCCGGGGCCTGGCTCTCCCCCTCCCCCCCTGCGGCTCCTCCCGGGGCCTGGCCTGCCCCAGCCTCTCCGCCCTCCCACCCCACGTCTCCTCCCCCGCCAGCCCTCAGAGCCCGGCGAGGCAGCTGGGTTAGGAACCGATGCTTCCACGTAAGCGGGTGGGACACCCAGGCCTCGGGCAGGCAGGCTGCTGTCACCAGAGCTGCGGTGCCGACACCCACGTGTGACTGCCCACAGCCCTATAGCGGGGAGCCCCTCCTGTCCACAACCCTCCGGGGCGGCCCTGCTACACGACGGGCTCGTCTCCTGGTCCAGTCAGGCTCTGTCCCCCTGAAGCTGGGCGGCCGTCGAGAGCACAGCCCAAGGAGTGTGCCAAGCGGCACAGGAAGCCGTGGCCAGGGCAGGGCCACAGACGTGGGGGCTCCATCCGTCTGTGGCTGGGCTGCTGGCCGCGTCCCCGGGCGCTCACCCCTCCTCTCTTGCAGCCTCCGTGCAGCTGTGGCGGTCCCGCCTGGGCCGGGTGACGTGCTCCATGGCCAACTGCCTGCTGCTCATGAAGGTACCATTTCCCAGAGGTGGGGAGCCCCAGGCCCTCGGAGGGGGAGAGCCCCCATGTGGCCTGCAGCAGAGGGGCCAGCGGCACACCTGGGGTCCACGTGCTTCAGTTTCTACTAAGCCCCGCAGACTCGGGTCTGAACGGGGCTCCTGAAGTCCTCGCGCTCTGTGCTCCCTGGGTTCCCGACCCTGTGCTCGCCAAGGGGGTCCCCTTGCTCTGACTCCGCCTGCCATCCGTGCTCTCGGAACCCAGCACAGAACCAACACGGCGCTTCAGAAGTGCCTGTACTACAAATGCGGTTTAATGTGAAATTTTAGATGAGTCTTTTGTGTTCTTGAGTTAAAAAGGAGTAAAGCATCTTGCGGTCACAGCCTCGGCACACGTGCATCCGGCTGCCACCTCGGGCAAGCCCATTTAGACAGCAGCGTGAGGCCGTGGTGCCGAGCCAGCCTCGCGGGTGGGGGGCAGTGGGCCCTGGCATCAGTTCTGCCGGGTGACCTGACAGTCGCTTACCTTTTCGGTGATGAGCCGTCCATCCGTATGCCTCAGCCCCGAACGTCCGCCCGGAACGCCGTCAGGCAGAGCGGCCCGAGTCACGGCCTAGACGTCCCCCAGCCCCGAGACGGGTCACCCTACCCTGCCCAGCCCTGTGCGCTGGCCGCTCACGGCACCATCAGGCCGCGGCTGCCCGACCAGAGTGGACGGCACTCTCCCTGGAGAGCTCAGTGCAGCTGATGTCCCTGAAGGGGCAGCGTGTCCTCACCCAGCAGGGGGCTGTCTCTAGGAACGGCCTCCGGCCGACAGCAGTTCTGGGCCGGGCTCTGGGTCACGGGCGGCTGGTCTCCTGGGAGCACGCCTGAGCCCAGCGCTGCAGCCGCCCCAGGGCTCCCGTCCAAGACTGAGGGGCCCGGGGCCACCGCACCCCCAGGAGAAGGCCCTCGCCCACTGCACACTCTCATGGACACAGGCACTTACACGCGTGGGGCATGGGCAGCGGGTGTGGCCGGCTCCCCACAGGCACCAGGGGTCCAGTTCATTCAGATGAGCTTCACTCAAAGGTGCCGGGCTGGCGGGTCTGCGCCTGGTTTTCCTGTGGAGCGTCCCCGGTCATCTAACGCCCCAGTCAGCAAACTAGCGACTGCAGTCCCGGTCTGCGTGAGGACGAAGATGGAGGCAAGTAGAGAGAGAAGTACCTTCAGGGGTTTGACAGACCGTGGAGGCCTGTGGTCTGCGACCGCACCCGTGAAGAGATAGCGAGCTGTTGGCACGAGCCCCGGACAGCGTCCACAGACAGGACAGGCCGCCTGCCATCCGAGCTTGGGCCCCAGGGCCTGACAGAAGCAGGAAAAAGTTGGTCCAGGTGAAATGCTAGTTGCTGCTCAGTGGATGGAAGGAGAAAGACCCCCAGGCCAAGCGCACAGCCAGACCCCAGGAGAGGAGGGCTCTGGGGACCAGGGCCACGCCCAGACCCCAGAGCCAGGCCCGCTGGGCCGTCCGCCCCGCTCCTGGCAGGTGCTGTGTCCCCTCTCACGAGGTCTGTGTGTTCCATGCGCATGGAGCGGGATCTCCTGACTCTCAAGTGTTCCCGCAGGACTACGTGCTGGCCGTGGACGCGTACCGTGCGGTCGTCCAGTTCCACCCAGAGCAGGAGCCGCAGGTGCTGAGCTGCATCGGCCGCATCTTCCTGCAGGTGCGAGGGGCTGGGGGGTCAGGGGGCTGCACCTCAGCGCGAGTCCTGTAGGTCTGAGAAAGCGCAGGAAGGGTGTCAAGTCAGACGTCTGTTGCTGTCAGAAGGCGGGTTCTTTTTTGGTCCTGGTTTGACTGTACTGAGTATCAAGCCTCCAGCTTCGATGTGATGGGGAGGCCAGTTGCTACACGTGAATGTACGCAGATTTCCATCAGGCAGCACAGAGACGGGTGACTGAGGCATCGCCCTGTTGCAGTAGAAGTGTGTTGGCGCGAGGAGCCTGCCACCGTGGGCTCCTCTCCCGCCCCAGACCCCCCAGGGCCCCGCGCGCCCTCGTCCCCGGGAAGGAGGGAGAAGCAGGTGTGGGAGCCCAGTCATCCTTAGTTTCCACCGACACACGCAGGGCTGCGCGCCGGGGGCGGGCCCAGCTCTTTGCAGCTGCCGTTGGTCTGGGTTTGTGCACGCGTGTGCGTGTACATATGTGTGCGCGTGCATGTGTGTGCGTGCGTGTGTGCGTGTGTGTGTGTACCCACTGTTCTCGGCAGCACTTAGTATCTGTTTTCTGTCTT
Source organism: Ovis aries (assembly GCF_016772045.2). Lineage (NCBI taxonomy): Eukaryota > Metazoa > Chordata > Mammalia > Artiodactyla > Bovidae > Ovis > Ovis aries. The sequence continues at coordinate 1,898,800 of NC_056055.1, forward strand.
CATAGAAGTAGCTTGCTCTTTCTCTCTCTGTTCTCAGATAATTGTAGAATTATCTGTTGCTGGAAGATGTGAATACCTGACTCAAAGAGGCCTGAGCCACACTCCTGGGGTTTGTGGGACAACTTATTAACAGCTTTAGTGTTCCATGTGTGGGAGAGGTTTCTTTTCTGTTTCCGGGATCAATTTTGGCAAGTTCAGTTCAGTTCAGTCATTCAGTCGTGTCCGACTCTTTGCGACCCCATGAATCGCAGCACACCAGGCCTCCCTGTCCATCACCAACTCCCGGAGTTCACTCAGACTCACAGCCATCGAGTCTGTGATGCCATCCAGCCATCTCATCCTCTGTCGTTCCCTTCTCCTCCTGCCCCTAATCCCTCCCAGCATCAGAGTCTTTTCCAGTGAGTCAACTCTTCGCATGAGGTGGCCAAAGTACTGGAGTTTCAGCTTCAACATCATTCCTTCCGATGAACACCCAGGGTTGATCTCCTTTAGAATGGACTGGTTGGACCTCCTTGCAGTCCAAGGGACTCTCAAGAGTCTTCTCCAACACCACAGTTCAAAAGTATCAGTTCTGCAGCGCTCAGCTTTCTTCACTTAGAGTGCCAAAATAAAGACCGCATGTCTGCTCCACGTGCTCACATGCATTTGCTTAGAGTTCTGTGAAGCAGTCCTCTCTCATAATCACTTCGGCGTCATCTTACCTGAGGTCATTTCTCCTGTCATAGCTATAATTCTGTTTTCTTACGGTTTCTCTTCCTTGATTAGTTCTTCCACTTATTAGCTCATGTTTTTTCTTCAAATAACTAGTATGGGTTTGTTTATTTGCTTACTAGACATATCACAGTACTTTTTATTATATTGCATTTTTAATTGCCTTTTTATATAATTTAATCACTCACTTTCTGACATGTGGACAGATGTTGTCATCCTGCTCTGTCCTAAATGGCCTTTGCTTTTTGTTTTTTAATGGAAAATGACAGCAAGTGGCTCCAGAGTTCTGCCGTGCCTGCTGTCTAATCGTGTCTGCAGCATCCTCACCTGGCGTTGGGGAGCTGTCTGTGTGGGTGTGGATTTAACGTTTGTCACCTGAATTGACTACTTCATTTTGTCAAAGCAGATTGGAGACATAAAAACAGCTGAAAAGTACTTTCAAGACGTAGAGAAAGTAACACAGAGACTGGATGGGCTACAGGGCACAGTCATGGTTTTGATGAACAGGTGTGTATTGCTGCTCTGTGGTTTCCAGCTTTACTGAGATGTAAGTAGCAGCATAGTGCAGGTTCACGGTGTGAACAGGGACAACCTGATTTCCATGCGTTGTGAGGTGATGCCCACAGAACAGAGAGCACTCGTCATCTCATACAGACACAAAATTAAAGACGGGACGCACCCAACGTCACACGCAACACGCAGCGGTGTTGATGGCATTCGCGGTGCTGAGCGCCTGTTCACGCGGAGCTTTGTAGCTTCGGCCCGCCTTCATCCAGCCCCTGCCCTCCTCCCCCGGTAGCCACAGATGGAACCTTTCTCTGTGAGTTTGTTTGGAGTGTCACTGACCTGAAACACCATCCGTTCCTGTTACACAGCATAGTGACCTGATGTTTCTCTCTCTTTCGCACTGATCAGGATGACTAGTCTAGTCATGGTCTGTCTGCCCACAAAGATAAGGCGTTATTACAGACTGCATTCCCCACGCCCTCCCCACGAAGTTGCACTTCCTGGAGCTGCCCCCTCAGTGTCCCCGCCACACACCCGCCTGCATCCGACTTCTGGATCATCCTTCCCGTGTCGCTTATTTGCAGAGCTTTCCTTCACCTCGGTCAGAATAACTTCACCGAAGCGCACAGGTTCTTCACGGAGATCCTGAGGGTGGACCCGTCGAATGCAGTGGTAAGATGCCCCGGGCAGAGGTGGCGCGTCCACTGGTGTCAGGCACCCTCCAGGGCTGGGGGGCCCTGGGCCGCCCGCACACGCCCTCCCACGCCTGCCCCACCCCCCAGGCCAGCAACAACGCGGCTGTGTGCCTGCTGTACCTGGGCCGCCTCAAGGACTCGCTGCGGCAGCTGGAGGCCATGGCCCGGCGGGACCCGCGGCAGCGCCTGCACGAGAGCGTGCTCTTCAACCTGACCACCATGTACGAGCTGGAGTCGTCGCGCAGCCTGCAGAAGAAGCAGGCCCTGCTGGAGGCCGTGGCCGGCACGGAGGGCGACTGCTTCAACACGCAGTGCCTCAAGCTGGCCTAGCGCCCCCGCGCACACCCCGGCCCTCCCGCCCGGCGTCTGCCCACTGCCTCCTCCATCAGGCAGGCTGCAGACACGGGGTGCGCACGCACAGGGGCCGGGGGCACCCGGGGCCTCTCTCCTAGCAGCCTCAGGGGAGAGCTGACCGCGTAACACACACAGTTCTCGCCCGAGCCAGAGCGTTCTAGAGATTCGTAGATCAGGGGAGAGGGCCCGTTCCCCTGCCCCAGAGCTGCAGCTCCACGCTGCTCCCTGGGGCCTTTTCCAGCCTCTGCTGAGCCCCTCGGAGGAGTCTGGTGCCAGGGGAGCGAATCCATTCTTCGTCCTGCGCGTTTCCAGCACAGGGGCGGGGGCGAGGACAGAGGTCTACATGTGCAGTGGGGCCAGGACAGGGGTCACTGCTCTCAGCTCTGGGGGTCGCTGTCTGCTTCCGTACTTACACCATCACTCCTGCCGTTACAGTGTCTAACGCACCTGATTCAAGAACCCTGGCAGGGGCCCTTTAAGTTACCGAGCTCTGCTAGTACGTTTTAAAACAGAGTTCACTTAAGATTCTGATATAAATGTGTATTGCATGAAGCAGAGCCAAGTTGTATTTCTAGTTATTTCCATGGTAAACACACAAATGCAGCATCTCCTGGGCAGACGGTCTCAGCAGTTGTTGAAACAGATTAGTTACCCTGTGAAATAGGAGAGACAGGAGAGGCCACCAGAAGGACCGGGCCTACACCTCCAGAGAGAGTGAGGGGCGCCTCCGGCTCAGGCAGGGAGGGGACCTCCACCCCCACCCAGAGCGTCCGCAGCCTCTGGGCTCACCCTTGGGATCTACCTGCTTTACACCCTGTTTTCCTTTAAGTTTCTATACCAAACGCATCGAGTACTGTTAGCCTGCCTTCCGGGATGGGGGGGTCCCAGCCCAGGGGAGACCCACACCCCGTGCTCCCCGATCCCAGATCCAGGCCTCAACTGCACATCACACACCCAGGAAGCACCCCAAAAGCTGCTCCCCCGGAATCTCCCCAAACCCCAGCATGGCTCTCTGCAGAGATGGGCCTCCAAGGAGGTGTCCAGGTGGGATGGAGTCCCAAGGGTCGGCGCCCAGGGACGCACAGGAGAGGACCCGGCAAGGAGCGAGGCCCAGGGACCACCCTGCAGCCCCAGCCCCCAGCCCCCAGGCCACAACAGGTCAGCATCTGTTGCTGAAACTGTTGTCTGCGGGGCTCATCACCCGAGCTGAGACACCCGCACCCCTGGGGGCTGCGCTGCTCACCCCCCGCAGCTGTCAGGGAGCCTTGTGGGAACACACGCTCACACGTGTGTGAGCAGAAAAACCATGGAGCATTTATGGAAAATAAACTGGCAACAGAGTCAGAAATTGTGATAATAGGGTGTTTCCATTCATCACCACGCATTCCTGGAGGGCGTTCACACAAGACCATGTCGTTTAAAAAGTTAATGACCTGGAAAAGTCCTCAAATGTGTGTTTACATGACACATATGTTAATAGAAAAGGCTGAAGACCAATACTTGATGTTAAACTACAGTTTCTATTTTCCCTTTTATGCTTATGTTTCTACATAATGTGTGTGTGTGTGTGTGTGTTATAACCAGTGGGGAAAAGTCACCGAAACTGGTGAATGTTTTGCCTTTAAAAAATAAGCAGTGATTTAAAGAAGGTAGTGAAAGTGCCATGCCCCATAGCGGAGGAGTGCACACAGTGGCTACCAGGGAGACCCAAGTATGCGTGAGTGTGGGCGTGCCCACGCCTCCAGGTGTCAGGGTTAGGGATGTGTGTGCTCTGAAATGCCGTTCATGTTCAAAATGAAATAGATATGTTGCTGATTGCGAATCTTTAATGGGAAAGATTAGCGATCTCTTCAAGAAACTTAAAGATACCAAGGGAACATTTCACGCAAAGATGGGCACAATAAAGGACAGAATTGGGATGGACCTAACAGAAGCAGAAGATACTAAGAAGAGGTGGCAAGAAAACACAGAAGAACTGTGCACAAAAATCTTCATGACCCAGATAATCACAATGGTGTGATCACTCACCTAGAGCCAGACATCCTGGAATGCGAAGTCAAGTGGGACTTAGAAAGCAACACTATGAACAAAGCTAGTGGAGGTAATGGAATTCCAGTGGAGCTATTTCAGACCCTAAAAGATGATGCTGTGAAAGTGCTGCACTCAATAGCCAGCAAATTTGGAAAACTCAGCAGTGGCCACAGGACTGGAAACAGTCCCAAAGAAAGGCAATGCCAAAGAATGCTCAAACTACCGCACGATTGCACTCATCTCACATGCTAGTAAAGTAATGCTCAAAATTCTCCAAGCCAGGCTTCAACAGTCCAGATGTTCAAGCTGGATTTAGAAAAGGCAGAGGAACTAGAGATCAAATAGCCAACATCAAAGTGGATCATCAAAACAAGAGAGTTCCAGGAAGACATCTGCTTCATCGACTACACTAAAGCCTTTGTGTGGATCACAACAAACTGTGGGAAATTCTTCAAGAGACAGGAATACCAAACCACCTGACCTGCCTCTTGAAAAACCTGTATGCAGGTCAAGAAGCAACAGTCAGAACCGGACATGGAACAACAGACTGGTTCCAAATTAGGAAAGGAGTACATCAAGGCTATATATTTTCACCCTGCTTATTTAAGTTATATGCAGAGGACATCATGTGAAATTCCAGGGTGGATGGAGCACAGCTGGAATCGATTGCCGGGAGAAATGTCAATAACCTCAGATAGGCAGATGACACCACGCTTATGGTAGAAAGTGAAGAGGAACTAAAGAGCCTCTTGATGAAAGTGAAAGAGGAGAGTGAAAAGCTAGCTTAAAACAACATTCAGAAAACTAAGATCATGGCATCCGGTCCCATCACTTCATGGCAAATAGATGGAAAACAGTGGCAGACTTTATTGTGGGGGCTCCAAAATCACTGCAGTTGGTGACTACAGCCATGAAATTAAAAGACACTTGCTCCTTGGAAGAAAAGCTATGACCAACCTAGATAGCATATTAAAAAGCAGAGACGTTACTTTGCCAACAAAATGTCCGTATAGTCAAAGCTATGGTTTTTCCAGTAGTCATGTATGGATGTGAGAGCTGGACTATAGAGAAAGCTGATTACCAAAGAATTGATGCTTTTGAACTGTGGTGTTGGAGGAGACTCTTGAGAGTCCCTTGGATTGCAAGGAGATCCAACCTGTCCATCCTAAAGGAATTCAATCCTGAATATTCATTGGAAGGACTGACGTTGAAGCTTAAGCTCCAATACTTTGGCCACCTGATGTGAAGAACTGAGTCATTGGAAAAGACCCTGATACTGGGAAAGATTGAAGGCGGGAGGAGAAGGGGACGACAGAAGATGAGATGGTTGGATGGCGTCACCGACTCAATGGACACGAGTTTGAGCAAGCTCCAGGAGTTGGTGACGGACAGGGAGGCCTGGTGTGCTGCAGCCCGTGGGGTCATAGAGTCAGACAGGACTGAGCGACTGAACAGCAACACGAACACTGCAGATACACGTGATCTTTTCATGGGTGGTGGTGGTTGGCTGCGCTGGGTCTCCCTTGCCACGCGTGGTCTTTCTCTAGTTGCAGTCGTGGGGCCTTCTCATGGTGGTGGCCTCTTCCTTGCCCCGCACCGGCTCTAGGCTCACAGTTCTCAGTAGTCGTGGCACCCATGCTTAGCTGCCCTGCTGCGTGTGGAATCTTCCCTGAGCAGAGACTGGAGCCTCGTTGCCGGCATTGGCAGGCAGATTCTTAAGCAGTGGACCACCGGGGAAGCCATCTGTAGATACACGTTTGCAGAACTGGAGACAAACACATGCGGAGCCTCGTGGCTCAGAGTGACTGTGCCAGCGGCACGGGCGCCGGGGGCTGTTTAAGGACAAGGATACCCTCTGCCACCTTGGCCTGGCATGGACAGCGAGGCCAGCAGTCCCAAGAGCATCAAGCAAAGAGCTGCTCTGGGTGGGGGGAAGGCTGGGGGGCCAGCTCACAGGCAGGGCTCCATGCCCAGCAGGGGTGGAGCAGGCCATCCCCTCCCCTCCCCGGGTAGAGGGCCTCTGTCCCTCCAGAGGTGAGGGCAGGGGGCTTCTTGCACACCCCTCCATCCCCAGCACACATCAGGGTGGCACCCACCCCACCCCCGCCTGCCTCCTCACCAGCAGGCAGACCCAGGCTGTCCCCAGGGCTAGGCCTGGGCCAGGCGGGAAGGACCCCCAGCCCGTGACCGCATCCAGCCCAGCTTGCTGGTGACCAAGCCTTCTCAGCCTGTCTCACGTGTAGGAGGAGATGGCCAATTCAGGTGTTGGGAATTATGTGCAAATTGGCCCTCCTTGAACCTCAGACAAGTCTATTACCCATTACAGACGCATAAATAAAGCAGATAAAATACGTGCCAGCCTCCCCCTGTCCATGACCCCCTCCTAGAGAAAATGGATCCAACCTTTCCAGTAACTGATCACAGAGCATCTCGGACCTCAGGGCCCCTCATCTAGGACCCTGCTGCAATTTCAGCCCCGTCCCCACGTTGAGCTCCCCCCATACTTCCCCCCGAGTTACTCCAGAGAGCAGGGTACTTGGCGGGTGCAGGGCAAGAAGGGTGAAGGAGCGGGGAGGACTCAATTCCGGGAAGACGTGGGGATGGCCCCCCCAGTCCTGTCCAGGAACAGCAGATGCGGCTAGGAGACCGCACAGGTGCCCCTGGGTGACTGCCATGCCGGGCAGCCTCGTGTGGCTGGTGAGCAGGGTGGGCTCGCCATGTTGTGAGTCTCCCACTCGGGGTCCTCGAAGGAATTGACTGGGGGTCACCTGCGTAGGGGCGTCTGGGGACCAGGGGACCTGCAGGAGCTCGGGTGGAGAGCTGAGCACTCGGAGCCTCGGGTCTCGCCTGAGAAATGGGGGACGGGCTGGGCTCAGCTTGCTGACGCTGCCACAGCAGACACCCACGGATGAGCAGCTGGACGTGCCCCGAGTCCGCACCTCAGTCCAGGCCAGCAGTGCGCTTCCGGGCTCTGCGAGGCTGGCTCGGGGGCCTCCGGTCATAGCCCCGCCTGGCCCTCAGGGTGCCCACGCAGCCTCTGCCCCCCGTCTCCTCTTTGGTAAGGACCCCGGGTCTAGGTTCAGGGCCACCCTCACCGGGAGGACCTCCCTGAGAGCCATGTGCAGTCACACCTGCAAGGACCCCATTTCCAAGTAAGGTCAGGTCCCGAGGCTCCAGCAACAGGAGGCTTTTGTGTTGGGCACTCAGCCCGAGACGCCTGCTGGCAGCGCTCAAGATGTGGAAACAGGCTTGTTCCACTCCAGGGTCCTCCCAGACGCCCCCTGGGACCTCTGCTCTCCGCGGACCCCCAGGGTGTGCTTCTGCCCGTGTGTCCCTGTGGGTCCCCGTCAGTGGCCCACCTCACCAGCCAGCCATCGGGATTAGTTAACAGTGGCGCGGGCCCCAAGACACGGGTGTGCCCGCAGACTGCCCGGACTACACTGATGCGCCTCTGCAGGGCCCCTGCGTCCTCAGATGAGACTCCGTCTGGCCCCCGGATTTCTTGGAACTGTTTGCACAAATCAAACAAGCATTTGAAACCCGAAAAATAAAATGCATTCATTAAAATCCAGGAGGGGAAACCAAAGGATGGGGGTTTGAGTAGGGGGCCGCCTTCCTTAGAAAGGCAGGCCCCATTCCAGAAGGGGCCGCAGGGCACATGGGCCCCAGGCCACCTGGGTGTCCTCCCGGTTGCCACCACACCCAAGAGCTCAGTTCAGTTCAGTGGCTCAGTCGTGGCCGACTCTGCGACCCCCGGACATCTAAGAGGATGTTTGGGAAAACGGCCTCCTAAGGCGGAGCCTGGAGAACACCTGGAAACGCCGCGTGACAGCGTACTTCCCTGCACATCTGCATCAGCACACGCGGATGCATGCATGCACGCACACACTGCACACGCACACACATGCACTCATGCACACACGCAAACTTCCCCCACGCATGCACACACTTCCCCCGCACACACACACACAAACTTCCCCACACACACACTTCCCCGGCACACACACTTCCCCCGCACACACACACACAAACTTCCCCCCACACACACACTTCCCCGGCACACACACTTCCCCTGCACACACACACACAAACTTCCCCACACACACACTTCCCCCGCACACACACGTACGCACAGACTGCACATGCGCACACACACTGTACATGCATGCACACGCATGCACACAAACTTCCCCCCACACACTGCACATGCACACTCACTGCACACACTTCCCTCGTGCACGCACACACATGCACACTTCCCCCTCACACACACATGTGCACACATGCACACACTTCCCCCACACGCACACATACACACTTCCCCCTCACACACACATACACACTGCCCCCTCACACACATGCACACACACTTCCCCCACGCACACACACATACACACTGCCCCCTCACACACACACATGCACAGACACACTTCCCCCATGCATGCACACACATGCACACTTCCCCCTCACACACACACATGCACACACACATACACACATGCACACTTCCCCCTCACACACACATGCACAGACACACACTTCCCCCGTGCATGCACACACATGCACACTTCCCCTTCACACACACATGCACACACTTCCCCCGAGCACGCACACACATGCACAGACACACACTTCCCCCACGCACGCACACATGCACACTTCCCCCTCACACACACATGCACACACACTTCCCCCGTGCACGCACACACACACTTCCCCCTCACACACACACATGCACAGACACTTCCCACACACACACACACACATACACACTTCCCCCTCACACACACACATGCACAGACACTTCCCCCTCACACGCACACATGCACAGACACACTTCCCCCTCACACACACACATGCACAGACACACTTCCCCCACGCACACACACATACACACTACCCCCTCACACACATGCACAGACACACTTCCCCCACACGCACACACATACTTCCCCCTCACACACACACATGCACAGACACACTTCCCCCACGCGCACACACACACTACCCCCTCACACACACATGCACACACTTCCCCCACGCGCACACACATACTTCCCCCTCACACACACACATGCACAGACACACTTCCCCGGCGCACGCACACACATGCACATTTCCCCCTCACACACACACATGCACAGACACACACCCCGCACACGCACACACATACTGCCCCTGCACACACACACGTGCACACATGCACACACTTCCCCCACGCGGACACACACTGCACATGCGCAAACATGCATGCACACACACTGCACACACACTTCCCCTGTGCGTGTGCACACATACACACTGCCCCTGCACACACATGTGCATGCACACACACACACTCCCCCCACACCTGCAGCCGCAGCACTAGCGCTGGTGATGAAGTCCTGACGGTGCTGCCTGTGGTCTCTAATCAGGAGCGCTGATCACCCCGCCCAGCAGTCCGGGGCCCCCTTGTCCACCAGCGGCGTCAGCTTCCTGTCTGCAGGCCCCCGGCTCACGGGCCCCACCACCACCCCGGACGGTGGTCTCAAGAGGACCCAGCAGGGCTGCCGCCCCTGCCCTGCGCCACATGAGGACGCAGCCAGGAGGGGCCTCCTGGAACCAGCCTGCCGCCCCCAGGTCTGCCGAGGACATCTCAGACCTGGGGAGATGGGCTCCCCGAGCAAAGCATCGGGACAGCCTCTCGCCCTGGAGGGAAGCTGGAGTCTAGAACCTTGTGGGGCGTTGGGAGGGGGCGGTCACATCCTGCACGCTGGCCCTCCAGCAGGTAGACACCCGGCGCCCCTCTTCCAAGGCTGAGTGACCCCGGCCCCCTCGGCAGACACAAAAGCCTCCAGCTTTGGGAGACCAAAGCCGAGCAGGGAGCAGTGCAAGGAGCGAGCCCCCAAACCGGGCTACACCAAGTCCCCTCCGTAAGGGGCAGAGAATGAAGCCAGAGGGCGAGGCTCCAGGGTCACCTAGATGCGCTCCTGCAAGCCTGTTCGGCCTGAGCTCCTGGGAGAAGCAACATCAGGGTCTCTGGGGGAGGGGGCAGACCCCCTGGGCTCAGCCTCCTGAGATGTGCCCCCCCTCTTCCCCTCAGCAGGGTTTCCCTGGTGGCTCAGCTGGTGAAGAATTGCCTGCAATGAAGGAGCCCTCAGCCGATTCTTGGGTCAGGAAGATTCCCTGGAGAAGGGATAGGCTACCCACTCATCTTCTTGGGCTTCCCTGGTGGCTCACATGGTAAAGAATCTGCCTGCAATGCAGGAGACCGGGGTTCAATCCCTGGGTTGGGAAGATCCCCTGGAAGAGGGCATAGCAACCCACTCCAGTATTCTTGCATGGAGAATCCTATGGACAGAGGAGCCTGGCGGGTTACAGTCCATGGGGTCGCAAAGAGTCGGACACAACTGAGCAACTAAGCACAGCACAGCAGCTCCCCTCAGCGTCCACCCCCCAACCCCACCCCCGCGAGGAGCTGGGTCTGGAGGAACAGTGACGCTCACGGGCCCAGGCGTGTCTGAGGTCTGTGAGGTCGGGCTCCGCTCCCGACTTCCTGCAGATCAGCAAACAGCACCGCCTGTGGGGCACCCCCACTGCCTCTGGCTTGCGTTTCTGCTGCTAACTTTCCCTCCTTACCGTCTGTGCTTAGTCGCGCAGTCGTATCCGATTCTGCGGCCCCATGGACTGCAGCACGCCAGGCCTCCCTGCCCATCACTAACTCCTGGAGTTCACTCAAACTCATGTGCATTGAGTCAGTGATGCCATCCAACCATCTCATCCTCTGTCGTCTCCTTCTCCTGCACTCAATCTTTCCCAGCATCAGGGTCTTTTCAAATGAGTCAGTTCTTCGCATCAGGTGGCCAAAGTACTGGAGTTTCAGCTTCAGCATCAGTCCTTCCAATGACTATTTAGGACTGATTTCCTTTAGGATTGACTAGTTTGATTCCCTTGCAGTCCAAGGGACTCTCAAGAGTCTTCTCCAACACCACAGTTCAAAAGCATCAATTCTTCGGCGCTCAGCCTTCTTTATGGTCGACCTTTCACATCCATACGTGACCACTGGGAAAGCCACAGCCTTGACTAGACGGGCCTTTGCAGGCAAAGTGATGTCTCTGCTTTAATGCGCTGTCTATTCGTGAGCCGCACGCCACCCCCGAGTGCTGCACACCTACAGGGAGGGCACGCCTGTCCAGTGACCTGCTGAGACGTGTCTCCCTCACCAAGCAGTGCTCCCAGGTCCACACGGACAGCTCGGCCCCCAGGCGGGTGCCCCTGGAGCCCCTGACGACTGCGAATCCATAAACCACCATCCTCTCTCTGACTGACGGTGCCCACAGGAGGAGCCACCCCTGCTCCGAGGTGCCCTCTCGTCTCCTGAGCTGTCAGGAGGGGCAGCCCCCGACTCTGGGGGCTGACGGTGTTACCCCTGTGTGGCCAGCACGCAGCTTGACCCTAAGTCCAGCGTTCACCCACATGGCGAGGCCTGGGGTCCCTCCATGCCTGGACACATGCCAAAACCAACGTGGAAGCGATGACATATCCATTTCCACAGAAAGATTTTTAATCCAGCTTAAAAGAATACGCAAAGCAAACTGCCCTTCAAATCTCAGGCTAATTCGGGGTTTTTCTATGGTTATAACAAATGAGATATAATTGTATCTCAAAACTGTCGATCAAAACTACAAACGATGTACCAATTCTTGTTAAAATTCAAAGGCTTGATTGTAGAAGACAGTTACTGTTCAAGTTTACCCTAGAAACCGCGCGCGGAGCAGCGCTGACCCAGGAAACACGGACACAGCTGCACACACGCATCAGGTGATGGAGGCGAACGGGGCGACTTGAAGGGACCACAAGCACCGGAATACGAGGCAGCTCCAAGCCGCCAGCAGAGCATCAAGGCAGCTCCTTTATTCTGAGCAAGAAAGTGGCGTAAGCGAGTGCGTGTCCCCCAACATGCCAGCTTCCCCCCAGCACTCCTGTGTCTTGGGAGAAAAGTGGGTGACCTCTCCACCCGTCCTGGCACCCACTGTCACACGCCTGCACAGGGCAGGTATGGCCTCGCCTGGCACCTGTTTAAAAGCCCGAGAATCAGGCAGCAAGTAGCTGTATTTGGGGAGATGAAACTCACTGGTCAGAGCTGAAGGCTCGAGCTAGTGTGGGGCCACAGACCCCTGACCCCGAATCACAGAAGTGAATCACCTGCCCAAATTTCCAGCTGGTTGCACATCCAACCCGCTCCATAGCTCCGTCCATTAAACATGTTCTGATCAAAAAAATAGCGTTCTGATATGACAAGCTTACAGAGGAGGCTCCCCAGCCTCGCGCCTGCAGCGTTGAAGCAGGGGAAAGGGACAGACTCCACGCTGCCTCATGAGGGGCCCGCGGGGCCACTAGGCCGTCCGTGCCAGGAACTCCAGGTACCGCGTCCGGGCCTCGAGGTGGTCCGACGGCCGGTTGTACGGCGTCCACACAGGGTCTCCCACAAACAGCCGCATGGCCTTCACGTAGTTCTGGGGAGAGACAGACAGCGGCGCTGGTTACACAGCCGTGAGGTCACGCTCCGTGCTGCTCACCCCCGTTCTCACGCACATTCCTCTGAAAGGCAGGAGGCCCCGTGCTCAGGCAGCCGCAGGGCAGCATCGGGCCCACGCTCTCGACAGACACACCGCCTTGCACGCGGGCCCCTCCCACAGCACGGTTAGAAACCTGCACCCTGTCCAGCCAGGGTGCACGTCCGGGGGTGTGTCCTACAGGGGACACGATGGCAAACGCGTGAGGTTCTTTCTCCCGGAACCCAGAGAACTGGAGACGGCTGGCAGACCCATCTCTCGGGGTCACCACTCCGCAAGTAAAGCAGAGTGTGTCCCAGACTGGCCAGCAGGCGGCTGCGCACAGGCCGGGGCTCTCTATGCCAACGGGAAACCATCCCGAAGCACAGCGAGCAGAAAAGAGGGGCACCACCCCCGACAGAAGTCGGCTGGCTCCTGGGCACGACTCACATTCGCCTGCCAAGTGAGCCGTCTCTCCGAGAAGACTTCGGAGGGCCTGATCACAGCCACCTTCAGGGAGAGACGCTGGGGCCAGGAGTGGGGCGACCTTCCCTCAAACGCCCTCTCCGAGTCCTGAGCCTTAAGCTGAGCACACCCGTGAGTCTCAGGTCAGTCCCAAGCCCATGGAGGGAGCCCCAGACCACGCTTCTCCTGCTTCTGTGACCGTGTCCATGGCTCCAGCGCCCGCTGGCTGAGGCCCAACGGACATGCTCTCGAATGATGAAGGAGCAGGGACCCCTGGAGGGGCGCCCCCGTTGGCCTGGGCACATGCCCCTGTGAACCCCCAGCCGCTCGCTGAGGCAGCTTCCTCGCCTGGCGCTGCCAGGGCTGAGCATCCAACAGGCACGCAGACCACACTCCAGCAGAGTGGCTGTGAGCCCACCTTCTCGTCCAGCGTGAAGCGGTGGTAGATGCCGGCAGGCAGGGTGATCATGTCCCCCTTCTCCATGGAGATCCGGATCCACTGGTCCTCCCGGTCCCGCACATCAAAGTACCCGCTGCCATCCAGGATGTAGCGGATCTCCTCGTCCAGGTGGAAGTGCTCCTCAAAGAACATCTTGATCTGAGGGGGTGGGGGGCTCTGTGAGCTGGCGGCCCCAGGGGGAGGTGGACGGAACCACCCCTGCCCCAGCGCGGACCACCCGGCCCGCCCCCACGAGATGCGAAGGCACGTGGTCACCCCGGCAGGGCAGGAGTGGTGTGTGCATCTGAGGAAGGCGCTCAGTAAACACCTCCCGCTCATCCCTACCTGGCCTGTCTTCCGGGGCTCTATTCTCTAACATTTCACAATAAAAATGCTCGAATGTGCATAAACGTTGGAAGCATGCTCCAGTAAACACCCACGCAACCTTCACCTTTCTCCTTAACTGGCCTTCTTAAGATTCCCCACCTCTCGCCTCTTATCCGGGAGGGTTTCAAAGCTCTCCTCCCGTAATGCTTCCACCCTTCTGAACGATCCACAGACGTTTGGAAAATCCCCGCTTCCAGTAAGAACGGCAGCCTCTGGGGCGGGCGAGGCCGTGAGGACAGGTCCCCCCGCTGCTGGGCACACAGCCCCCGGAGGGGTGGGCACAGCTGGATACGCACTGACCCGCCACCCGTCTAGGAATCCACCCTGAAGATACACCTCCAACAGCAGGGAAAGACATGCACGCGCAGCTCCCTGCTGTGCTTGCTGTCTGTCGCTGAGGAACACTGGAGACGCCCAGAAGGCAGGAGCAGAGCGGGCTGGTAGAGTCAACGGGCACGCGGGCTCCGACAGCAGGGCGCCGTGCAGCGCGGGCCAGCCAAGGGGAGCTGAGGGGCCTTCTGGTAGAGTCTTCATTTTAAGCCTGGCTATGGCAGCCCCCTCCAGGACTCCTGCCTGGGGACTTCCAAGGATAGGGGAGTCCGGCGGGCTACAGTCCATGGGCTTGCAGAAAGTCGGACAGACTGTGCGACTCACTTTCACTTTACATCTTAACAGTCATAAATAAAAATAAAACAAGCTTGGGGGCCGGGGGAGGGGGGACCTTAAATCTGGAATTAAGCCATATGCTCACAACCACAAGAGGAACAGAAAACTCCTAACTGCTTCTGAACACAGCTCTCTGACTACACCCTCTGTAAGGCAGGACCGAGACTCGCCTGGAACTCCACGGACAGGCCTGCCGATCCCAACGGTGTGGATGCAGCCGCCACTGGGCACCGTGGTGTGTGCAGGAGAGAGACCCGAGGACGAGCCACAGGAGCCCCGGGGGCACGAACACCCTGACACCTGAGCCAGGGAGCGTGGAGGGGCTGGGAACACGGCGGGGACGCGGCAGGACCACAGAGAGGGCCCCACCCCACCCCGCCTCCGCCTCACCGAGTCTGAACATCAAGGTGGGTCGCGGCAGGAATGGACATGGGCCCATGAGGAAACCAAGAATCCGCACACCCATACTGACGGGCATCGACGGGAGAGAAGCAGGCCAAGTCAGTACAGGAAGATGATGGACGGAGGGACAGGGTAACTGACTCAGGGCGGGGTCAGCAAGATTCACTCACACCAAGTCCAAGTTTGACACCGAGCAGAAGAGTCACAGGCAGAAAGTCAGTCTCCACAGACGCCTTCCTTAGAGCAGGAAGAGTCGTCCAGTCACAACACGGAACCCTGATGGGCACCAGTTTAGCCAAGTTTTGCATCATGGGCACTGGGACCCCCACCCCACCCCAGGCACAGGCCTCCAGGCGGGGTGCCCTGAGCAGACGCAGCACCCCTTCCACAGGATTCCTGCCCAAAACGTGTTAACCTAAGACAACCGTGAGATAATCAGATAGTAAAGAAGTGTGTTTTACAAGAACAAGAGATAAGCTGGTGTTAGGGACAGGGTTTTATCTCAGGAGAAAAAAATAAAATAGAAGGTGGTAACGATAAGAATAACAGTCAGGATTTACAACCGTCAAGCCCCTCCTGTGGAAGGAAGGGGGCTGGTGAGAAGACAGGAAGTCTAAAATTCCAAGTAAGAACATAAAATGTAAATCCAAGGGGGTATCGGGACTTGCAAGCACTCAGTGAGAAGTTTCGGCCTTTTGTAAGGTATTATAACGCCTGAACTCCAACCAGCAGGAATCACGTGGGACAGAGCAGAGTGAAGGGAGAAACGCCACGGAACACGCCTGGGTTCGGCAGCCTGGGAGTCGCTGCGCTGCTCCCATCCTAGGGCAAGGCGCTGTTTCACCTACGCGCAGGTGAAAACACACAGAAAAAACACACAGAAGACACCGAAGCTAGCGAGGGGCAGTGTGGGTGGAGGCAGCCTTCCTGCTGGTCGGTGAAGACTCTGGACCAGGAGGACTGGGTTCTGGGCCTGGCTTTACCAACACGACCGGGGAAGAGGTCCTCACCCCCTCCAGGTGTCCACAGGTAAGAGAAAGAGGCTACGCTGAGTGGCTTAAGGCCGTGGCTTCCCAGTTCGTAGCTCAGCATGATGGAAACAGGAAGTCTTGGGAGCGACACAGCTGCCGAAGCTCACCAAGACAGGAAAATCCTGAGACTACTGCTGTTGCCACGGCCGTTTCATAACGGAGTCACCTTACTCCTGAGAAAGCAAAGACAACAATTCCAAAAACAAGGCCGTCCTTGAACTTGAACACATTCAGCCTCGTTACAAACTCTGCACGTCTGTTTCCTCACTTGGCCAAAGATGAGTGAGTTTCTCTAGGAACAGGCACCTGGGAACCAACACAAACCGAGAATTTAAAAAAAAACTGACTCCCACTTCCATATAAGATGCGGTAACAGAAACTGGACTTCCCCTCCCACCTCCAACAGCCAAAACGAACACAATGTACAAGCTGATGGTTTGCAAAACACCAGACACCAGGGAAGGGAAGAGAGTGACTCGGGAGGCAGAAAGCCAGCGAGGTGAACCCCGCACTGCTCCGCATTCCACTGGGAGAGAGTTCTCGGGATGCGGAGCTGGGAGAGGGCACCCAGGCAGAGCACCCTGAGCTGAAAAGCAGGACTGAGAATCTGGGGAGACGGAGGGAGCTGGTGTGCAGGACACAGTGCCCAAGGGGAGAGACCTTCACGGCGAAATCCCAGAGGCCTGCAGAGGGCCTCCCTCGAGGGTTCCTCCGGAGCCTGTCTGTGCACACCCGTGCAGGAAAAGGAGCTGAAGCTGGAAAAGAGGCATTCAGAGCCTTCAGGTTTGAAAGGAACAGTTCCTGGCCCTCTGCCGACCTGGGAACCGAGCCTGTCCCACCAGTCAGACTGGAAAAACCTCACTACCCCAGGGGCTCTGTGTGGTGGAGCAGAGCAGCCTGGGGGCTACAGTCCCTGGGATCGCAAGAGAGTCGGCCTGAGAAAGCACTAAAGGACACCCAGCATCGCTCGGGGACACCCAACGTATCTTAAAGGAAAGGCTCAAAAGCATCCAACTGTTTCCAATAAGCTTACATGCATTCCAGAAGAAACCTGAAGAATATTTCTACCGGTACAAAAGTACCCAACATCCAAGAGAATAATCACAATGCCTGGCATCCAATCGATAATTACCAAGCACGCTAAGAACAAAACGTGACCTTTAGACACGGAGACAAGGGTTTGATCCCTGAGTCAGGAAGATCCCCTGGAGAAGGAAATGGTAATCCACTCCAGTATTCTTGCCTGGGAAGTCCCATGGACAGAGGAGCCTGGTGGGCTACAGTCCAGGGGGTCACAAGGGTCCGACACACGACTTAGCAACTAAACAAACAAACAAACCACATGGCTTCACTGGCTAATCTGCCAAGCATTTAAGAAAAAAGTAAAACCATTCTAGACATACTCTTCCAAAAAACCGAAAAGGACGGAATACTTTTCAGCTGATTCTAAGGCCAGCATCCCTCTCATATAAACCAAAATGAAAGACATGTATAAAGAAGGAAAGGCTTGCATTTATTAATGTGTGTGTGTGTTAGCTGCTTAGTCATGTCCAACTCTATGCAGCCCCGTAGACTGCAGCCCACAGGCCCCTCCGTCCATGGGATTCTCCAGGCAAGAACACTGGAATGGGTTGCCATTTCCTTCTCCAAAAGTAACTACAGAAAGAAAGGAAGTGAAGTCGCTCAGTCGTGTCCGACTCTTTGCAACCCCGTGGACTGTAGCCCACCAGGCGCCTCCATCCGTGGAATTTCCAGGCAAGAGTACTGGAGTGGGGTGCCACTGCCTTCTCTCGCATTTATTAATGGTGAGTAATTAACAACTCCCCTTTAGGTCCTTTACCTTCTCCTCGTAGTTCGGTAGTTTGTCTTTGCATATGGTTATGATGTCCATCCAGGAGTAGTTTCTCTCTTTTCGGATCCTCTCTAATTCTGGATCGTTCTCGTATTTGTCTGCATCCAGCTAAAAGAGTTTAAACAGGCAACAAACTGGAGGTCACGTGAACACACCGAAACACCGAAAGAGTCCCTTTCCGGATCTCCAATACTCGGAATTTATTACCTAGTCCCGTGTCCACATTCTGGATCTCCAGAATAGTTATACTCCACATATACTGTATTAATATCACTTGGTCCTTCGTCAGTCCTAAACTCGCCTTTCTTCCCCTCCTTTCCCTGTCTCTTGGTATGCTTTCCCCTAAAGGCTAAAAGCAGTGCAGCTGTGTTGAAGTCCCACCTCCCTTCTCTCCAGCAGCGCTGCCAGGGAGTCTATTGAAGCTGCACGCTTCCGGTCCCGCCACCAGGAGGCGGGGAAGCTCCGATCGCCGGCGCCTGTAACCGGAACCTCCCCCCACCGCCATGTCCTGTCCCTCGGCCTCCTGTCCACTCTGCAAGGCGGCCTGACCTTAGTCTCTATGGCAACTCCATGGTCACTTTGTTTCCGCGAGCCGAAACACCTGAAGCCCTCTGAGCCCACAAATAAAACCCAAGTTCCTCAGGCAGACAAGAGGCTTTCTACCCCGGGCCCAGCTGCCTTTTCTTTCTTTCTTTCAAGTTTTATTTACGCGTTTCTGCTTGGTCTTCACTGCTGTGTGCAGGCTTCGTGGAGCTGCAGCGAGCCGGCACATGGGCCCAGTGGCTGCAGCTCCCCGACTGCAGAGCGCCGGCTCGGCAGCTGCGGCGTCCTTGCCCCAGACACGCGAGAGCTTCCCAACCAACCTGTGTCTCCTGCGTCAGCAGGCAGCCTCTACCGCTGAGCCCGCCCAGAAGCCGAGCCATGAATTTCTAAACGACCACCCCCGACACGAGCAGGCCCCCACAGGGCACCTTCACATCCGGGTGAGAGTTTCCCACACCCTACGGCGTCACTGAGACCACAGGCGAACAGTCCAGCTATTGTCCTGCTCCAGATTAAGGCATTATAAAGCGCAAAAAGGCCCAGGGCGCTGGAAGCACAGAGTAAACACGTCTCCAGGACTCCCCAGAAAAGACCCTGACGCTGGGGAAGGCTGAAGGCGGGAGGAGAAGGGGACGACAGAGGATGAGATGGGCATTAAGCCTGGGTGAACCCCAGGAGCCGGTGATGGACAGGGAGCCCTGGCGTGGGCAGTGCATGGGGTCGCAAAGAGTCGGGCACGACTGAGTACACAAGAAGTTTAATTCTGACAGTCCTGGGTCTTCCCATCCACAGGAGAACCAGGAGCCAGGAGGAGCCGGTCTCGACCTGGCGGAGGAGCTGAAAACACAGCCTTACTTTATCCCCAGACATTTTCAGGGCTTGGCCAGTGTCCACTCCTGCTCCAAAACTGTCCCGTGGACAGCGAGACCGAAGGGCAGAGTCTGAACAGACGGCGCCTCCCGTCGAGCAGCCCCCCACCCCAGGGAGACGCACAGGGGACCCTTCAGGGACCCCCACCCGCCCTCCCGCCGCCCCGCGCGGGCCCCTGAGGACAGGCCCGCGCCTACAGGGCCCCGGCCTCGCACTGGGGCGGCGGGGACCCGCGGGCCCCGGGCCCGCTCTCACTCCGACCCCTCCGCCCCACGATCGCCGATCCCCGGCACCGAGCACGCGGCGCGCCCCGCGGTGGAGGCCCGGGGACCGGCCCGGCCGCGCCGAGCCTGCGCCCTGAGCACGGGCCCCCGAGCTCCGCAGCCCCGCCGGCCGGAAGGCGGAGCGCGCGCGGCCGGAGGGGCGCCTGTGCCGCCGCGCGGGCCCCGCGTACCTTCCAGTAAAGGACCCCGAGCCGGCGCAGCTGCTCCAGGCCGACAGGGCGCGCGGGCTCGGCGCGGTGCGGCAGCCGCGGGTCGTCGGCCGCCTCGTCCATGTACCAGGCCTCCACCATGGCCGCGAACTGAGCGCGGGCGCCCCTCCCCCTCCCCGCCCTCCCCCTTTCCCCTCCCCGCGAGGGCGGGCGGGGCGCGCCTGGAAGCCCGGGGCGGAGCGCCTCCTTCCCGCCGGCGGGCGGGCTCCCGGCGCGAGGCGCTGTCCCTGGAGGAAACAGCCGCCCGCTGAAACTCCAGCCGCGCTTGGCTTGTGGCTCAGCTGGTAGGGAATCCGCCTGTAACGCGGGAGGCCTGGGTCCGAGCCCTGCGTTGGGAAGATCCCCTGGAGAAGGGAACGGCTGCCCGGTTCAAACTCCCCACTGTTCAGTCCAGTGGCTCAGTCGTGTCTGACTCTGCGTCCTCATGGACCGCAGCACGCCAGGCCTCCCTGTCCATCACCAACCCAGAGCTTGCTCAAACTGGTCCACTGAGTCGGTCATCTCGTCCTCTGTCACCTCCTTCTCCTGCCCTCAATCTTTCCCAGCACTGGGGTCTTTTCCAGTGAGTCAGCTCTTCGCATCAGGTGGCCGAAGTACTGGAGTTTCAGCTTCAGCATCAGTCCTTCCAATGAACACCCAGGACTGATCTCCTTTAGGATGGCCTGGTTGGATCTCCTTGCAGTCCAAGGGACTCTCAAGAGTCTTCTCCAACACCACAGTTCAGAGGCATCAATTCTTTGGCGCTCAGCTTTCAAGAACTTTCTCCCCTAAAGAAAGGAATGGACATTAAGACTGATTACGTTCAGCTCCCAGCCAATCCCAGTCTCCAGCAGGTCTCAGGAATTCCTTGCCCCAGTTGTTGAAAGCTAACTAATAAAAAATAATCTTGAGGAAAAGCAGACCCCCTCAAAACGATGCATCTCCGCATATATATGTTTTCTGTATGTACCTGCTGTCTTCTCGACTCGGCGCAGCAGCCCACTGACCTGACTGCAGCCCTTCTCGCCTCATTAAAGGTGATCTGTTCCTGTAAAGTGCCGGTCTCTTTCTTTCTCCGAACCTCGGCTTCTCTAACTCCCTTACCCTACATTTTTTGGTGCCGAAACCCGGGAGGTTGAGGTTCCTTCTCAGTCTCATTCTCCACGGCCAGCCCTTCAGAGCGTGGAAACCTGCCGCGCTCACTTTCCCACCCGGGCTTTCAATGCCTCCTTGGGAGGACGCCCTGTGCCTTCATGAGTAAGGGCTTTGTTGGTTTCCATGAACCCCAAGGAATAATGGCCTCTCTCTCTCTCTCTCTCTTCCTCTTTTCTCTACACTCTCTGTTTTGCAAGACTGACCAACTCCAGGACAGAGGCCTTTTGCCATTCGACCTCCCTCCACCTACCACAAATTCTTACCTGACCCAGTATAGCCCAGGGAAGCTCAGACGGTACTCTAGGGCGCCGTAGACTATCATCCTTTCTGCGTTCCCAGGGAACCCTCGGGCCCAAAGGCCCTATGGGGAGGTACTTGGGGGACGCCCCTCCCTCCTTAAGAGTCTCTCTCTCTCTCTGTTTGCCCGATCAAAAGATTAGGTGACAACCTTTTCTCTAGACCAGACAGTCGTTAGCCATTTGCTATGGGGTCAAGCCAATCCGGAGAAGGCAATGGCACCCCACTCCAGTAACTCTTGCCTGGAAAATCCCATGGACGGAGGAGCCTGGTAGGCTGTAGTCCATGGTATCATGAAGAGTCGGACACAACTGAGCGACTTCACTTTCACTTTTCACTTTCATGCACTGGAGAAGGAAATGGCAACCCACTCCAGTGTTCTTGCCTGGAGAATCCCAGGGATGGCGGAACCTGGTGGGCTGCCGTCTGTGGGGTTGCACAGAGTCGGACACGACTGAAGCAACTTAGCAGCAGCAGCCAATCCGTCCCGTGCGACTGTCCCTTAGCCTGTGTAAAACGAAACCTCAAACCTCTACTCTTGACCGACTTCAAGGTTCATAAACTGAGGTCACTTCATACTCATATTTGGCCTCAATACAAACTGGATAACCAAAACCGCTGGCCTGAGTTCAGAACTTCCAATTTCAATATTTTAGCAGATCTCACTAACTTACTCAAATGGAATGGCAAACAGTTGGAAGTCCCCTATATTGAAGCCTTCTGGGAGCTTAGAAGTCCTCCTTCTCTCTGCAAGTGTTAGGAGGGGCGCACTGACACCGCCCACCCCCCCACCCTCCACCCCCGCCCCCCGGCCAGGCACCGCAGTAACCGCTTGCATGAGCTGTTTCAACAGGAGGTCGTGGTAAGGGACACGGAACTAATAAGCCGCCACCAACCGGAAGAGTTCAGGAAAGGTCAAAAGGAGACACCACATGTCCAACCACCTCCCAGAATCCGTCTCACTGGCCTCCATCTTGGCTGAACCAGGCGTATACCACCAGGAAGGACTCTGATTAGAATGATTGGCTAAAGACAACCTGGAAACTAATCCCATCACCATAAACCCGAGACTGCGAGCCATGTGGCAGAGCGGTCCTCCTGGGTTCCCTTACCCTACCTTTCTCCACCCAGGCGCCATGTCCCAATAAAATCTCTTCCTTCGTCAGCACATGTGTCTCCTCGGACAATTCACTTCTGAGTGTTAGACAAGAGCCCAGTTTCCGGCCCTGGAAGGGGTCCCCCTTCCTGCAACACAAGGACTGTTCTACCTATCAAATCCTCCTGTGCCCTCTCTCCCCCTCCACTACAAAAGAATCCAAATCTAAAGCCCCTAAAAGGCCCCCTAATCCCTCAGCCCCCGATTTCGACCCGGCAGATGAGCCTCCTCCCTACCATCCCGGAGATGAGGCTTCCAGAGACGAGACCCACCCTCTAGCCCTTCCTCCTCCAAATCAGGAAGCAATGACCCCCAAAACCCCAAAAGAGATTTACACCCTCCCTCCATCGACCAGGCCCCAAAGCAAACACTTGTTTCCTCCCAGAGAGGTAGCGGGACCAGAGGGCCCTACACGGCTCCCTCCATGTGCCTTTCTCCATTTCTGATATGAGCCAAATTGAAGAAAATTTGGGGTCTTTTTCAGAAGATCGTACTAGATACAGGAAGGAATTCCTCTGCCTTACACAAGCATATCATTTAACCTGGAATGATCTCTATTACATCCTAAACGCCGCATTAACCCCTGGTGAAAAGGAACGGATGTGGTAGGCAGCCCAGACTCATGCTGACCAGCTCCATAACCGAGACAGGGCTGATCCGGGGGCTGATGATGCAGCCCCTTTAACCGAGCCCCGGTGGACGTACCAAGCCAGCAACACCGGTGGCCGGTACCCACATCATATGATCACCTGTTTACTAACAGGAATGCTAAAAACGCTCACATTCATGTTAACTACGATAAGATTAGGGAAGTGACTCACGAAAAGGATGAAAACCCTGCCCTTTCCACAGCGTACTGAGGCAGTCCAAAAGTACACTAATCTAGATATTTCCACCCCTGCTGGACTTCGATATTTACATGTCCCATTCATAAGTCCATCAGCCTCAATATTCACCCCAAACTACGCCAGTTAGAAAAGGGCCCCCAAACCCCTCAGCGAGATCTCCTAGAAATAGCCTTTAAAGTTTTCAATAATAGGGAGGAAGAAGCGAAAAAGGAAAAAGAAAAGGAAAGAAGGACCAAATATGCTTTATTCGCTGCAGCTATTCAAGAAAAAAATTCAACCCCTCTGGCCCGCCCACCTTGACCCACCCGTATGGGACCTAACCTTCCAGGCCCCCGCTTTAGATGTAACCAAATGGGACAATGGGCCAAATTCTGCCCAAACTCCTGGCCACCCACCAAACCCTGCCCCACCTGCAAACAATGGGGTCCCTGGAAAATGGATTGTCCTCAGACACTACCCATCAAATCTCAGGGTCCACCCCAGACCCAACAACAATGGGCCGGGAACCAGACTCTGGGGGGCCCTGCACCCCAGACCACGGCTCCTCGGATGAGGTGAGAGATGACCCAGCTGTGCCTGAACTATTCCAGTGACGGAGCCCGAGCTCCAGACCCCATCCCATACAGACAGACTCGGAGCTCTGGGTAATTGGCGCGGTGGCTGGACACAAAGTCTCATTCCTAACAGACACTGGAGCGGCCTTTTCACTTTTAACCTCCTTTAAGGGCCCTCTCCAACCTTCAGAAGTGGCCATCGAGGGGGTCTCAGGCATCCCTTTTTATCCCAAAATAACCCCTCCTTTCCTCTGTTCCTTTGGCAAAACAACACTAACACATTCTTTTATAGTTCCTCAATGCCCAAGGGCATCGGTGGGATGTGATCTTCTGGTTAAGCTACAAACTTCTATAAACCTCCCATTCTTAGATCCCATATCAATTCTTTGCATCCAAATGGCACCCTAACCCCTGGCCAGCCCTCACTCCCAAAACCTGCCCCCTGACCTTCCTCGAGAGATCCTCGGGTCTGGGAACCATTCTCCCATCCAGATTTTTCTTAAAAATCCCTCTCAGGTCATAACCCAAACTCAGTATACCCTCCCCACAGAATCCCAACAAGGACTTAAACTAATAATCTCTGGACTGCTCAAAGCTGGCCTTTTGCAGCCCATCTGTTCTCTTCATATTATACTGGCAGTCAAAAGGGGCCCCACTCCTGGTGTCTAGTCCAAGATCTTCGCAAGATCAATGAGGCCATAATACCCATACACACCGTGGTCACTAATCCCTACCCCCTTCTCTCACATATTCCCCCCGACACACTCTATTTCACAGCATTAGACCTCAAGGATGCTTTCTTTACTAACCCCCACACCACTTCTCACAGCCCCTATTTGCCTTCACCTGGACGGACCCAGCGGAGAAAGCAATGGCACCAGCAATCTTGCCTGGAAAATCCCATGGACAGAGGAGCCTGGTGGGCTGCAATCCATGGGGTCGCGAAGAGTTGGACACGACTGAGCGACTTCACTTTCACTTTTCACTTTCATGCACTGGAGAAGGCAATGGCAACCCACTCCAGTGTTCTTGCCTGGAGAATCCCAGGGACAGCAGAGCCTGGTGGGCTGCCGTCTATGGGGTCACACAGAGTCGGTCACAACTGAAGCGACTTAGCAGCAGCAGCAGCAGGACAGACCCAGACACATATCAATCTCAACAATTAACTTGGACTGTTTTACCTCAAGGGTTTAGAGATAGCCCTCATTTTTTCGGTCAAGCCCTCCAAAGAAGCCAACAAACTTTAGACCTAGGCTCTACTACCTCACTCCAACATGCAGACGATTCATTGTTACGCAGTTCCTCTTGCCTCAACTGCCTAGTCCACACTGCAAAGGTATTAAATGCCCCAGGCAACGGGGCTACAGAGCCTCCCTCTCCAAAGCACAATTGCTTCCACCACTGTCAATTACATGGGATTGCTTCTCACTCCCACATCTAAAATAATCCCAACTCAGAGACTTCCAACCTTGACACAGACCCTCAGGCCCCAAATCAAGAAGAAACATCTTTCTCTATTAGGTCTATTAAACTTCTTCTGAATATGGGTCCCAAATTTTGCCCTCCATGCAAAACCCCTCTTCAAAGCTACTCAAGGAAACTTAGATGAACCCTTACTGGCCCCCACCTCTCTCCACACCCCCATACAGACTCTTATCAAACATTCACTGCAGGCCCCTTCTCTTTACTTACCTGATTACACCAGGCCTTTTTTCCTTTTTGTACATTCTCGACAAGGACTTGCCTTAGTGATTCTGTGCCAGAAACGGGGGGACATATGGGGCCCTCTAGCTTACTTATGCAAACAACTCGATCTTGTTACGCTCAGATGGCCACCTTGTCTCGAGGCCTTAGTTGCAACCACCCTCTTAATACCTGAAGCCCAAAACCTAATCTGAAACGCCCCTCTAAATGTATGCTCTCATTCCTTCGAAGATTTACTCTCTCATAGGGCTTTCCGTTCTCTGCCCCCTGCTTGACGACAGATCCTCAACCCATCCCTTTCTTTTACACCTTGTAAACCTCTTAATCCTGCTAGCTTACTCCCTACACCAGATCCGGAAGCAGAACTCCTATCCCATGACTGTGTTTAGACCTTAGATGTGACACTTAATCCCTTTGAACATATAACCGATCAGCCCCTTACTGACCCCACAGTCCCATCCTGGTTCACAGATGGCAGTGCCCAGAAGCAAGCCCCATTCAGGGCTGAATACACTATAGTCCAGGGACAGCCCGACAAAGTTATCCCCCCTACCCCCACCCCATCAAGTCAGCCACACTCCCAACTCACACATCCTCACAGCAGGCTGAACTGATAGCTCTTACACAAGCTCTGACCCTAGCCAAAGGCCAGAAGATAAGCATTTACACGGACTCCAAATATGTCTACCACACATTACATTCCAACATTATAATCTGGAGGGAGAGGGACATTCCTGACTCAGAAGGGCACGCCTATTCTCAGTGCTTCCATTATTTCTGAACTCCTCCATGCAGCTCAGCTCCCCAAACAAACTGCTGTGATACGTTGCCGGGGACATCAGGGACATGGCCTTATCTCCGTTGATAACAACATAGCAGACCACAAAGCAGAGCGGCAGGCCGCCTCTGTTAGTCCTGTCTTTACTGTAGCCCAGATCGATGAGCCAAACAGCCACACACTACTTTCATATTTCCATTCTCTTCTCCACCCCTCTGCAAAAGTACTGAAGACTTTCCTTCAGAACTATTGAGTTAACTAAAGACAATGTGGCTTATTTAAATAATCTGACCCAAACTTGTACCACTTGTCAGTGGACAGACCCTAATTCTAACATTTGTCTCCCACCCCTTTCCCCACCCACCAAATTCTCAGACATCTTCCCGCACAAGACTGGCAGGTAGATTTCACCCACATGCCACCCGTAAAAAGGGTAAATTTCTCCCAGTCTTCATAGATACATTTTCTGGATGGATCAAAGCTTTCCTGACTTCTAACAAACGAGCCCCTACTGTAGCTCGCCTTATCCTTACCGAAATCCTCCCCAGGTTTGGGATGCCTTCCTCCCTCCAGTCTGACCATGGGCCCGAGTTCACATCCCAAATCACCCAAAACACTGCACGAGCCCTGGAAATTCCTTGGAGGTTTCACATTCCTTATCGATCCCGGTCCTCTGGGAAGGTTGAGGGAGCCAACCAAGTCCTAAAAGAAACTCTGACCAAATTAACAATCAAACTTCATCAAGATTGGACTAAATTCCTCCCTTTAGCCCTTTTAAAGGTCCAGTTCTATTCAGTTCAGTCGCTCAGTCGTGTCCAACTCTTTGCGACTCCACGGACCGCAGCATGCCAGGCCTCCTTGTCCATCACCAACTCCCGGAGCTCATGTCCATTGAGTTGGTGATGCCATCCAACCATCTCATCCTCTGTCATCCCCTTCTCCTCCTGCCCTCAATCTTTCCCAGCATCGGGGTCTTTTCAAATGAGTTAGCTCTTTGCATCAGGTGGCCAAAGTATTGGAGTTTCAGCTTCAGCATCAGTCCTGCCAATGAACACCCAGGACTGATCTCCTTTAGGATGGACTGGTTGGATCTCCTTACAGTCCAAAGACTCTCAAAAGTCTTCTCCAACACCACAGTTTAAAAGCATCCATTCTTCGGTGCTCAGCTTTCTTTATAGTCCAACTGTCACATCCATACATGACCACTGGAAAAACCATAGCCTTGACTAGACAGACCTTGTTGGCAAAGTAACGTCTCTGCTTTTTAATATGCTGTCTAGGTTGGTCATAACTTTTCTTCCAAGGAGTAAGCATCTTTTAATTTCATGGCTGCAGTCACCATCTGCAGTGATTTTGCCAGGCCTTACCTAAAATCCCTCTCAATATCAGCCCACTCGAGGCCGCGTACGGGGGGCCCACAGGACCTTTAGGACTCCTCCCCTCCCATGAGGGTCCCAGGCTGCCAGCCCCCCTCCCTTTCCCCTTACTCGCCCAGATACAAGATGCCCTTTGGCAACATATGGATAACCTACTCCCTCAACCGCATCCCGATCTCCTGTACCCATCCCTCCAAATAGGAGGCAAAGTCTCTGTGACAGCTCAGTCCCGCTCAGATGTAACCCCAAATGGCAAGGACCCTACCCGGTAATTCTGCTGCCCCCTACCACTGCAAAATTAAAAGAAATCACCCCTTGGGTGCACATTACTCGACTAAAAAAGGTTATGCAGCCCAATGCTGAGAATGCTTACCAGACTAAAACTAACCGAGTTTCTCCCATAGGCCCGACAACTCCAAAGTTCTCATGCCTTCCACCGGCTCCAACTGACAACGGATGAGCCTGTTGGTTTCACGGCTGCAATTACTTCTGGAACAATTCCTGACAGATATCTGGGTCTCAAGTCCTCAAGGATCCATGTTCGAACACGTTGAGGATTTCATCTCCACCCTGTGGCTGCAGGGGACCGTGTATAACTTTTACCCTTTTGAAATCCAACTCTTCTCCACGATAGTCTATCTTATATTCACTTCCCCAAATGTTGGTTAACATCTTCTTTCTCTCCTGTGACCAAGAACTCTTTCAAAACCCTAAACTCAACTATCTATTCCGGACCCTTAATTTAACCCATACTCTCCCCAATGCTTCTAACCCACAATTGGCTAAAGACTGCTGGATATGTCTATCCATAACTCCTCTGGGAGATTCAGCCCTCCCCACATCCATCCTTGACTGGACCACTGATAACATATTCCTACACCACTCATACCGTGGGGAGCCTTTATTTGTCTCATATCTTAAATACCTTCACACTAGTGATCAAATCCAGAATTCGGACAAACTCTTCGAATCTTTCCTCACTGACCCTCCCTCCTACAATGGAAAACCTCCAGTAGGAGGCCCTGTCGCCCAGAGAGTAACACTGTTGTAACCAGCTCCTTTTTGCATATCTAGAAACTCCGGAAACAGTTCATATGACCAACCCGTGGGCATAATCTCTAAACCCATGTGTAACCATATCTCCACTTTACTCTTTGCCACTGGAAAGGCTATATATAGAATGTTTCTGGCCCTACAGGGCTTTCTCTAACCTTTACAGGACGGTTCCCTCATCATACTCCTCTGCTTCTCCCATCGTTGGGGCCACCTTAGCGGGGTTCCTGTTCTTGAGAGAATGATCAAACCCCCACCCCACCCCCCAACTCCTCTTCACCATTGACTTCAGCTGTTGTATCGTGACCCTGGCCTGTTTCTCTTGTGTGGGGCATCTACATACCTCTGTTTACCTACTAATTGGATCGGAACCTGCACCCTGGTATACTCCAGTCCAAACATTTTTATAGCCCCCAATGATCAACCCCTACCTATTCCTCTCATTCACAAGTGAATGAAACAAGCCATTCATTTCATTCCCCTCTTAGTGGGACTGGGAATGCGGCTGGAATTGGAACAGGAACTGCCAGCTTAACCACCTCCATCCACAACTACCCGGCCCTATCTAAAGACCTATCAGACAGCCTCCAGGAAATAGCCCAAGGTCTAATAACTCTCCAAAATCAATGCGATTCCTTGCCGGCCATAGTTACAACATAGAAGGGGATTAGATCTACTAACTGTAGAGAAGGGAGGTCTGTGCCTTTTTCTAGGTGAATCCTGCTGCTTCTATGCCAACCAGTCGGGTGTTGTCCAGGAAGCTGAAAAAAACCTTTAAGATCGAGCCTCTCAAATCTGCCAGAGATTAAGCAACTCCTGGTAGTCATGGTTGATGGACTGGAACCGACGCCTTGGGTTTTGCCACTTCCCGGACCATCCATATTCATTATCCTCCTATTCAAATCTGGACCTTTTTTGCTTAATCTTTTCCAGGGATTCCTCCAGGACCGAATCCGAGCCGTTTCTCGAGATCGAGTCAAGACTGTTCTGCTCGAGACCCTGGCAGCTAGAGCAGAAAACCAACACTATGGGCCTTGGGCTTCCTTCCTCCCCAGCCACAAACCTGTGACTGCGACCCCATAGACTGAGCCCTCCAGGCTACAGCTCCTCTGTCCATGGGATTTCCCAGGCAAGAAACTGGAGCAGGTTGCCATTTCCTTTTCCAGGGAACCTTCCCAACCCAGGGATCGAACCTGAGTTTCTTGCATCTCCTGCACTGGCAGGCAGATTCTTTACCACTGCGCCATCTGGAAAGCCCATACTGGTACCCACTCCTGAGTGCCCAGAGCAGGCCAATGGGGATGAGCTAATGAAACAGAGATCAGCAGTCTCGGTCTTCCAGATCCTCCACCTGGGAGCTAAAGTGGCTCTGCTTATGACCTTCTCTTGTGGCTGTTATCCCCTCCTTCACCCACGAATGCGCAGAACCCCCGGAGACTTTGCTTATGTGGATTCTATCTGCTAACATTCATCTGAAAGGAGAAAAATAATAGGTTTTTATGTATTAATTCATCTAAACATAACAGTGATCACCATTATGTCTTAGCAAATAACATTTTAGTGAAGAAGTCATATTTTACAAATAAAAAATGAAAAGAGTAGCATTTTTTTTTAATTTCTACAATTCTTATCTGGCTTAATAGCAAAAAGAGGGACTCTCATCTGCTTCTGCAAAGAGTCTCTTGATATATGTTATTTTGGTTGAATTGTATGAAGAATATCCAGCCTCACACAGGTATGTAGTTGGAAAAGGGAGGAGTATTTTAATAACCTTCTGGATAGTTGTAGATGTTCATACTATACCAAATTTGTAGCTATTGATACTACACGAAAAATTGACAGTTGGTGGTTTCCTAAAAGTTAGTTTCAATGTGGAATCTAACAACTAGAGCAATGATTTCAAATTCTGTTATATCCATGTATATTGAACTTTGAATAGTTAATTTGTACATGATTGTGTAACAGCATGCACTAGTCCTTTTGAAAATACTGTTCCACAAAGTTATGGATCTCTTTCAAATATTGACACAGGCTGGTCTGCAATACCACTAGGCTTACCAGAAAAATCCAGGAGTAGGAAAGCTGTAAACGTCATGGGGCAGAAAGTTTCACAATGTTTGAATTTTCTTTTGAAAGCTTGAATTGGCCATAAATATTGTCAGTTGTTTACTTGCTGATTTTTTTGGCCGCGCCTCAAGACACTCGGGAATCTTAGTTCCTGATGAGGGATTGAACTCGCACCCCCTGCAGTGGAAGCTTGGAGTCTTAGTCCCTGGACCTGAAGAGACAGGCTCACCCTATTTGGGGGAATGTCTGCCAAACACCCTGGTTGGAATAACCACAGTTACCTGCTGGCGAGATGGGTTTGTAGCTCAGTCATACAAGAGCTTCTGCCTCAAAACGACCAGGGCACTTTGCTGAACAGTATGTGAGAGGCTTTCTGTTACTTCCTGCTTTGTCCCAGAGGCTATTAAAAACATTGATCTTCAGGGGTCAGGATGAATAAAACTGAAAGTGTGATTGCTTCTTCGGGCCCTTCTTAAGAGAAACCGGGCTGTTTTGCTTTGTCTTGTGAAGAACACGATCAATGATGGTAGTTTGGAGGTGCAGCCCAACTCACACTGAGGCACCAACAGTGTGACCGCCGCCCCCTCCGCCCCGCCCTGCAGGGCACCAACAGGGTGATCCCCTCGGGGCACCAACAGAGTGATTGCCTCCCAGGACACCAACAGGGTGACCCCCCCCCCCCCACACCAGGGCACCAATAGCGTGATCCCCAGGGAACCAACAGGGTGACCCCCAGGGCACCACTCAGCCCTGCAGGGTGGCAGGGGCAGCAGGTGCTGGCCTGGCCTCCTCACCAAACTGTCCTCCCAGGCGCCCCTGCCCTTGAAGAAGGCAGCTCTCAGGAACAGACACAGCCGCCCCGTGTAAAGCAGACCAGCACTCGGCGTGGGAACTGATCCTCACCGTCTGGTAACGACTGACTACGGGACATAATCTGCAAAGGTACTGACTCACTGTGCTGTACGCCCGAGATGAACAGTGTTGTAAACCAACTCTACTTCGATCTTAAACAAAAAATACCCAGCTCTGAGCTCTCCTGGTTAGGGTGCAGGGGTCAGAGACGCAGCCAGCGGCTGGAGCAGACAGAACCCAACGGGGGTCCTGTCTCACGTGCCGAGAAGGCCGGGCGCTCCCCGCGCCCCGCGCGGCCCGGGACTCTCGTCCCTCACAGCTCAGCTCGCCCGGGGCGCTGACTCACTTCTCACCAGCCCGGCGAGCTTCCCGGACCTGACAGGAAACAGCCGCAGGAGCCCTGAAACGAGGCTCGCTTGTGATTGGGCGGAGAGCGCTCCCGGCATGCTGTGCGGACATCCGGGCTCACGGAAGCGTCCAGGCGGCCGTGCGTCCACGTCTCCACAGCGTGTCTCCGCGGGAGCCCCGGGCCGGTCGTGGCCATCGGGGAGGCCGCAGCCCGGCAGCGCCGCCACAGCCCGTCAAGGCGGGCAGGGGGACGGCAGCCCCGGAGGGGAGGCGAGGCTGACGGCGCGCACCACGGCCACTCTCGCCTCCTGTGGAGAGCTTCGACTAAAAGAATGAGGCAGGCGGCACAGCGGCTCTCGGCTCCCCGCTCCCGCGTCTTCAGGGGGTGCCGCGCCCTCCCGGCCCCAGCGGCCCCAGAGCACACCCGGTCCCCGCTGGGCTGTGGCTAGACTCCTCTCTCCTGAGGGCCGGACTTCCGGAAATGTCTTTCTAATGGAAGGAGCTGCAGGGTCTTCTGGAATACACAGAAGACGCTCATGGAGAGTGGATGCCACAAATAAGGAGGGCAGGAGCCGCAGAGGGGCACCTGTGCAAAAAGCACAGCTTCAGAAGCATTTTAACGGAAAGAGCTAGAAACAGGAGTTTGCTGTGAGACACAGGGTCCATCTGTCAATAAAGGTGAGGCTAACAGTAGGAGCCACAGAAGGAATCCAGTGGGGCCCACCGGTTTCACACCTGGCAAGTAAAAAAAGACATGGCAAGTTCAGTAACACAGCCCGTAACAGGACGAGAAGGTGAATAGAGCGGAGCTGGGTGACTGAGAATTGAAGCTTCATGAAACTGTTCTCTGTGGTGTAAATCTGAACATTTCTAACGCTAATTTTTACAAAAAGTAATGGAATTTTGAGTTGAGAAGCAAGCAGTCTGTGCACGAGCCTGGATTTCTTCACAAATAAGTCATATTTGGAACCAGCTGCCTAGAAGCCCCAGTCAGCAAAATTTTATTCAAACTAATTAAAAGGAAAGTGTTTCTCGAGGTCTTAATACAGCTCCGAAATAGGGTCAAAGACGGCAGGCGCCCTGTCCTGGGGGTGTGGGCATATTTACAGCATGTCGGTGAATTCTCCCAACCTCTGTGCTCCCGGCTTGAAGATAAAACCGATATGTATTCCAGTGCGTCACCTCTGCCATCTTCAGCTTTACCAGCTGACTGTTCCCAAAACACTCGCTCCAATAAAGCCTTTCCGCGAGTGTGCTCCAAGTCACACAGGGTGAGGAAAGGGATTCAAGAAAGGGGTTCCAAGGTCAAACGCTTGGAGAAAACTCTGCTGACATCATCTCCCTTCTGAGAAGTAGTGAAGTTTGTCAGGGAGAAATTGTCTCCTGGAGACAAAACTTATTCGTGCTCTGGAGAAAGAAAGTGAAAGCTGCCCAGTTGTGTCTGACTCTTTGCAACCCCATGGACTATACAGTTCATGGAATTCTCCAGGCCAGAATACTGGGATAGGTACCCTATCTCTTCTTCAAGGGATCTTCCCAACCCAAGGATCAAACCGGGGTCACCTGCATTGTAGGCGAATTCTTTACCAGCTGAGCTATTAGGGAGAGGCATTGGCTAATTCCAAATGCACCTTCTTTGTAAACACTGTCCAAAGTTCAGACATAACAGGAGTAACGCCAACGGAGCGCCAGAGTGGCGAGCAGCAAGTTGAGATCCGCACTCAACCAGACAGAGAGTCTGCGAATGGGAGGACTCCACCCTAAACATGGAAGGAGGCTGGCGTGTGTGGGTGTAGCCAGGAGGTCGTGACTGCCGACTCTTCACAGTGATTGCTGACAACACCACAATTTTCTTAAAAAACGGAATTGGTCAGTAGTTACCTCATAACCAGTTTGGGGGAAACCATTTCAGTTGTGCCCATGATTGCAGAGGCCTAAGCAAGAAATGGCACTTCCCAGGTGGCTCAGTGGTAAAGGATCTGTGTGCCAACGTAGGAGACGCAGGAGAAGTAAGTCCAGCCCCTGGGTGGGGAAGATCCCCAAGAGGAAGAAATGGCTACCCACTCCAGTATTCTTGCCTGCAGAATCCCAGGGACAGAGGAGCCTGTCAGACCACAGCATGTGGGGTCGCAAGGAGTTGAGCTACTGATGACAGGCAAGAAAGCAAGACAGGACCCAGGTCAGGACTCCCTGGTGGGCCAGGGGTTAAGACTTTCCCTTCCAATGCAGGAGGGCCGGGTTTGGTCCCTGGTCGAGGGAGTTAATATCCCACATGCCTTGCAACGGAAGAGCCAAAACATAAAACGGAAGCAGTATCGTAATGACGTCAATAGACTCTAAAAAAGAAAAGAGAAGACCCAAGTCGGTCTGGGTCCCCTGCTTTGTCTGCAGGGCCAGAGTGCTTTAGTCTGCTCAGGGGTGTTTCAAGGCAGGTCTCTTTTTTGTTTGTTTTTATTTTGACTGCACCACACAGCATGCAGGACCCTAGTTTTCCAACCAGGGCTTAAATCTGAACTCCCTGCAAGGGAAGCACAGAGTTCTGAGAGAATTCTTAGGTAAGTTGATAAGAAGTCCAGGGTGCCTATGAGTAGAAAGGGGTCTAGGTTCTGGAGGAGGAGAAAGGGACAAATGTTTTTTTTCTACATTGCTTTGTCTTAGTCACATGAGACATTTTTTCTTAAACTTTGAGTTGTTATGACAACAATCTTTAAGACAAACTTTCTTTAAGCCGAGAACTAATGATTCAGTTCAGTTCAGTCTCTCAGCCTTGTCTGATTCTTTGTGACCCCATGAATCGCAGCATGCCAGGCTTCATGTCCATCGAGTCAGTGGTGCCATCCAGCCATCTCATCCTCGGCCATCCCCTTCTCCTCATGCCCCCAATCCCTCCCAGCATCAGAGTCCTTTCCAATGAGACAACTCTTCGCATGAAGTGGCCAAAGTATTGGAGTTTCAGCTTTAACATCAGTCCTTCCAATGAACACCCAGGACTGATCTCCTTCAGAATGGACTGGTTGGATCTCCTTGCAGTCCAAGGGACTCTCAAGAGTTTTCTCCAACACCACAGTTCAAAAGCATCAATTCTTCGGTGCTTAGCTTTCTTCACAGTCCAACTCTCACAACCATACATGACCACTGGAAAAACCACAGCCTTGACTAGACAGACCTTTGTTGGCAAAGTAATGTCTCTGCTTTTTAATATGCTGTCTAGGTTGGTCATAACTTTTCTTCCAAGGAGTAAGCGTCTTTAATTTCATGGCTGCAATCACCATCTACAGTGATTTTGCAGCCCCCCAAAATAAAGCCTGACACTGTTTCCACTGTTTCCCCATCTATTTCCCATGAAGTGATGGGACCGGATACCATGATCCTAGTTTTCTAAACGTTGAGCTTTAAGCCAACTTTTTCGCTCTCCTCTTTCACTTTCATTAAGAGGCTTTTAGTTCCTCTTCACTTTCTGCCATAAGGGTGGTGTCATCTGCATATCTGAGGTTTTTCATATTTCTCCTGGCAATCTTGATTGCAGCTTGTGCTTCTTCCAGCCCAGCGTTTCTCATGATGTACTCTGCATAGAAGTTAAATAAGCAGGGTGACAATATACAGCCTTGACGTCCTCCTTTTCCTATTTGGAACCAGTCTGTTGTACTATGTCCAGTTCTAACCATTGCTTCCTGACCTGCATATAGGTTTCTCAAGAGGCAGGTCAGGTGGTCTGGTATTCCTATCTCTCAGAATTTTCCACAGTTCATTGTGATCCACACAGTCAAAAGCTTTGGCATAGTCAATAAAGCAGAAATAGATGTTTTTCTGGAACTCTCTTGCTTTTTCAATGATCCAGAGGATGTTGGCAATTTAATCTCTGGTTCCTCTGCCTTTTCGAAAACCAGCTTGAACATCTGGAATTTCACGGTTCACGTATTGCAAAAGCCTGGCTTGGGGAATTTTGAGCATTAGTTTACTAGCGTGTGAGATGAGTACAATTGTGCGGTAGTTTGAGCACTCTTTGGCATTGCCTTTCTTTGGGATTGGAATGAAAACTGACCTTTTCCAGTCCTGTGGCCACTGCTGGGTTTTCCAAATTAGCTGGCATATTGAGTGCAGCACTTTCACAGCATCATCTTTTAGGATTTGAAATAGTTCAACTGGAATTCCATCACCTCCACTAGCTTTGTTCATAGTGATGCTTTCTAAGGCCCACTTGACTTCACATTCCAGGATGTCTGGCTCTTGGTGAGTGATCACACCATTGTGATTATCTGGGTCGTGAAGATCTTTTTTGTACAGTTCTCCTGCTAATGATTATACAACAAGATGACCCATCTTGCTCAAGGGTATGTTTTCCCTTAAGCTCTGTACTAAGAATTCAGTTCAGTCACTCAGTCTGTCTGACTCTTTGCAAACCATGGAATGCAGCATGCCAGGCTTTCCTGTCCATCACCAAGTCCCAGAGTTTGCTCAAATTCATGTCCATCGAATCGGTGATGCCATCCAACCATCTCATCCTCTGTCATCCCCTTCTCCTCCTGCCTTTGTTCTTTCCCAGCATCAGGGTCTTTTCAAATGAGTCAGTGCTTCACATCCGGTAGCCAAAGTATTGGAGTTTCAGCTTCAGCATCAGTGAATGCTTCCTAAGGCCTATTTGACTTCGCATTCCAGGATGTCTGGCTCTAAGTGAGTGATCACACCATCGTGATTATCTGGGTCGTGAAGATCTTTTTTGTACAGTTCTTCTGTATATTCTTGCCACCTCTTCTTAATATCTTCTGCTTCTGTTAGGTCCATACCATTTCTGTCCTTTATTGAGCCCATCTTTGCATGAAATGATCCCTTGGTATCTAATTTTCTTGAAGAGATCTCTAGTCTTTCCCATTCTATTGTTTTCCTCTATTTCTTTGTATTGATCCCTGAGAAAGGATTCTCTCTCCTTGCTATTCTTTGGAACTCTGCATTCCAGTGAGTATATCTTTCCTTTTCTCTTTGCCTTTTGCTTGTGTTCTTTTCTCAACTATTTGTAAGAACTCCTCTGACAACCATTTTGCTTTTTTGCATTTCTTTTTCTTGGGGATGGTCTTGATTCCTATCTCCTGTACAATGTCAGGAACCTCTGCCACAGTTCTTCAGGCACTCTGTCTATCAGATCTAATCCCTTGAATCTATTTCTCACTTTCACTGTATAATTGTAAGGGATTTGATTTAAGTCATACTTGAATGGTCTAGTGGTTTTCCCTACTTTCTTCAATTTCTGTCTGAATTTGGCAATAAGGAGTTCATGATCTGAGCCACAGTCAGCTCCCAGTCTTGTTTTTGCTGACTCTGTAGAGTTTCTCCATCTTTGGCTACAAAGAATATAACAAATCAGAGAAGCTGATTAGTATAGAGAAGCTCTGTAGTAAGGATTATATAACAACAAGGACACGTTTCTCCTTTTTAACAAGAACCCTCTGACTGACATTTTATGTGGGATTGGGTAAGACCTTTCTGCTGTTGATTTCCATCTTGTCAGTTTAAGATGGATGTCGTGGGAGTGGGTCTGGTAAAAGTGTATGAGGCCTTGAGAGGACTTGCGGGGCGGGGGCACTCTGTCCCCCTTCTGATGGCCATGTCAGCAGCTTTCTGTCCGTTTTTATACTTTACTATAACTCTGCTACACAAAAGCTCGAGTGATCCAGCCTGGGCCCTGGTCCCGAAGCTAAACCTTCTTTGGAGATCGTCAGTCTACCCTCGTTCACCGTAAGCTGTCAGCTCTAACCTCTGGACCCCAGAGGCAGTCCTGGTCTGTTCCCATTTTAACGCCACCCAGGTTGGGGAGCAGGAAGTAGAAACTCGAGGCCGTCGGGGTGAAGCACTAGGACCAAATCTTCTTAGGAACAAAAAACACAAGACTATAGAAATAATAGATCTTGAAACCTGAACTACAGGGAAGTTTTTTCAGAAAGCAAATCTCACTCGGATGAAAAGTAAACTTCTGCCACAGTGGCAGATCCCCACGGGTCGGGTGCGCAATGACTCAGCACCCCTGGGCCTTAAACTCCTGACGGCCTCCCCAGCCGTCCCAGGTCACCCTCGAGGGGGCAGGGGGCAGTCTCCTCCCAGCTCGGGCCCAGCACCCCGCTTCCCCTCCGGCCTCCGTCCGCCTGCTCCGTCCAATCCGCATCTCCTTCGGGCTGAGACCCGCCCCGGCTTTCCGGTGTTTCTCAATCCACTCCACAAATATTTACGGAACCTGTACTGGGTCAGGCGCGGTGCTCGCCCCGGGGTGTAGCAGTGAGCGAACAGGAAAACACCCCCGCCGTCACAGAGTTGGTTTCGCATGCGGGGACGCACGGAAAAGCAACAGCCGTGGGTCAGACGGAGGGGGTGCTCGGTGGGAAAGTGGCACAGGCCAAGAGGAGGAAGGGTGCCAGCCCGTGCGCGCGCGCGCGTGTGTGTGTGTGTGTGTGTGCGTGCGTGTGCACATGTGTGTGAGACAGGGACGGGAGGGACACAGAGTCGGTGAAGGCAACGGGGAGGCAGAACTGCACCGGAGAGGAGCGGCCAGGAAGGCTGGCGGCGAAGTGACCTTCGGGCAGGCGTGGGAGGAGGCTGGGCCACCTGGAGGAAAGCGTGATGCCGGCCAGAGGACAGCGGCACGGCCGAGGGAGGGGCCTGGGGCCCCGGGGGCGCAGGGGCCGAGCGTCCCAGGGAAGCAGAGCCCAGGCTGGGGGCGACCGCAGGGCTCTGGGTAGCAGAGGGCGAGAGGCTGCGGGCCAGGAGGGAGGGGGCCGCAGGATCTGCAGCAACAGACCGGGCACGGGTCTCAGGGCTCTCCTAGGGTCTCGGCCGAGCGCTGGGGAGGGGGTTTTGGTGCCTGGAGATGGGAAGATGGCGGGGCGGCTGGGAGCACAGCCCCCAGGCTTGCGGGGCACACATCCGCCGGTCCACCCGTGTCTGAGGGCAGGTGCTGAGGGGAGTCAGGCCTGGGGCTTGGGGAGGGTCCAGGCTGGAAGGCCGTGCCCACGGGGACTTGTCTGCGTCTCACAGACACCGGAGCCCCCCAGGGAGAAGGCAGGCGGGAAAGGGCAGAGCGCTGACCGCGAGGCCGCTCGTGCTGCGGTCAGGGGACGCCCCTTCGGCCCCCAGCTTCCTCCAGGCTCCGGCCCTGGGATTGCCTCACCACTGGGTCTGGGGTCCCTCCCAGCTCAACTCTCAAAGCCCAGCCCAGCACTAGTTGCTGACAGGCAGCAAACTAAAAAGGCGGCGCACAAAGCCCGGAGTCCCAGCTCTACACGCACTGCTCCTCCTCAGCGTGGTTCCATTTTAAAAATACTGCAGCGGAGTTGGTGCACGCTCCACGTGAGTCACAGAGCTGCTGCATGACATCATGGGAGTTACAGGTGCAAAGCACAGTGCCGCACAGCTCTCACCGGTTATGCCCGCCAGCCTTGCTACAGAATACGGCCTCTAGTTCCTGCACATGCACGCGGCTTAGGGCTTGTAAGCGATACAGACAGTATTTGTCTTTCTGAGTTAATTTAGGAGAAGGCGATGGCACCCACTCCAGTGCTCTCGCCTGGAAAATCCCATGGACGGAGGAGCCTGGTGGGCTGCAGTCCATGGGGTCGTGAAGAGTCGGACACGACTGAGCGACTTCACTTTCAGTTTTCACTTTCATGCATTGGAGAAGGAAATGGCAACCCAGTCCAGTGTTCTTGCCTGGATTTAAGCATAATACCCTCCAAGCCCACCCATGTTGTTGCAAATGGTGAAATTTCATTCTTTATTTCTATGGCTATTATTCTACTGTTATCTATGTATGCATACATACACACACACACATATATACACCACATACCACTGTATCTATGCTGCAGACACACACACACACACACACACACACACATGCCACTACATCTATGCTGCTGCTAAGTCGCTTCAGTCGTGTCCGACTCTGTGCGACCCCATAGACATCAGCCCACCATGCTCCCCCGACCCTGGGATTCTCCAGGCAAGAACACTGGAGTGGGTTGCCATGTCCTTCTCCAATGCATGAAAGTGAAAAGTGAAAGTGAAGTCGCTCAGTCGAGTTCGACTCTTAGCGACCCCATGGACTGCAGCCCACCAGGCTCCTCCACCCATGGGATTTTCCAGGCGAGAGTACTGGAGTGGGGTGCCACTGCCTTCTCCTATGCGCACATGCATACACGCATACACACACCACATGCCACTGTATCTATGCTGCATACACACACACACACACACACACACACACACACATACATACACCACACACCACCGTACGCATGTACACACACACACCACACCACTATACACATGTATACACACACACATACACCACACACCACCGTACGCATGCATACACATCATGTCCTCCATGTCCATTCCTCTGCTGATGGACACTAAGGTGGTTTCACATTTCAGCAATTGTAAATAATGCTGCTGTGAACACAGGCAGGTCTGAATGAATATCGACATTTTAGGAATCAGTGAATTCAGATGACCAGTAATCTACTACTGTGGGCAAAACTGCCTTAGAAGGAATGGAGTAGGCCTCAGTTGACAAGAGTCCGAAATGCAGTACTTGGGTGCAGTCTCAAAAATGACAGAGTAATCTGTTAATTTCCAAGGCAAACCATTCAATATCACAGTAATCCAAGTCTATGCCCCGACCAGTAATGCTGAAGCAGCTGAAATTGAACAGTTCTATGAAGACTTACAAGACCTTCTAGAGAATGCACTGGTCATAGCAAACACCCTCTTCCAGGAACACAAGAGAAGACTCTACACATGGACATCACCAGATGGTCAATATCAAATCAGGTTGATTATATTCTTTGCAGCCAAAGATGGAGAAGCTCTATACAGTCAACAAAAACAAGACCAGGAGCTGACTGTGATCAGGAGCTCAGATCATGAGCTCCTTATTGACAAATTCAGACTTAAATTGAAGAAAGTAGGGAAAACCACTAGACCATTCAGCTGTGACCTAAATCAAATCCCTTACAATTATACAGTGGAAGTGACAAATAGATTCAAGATAAGATTATTAGATCTGATAAGAGTCCCTGAAGATCTATGGATGGAGGTTCATGACACTGTACACGAGGTGGTGATCAAAACCATCCCCAAGAAGCAGTAATGCAAAAAGTTAGAATGGCTGTCTGAGAGAAGTGAAAGGCAAAGGAGAGAAGGAAAGATATACCAATTGGAATGCAGAGTTCCATAGAATAGCAAGGAGAGAGAAAAAAGCCTTCCTCAGCAATCAATGCAAAGAAATAGAGGAAAACAACAGAATGGGAAAGACTAGAGATCTCTTCAAGAAAATTAGAGACACCAAGGGATCATTTCATGCAAAGATGGGCTCAATAAACGACAGAAATGGTATGGACCTAACAGAAGCAGAAGATATTAAGCAGAGGTGGCAAGAATACACAGAAGAAATATACAAAAAAAGTCTTCACGACCCAGATAACCACAATGGTGTGATCACTTACCTAGAGCCAGACATCCTGGAATGTGAAGTCAAGTGAGCCTTAGGAAGCATCACTGCAAACAAAGCTAGTAGAGGTGATGGAATTCCAGTTGAGCTATTTCAGACCCTAAAAGATGATGCTGTGAAAGTGCTGCACTCAACATGCCAGCTAATTTGGAAAACTCAGCAGTGGCCACAGGACTGGAAAAGGTCCGTTTTCATTCCAATCCCAAAGAAAGGCAATGCCAAAGAATGTTCAAACTATCACACAATTGCTCTCATCTCACATGCTGGCAAAGTAATGCTCAAAATTCCCCAAGCCAGGCTTCAGCAATACATGAACTGTGAACTTCCAGATGTTCAAGCTGGTTTTAGAAAAGTTAGAGGAACCAGAGATCAAATTGCTAATATCCATCGGATCATTGAAAAAGAGAATTCCAGAACATTTACTTCGGCTTCATTGTGCAAAAGCTATTGACTGTGTGTGGAAAATTCTTTTAGAGATGGGAACACCAGAGCACCTTACCTGTGCCTTCTGAGAAATCTGTATGCAGGTCAGGAAGCAACAGTTAGAACCGGACATGGAACAATGGACTGGTTCCAAACTGGGAAAGGAGTACGTCAAGGCTGTATATTATCATCCTGTTAAACTTATATGTAGAGTACATCATGCAAAATGCCAGGCTGGATGAAGCACAAGCTGCAATCAAGATTGCCGGGAGAAATACCAATAACCTCAGATATGCAGATGACACCACCCTTACGGCAGAAAGCAAAAAGGAACTATAGAGACTGGATGAAAGAGGAGAGTGAAAAAGTTGTCTTAACACTCAACACTCAGAAAACTAAGAGCATAGCATCCAGTCCCATCTCTTCATGGCAAATAGATGAGGAAACAATAGAAACAGTGACAGACTTTATTTTGGGGGGCTCCAAAATCACTGCAGATGGTGACTGCAGCCATGGAATTAAGACACTTGCTCCTTGGAAGAAAAGCTATGAGTAATCTAGACAGCATATTAAATAGCAGAGACATTACTTTGCCAACAAAGGTCTGTCTAGTCAA
The DNA here is from genome assembly GCF_016772045.2 of Ovis aries. Lineage (NCBI taxonomy): Eukaryota > Metazoa > Chordata > Mammalia > Artiodactyla > Bovidae > Ovis > Ovis aries. The sequence goes on from NC_056055.1 coordinate 1,941,482, forward strand.
AGCTATTTAGTCAGGTAAGAATGTGCGAGTTGGACCATAAAGCTGAGCACCAAAGAATTGATACTTTTGAACTGTGGTATTGGTGAAGACTCTTGAGAGTCCTTTGGACTGCAAGATCAAACCAGTCCATCCTAAAAGAAATCAGTCCTGAATATTCATTGGAAGGACTGATGCTGAAACTCCAATACTTTGACCACCTGATGTGAAGAACTGACTCACTGGAAAGGACCCTGATGCTGGGAAAGATTGAAGGCAGGAGGAGAAGGGGGCGACAGAGGAGGAGATGGTTGGATGTCATCACTGACTCAGTGGATGTTTGAGCAAGCTCTGGGAGTTGGTGATGGACAGGGAGGCCTGGCCTGATGCAGTCCACGGTCGCAGCATCAGACACAACAGAGTGACTGAACTGAACTGAGGAAGCTGGCAGTGCACGTTGTATTTTCCAATTTTTTTTTTTGGGGGGGGGCGGGGGGGGGGCGGGGGCGTGATAAACACCCAGGAGTGGAATTGCTGGGTAACAGGGCAGTTCTTATTTTTAGCTGAGAATCTGCCAGTGTCTTCCATACTGGTGCGTATGGTGGCTGCACCAGCTGACATTCCTGCCGACAGTGTGTGAGGGGTCCCTTGCTTCCGCATCCTAACAGTTGTCTGATGGCTGCCATTCTGACAGGTGCGAGGTGATTCTTCCTTAATCTGTTTTAAGCTAATTAACTTATGACTACACCAGGTCTTTGTTGCTGCATGCAGGGAGTGGGAGCTCCGGTTCCCAGGCTCTGGGGTGCTGACTGAGTAGCTGTGGTGCAGGCGCTTAGCTGCTCCAAGGCATATGGGGTTTTCCAAGACCAGGGATCAAACCCATGTCCCCTGCACTGACAGGTGGACTCTTATCCACTGCACCGACAGGGAGGACCTTCCTTCCTGTTTATATTCTATTTGCATGTATTTGTATTAAACATATATGACAACTTACCCAAGAAACATTACAAAGACTAGCTCAGCCAACAACCTTGAAAGTCTTCGTAGGCACTGTGACCCTGCAGCCTGAGGTCACCATTTCTAGTTGGAAACCTTCCGAACTTCCATGTACGGAACTGTCCCCTCTGCTCGGGCGTCCAGAGCAACACACTGCAGCCTTGGGGCTGAGGCAGAATTTTGTCCTTTTGGTCCTGGAGCTGAGCTTGAAGATGACCATGTCAGCAATTCTACTCCTGGGTGTTTATTCCCGGAGGCCTCTCTCCTTGCCCTGCAGACAGCCTCCTTCCCGCGTGTCCTCACGTGGCCCTCCCCCTGCAGGTGTCCCTGGGGTCCTGAGTGGACTAGGGCCACCCAGCCTCATTTTAATGCAACCGCCTCAGGAAAGGCTCAACATCCAAAGCCAGCCACAGCCTATGCTGGGGGCGGGACTCAGCCCCTTGCAGCCCCCATGCTCTCGTGCAGCATGGCGTCCTCCAGCTGGGCCCTGGCGACTGGACAGGTTTGTCCAGGGAGTGCTCTGCGCCCCGACTGAGCTGCTGTGTTCCCCCCTGCACCGTGTCATCTTGTCCCAAGTGGGGCTAGTTTTCCTGCATGTCCTGTCTGCCAGCCCCACCACCCTTCCCAGATGCCAACCAATGGCCTCAGCCTGGGCTCTCAGCACCCCCTGCCCTCCAGGAGACATGCAGAAGGTGGGTCTGTTTTCTACTTGAAGCCCCTCCAAACTCAGGCCAGGCTGGGCCATGGCAGGATCCCAATGCCCCAGACCTAAGACCCTGCCTGTGGATCGAGTCGCCTACTCCAACAAAGTAAGACCCCCCACCCCCCACCCCGCCAAAGTAACGCAGCTAATTCTCAGGGCTTGAGGAGTGAAAATACTGCTAAAGAGCAACACATCCCTGACCTTAAGACCCTGATTTCCGCGACGCTGAAACCTAAATGGGCATCTTGAAGCTGCTGAACTGCAGTGGTGCCTGGACAGACTTCCCGCAGGGCCCTCACCCCCCACAACCCTAATCCGGGAGATGCTGGCAGGGCCTGCCCGGTGCTGGGATATGACAGGACACATCTCAACCCGAGGGGACGCAGGCACAACTGAGGCCCTTATTACAGACACAGAAACGTAAAATCTCCCCCAAACAGGAAACTCACTGCAGCTGGAGACAGACAGCAGGAAATGTACTCTTGTGAACATGAAGAGCCAACTGAAAGGCTCCTCCCATAGGCCAGAGCAGCTGCAGGCTGGGTGCGACGAGCTGAAGTCCACCAGAAAGGCTCAAGTACACGAGTTCATGAGCTATACATATCTTTACATGTTATAAAACACATAAAGAAATCCCCCTAATCGGTCGCCTTCTCAGGATGACAGGGAGCCAATCTCAGCACTTATCCTGCCTTTCGTATGTGACCTCTACCCTCTGGAGCCAAAATTGATGAGGGGAAGGAGCTTCTGAAACCATTCCAGCTAATAAACAAGCAGGATGGGAGGGTATCAGCTTTCTGCCGCCTGAGTGACGTAACGGACCCGGCCCTGAGCGCCGGCAGCTGCCCACGCGGGAAGGACGAGGTCACGTGCCCTTTGACGAGCGCCCGGGACACACGCGCACACGGGAGGATCCCGCTGCCAACCTGCAGGCAACGGAGACGCGAGAACACGCTAGACGGCCCAAGATGGCAAGCAACAGATCTCAAAGTGGGAACCGGCAGGGCAGATTGCTCAGGCTCTTCCACAGATAACCTGCAGGGACACCGATGGGTTGAGGGAGAACCTGGGAATTAGAGACTTAAGAAATGTCAGGTTAGGGGGTGGGGGAGGTTCAAGAGGGAGGGGACACACACATACTGACAGCAGATTCCTGTTGTGAGGCAGAACCAACACAGTGCGGTCGAGCGATCAGCCTCCAATTAAAAGTCAATTAAAGAGAAGAGGAACGTCAAGGTAAGGAACCAGCGGGCTAAACTGCCATGGAGAAGCGCAGGCAGCCGCTTCCGCAGCAGCGGGGTTAGTCCCGGGGGCGCGGGCGCTGTGCGTGCGGGCGCCGGGCGGGGCGTCACGAGGGTGTTCACTTGCAGGAGCCACCATAATGGTAACGGTACTTGTAGCAGTAGCAACAGTCATTCAATAAGCTGTCCATTTATTTTTTATCATTTTCTGCATGCTTTTATGACCAAATTTGTATAGAAAAAAATGTTAAAGTTTTTAATTTTCAAGGCGCTTTTAACAAAAAGAACCGAGGACACCTTTACAGCTTTCATTTACACCTGCAGTCTTCAGACGCCGGTGACTGCTGCTATCTGGCAGGCACGCAGCAGGGACTGCCAGGGGCAGGTGCCCCGCCTCGTGCCCACCGGGTGCAGCCATGTCCCTCCGGCTGAGCATGGGTCCCGGGGGCGGGGGGGGGGGGGGGCCGGCGGCGGGGGGCGGGGCCGCACCTTCCTCCAACCCCGAGGAGGCACCGGTGCACCTGAGAGTCCCGACTCCATCCTGCCAACTGGAAGCCAAATGAATGCTTTCAGAAAACATCCAGATTTTTTGCCTGTGTTTTTAAACCCGTGTTTACCTCATCCTTGTAAAATCAAGGCCCTGATGTTTTTGTCCAAACTGCGATACAGCTAATGAGAACAGTATCAAGCCCAATAAAGCATAATGCTAACATCTCACAAAATTCTCAAATCTGAACAATGTTCATTTTATGAACCATCCAACCAGCTTAACTGCACACACCACAGACCAGCAGCCTGCCTTCCGGGTTCAGTCTGAAGGCTGGGTCTGCCCCCTGACGGTGGGGCCCAGCCTGTAGCTTTGTTCTTCACCCCAGTCAGTAAAGGGGCCGCGGGCCCCGGCTCAGGGCTTCCAGGAGCCCCGGCGCCTGCTCAGTCTGCGGGCTGCTTCGCGCCTTCTCTCGCTAGTCTGTCCGCCTCTTCGTTGCCTCTAAATCCCGAATGGCCAGGAACATGCATCTGTTAAATAAAAAGTTTCCTTTCATTCTTACCAGTTTTTTTTTTTTCTTACCAGTTTTTTAAACAAGCAGCACATCACTACACGCTCACTGCAGTACGAGCCAACCCGAGAGGGCGAGCACGGCGGCCCCCACAGCCCCCCTCAGTGCAGCCCAAGGTGTGTGCCCACCGCACTCGAGCACCAGACTCGCCAGCAGAAACCACTGTTTCTCCAAAGGCTGGGCTTCAGCGCTCTATTGGTTTTTTCCCCACTTAATGGTGAGCTTTCAGGTAGAGCAGTGGTATGGATGGCTATGTACGTCGCGCACACGCGCACACCCCCTACACACACACACCCCCCTTACTCCCTCTCAGTGCTGCTACACAGAACGGGTGCACTCCTGTAACTGAACTGTCTGCACTTAGGTTACTGAAAGGCAAGTTTACTTTTTTATTTTTTGGCTGAACTGCAAGGCTTGAGGGACTTAGATCCCTGAACAGGGATCAAACTTGTGCCCTCAGCAGTGAAAGCATGGAGTCCTAACCCTGGGCCAGCAGGGAAGTCCTTCAAAGGCAAGTTTAAATGACAGACAGGTTATCAGTCAAGAGGGTCCTGGGCTGGGAGAGCAGGCTAGGGTTAAGAAAGTGACTGGACTTTTAACTTTCTCTCTGTTGTTCAAAAAGATGATTTTCTTGGGGGGAGCATGGACACACATTCTGCACGGGATATGGATATATATACACCCAGTGTATATACAGGGCTGAGCCTGCTGTCCACCTGAAACGATCACACCACCGTTACCTGGCTGTACTCCGATATAAAACAAAAGGCGGAAGAAAAAAAAGGTAATTTTAATAAAAGCAACCTAGTATAACAAAAAAAACCCCGCATTACTAAAGCTTCATCACACAGCTCCACTCTTAATGAGACGCAGTACACATTAGTTTACCTGACGTTTGGGCCACTTCCAGAGAGACAGGGAGCTGGCGCTCACAGGCGGCTCTCGCGGGGGGTGGGGTGGGGGGGGGGGGGGGGGGGGGGGGGGGTGGGGGTGAGGGGTGGCGGAGCAGCCCGCCTCACGGGGGCGCTCTCACGCTGCGGCAGCGATGCAGGCCATCCCCCAAACCACTGCCGCGCTAGCTCACTGATGCCCTGGTCCTCGCGGCCGAGTGGTGAGCGCGCGCGGGCCGGCACTCACCCACTGAATGTCCATGCCCCGCGCCAGCCGCTCCAGCTCCGCGAAGTCCTCCTTGTTGGTCACCTCCTTCCCGGTGCTGGTCCTCCAGCCATTCTGCTTCCAGCCCTTCACCCAGGAGGTGATGCCTGGGCGACACGCACGCTCAGAGGTCCCTCCCGCACGCGCCCGTCTTCCCTCCTCCCTAGACGGCCCTCTGACCGCTGCTCCGCTGGCACCCGAGTTACTGTCTGGACCCTCCTTCCCCTGGGGCCGGGCGCTGGCTCCTCCGTCCCTCCACTCGACCTACAACCCGCGGCTCCAAGGCTCAGGCCCCCGGTCCGCCCCCTCCTCCACAACCCCCAGCCCCCAGCCGGCCGTGGGCCCACACGCAGAACTTCCCAGAGGAAGCGCAGGTGCCCATCACGGCCGAGCCTCCGGGGCAACCCCGGACCAGCGCGGGCTTCCTTCAGCCCCCACACACCAGCGCCACCCCTACCGTTTGGGTCCCGCCCTGACACCACACCTCCTCCGGGGAAGGACATGCGGACTTCCCTGCATAATCATCCCAAAAACCCAGGAGAAGTCAAACAGAGCCGCTTACCATTGATGGTAAACATGCTGTCCGTGTAGAGAACCAGCTTAGTGATGTCCTGAGCCTTAGCTTGCTCGATGGCTTTGCAGGCTGCCTTGAAGAGACACACCAGTTTCATGCTGAAAAGACCATTCAACTTTTGCCACTGTTGTTGAAAATTACTGAAAAATTTAAATTCCTTTTCCTGTGCTAACTGTAAGAATAATACTGTCTATGTGAAATAAGGCTACACATACAATCCTGTTCAGACATCTACTCAAAACAAATTTTATCATTTTTCTAGAAAACTCCTATTCATCAGGACTGTTACAGCCCCAAACTTCTGGACTCTGAGTATTCTACATACAAGGAGAGTAGAAAGTCCATTGATATGTTCCAGTCAACAGTAAAGAATGATGAATTGACAGATTTAGTAGAAAAATACATCTAGTAACTTACATGAATCTCAGCCCTTTGGTTTGTTTGTCGCCCGGGAAGTCTAATTCCTACATTTCTGGTACAAAACAGTACAAAGGAAAATAAAATTATAACACTAATTCTCAAAGTGATTCCTAAGTCACTTAATGGCTAATATGCTTTCATACATTTTTTATCTGAAATGAATGAAAGCATCATTCAAGAACACAGCCTTTAAAGATCAAACCAAGAAACCCAACATTTTATTGAGAAGCGCCATGGTGTGGTCTAGTAGGAAAACCCTGGACCAGGAGGCAAAACCCGAGATTAATTTCTGGACGTGAAACACACTAGCGTGCGGTCCTGGTCAGGTACTAACCCTCTGGATGCTCACACCACCCGAGCTCACCACGCCGTGGAGGGTTCAAGGCTCAGTGAGGCATCAGGTGGAGGCGGGTGGACGTGCAGGCCAGGAGGCGCGAGAGCGGCACGCTGCTCCCTCCCAGGGCCGCTCAGGAACCTGGACACCGGTGAGCGGCTACTTCGCAGGGCTGCAGTCCCTCCTTCACGTGAATTCTGGGCCGTCAGTTACTCAAGTTCCGCACTTGGGGCAGGCGCGTGTGAACAATCTCACGCCCCCTCACCCTGACTCTGCGCCGTTTGGAGACCATGGGTCCCCCCTAAGCTCAGTCATCTTCAGGAGTGGCAGGGGCACAGGGTCCCAGTCTGGGGACCCGCCCACGGAATCCTTGCAAAAACCACTGCCCAGGGACCCTCCCGCCACCCCTGCCAACGCTTCCAAACAATCAAACGGTAGCAGACGCTGCCTCATCCGTTCCCAAGTTCTGAAGCGTGACTCGGTTAAACGTTAAATGTGAAGCTTAATAAAAGCCACCGTTTCTGGCTTACTTACAAGGGATGCCCTGGCCCCCAGTACACGCCGATTCCTGCGCGAGCCCTCTTGCGCCCGTTACTGGAGCAGCAGCCGTCAGTGTAGACGACCACAGAGTCCCCTGTGAGTGGGAAACACAGTGAGCGCCCGGGGACCAGCACCATGAGAAACTCGAATCCACCTGAAACACTCACACAGTTGAGAAGGCACTCTACTCCAAGAGGGCATTTGTGCTTTGGAAGTTTCCTGTGCAGGAGAACACTACTAATGCCCCATGGAGGCACTTGACTCTTCCCACTTGCAATCCACTCATATTTCAGTCCTGCCTGCTGGGCGAGTTCAAGTGAAAGCGATCACTCTGTAAACCTAGAACCTGCTGCTGTTTACAATGCTTGCTTTAGAGGCCAACCAGCAATGCCACTGGCCCCTCCCCACAGGGGTGGGGGTCGGGGGTACGTTTATCCCGAGAAGCGGCCCGTGCAGACCACAGCGCCTTGATGGTGATGAAGACGTCCCTGCCTGAAGGGAAGTCCTCTGACAAACGCGGGCCTAAGTTCTGTCTCGGGCCTTTTGCTACTACTGAACTGTGGTCCTGCTTGCTTCTTTCCACCAAAGCAGAGTTTGATCCACACACCAATGCTGTATAAGAAACAAGGCAGAGAAGGAGCGGCTCTCAGGCCGCTGATGGCCGGCAGAGCACTCAGCCGGGTGGAGGGAGCACTGGGCTGCCAGGCGCCGGGGAGCAGGGGTGTGGGGCAGACAGAGGCCGTGCCTGAGAGGCGTGCCAGAGCAGGGCAGACTACGCAGGGGAAGGCAAGCAGGGTGGAGGCGAGGCGTGAGAGGGTGGGGCTAGGAGCCTTTGAGACCATGGTCTGCTGAAGGAGATGCTGGGCATGACTGCCTCCTGGGTCCTCGGCTCTGCGCCGGCTGTGATGACCCATCAGGCACTGAGGTGGGGACCCTCGCGCTTCAGGCAACTGCTGGTGCGCTGGGCACACTCACCTCCCAGTCACCCCACAAGTATCTGCTTCACTTGATCTAAATCATTTGATTTTGCTTTTCACGTAACTTCAAACACAGTTTCCATGCAGTCTGACCAAACGTTTTTTACTGGTTTCCCTTGAATTCAGAATTCCCTTGAATTATAAAATGGCTTCTTCTTTGGGACAACCTGGATCCCACAAATACACTGGTTTATATAAAAACTGCTGCTTATTCCTATTTTTCACTCATGCGTGTAAAAGACAAAAAGGAGACGCATGTACCATAAGTCACTAATACAAACAACTGATTCCTAGAGCTAAAGGCAAAGAAGAAATTCACAACTATCTTGCTTCACAGGAGAAGACAGGATCATGTCTGTTTTGCAAAGACGGCATGTAAATGGTTAAGATGCTGCTGCCAGTCAACATGCAAAGGCGCTCTGTCCAGGGCCTTTCCTACCTGAAGAGCTGAAGTCTTTCCATTTTTTTAGGGACCAGAAATACTGTGTCCACAGAGAACAACGGTGTTTACAAAGACCACAGTTTTTCATGCATAGCTTATATAATAGTTTTCAAGTGAATGTCCGAAATTCTAATAATTCTGCACCATTTGATAGATTATAAAAGAGTGACCTTAGAGATTTTTAAATAACTTTTTCAGGTAAGAAGGTTACACATCAGCTCAAATTTCGCTTGTTAAGAGAAAAAAGTTTTTACACATAAATAATTACAGTACTAAAATTTTAAAATTCAAGACAGACATACCCATGTAAGAAAAGGTGTCTTTGCTAACTGGAGGTGGTGGCTCTGTGCTCTGTCTCACGTGCTTTGCACACACCTCTGCATTTTCACCCTCATCCAAGGGCTCACGGAGTCGCTTGCCTGCTTTCACCTGTGGCTCTTCTATGTGTTTAGGTTTTTGCCCTGAAAGACAGTCTCCTCAAAAGCTAGAAACAACACAGCAGGAAATGACTGAGAATCCAGAAATTCACCGAGTCAGGCTTAGACACCTTCGGGGCTCCGTAAGGAGGGAAAGACTGCTGTCCTGGAAAGTGACTCTAAATTTTCCTCAAGAAGCCCCACAAGGGCAGGGTGAAGACCGCAGCAAAGCTTCTGCTAAGGAAGACCACTGGCTGCCATGGAAATGGGAGAGATACCATGGGTGCTGAACCCTCCAGGGCTCAGAGTTTGAAAATCTGAGAGGCTCCTTCCCAAGAGAAAACAAGGACCCAGTTTTTGTACATAAGCTGAGAACAGACGATGGGATGTATTAAGAAAGGGAAGTGGAAGCCAAAAGGTATTGCGGCTGGGGCCCTGCAGGGACGGCACCGCGTAGGGGATGGCACTGGCCGAGCGCTCGTCCAGAGTGGACCTGAGGTGACCCTCAGGGGTACTCACACCACTCGGGCTATAGCTCGCTTAACTCTTCCACGTAATTACGGCAGCCGACGGAGAAGAATTAGACCACGATTCAAACAAATGGTTTCGATCTGAGCTCTACCTTTCATCAGCTGTGAACTCCGTCAAATGACCTCACCCATCACAGCTGCTGTACAAGGAAGCACTCGGTGACCTGAAGCCGCTTTCCCTGCGCTTCCCTTTCACGGAGCAGAAACAGGAACACAGAGATCTCGAAAACCACCACCTTAACCCAACACTAGAGGGCACTCCCTCCCTTAAACCCTAAACCAGTGCATTCGCTGAGCATCGACCAGACAGGCATCGGCGGCAGCCCCCTACCCGGCGCGGCCTCTCACCCCACACCTCTCAGAGGCCGGCAAGGCCAGCCTGGCAAAGCTGGAGGGAAGTTTCCACTCTGTCCAGAGCAACACTGGTATTTCCACTCTGATGCACGTGGACTACCTCACAGTTACCTTGAAAGCCTCCTCCAGGGGACTTCCCTGGTGGTCCAGTGATTTTGAATCTGCTCACTGATACAAGGGTTACAGGTTCGCGCCCTGGTCTGGGGAGATCCGACACGCCCAAGGGGCAACTAAGCCCCTGAGCCCACAGCTACCAAAGCCTGCGCACCTAGAGCCCATGCTCCACCACCGAGAGTTATCCCCACTCACCGAAACGAGAGCATGCCCACGCATCAACGGAGAGCCAGCACGCCCAAAAATAAACCTTAGAAAAAAGAAAAAGGACCCAACCAAGACAAGACTGATACTTCGAAACTAGCTTCCTATCCCAAGCTGAGTTCTCATCTGGGGAGAAAGTGGAACTGTCACATCGTACTCCCGTTGAAAGGCTGCTGGCAGGTGGAGGAGGAGGCAGCCACACAGGAGGTGGGTCTCCTCTACCTCAGAAACTCGCCTTTCAGGGCAGATTCCCAGCAGGACCTGCCTCTCCCTGAACTCCGCTCGGCCCAGAACGGTCACAACAGCCCAGAGGAGCACTTGTTCAAAGTTTGAGCACCTTGGTGAGCTCCAGAGACTGCTCAAAAGAAGCTGATTTGAAATATTCCCCTCTCAGCCTTCATCCACTGCAGTAAAGAAATGCCCGAATAAAGTTCATGAAAATAAAAAACATAGTTTAAATCTCTGTGCTCTAACGCAGTCACTCTCGGCGTCCCTTATGTTAGTCCTTAAATGCCAATTAACTCTACTTTCTCACACGTGAACTGCAGGAAGTTCCCCCTGCATGACTTCCTCCAAGGTAAAAAGAAAACGCCACAGAGGTGCATGCTGGGAAAAGAACTACAATCATCGTTTTACAACTAGAGCCCATATAATCCACGAACAAGAATGAGTGTTTTTAAAGGTGGAATTAAGCACAGTGAGCACCCTGAACAGGAGATCTGAGTCCTGGCTTGTCTCTGGAGTCCCTAAGTTAAAATGCTTTCAGCCCGTTATTTCCTAATCTGTGAAACGGAAACAACCGTAATATCTCCTCTCTGTGTTTAGAGGAGCAGCTACATAGACCACAGCCGAGAACAGAGGACCCGGTGTGCTGCGGTCCACGGAGTCACAAAGAGCGACACGACTTAGCAACTGACCCATCACCACGACATATAAATCAAGACACTCCTGGGCTATGACAGGCTTTGACTAGGCTAAAAGGTCGCAATGATGTGAGCTGTGAGTACCTTCTGAATGACCGGGGCTTGCAGCCCTGCTGACAAAGGCCCAGGCTTCCTCCTCTGTGGCGAACTTCTTAAATCTGGCTGCAGGAAACCGGTCCACCTGTGCTCTGCATTCATCCCTGAAACGCAAGGCAGCGTCACCTCCTTCGGTGCTGTGACTCACCCTACTTTCCAATGGACCATTTTCTCAGGCTGGGAACAGTTTGAAAAAGGTTGAGGCTGCCGGCTCCTTGAGGCGAAGGATCAAGCCTCAGTGTCTGCAGTCTCATCCTGCGTGCCCCACCCTTCGCTCTGGGTCACGGTAGTGCCAGCCAGACAGCACACGTGCACCATAAGGCTTCCTCAAAGCATATGAGAACTTTCGAGACTTAATCACTTCATTACAACATAAAGGGGGCGTCCCTGGTGGCTCAGAGGTTAAAGCGTCTGCCTGCAAGGTGGGAAACCCAGGTTCAATCCGTGGGTCGGGAAGATCCCCGGAGAAGGAAATGGCAACCCACTCCAGTATTCTTGCCTGGAGAATCCCATGGACGAAGGAGCCTGGTAGGTTACAGTCCACGGGGTCGCAAAGAGTCGGACATGACTGAGTGACTTCACTTTCACAACATAAAGATCAGCTTCTGGGCGCCTCTTCCTCACAGCATGGCCGCAGGGGGCAACACTGTGCGCTCACGACACATACACAAATAACAGACGCAGGGGGAAGAGCGCTGGTCCTAGAGCCCCAACGCCTGGCTTCAAGACCCACATCTGTCACTTACTCGGCCCGTCAATTTCTAGAACACGGTAACTACACCCCAACATGAGAATCCCACCTAACTCACAGGATTGTTACGGGGACATAAACACTAGTTGACAAGAATTTCTCTTTTTAAAAGCAGAAGATGAGATTAGGCGTTGAACTCCATTATGTGTCCCCGTTTGGAAAATCTTTCCGTGCAACAGAAGGGAAGAAGTGAAGTGATGTCACTCAGTCGTGTCCGACTCTTTGTGACCCCATGGACTGTAGCCTACCAGGCTCCTCACTCCACAGAATTTTCCAGGCAAGAATACTGGAGTGGGTTGCCATTTCCTTCTCCAGGAGATCTTCCCGACCTAGGGACTGAACCCGGGTCTCCCCCATTGTAGGCAGACGTTTTACCGTCTCAGCCACCAGGAAGGATTAAATAGAAGCAAGCCTCTGGCCAACCCTGACTGTAAGTGGCGTTTCTGAAAGTCCCAGCAAACACGAAGCGGAGCCGAGGCCTACCACGTCAGGACCGCCGCGCGCCTACCCCAAGCGAGGTCCGCGGGCTCCGGGGGGTGACCGCCGCCCCCTCGCCGCGAAGCCGCCCACACCGCCCTGGGTCGGCGCGGCTTGCTCACCAGGTCCGGAAGACCCCGGCCTTGCGGCCCCTCCTCACGGCATAGAACATGGCGAGACCGCGGCAGCTCGGGATACCGCAGCCCGCAGTGGACAAAGCCACTCTGCGCACCACGCCCAGAAGCCGGGTCATCGCTCACTCCCGGCCACCGCCGAGCACATCAGCTCCCGGGCGAGGGCCGCCATCACAGAGCCCGAACTTCCGGCGGCGGCGCAGGGAGATGACGCAAGCGCAGCGCCGAGGGTGGGGCCCAAGACAAGCGCTCTTCTGAATCGTCAGTTTCCCGGATGTCCGTGAGGACGCGGGGCCTGGGCGGAAGGCTCGGAGTCGGGGCCGAAGAAGCAGAGAAGGGGACTTCCGGGGCGGGGGACTTCCGGGGCGGGGCCCCACGGAGATAGTCCGCGGGGCGGGGCCTGCGCGGGGGGCGTGCCTCCCGGCTCTCGCCCGCCTGCGCTCCTGGGAACCGTGCTGGGGCTGTGGTGAGCGCTGGCCTCTCTGCGCGCTGGGCGTCGGGTCTCCAGCCCCCGGCCCCAGGTCAGCCCCCCGTGTTCCGCGGCTTTCCCGGGGTGCGGGGTACACTCAGGGTCAGCCAGGCACGCGGATGGGCTGGTTTACTCGCCCACTGTTGTCCTGGCCGGAAAGACATTGGGGTCCACAAGCGAAAAGGGGTGGGTGCGGCAGAGGGAGAGAGGGGACAGGGGTGAGCTCGCACCCCGCCGCCGCCTCCATGGTCCCCTCAAGTTGGAGGGAAGGCACGTTGTCCCCATCTCCACCTAGGCGCTGTAACCAGAGGGATGTTCAGAACTTAATGCACTGCGACCCAAGGGGAAATTTACTGGAACGTTAATGTCTTAGAATATTCTCTTAGACTATCAGTTCAGTCGCTCAGTTGTATCTGACTCTTTGCGACCCCATGAATCGCAGCACTCCAGGCGTCCCTGTCCATCACCAACTCCTGGAGTTCACTCTGACTCACGTCCATCGAGTCCGTGATGCCATCCAGCCATCTCATCCTCGGTCGTCCCCTTCTCCTCCTGCCCCCAATGCTTCCCAGCATCAGAGTCTTTTCCAGTGAGTCAGCTCTTCGCATGAGGTGGCCAAAGTACTGGACCTTCAGCTTTAGCATCATTCCTTCCAAAGAAATCCCAGGGCTGATCTCCTTCAGAATGGACTGGTTGGATCTCTTTGCAGTCCAAGGGACTCTCAAGAGTCTTCTCCAACACCACAGTTCAAAAGCATCAATTCTTTGGTGCTCAGCTTTCTTCGCAGTCCAACTCTCACATCCATACATGACCACTGGAAAAACAATAGCCTTGACTAGACGGACCTTTGTTGGCGAAGTAATGTCTCTGCTTTTGAATATGCTATCTAGATTGGTCATAACTTTTCTTCCAAGGAGTAAGTGTCTTTTAATTTCATGGCTGCAGTCACCATCTGCAGTGATTTTGGAACCCCCCAATATAAAGTCTGACACTGTTTCCACTGTTTCCCCATCTATTTCCCATGAAATGATGGGACCAGATGCCATGATCTTCATTTTCTGAACTTTGAGCTTTCAGCCAACTTTTTCACTCTCCTCTTTCACTTTCATCAAGAGGCTTTTTAGTTCCTCTTCACTTTCTGCCGTAAGGGTGGTGTCATCTGCATATCTGAGGTTATTGATATTTCTCCCAGCAATCTTGATTGCAGCTTGTGCTTCTTCCAGCCCAGCGTTTCTCATGATGTACTCTGCATAGAAGTTAAATAAGCAGGGTGACAATATACAGCCTTGACGTACTCCTTTTCCTATTTGGAACCAGTCTGTTGTTCCATGTCCAGTTCTAACTGTTGCTTCCTGACCAGCATATAGGTTTCTCAAGAGGCAGGTCAGGTGGTCTGGTATTCCCATCTCTTTCAGAATTTTCCAGTTTATTGTGATCCACACAGTCAAAGGCTTTGGCATAGTCAATAAAGCAGAAATAGATGTTTTTCTGGAACTCTCTTGCTTTTTCGATGATCCAGCAGATGTTGGCAATTTGATCTCTGGTTCCTCTGTTCAAAAACCAGCTTGAACATCAGGAATTTCACGGTTCACATATTGCTAAAGCCTGGCTTGGAGAATTATGACCATTACTTTTAGAACTAACACCCAAAAAAGATGTCCTTTTCATTATAGGGGACTGGAATGCAAAAGTAGGAAGTCAAGAAACACCTGGAGTAACAGGCAAATTTGGCCTTGGAATATGGAATGAAGCAGGGCAAAGGCTAATAGAGTTTTGCCAAGAAAATGCACTGATCATAGCAAACACCCTCTTCCAGCAACACAAGAGAAGACTCTACACATGCCAGGTGGTCAACACCGAAATCAGATTGATTATATTCTTTGCAGCCAAAGATGGAGACGCTCTATACAGTCAACAAAAACAAGACCAGGAGCTGACTGTGGCTCAGATCATGAACTTATTGCCAAATTCATACTTAAATTGAAGAAAGTAGAGAAAACCACTAGACCATTCAGGTATGACCTAAATCAATTCCCTTATGATTATACAGTGGAAGTGAGAAATAGATTTAAGGGCCTAGATCTGATAGATAGAGTGCCTGCTGAACTATGGACAGAGGTTCGTGACATTGTACAGGAGACAGGGATCAAGACCATCCCCATGGGAAAGAAATGTGAAAAAGCAAAATAGCTGTCTGAGGAGGCCTTACAAATAGCTGTGAAAAGAAGAGAAGTGAAAAGCAAAGGAGAATAGGAAAGATATAAGCATGTGAATGCAGATTTCCAAAGAATAGCAAGGAGAGATAAGAAAGCCTTCCTCAACGATCAGTGCAAAGAAATAGAGGAAAACAGTAGAATGGGAAAGACTAGAGATCTCTTCAAGAAAATTAGAGATACCAAGGGAACATTTCATGCAAAGATGGGCTCGATAAAGGACAGAAATGGTATGGACCTAACAGAAGCAGAAGATATTAAGAAGAGGTAGCAAGAATACACAGAAGACCTGTACAAAAAAGATCTTCACGACCAAGATAATCACAATGGTGTGATCACTCACCTAGATCCAGACATCCTGGAATGTGAAGTCAAGTGGGCCTTAGAAAGCATCACGACAAACAAAGCTAGTGGAGGTGATG